>NC_091824.1:33230000-33830000 GCF_038994185.2 Dermacentor albipictus
CCTCCTGGCCTGGCATTTGAATTGCAATGGTTTTGCTGGGAAAAAAAGTTGTACTTCAGTAACACTTAGAACGAGTATCAAGAAAACCAAATATCATCATGTTGCAAGAGACCCTCATTGAGGAGACCAAGCTCTCAGGTTGCCGGTCGCACACGAGCCCGCCAAGCCTCCGGGCGGCGGCCGGCAGTAACGGCAGGGGAGTTTGCACCTTGAGAAAAGGCATCACGTACGTCGAGCACGAGTTGAGCAAAAGCACAATCGAGCACACCATGGTAGAGGTGGTTACCGGGGAAAAGCAGAAGGAAAGCACTTTTTTGATAAACGTATACAGTAGCCTGTCACACGGAAAGCCGAAATTCAAAGCACTGTTACACAAAGCGTGCAACATCGCGGGTCCCGACAGCAGGCTGGTAACCTACGGGGACTTTAACTCGCCGAATCAAGCCTGGGGTTATCCCAAAACATTGGCAAAGGGCAGGGACCTAATGCAAGATGTTACCGACTTGGTACTAAATCTAATCACCCACCCAGCATACCCTACAAGAATCGGCAACTCGATCACTCGTAACACAACGTCCGATCTCACTTTCGTCAGGGGTAACGGCGCTACGGTGTACTTTGCGGAACACGGGGCACGAGTTGGTCAGCGACCTTTACATTGTGGAGGTCGCTTTCCCGCTCGGTGTCAACGGCGAAGTCGGCGGAAGCTTTCGGAAACATAGACTTACGGATTGGGACGTGTTTCGAGGGTTGTTACCCGAGGATCAGGCAGACATTACAGACATTGAGGAGTTGTCAACCGATATTGTAAACAAGGTAGAAAAGGCCACCAAGGAAGTCGAGATGGACGAGCGTATCCACAGGGTCGACAGCCACCTGGCCCACCTCATCGCGGCCAAGCAGTCCATCCTGTCTAGGCGGAAGACGCAGCGGACAAACAGAAAGCTATGCAAGACGGTCGCCGAACTCAACCGCGAGATCGAGTCCCACAGTAGAGTGCTATGCATTCAGCAGTGGAATGAGGTTTGTAACGCAGCGGATGGCCATATGCACTGCGGTAAGACGTGGAATTTGCTGAGACATCTTTTAGATACGACAATGACCAAGTCTCACCAGCACCGCAACCAGGCCAAGATCGTCCACAGGCCGGTGACCAATCACGGGGACGACGAAGTGAAGAAACGCCTCGACGACAAGTACCTGCTGGTCACTCTCACAGAAATGCACCCGGACTACATAGGTGAAGCAAACGAGGGGCTAGATCGAGACATTGAAGTATGGGAAGTAAGGGCTGCCCTGCTCGATCTCAACAGCAAGTCCGCCGCTGGTCCCGACTGCGTTACGAACAGAGCGCTGAAGATCTTAACGAAGCGGCCATAGAGAGCCTCACGGCATGCTTCAACAATTGCTGGCGAGCCGGGTCACTGCCCTGGCAGTGGAAAGCAGCCAAGGCCATCTTGATTCCCAAGCCGGGCAAGCCACCCAACATTGAGAATCTCCGGCCGATCTCGCTTACGTCCTGTGTGGGCAAAGCGTTGGAGCATGTACTCCTGTACAGGTGGCGCGGTACTTGGAAGACTCGGGCTTTACCCAAACACCGTCATCGGGTTCCGAAACAAGCTCGGAACTCAGGACGCCATGATGCAACCGCAAAACGAAATCCTCGATGACACTACCAACACGGAAGACAAGCGAGCCATCTTGGGTTTGGACCTGCAGAGCGCTTTTGGTAAAGTGAGACTCTTCGATCCTGGCCCAGGTGTCGCGGCTAAACATGCCAAAGAGAACATATGTGTGCATCAAGGATTTTTTGACGGAGCGGACCACCGAGATTATCGCCGGTAACCTGCGGCTCCAAAAGAAGCAGCTCGGCAGTGTCGAGACCCCCTAGGGCTCGGTCATCTCGCCATTACTTTTCAACCTTGTAATGATATGGGTGGCCGAGCGGCCCTCGCGTGTCGCGGGGTCCGACACACCATCTTTACCGATGACATAACACTCTAGGTCCCAGGAGGAAGTGACGGACACATCGAGAATACATTCCAAGAGGCGGTTAACGCTATCGAGGAGCAGCTGGACGGGTCTGGGCTCTTCTGCTCTCTAAGCAAGTCTGAGCTGTTGGTGATTCCACCGAAAGGAGCAGCTAGGGAGAGGAAATGCAACGAACCTGCGAGAGAGCAAGAGACAGTAAACATCAAGACGAGCGGCGGTCACACGATCCCGGATGTCGAGAAGATCCGAGTGCTGGGGATGCTGAGTGAATGCAAATGAGTGAACCGTGAGACGGTCAACCGTGTCGCGACCAAAATCACCATGGCCATGCGCCTCATCAAGAGGGTCTCACACAGAACAGCAGGCATGAAGGAAGAAAGCCTCACCCGGCTAGTGGAATCCTACGTTATAAGCTACATTGCATACGTTTCTGCTTTCCAGAACTGGAGGCAGTGCGAGCGAAATAAGGTCAATGCGCTCATACGCAAAGAGTACAAGGCAGCTCTGGGACTTCCCGACTGCACAAGCACCGACAGGTTCCTGGCCCTGGGAGTGCATAACACCCCGGAAGAAATTGCCGAGGCGCAGAGAACCACCCACCTCGCACGGCTATCGGAAACAAGAACGGGCAAACAAGTGCTGCGTCTCCTAGGCCTGGGGCCAAAGGAAGGGGGACCCAAAAATACAGAAGTGCCTGTATCGGACGCAATTAGTAGAGGGCTACGGGAATGTCCGGTGCCAAGAAAGATGAACCCTGAGTTCCACAAAGAGCGGCGGGCGGCGAGGCCCAAGGCGCTCATCGATCTCGATGCCAAAGACAGGGGTGCCGTGTTTGTGGACACGGCAGAGTATCCAGATTACAGAAAGGCATTCGCCGCTGCAGTCGTCGGGGCATAGACCGGTGCAACGAAAACTGCAGTGAGTGTGCGGACTCGAGGGGCGGATCGAGCCGAGAAGGTGGCGATTTCCCTGGCCATGGCCGACCCCGAGTGCACGACTGTGATTCTAGGACGGCAGTGAGAAGTTACGCCAGAGCAAGGGTGTGTGGTGAAGCCGCGCGGGTGTTGCTTGCGGTCGATCTCGCGAGTGAAAATTGGTGTGTGATGATAAAGTGGTTTCCGGCGCACATGGGCAGTGATGTGTCAGATCGCAGCAACGCAAACCACAACGAGACGGCGAACGCGGCGGCGCAAGGACTACCCAACCGTGCCGCTGCTACTGCGGGCGACCCGTCGTGATGGTGGGAAACCAAGGACAGAATGACCTCCTACAACGAAATTGTGAAGGGGTAGACTAGAGGGATGGACTATGCCGCCACCTCAACCGGGCTTGACCCGTAAGGAAGCGGCGTTATACCGACAACTTCAGACGGGGTTGTTATTCACCCCGGTGCTAAGCAGGCACGTGTGTCCGATTGTTTATGTCACTTACCTGTGTTGTGTGTGCCGAAAGGAAAGAGCTACTGCAGCTCACACCCTTTGGGACTGTGCCAAAAACCCGCATGAATCTGCAACGATGACAATGACCCCGCCGCGGCTCCAGGCCATAACGAGGTGCTACGATTACGAGGTCCTAGCCCAGGCCGTCCAGCATATCTCCGCGGCCCTCGAAAGGCAACGACTGAGCGAAACCGGAGGGAGGCTCCCATCCCAAAAGAGGAGCAGGTGCGGTCGACCATAGGGAGTAGTGCGGCCACGGCCGGAGTAGCGACGCCACACGCGGGTATGCTGTCATGGCCGCATCACGGGGACGCCTCCCTTACAGGGGAAGGCTAATCGTTGTGCAGGCATTCCTGACGAAGTTGCTTCGCTCGCTCGCTCGCTCGACCAGTTACCGCCACATTTTAACGCGATAGCGTTAAGGAGCTCGTGTCGCAGAAAAGCCGGTGTCGTCGGCGTCGGTGTCGGTGTCCGCGGCGTTGACCGCGAGCGATAAATCACGGCAGGCACTTCATAAATAAAAAGCAACTTCCAAGATGGGCTGGGTGGGAATCGAACCAGGGTCTCCGGAGTGTGAGACGGAGACGCTACCACTCAGCCACGAGTTCGATGCTTGAAAGCGGTACAAACGCGCGTCTAGTGAACGCGGTGTTGCCTTAAAAACGTGCCGTAGAAAGTTATACTGCGGTGTATATCGGTAATTATAAGCCTGTAACTTACAGAAGTCGCATTTACACGATAGCGAAGTACGTTTCCGCTACATTTCTTCTGCGCTTACTGCACACGCAGAGCCATCTTGCGGCAAACACAGAAGACCCCCTCCTCTCAATGTACGGCGCTGCCCCGACAGGTGGCGCGCCATACGCGCATTGGGGCTGCGCGCGGTCCGGTTCCCTCTCCCCCGACTCCCTCTCCCCTGACGACGCTTCGCCGTGCTCCCACGCGGGTTGTAGAATCAAGCACCGTTCCTTTCTTTAGATTACTATCTATCCATCTCTCTGCCCGTGCCGATCACGACGTTTGGCTGGCGTAGATCGTTTCCCCCTCCGAGACACCGAGTTCTTTGGTTCGTTCCATTTGCTCAGGCGCACGTTTCGTTGCCGCGCCGAACGCTGCGTTGCTCGACGCTCTCTGTGTGATAGGTGGGCGCAAAGTCCGATGCGGGGCGCCTCGTAAGTGATCCCTGCGCCGTAGCGCATTGTCTTACACCCCTTGGCGGGTCGATGGGAACGCTGTCGCGTTCCACTCTTGAAGGCGAAGCTTAAGCGTCCTCCAATTTTTTTGGATCGGGCATGTCTCCTTATAACGTGTTTACTGCCTTTTTCCTGGAGTCATCCCGAAGGTTGTGCAGTATATAAATGTAACCAAGTCGATGAAGATAGTGACGAACTTAAAATTTACCTTGAACCGCGCTGATGATGATGATGTTGCCGATGATAACAATGCCAATGATTATGATTATTATGATGATGGTTGTTATAATCATGGCGATGTTGATGGTCATGATGATTATTATCATGATCGCTGATGACTAAAAGTTAGAAGGCGATTCAACCTTTAGCTGATGTCGATCAAGCGTTGTTGCTTCAGCATGGTTCTCCGATAAATTATGCGCTTCCTACACCCCGTTATCTCCCACTCACGCAGGAAGACATTGTCTTTCGTCGAGTTCAAGTAGAGACTGAATCGCCTTCCAAGTTTTTATTTCGATAGCAATTATTTGGACACCGCAGGCTCATTTTTGCCGTCGCTGTGATGTTCCTCATAAAGTCCAAGGATGATCACACGGTCACCACGCATCGTATGCTGAATGTCCGAGTGAAAGCACTCGAGAGGAACCAACGAACGCGGCTCATTCTGGCACGCGGGAGGAGGAAGGCGGCACGCCAACGCGCCGCGCCGTCTTCCATTGTACGAAAGGCCGTCAGGGGATGGGAGAGAGGGAGAGGGGTGACGGGTGTAGCTCCAGCAGCAACTGCGTATTTCGCTACCGGGCGCAAGGGGAACTGACAATCGCGGCCCAATCTCGCGCACGAAAGGGAGGAATGTGAGCAGGCAGCGCGGGGGAGATGGGGGGGGGGGGGGGGTGTGGAGGGGAGGCGGCTTCTACTCCGTAAGCAACGGCATACTCTGCGCGGCGTTTCTTGAAAGCGATATGCAGACTGCTCATACCTTTGTGGGTGCGATCTTCTCGCCGTTAAGTTTGCGTTTGCAACAGCACGAAGGTCACTTCCCTCGCTGTTGCTTGCGCGCTTGCTTACGCCAGCGTTTAACAGCGAGTGTGCGCGGTCTTGAAGTGTGATGTGCTCATGTTTGTATGTGCGCGAGGACACCGTGCTTGTTCATTCAGTTACTACGCGAATGTTTCCAACTTTATATGGCCGATAAATTTACTATCTTTATTTCGTATAGACGTCTACTAATTTGCTATTGCAATCGGGTGACACTGCGACTTTTTTTGTGTACAACCACCGTCGGAGTGGGGCCGCCTCAGCAAGAACTCAAACTCCAGGACCCCAGACTCGGCAGAATGACATATCCGCTGATCCTCAGAAGCAGGTTTACTGACAATTACCGCGGGCAAAATGCGGATGAGCTTTCATCGGGCAGCGTAAAGGGTGAGAAGTTGTTCAGCGTTCTCAGTTTTTGTCAGTATAGAGCAGATTCAAAGCACTGCAGTCGGCTGAGTGGCACACCAGTGCTTTCACATACATTGAGGCCGCCATCTGCATTCACAGAAGGGTCTTCTCACCCACGACAAACCACACTGCAATTGGCTGGTGTTATGAGTTAGGTGTCCCCTGGATGATGGCACATTCAATTGTCGCGCGCTGCCCCTTTACTGAACCGAAGAAGCGAGACTTAAATCATGTGCCCGTATTCAAAGACAGCGCGACATCCGTATTAGAGCGGTGTGTCACTTTTGTTATTTCTCGAGATGCTGGTTGAGGCGTCCCTAGTTGTCCACTTCTTCTGTTAACTATGTTACTCATGCATTTAAGAACTAATGTATTGCACAGGTTGGCCCGTTCTGACGATACAGTTAAAACCTAACAAATCCTTTAGGACGCAGAAGAAAACTGAAGTCAACACCATAATTATGACGTAATCAGGAGCTCCTGTGAAAATTTCCAAGTAGAAACACAGCCAGTTTTATTTTAGTGGCATGAGCAAAGAGTGGCACTCTTGTCTCTTGCACAGCACTTCCGTTTTATCTCCTGAGACGAGTGGGGACAAAATTCATGGGTTTCATTTAGATATGATGTCAGAGTGAGCTTATTTACAAGTTGAGTTACTGAAGTTATTGAAGTGTGTGGAATAATTAGAATTAACTTGAAATCAATGAGGCAACCGGGGACGGAATTCAAAATAAATAAAAAGAAAGAAAACGAATAGTACAGTACAAAATTCATGGGTTTCACTACATATATGACTTTATAGCCTAAGCTTAGTTACAAGTTCAGCTACTGAAGTGTCTGGAATAATTAGACCTAATTAGACATCACTGATTACCGCACACGAAGCCACAGAATCGTACACTTTAGAGACCCGCCACATGAGCACGAAGATAAGAGAAATTCAGGAAATTCCTGGAAGCACGGAAGTCGAAAGCGTAAGTAATGACGTCGCTAATGACGTCACACACAATGAGGTGGCACACTATTTAACCGGTTCATTAATGGAAAACTGTTGCGTCCAAGTTTGGTTCGTGCGTTGCGTTCGCCTAAAGTTAACCTAAACACCGACGCCGAGGTTCGAGTGCCACCAACAGGCACCTAAGTAAAAAATTAGGATCGCAACCATTTTTTTTTCCTCTTTCTTTTTGATTTTGAAGTCTCTGCTGACGATGATAGCCCTATTTTTATAATTACACCGCAGACTATCAAGAATGACAGCAACTTCATTTGCCTTTCCTCTCCGTTTATGGGATAACTATTTGCTCTGGTCCCCTAATACCTGAGCTGACCGGTCAAGCATGAGTTACAGCATGTTAACGTCATTTCGGGGGCGCTATGGAGTCCCATTGAATGCTGTGCGAAGAAATAATGTGATCAAATAACTAAAATTCGCTTATTGGTGCCTTCTGTGTTATTTTCTCACTCCGCCCCTCCCGACCGTTAGGCCACGGGACTGTTCACGTGGGTGAGCGGCTGGCCGGTGCAGTACACGAACTGGGCTCCTCTGCAGCCCGGTGCTTCGAACGGCGATCGACGATGCATCGCTTCCGACTTCGCCACGGGAATGTGGAGCGTCCAACCCTGTGACACGCACCTGCCTTTCCTTTGCCAGTTTGACAATGGTCAGTGGCTATCGGCTCTCGCGTTCGATACATTTAGAGGGCGTTAGGATAACCCGACAAAAGTCGGAATGTCCGCATTTGTTGTGTCGTGTCCGACCTGTTTGCCGTGTCAGATCGAACATGCACTGGATTTTACGTTGTTCAGGCTTTGTTGGTGGGCTAGTTGGTTCGGATTCAAAGTGAACGAACAACAGCGCGAACGGACGAGGACGAGACGAGAGGGCAGCGAACGCGTGCGTCACCTTCTCGTCTCGTTCTCGTCAGTTCGCACTGGTATTCGTTCTTTGTGGAGTGTACTGTTGGAGGAGTGCTGGATTCCTTGCGTTAACTTCTAATCACAGCTATCGTACTTTGACCTGATCCCCAGTAAAAGTGACTGCAGTGAGCTTGGAAGGGCGTTTTGAGGCGGTATTGTGGTGTCCGATACCAACAGGATTCAGCAAGCCGGGCGGGTTAAGTGACGTCAATGTTTGCCGAGTTTCCGCATCTTGCAATGCTGACCAAAACATTTCGTATGGCTGGTTAGTTTTTCGTCGATTTGCGAAATGAACAAGAAACATAAATTACTGGTAAGGGGATCATTTTGATCGTCCTGATGTCTCCTAGAACACGAAGGATAACTTCGTATCTGGTCACGCAGTTTGCGAGTAGCCATTATGACATTCATTCATTCATTCATTCATTCATTCATTCATTCATTCATTCATTCATTCATTATTTATTTATTTATTTATTTATTTATTTATTTACAGATACCTTGCAAGCCTTCAAGAAGGCATTGTGTAAGAGGCATTGTGTTCGTCAATCTATTCGTAAGAAATTAGGAAGCAAACAAAAGCATAAGTACAATAAAAGGAATGTTTACGCAGCGCAGCAGTATGGAACATTATTGCGATATTAGCAAATATAATATGAAGCGCAAAAAGAGTAACAAGAAAAGTTAATTATGTCCCACGAATGTTTTTTTAACAAATCTAGCCAAAGTTGGTACATCTCTCTTGTGTGCCTTCAAGCTACTACAGATATGCGTCGACTGACTTGGCTGCAATGAATTCCATAACAGCTCTGTGGTCCTGGAAAGAACTTCAAACTAATTCCCAGGGGAATAAGAGATCAGTGCGGGAAAATCGTAATAGACGAAGTTGTCTGAATTTGCTCCTTCTTAATAGCTTTTTCAAGCAACTGCTAGTGAGGACTTGTGCCCGGAGGTATTTCCAAGCCACTTGCTATCTCCCTGTCTTGCTTTATTTCTTTTGTGGCGTCTGTTTACTTCTATGCAACCGATCAATGAATTGTGATAGCATAATTAAGCTACCTTAGAACAATTTCGGGGCTTTCTACAGCAACAATAGTAAAACACACGCAATGGTGAGTGCTGATAATAATAACAGGTGACTAATGGGCTGCTATTTTTATATGAGTTGATAGATGCTCAGATGCTTTAATGTGCATTGAAATCCTCCAGTGTTTATTCAGCATTCTCGCAAAATCATATTGCTTATTCGTCAGCATGAGCCATTCTTAGCTAATGTTCACGCAGCTTGCATATACAGAAGGTCGCGAAACGCTTTCCGGTACAACAACTTGACTAACGAGAAATAGTAATATGTCTGCTAATCTGGTCACCAATGTTGAGTAAAATGCGAATGACAGTGAAAATTCTCGGTTAATTCCAGAGAAGCCGCCCAAGGTGACGCACCACGATGGCCCATGTCCCGAACACGCCAGAAACTGGATCGACGTGGGCAACCCTTACTGCTACTTGCTCCAAGCTGAGCACGTCGTGAATTTCAACGAATCCGTCGCCATCTGCAATAGCAAAAGTAAACAAGTGTGCGCATATTGCAGAAAATATTGTGATAGATTATTTTTCCCTGAGGTTGGATGTATGGTGAGTGAGATGTATTCTATTTGTCGCAGACTCGACGCTGGCAAGTTTTCACTCTAAGGAAGAAATTGGAAGGCTCAGTCCGTATCTTCGCAAGTCTCAGCGCCAGCTGTGGATTGGACTCGTCAGTGGTCACAATGGTATGTACATTGAGCTCATTGAAACCACCGACCAGGCCTCAACCATTCCCTGCTGAATGCGCTGGTACTCATCCCATCTGACAGGGAAAAAAAGAAGTCTACTCGAACACTACCTGTCTTATTTATCGTCTTTTATTCGTAATTGTTCTTTTAGAACGTTTCAAACCCATCATTTGCTTGCACGCACAGGAGCAGATCATTCACATGGACAAAGCGACTGTTTTTTAAAAACTTTTAAAGAAACGTTCTTTATCGATCACCGTTAGTTAATGCTACACTCTTGTGGTTACTTCACACGGGGTTATTTGAATTGTTGCTTACTGCCGTTTTTTTTTCTTCAGAAGTAGCAGAATGATATAACATTAGGCAACCCACCACGGTTGCTTATGGGCTATGGTGTTGGGCTGCTGAGCATGAGGTCGCGGGATTGAATCCCAGTCACGGCGGCCGCATTTCAATGGGGGCGAAATGCGAAAACACCCATGTGCTTAGATTTAGTTGCACATTAAAAAACACCAAGTGGTCCAAATTTACGGAGTCCCCCTACTACGGCGTGCCTGATAATCAGATCGTTGTTATCGCACGTAAAACCCCATATCTAATTTTAATTGTTACGGCCAAGCTGGATACCCCTAGCACCCAAGGAAATTTTCCTGTCGTTGTTGTAAGCAAGGTGGGCCGATCCCGGAGATAGTCCAATGCCGGGCCGACTCGCGGTGGAGGTGAAACAGGCGTTAAGCATTCCCCATACGTGGGCCGATCCCGAACATAGTCGAATACCGGCCCGACCCGAGGCGGAGGTGAAGCAGGTGTTAAGGATTCCCCATACGTGGGCCGATCCCGAACATAGTCGAACACCGGCCCGACCCGAGGCGGAGGTGAAGCAGGCGTTAAGCATTCCCCATACGTGGGCCGATCCCGAACATAGTCGAATACCGGCCCGACCCGAGGTGGAGGTGAAGCAGGCGTTAAGCATTCCCCATACGTGGGCCGATCCCGAACATAGTCGAACACCGGCCCGACCCGAGGCGGAGGTGAAGCAGGCGTTAAGCATTCCCCATACGTGGGCCGATCCCGAACATAGTCGAATACCGGCCCGACCCGAGGCGGAGGTGAAGCAGGCCTTAAGCATTCCCCATACGTGGGCCGATCCCGAACATAGTCGAATACCGGCCCGACCCGAGGCGGAGGTGAAGCAGGCCTTAAGCATTCCCCATACGTGGGCCGATCCCGAACATAGTCGAATACCGGCCCGACCCGAGGCGGAGGTGAAGCAGGCGTTAAGCATTCCCCATACGTGGGCCGATCCCGAACATAGTCGAATACCGGCCCGACCCGAGGCGGAGGTGAAGCAGGCCTTAAGCATTCCCCATACGTGGGCCGATCCCGAACATAGTCGAATACCGGCCCGACCCGAGGCGGAGGTGAAGCAGGCGTTAAGCATTCCCCATACGTGGGCCGATCCCGAACATAGTCGAATACCGGCCCGACCCGAGGCGGAGGTGAAGCAGGCGTTAAGCATTCCCCATACGTGGGCCTATCCCGAAATAGTGCAATACCGGCCCGAGCCGCGCTGGAGGTGAAGCAGGCGTTAAGCACTCCCCATACGTGGGCCGATCCCGAAGATAGTGCAATGCCGTGCCGACCCGCGGCGGAGGTGCAATTAGGCATTAAGGGGCCCACATACACAGCTTCGCTGGTCATCCTTCTTCACATAGTGGAGGGGCACTGAGTTTTTTTGCATTAATAAAGTTTTCTCCAATACCAGCCACAATAAAATTGATCATTCGTTCACGCATGCAAGCGGAAACACGCGTCTGGCTTCAATCCAGTGAGGAATATTTTATTTGTCCTGTTTAATTTCTGTCGGAGATAATTAAAGCCGAAACCTGACAGAGTGGTCGAGGCTTCTGAGGAGGATAAAGAAAAGATTATTGCCCATACCTTGATTTCTGTACTACCGGTAAAACTACCGGTAAGCGATGTAAGCATTTCAGGGGCACCATCAAGCGTGCGTTAGATGCGTGCGGCCGAATATAAACGAATACATTCTTGTCATTTTGCAGATAGCTACGAATGGCTGGATGGTTCTCCGCTGAATTACGAACACTGGAAGAATGGCGAACCGAACAGCATCGACGAAAACTGCGTCGAGATGCGACAGTTCGATGCCCTGTGGAACGACGTCCGCTGTGATGTGAAAAACGGCTTTCTATGCGCTGTGGAGAAAGGTGAGCGAATAACTTGGAAAATTTGGAGAATGAAACAAAAAGAAATAACATCGCAGCGCACAAAGCGCCACTTGGGTGACTACTTTCTTAGAGATGCTATAAGTTAGCACCTTTTATGGCTCACCGAAAATTGTGCAGATGGTCATTGTTTTAGCGATGGTATATCTGATCATCCTGCTTTGCAAACGCGGTGATCCTTTATTATCGTCAGTGATTTGCCAATGTGGACAAACATCCCTTGTCGGAGAAACTAAATGCTAATGAACTAATTGCATGTCACGCAGCGGAATCGCCAGGCCTTCATTTTTTTTTAAAGTGAAGCTTTTCTTGGTAGAGCCGCGGCACAGCAATCGAACAAGTGCGTTCCGCTTGAGAACTACCGGGAGCCGGCGATACCAGGCCAATACTACGAGTCTCACAGGTCACGTGTTGCGCCCGTCTTTTCAAGCGCAGAAAGCGAAGGCAACGGCTTCACGAAGAATGGGCATTTCAATGCTGGCTGCGTCACGCAGTGCTAGTTTATTTCCTTCCGTCATGTTTCTTTGCCGCTGCCCGCCTACCTCCTCTCTCGTCTAGGTTTTCGGTTGGTCGTGTTCCGAGCAGCGTGAACCAGCACTGAAGGCAATGTAATTGTTGAGTAATCGGATCTCTGAGGTGGCGTATAATCTAAACTGCGCTGATGCCGCAGACTGTAATAAAATATAAGCCAATTTTGGAATCTTTGTAGTTAAACGGGGTGACTAGGTGAGCGGATTGGTTATGCCAGTCCGTGGAATGCCACCTAGCGAGGGTTTCACCGCGGCTTGTAGCACTTTCCCTACTGAAAGGTTTCATATGCATTCCAATATTTCCGTATAATTATTACAAACATTTTACGAAATTTATCCGGAATCCATACATATTCCGTAAGAATTAGGCGGAAACGTGCGGAATAATTGGAATGGCATGCGGAACGTTTCAATATGGTTGCGAGCGATTGATTGACAGCGTGTTCGTCAGGTGCCTTCAGGCGCTAAATATGCATCTTTCTGTTCAATGCTTCTCTGCGCATGCACGCGTGCTGACAGTGAGTTTGCTTCGTCACTTGAAAAATGTCGCACTGATCTGCAAGTCATCCCGGCATTCACTCTCCTACCAAGGCGCCATGTGAATTTGTGTTTTCATTCAAGTATGAAGTATACAATTGTTGCTTTGATTATACTGAATTCATATAAGCTATTATATCAGTTGGGCATAATATACAATTGCACGCGTCGTGTGTATCATTGAATAGCAGTGACACTGAAACGTTTTGTAAAAGCTTCGCCTAACGTAGAATCCAACAGAGGCGTTGAATCTGGCACTCTTTCTTTTACGATATGGCTCTCCGCTTTATGTGGACGTTATCAGAAAAGCTAGCAGCATTTTCTTTGTGTCTCAAAATTTTGGTTACAGATTACTTGGTTCATCCGAAGTAATATAGTGCAAACAAAACAAGGCACAAAGAATCACGCAGAAACTAGTTCTGTGCTATACTTCGTGCGCTCGTCCTGGTCTTTCTTTTTGCTGTTTTATTATTCATGTCTTGCTTTACTTGCGCTGGATGCTTCATAATTGTGCCACTGGCCCCAGCTTCCAGTACTTTGCTTCCTGTTCAGGGTTTTAATTAAGGTTAGATTCACCGCCTCTCCTAAGTATGCTAACTTTTTAGCGAAACACGTATCTTTTCAAGCCGTGTGCAGAAGAAGAAAAGATCACAATGTAGGTCAATGAACAAGGTTTCTGCACCTTTGCCCATGCAATGTGGTTCCTTCACGTGTGAGCCAAGTCGTTCTAACATCCTCATACCCGGCAAAAGCAAAGGTGCCTTAGCACATGAGTTCATGGAAGCCTATTAGTAATCAACAGAAAGCAACGATATGGTTGTATCAGCAATACATTGGTGACCCTCCAGCGATTTTTCGCGTCTTTGTTAGAATAAGCATGCACGTTGACAATTGGAGCTCCATTGCAATATGGTGCATTTTCGGTGCGCAAAATGTGTTTGCGAGCACTGGAACTTTGCTTCTAGAACGCACCTGTCGTCTGAATAAAGTTGGTTGGGAACGACGGTCATTCCCTTAATTCTGTTCACGTATTCTCCGTCACAAGATGTATGGTGAAACTGCCCGTAGCCAAGAATAGCGGTACGCAAGAAAGATGGCAGAAAAAAATGACCCCTCGACACGATGTGATTGACTGGGCTGTGGGTCACAACATAATTGGTGTGCTAACCCTGCTGTCCATTTTTTTTCCATTCATTCTAGAACCTCAAGAGGACAGAAACGAAGGTGAGTGTCATACTTTCGTTCTTGCAAGATATCTCAGCATGTTTTGCTGATTTGTCGAAAATGTTACATGGCTTTCATTTACTTGTATTGATAAACTAGAGGCTCTCACTAATTTAATATTCTACGTGACTCCACAGACGACTCTGAAGTGTCGTAATGTTATCAACAAGTAGTGACCAATACGAACATTATAAATATTATTCTTCATCGCTTTGTGGAAAATAAGATAGCTTCCTGGTAGCGCATAGATCACCTACTTTTGCAGCCGATACTCAACATTTTTCGTGGGAAAAACAGGAAATGTGAACGTTTACGCTATGGTTTGAGACATGTAAGCCTGTATAGTACAAAAAAATATATTTGGGAAAGGCACAGCCTACTGTATACGAACGTATATACGTAGCCATCGTTCGACTTTTTTTATCCAAATGTCGCACGGCACTTACCACCAAGGTAGCACATGGCTGAATTGTAAGCAGCATACTTACAAGTTCCGGAGTCCTATACTAAACCATGCATTCCCTAGTTGAAATTTTGCTACCTTTGTGATATAAATTTTAATTCATGATTCATAGATACGTGAATGTAAAGTGATGTGCATTTGTGACAATTTTTGCGGTAATAAGAAGCGTCCACCTACAACATCGCCTTTGCTTTCTTCATGCCTGTCAAAATGTTTTTTTTTTTTTAGCATGGGTCTGACAAAGCCGAAATTCACTCGTCACGGCAGCACTCATAGCGGTAGATTAGAGTCTACAGCGTTGTCCTACTGAGTTGCGAGCCACTCAGTCCCAGCTGCAGTGGTCGCATTTGCATAAACACTCGTGTACCTAACTTTAGGTAGACGTTCAGGAATCCCACATAGTCAGAAGTGACCCGGAACTGCCCGTTATGGCAGCCCTCGTAATCGCATCGGGATTTGTGCACGTAAAAGCAGAGAATTAAATTTTTCGGGGCGTAAAACAGCGCGTTCACGGTTCTTCCATTGCTCCAAATGTTTCTAGAGAACGGTTTTTTATGAAGAAGGTATTGGCTAAGGACTAAGAATTAATAGTCGTATGGATCGGCTCGTAATACAGGTTTATTTGTGGGCCACCTATACTAGCTGTCAGTCTCAATAGAAGGCCGTGTACTTAAAATGTGGGGTGATGTTGCTTAAAGCGTTTCGTATCCTGAAAACTGTTGTAGCCCCCATCGCGAAAACAACTGGGAAACGACGACTGCGGCATATCTTTTCTTCTTCTTTTTCTTTTTTTGTTTTAAACAGCGGGGAATTAGAGGCAAGTATTTGGACATTCATTGCATTGGTTGAGCACGCATTAAGTGCTAGACGATGTCGCAAATTATATCGCTTAATCTTTTTCGCTATTTATTTACTGTATTAGGCTCTACGTTTGACTTGTATTTCTGATATTTATGCTCGTCAGATAATCTGCCGTGCCGTCTTATAATAGCTTATCCGTCTGTTCCATAGGAAGTTTCTATATACAAATACGTATATATAACGACAAGGACATTTACTTGGTCTGGTTGATTCATATTTGCACTTCGTTTAAAACGGCACATGAGAGCCAGATGAAAAGATCGGACGAAGAGGCAGTAAAATTTACAAAATTTTTAATCGGATGGCTTTCTTCTGCACTGGGCTTCTTTCTGTACCACGCCATGTTTCTGTAGTGAACAGTGACTCTTTGTGTCATGGCTAAATAGAGTAATAGTGCATGGAGCTTGATATGCGGAAGTATATTCCAAAATAGAGCAATCTCCAGAGCACCTTATGACCGAACAGGTTTCAGCGAAGTATTTGTTAGTACGTTCACATAGCATGTCGTCTCGACGGCTGGTAGTCCTCGCATTCTTGTGATTCGCACGAAACATTACGAAGCCTTAACTCTTAACCGACACCTAGTCAATGACGTGAAAACGCAGAATTATTCCGTTCGGTCAACTATACAACAGAGCAAATGACCCTAGCAAATGATCCTTTACATATTTTGCATCAACATCTCGGCGATTTTCTTTACGCATTACCATTTTAACTCAACAAGAAAAGTGACATCGTGATTCAGTCCACGGTGGTCCGCAGCCACCATATGAAAGCTTGGCTTAGTATATACGACTTCTACTCTTTAGTAAAAGTCGTATAATAGAGTACTAAGTATTCTTTCGCGCGTGGTTAGGGGAATTTGCTTTTGTTATGATTGAAAATTTTCGCTGATATCTTAACCTCTCACTCTCTATCTAAATTTATTCCTAGGTGCCGCGGCAAGTCACTCCGGTAAGTCTCTACATGAGCGTATGTATCGTTATCGCTTATCGCTTTCTTACTTTACCAACTCTAGTTCTTGAATATATTTCTGCACCTTCAAGTTTTCGTGAACCCTTTGTGCCAATGTGCAAAAAAAAGTAATGGCTTGCTCTCATTGATATCACTCGTGTGAGTGCTGTGAAACCTCTAGAAACAAGCGAGAGATCGTCTGCTTCACGCAGCGACGCTCAAATTTTAATTGACCCAATCACCATCAATTTTCCATCCCTTCATCCCTTCCTCTTCGCATTCGTCACAATAAATTGCGTCACCAAAAGTTATCACGAGGACATCGAGACCGTATTTCGTGCTTGAGCCTTTAAAGTTAAATAACAGTCATTTCACCGTAAGATTTAGCCATTTAGTATTCCTGAAGTTTTCTTTTTATCAAACTAGCATTTTTTTGCATATTCGCCCTTTAACATGACCGCATTTCAACAAATTTCACTCTTTACCTATACCTGTTTGTATCTTTTCCTTTCCCGCGTTAGCATTTGGAGCATGATAGCGAAAAAAAAGGTCTGCAAAATGCGGTAAGCCGGTGACTTCGTAGAGGTGTATATATATATATATATATATATATATATATATATATATATATATATATATATATATATATATATATATATGAGGACGTAATAAAAACGACAAAGAATGAAAGTGTCCAACTGAAGAAATTCGCTGAACTGGGAAAACAAATCAACAAGGAGCAAATAAGGAATATTCAAAATTACAGCGTGAGAAATACTGAGGAAGCAGTAAAACATGAATGCAGCCTGAAAACAGTGAGAAGAAAACTAGGCATCGCGGACAAACCAAAATGTATGCACTAAAAGATAGGCAGGGTAATAGCATCAGCAATCACAAAGATATAGTAAAGCAGGGGAAAAATTCGATACTGACTTGTACAGTGCCCAAAGCAGCCACGATACCTCCATTCGAAGTAGTAATTAACAGGTTACTGGGGCTCATTCTATAACTAGCGATGAACTTAGAAGGGCCTTGCCGGACATGAAATGGGAGAAGCGGCAGGAGAAGATCAAAGATGGTGGAGACATAGTGCTTGAAAAACAAGTGGCTCTTTACATGAACTGTCTATCGACTTCAAGGGTCCCAGTAAACCGGAGGGGTGCCAACAATATACTCATCCACAAAAAGGGATACGTTAAAGAACCGAAAGATTATAGGCCCATTAGCTTACTTCCAATATTATATAAAATATTCACCAAGATAATCTCCAAAAGAATAAGGGCAACACTGGACTTTAGTGAACCAAGGTAACAGGCAGGTTTCAGGAAGGGATAGTCTACAATGGATCACGTGCATGTCATCAATCAGGTAACCGAGAAATCCTCAGTGCACAATCAGCCTCTTTATATGGCTTTTATAGATTACGACGAAGCATTTAATTCAATCGAGATATCAGCAGTCATAGAGGCATTACGTAATCAAGGAGTACAGGACGCTTACGTATCTTGTACAATATCTTAGAAGATATCTACAGACATTTCACAGCTACCTTAATTCTACACAAGTAGAAAGATACCTGTAAAGGAAGGGGTCAGACAAAGAGACACAATCTCTCCAATGCTGTTCACTGCGTGCTTGGAAGAAGTATTCAAGCTCTTAAACTGGGAAGGCTAAGGATTAAGGACCAACGGCGAATATCTCAGCAACCTTCAATTTGCAGATGACATTGTCCTGTTCAGCAACACTGGGGTCGAGTTACAACAAATGATTGAGGACCTTAACAGAAAGAGTATAGGAGTGTGGTTAAAGATAGATATCCGGAAGTCAAAGATGATGATCAATTGCCAGGGAAGGGACAAGAGTTCAGGATTGCCAGTCAGCCTCTAGAGTATGCGAAGGAGTACATTTGCCTAGTTCAACTGATCACCGGGAGCGCTGATCATGAGAAGGAAATTTGTAGAAAAATAAAAATGGGTTGGAATGCATTCGGCAGACGTTGTCAGATCCTGACAGAAAGATTGCCATTATCATTAAAAATAAAAGCGTACAAGCAATGCATTCTACTGGTGCTGATATATGGGGCAGGAATTTGGAGACTGACAAAGAAGCTCGAAAACAAGAAAACAAGGACCGCGCAAAGAGCGATAGAACGAAGCTTGTTAGGCATAACCTTACGAGACAGGAAACTAGCGGTGTCGATCAGAGAGTTGGCAGGGATAGCCGATATTCTAACTGACAATAAGAGGAAGAAAGGGGGTCGGGCCGGTCATGTAATAGGTTAGATAACCGGTGGACCATTAGGGTTACAGAATGCGTGCCAGTAGAGGGAGAGCGCAGTCGAGGATGGCAGTTGACTAGGTGGTGTGATGAAATTAAGAAATTTCCAGGCGCTAGCTGGAACCGGTTGGCACAGGACAGGGCTAATTGGAGATCGCGAAAAGAGGTCTTCGTCCTGCAGTGGACATCAAATAGGCTCGTGATGGTGGTGTTGGTGGTGATGTATGTATGTATGTATGTATGTATGTATGTATGTATGTATGTATGTATGTATGTATGTATGTATGTATGTATGTATGTATGTATGTATGTATGTATGTATGTATGTATGTATGTATGTATGTATGTATGTATGTACGTGTGCATGCATGCATGTATGTATGTATATATGTACGTGTGCATGCATGTATGTATGTATGTATGTATGTATGTATGTATGTATGTATGTATGTATGTATGTATGTATGTATGTATGTATGTATGTATGTATGTATGTATGTATGTATCAACCACCGTCAGTTTCACCTCGAAGAGGCAAGAGGTGTGTTGAGTGGGCTCCTAAACAGCACCCATGCGGATCTTCAGAGTTGTGATGTTCAGAGAGGTGTGACGTAATGCTAATACATTACCCTCACACTTACCGCTCACTCACCACTGATGTTTTTTTTTCTTTCTCTCTCTCTCTCCTTCGAAGGCACGAAGGCCAGCGCGGGAGTGTACGTGGCCGTGGGCCTGGGTGCTCTGCTCGTGCTCGTGGCGGCTGCATTCGCCATTCAACAGGTGGTGAAGTACTCCCAGTTGAGGCGCCAGAACGGAGGACCGTTCTCCTTCGAGAACCACGTGTACATCGACCCGCCCGTTCAAGATTTAAACGCTTCGCTGTCATGAACACCTTCACCAATCGTGTGCCGGGTAGCAGCAACAAAGCCTCAAGAACCAACACAGTAAAAGGCACATGAACGCTCTTAAATCGCGGCTTCCAGCTTCAGGCCTGCATCATTAATCCAGCCGTGCCTGTGTAAAGCGAACGCTTCAAGCTTAATTGGGGTTAGCGAATGTGCTGTACCCCGGTAAGCAGTGACAGTGATGGCCGCACTTTGCGGGACATTAGGACTCAGTGGGCCACGTGGACGGGTTATCATTTCTCACTCACCGTACGATGGAAACTTATTTTGTGTGTCATATTCAGAGCTTCGTCAGTCGATGTTTAGATGGAGATACGAAGCCTTTAATAGGTGAAAAAAATTTACCTGTCAATTTGTTATAGGTACTATCACTTCACCAAAGCATGAAAAAAAAGGAAGCAAAAGGTACTTGTTTTTTTCTGCTTCTGAAGAGAGCGCAAATTAGTGAATTATTTCAAATTCAATATTTTGAAAAATAGCGAAAGGATGGCGATAAAAAATACTTGATCTCAGAACGGTCGTTTTCGATTTCTGTGTGCGTGTGTATCTCTCATCAGGGTAACACATATTTGAGCCTATTTTCGTCAATTCCTCCATGAAAGTGTTACGCTCAACTGGCTCGTTCACAGGTTCATGAGAAACCGATATTTTCAATTGTGTTGCACCCGTCGTCCGCAGACTGCATTGTAAACAAGGTTTCGATCACGCGACATCTTTAAAGCTTGGTTAAAGGTCCGAATCGCGCTCCTTCCTAAAGATTGTCCATGGTTAATAAAACTTTCGCTTAATACTTTTTGAATATGGTGTTTTATTGAACGACGAAGCGTTTAGTTTATGGCAAATAAATGCGACACCGCTGCGGACGACACGAAGGACGCCGACAGGAAGACGCCACAGCATAGGCTTAGCTGCAGTCACACCAGGAACAGCGTCTAGCCCGAGCCCCACTTCAGTAGCGCTGGCGATCCGGCTGCAGAGATCTGCACGGCGAACTTCTTCCTTACAACTTCCCCCTTCGCTGAAGATGGAGCCGCACAGGAGGCCTAAGGTGTCGTGAGGACGAAGGGCTCGTGATACGCCTTGAGCCGATCTACGTGCACAATTTCGCAGCCTCGGCGACGCAGGTCCGTAGGGGGCATCAGAGGTTCGGTGACGCAGTTCGCCGGATAAGTTTGCTGTAGAACCCGGTAGGGTCTATAGTATCGGGATACAAACTTGGAGGAGACACCTTGTGTCGAAGTAGGAGGCGCCCACAACCAAACGAGAGCGTCAGGTGAAAACTGGTGGTGGCGGCACCCGTCGTCATGACGAAATTTCTGTAGCGCTTGTTCTTGCGTTGTAAGGGAGCAAGCTAGTTGCCGACATTCTTCTGCATACCGGGCGGCTTCGGGAACCAGTGTACCCTCTGATAAGTGGGGACGGTGAGGAAGAATAATGTCAATGAGAAATGACGGTTCGCTGCCATATAGAAGAAAGAAGGGAGGAAAACTCGTTGTTGACTGGGCCAGTGGCGTAGCCAGAAATTTTTTTCGGGGGGGGCTACGCCACTGGCCCAATCTATATATATATATATATATATATATATATATATATATATATATATATATATATATATATATATATATATATATATATATATATATATTTATATATATATATATATATATATATGTAGCTGCACGTTGCAGCTCAGCCTCCTCCTTAAGCGCAAGCTTTAGCTCGGGTGCTCCCATTTAAGTTGTGGGGTTTCTGGCTCTCGCAGCGTTTTCAGGCTCTCGCGATGGCTGTGTGGAGGCCATTACGTTGTATTGCCGAGGGGGCTCCGTGTCCCTCTCCTCCTTGCCTGGACGGGGTGGCAGCAGGTCATAAAACACTGTCGCTCTGCTGTCACCCCGCCCACGCGAAGGTCAACAGGCTTTGCCTATTGGCCGACATTTTGGCGGGATTCGGGCCCGGCTTGCGTGCGCTCCGGGTAAGCGCGCGCAAGACGGGTCCCGGGGAGACCACATCGGGGCGTCGGAAGGTGCGTACGTGTTCCTTCTCTGCCGGCGGCGGCCCCCTTTGTCCGCCGCCGGCCGATGGTTACTCCGGCTCGTCGGGGTCCCGGTCTCGGCGGGCGTGCGCGCACTCTTCCGTCGTCTCGATGTCCTAAGGCAGCGTCTGCCGATCGTGCCCCCGTCTGTTCGTCTGTCGTTTCGCTCTATTTCCCTTTTCTCTGCTGTGGGGCACGCGATGGCAGGCGCTGACCGAAGGATAGGCAAATTCTTCTGCTGGGGGTTCTTTGTTCTTTGTTTCTCTCTCTGTCGCGGTGCGGGTAAATCGTGTGCTTGTATTGAGTCCCAGGTTAATAAATGTTCATTGTTGTTTTTTTTTAGAGCTTTGCCTAGGGTCTCCCTTGCTGCGTGCGCGCGGTCTCGCCTTCCCCTAAGCTGTGGGGCCGGCGGGGCGCGTACGCGCGCAGCTGCGCGTCGGCACATGGAGCGGGCTGGACCGGGCGCGGGCGCGCGGTGCCCTGCGCGCGCGGCGGCTCGGATGTGCTCGAACCCGCGGTGGTGGTCGTCCGGCGCGCCATGAGCGTCGCGGGTGAACACCACAAAATGGCGCCCAACGTGGGGCGCCAATTTGTGGTGTTCACCCGCGACGCTCACGGCGCGCCGGACGACCACCACCGCGGGTTCGAGCACTCCGAGCCGCTAGAATGCGTGCAGGGCACCGCGCGCCCGCGCCTGCTCCGGCCCGCTCCGTGTGCCGACGCGCAGCTGCGCGCGTACGCGCCCCGCCGGCCCCACAGCTTAGGGGAAGGCGAGACCGCGCGCGCGCAGCAAGGGAGACCCTAGGCAAAGCTCTCAAGGAACAACAAAGAACATTTATTAACCTGGGACTTAATACAAACACACGTTTTAACATAACACAAAACATAGCCGAATGGTCGCCGGTGGCCGCTAGAGTGGCGCACCGCGACAGAGAGATAAACAAAGAACAAAGAACCCGAGCAGTAAGAATTTGCCTATCCTTCGGTCAGCGCCTGCCATCGTGCGCCCCACAGCAGAGAAAAGGGAAATAGAGCGAAACGACAGACGAACAGACGGGGGCACGATCGGCAGACGCTGCCTTAGGACATCGAGACGACGGAAGAGTGCGCGCACGCCCGCCGAGGCCGGGACCCCGACGAGCCGGAGTAAGGGCACATTCACACCGAAAGCGGAGCGGCTAAGCGGCCAAGCGGATTTTCAACGCGGCGAGGCGGTGAGCGCGCGCGCCTGTTCAGACCGGACGGCTTGCCTTGCGGCCCGCGTGGCAGCGAGGGCGGAGCATCCGGCGTTTTCGTGGCACACGTGTCGCCATCTCTTGGCACCAGTCGCCCGTCCTCAACGTGCGCGCGCGAGCGTCGTCACCGCACCACCGTCGTCTGGACAACCGCTCGCGCTTGCTAACCACTTGTGAAGCAGCTCGGACGAAGAAGACGGAATAGTTGGCATTCTACTCGCCGCCACTTCAGGAGCTTTTCAAGACGAGCAGCAGAAAGCTCGAAGACCGCCCGCCAACACCGCTGGTGGGTCCGCCCCGCCTTGCAAGAACGAGAGCGAATTGGTCATGCCAGTGTTTTGATGCTTGTATTCAGTGTCCTTGAGTACGTCGTGTCTCTTGTGACATAGCATCGCGCAACAAGGTGTCGATCAAAAGTGCAGCGTAAAATTCAGCTGTCTCGGTGGATGCCTTTTGAGTCGGCTTGTCTCCTCGAGCCCTGGTTGGCTGCGGGAAAGCGGGAAGCTCCGGCGGGGCGGAAAAAATCGGTCCGAGAGCGATCGGGCTGCCCGCCGCGTTTTCCGCCTGCTTTGCCCGCTCGGCGAGGAGGTTTTCGCCGCTTTCCGCTTTCCGCCTGCCCGCTTTGCCCGCCCCGCTTTCGGTGTGAATGCGCCAAAACCATCGGCCGGCGGCGGACAAAGGGGGCCGCCGCCGGCAGAGAAGGAACACGTACGCACCTTCCGACGCCCCGATGTGGTCTCCCCGGGACCCGTCTTGCGCGCGCTTACCCGGAGCGCACGCAAGCCGGGCCCGAATCCCGCCAAAATGTCGGCCAATAGGCAAAGCCTGTTGACCTTCGCGTGGGCGGGGTGACAGCAGAGCGACAGTGTTTTATGACCCGCTGCCACCCCGTCCAGGCAAGGAGGAGAGGGACACGGAGCCCCCTCGGCAATACAACGTAATGGCCTCCACACAGCCATCGCGAGAGCCTGAAAACGCTGCGAGAGCCAGAAACCCCACATCCCTCCCTCCTTAAATGCTCCCTACCAATGCAAGGCTGGTGGCTCCGATGTCAGCCAAAGAAGAAAAGAAAACAAAGAACAAAGAAATAGTAATTACATTGCCAATACCGGAGCCACCCATTGGCAGTTTGAACCTAAAATCACCAGCCCCCCAAAACATAAATAAAAAAAGACATCAAAGTAAGAAAAGCAAGTTATCAGAATAAATTAAATAGGGACGTCGGAGGTATACAACAGCAACACAAAAGAAAGCCCACACGACCCACGCTTTAACGCGAACATGCACAATAAAAGCATCCACAGAAGAAAATGTTAGAGCAACAAGAAAAGACAAACTCTCAGAGACACAACGATACCCTGACACAAACGCGGACAAGGGAAACGACAAAACGTTGGCCCACACAATCAATCAAAACACAAGAGAACAACAGATGGCCGAGGAAATGTACAGAGAATGTCCGCGTTAAATATCTCCGGCGAGCACGAACAAAGCCCGCATGCCACGCGTGCGACTCCAAGCCACTTCAACGGCGTCCGGCAACGGCCTCCGGTGCCGGTGCTTCTGGCGGTGTCCGCTCCCTGGTACAGCCATGACACGCGCCAATCGTCGTGACCGCACAGCCCGATCCGCCAGGCTTCGATCCAGTTCAACATCACCCGTTGACGCAACACGGCAGCGGAAACACACGCGAAACATTCTCGAAACGCAAAACACACAGGTACAAATAGATGACTAACACAAAAGCAACATGAACCATACCTAAGGAAACACATACATAAAAGCAAAACGAAGACGGCTAGGTAAGACACAGAGAAACAAGTAGCCTAACGAAGAAACACTGAACAACGGGAAAACAAGGACAGAGAAAGACGGATAGCCGCCTGCCTGATTGCAGCGAAGTCGATAGCTGAGAGCTTTTTGAAGAAGAATGGGCGGCTGCTCCAAAGTTGTGGATCCACATAGGCATGCCTCACCTCAGTATAGATGGTTACTCCGTCTGAGTTCAGCCGGACACAGTAAACGTGGTCTTCACTAGCGCGATGACATACGACTTCGACGCTAGCGGAAATTCCTTCCACGGACGCACACTGTCCATCCGCGGCACCAATCAAAATTGACTTCAAATACGCGATGTCTGTGTGATGAACAGACGTGGAAGGTTCGGCGATAGACGAAGAGTCGCTCCACGCCGGGCCAAGTCACAGCGCGAATCGATTTTAAATAAAACCTTGGCGCTCTGATGACCGTGCGATACTTGCCGGAGTGGCGCTAAATCGCGTTTCTCCGGCACCTGGGGTTACCACCTTGAACACAGCTTTTACATTGCAGTTTCAGCGGGTGGCACGCGATCTTCATCGGCCGAGCTCGTTGTGACCCCGCAGAGCGAACCCACCCGGGGCAACAGCGACACACGCTGTATCCGGCCCCGCGCGCCCGTTGCAACACAAGCAACGCTACGGCGCCCGCGCGCGTGCAATACCAGCCACGTTCCGGCGCTCCGCCTCCCTGAGGCCGTCGAAGAACTATTTACAATTATTTACAAACGGGTCACTCTGCGGTCCCTTCGGCGCTCTTCGGGCCGTTTAAAAAAAATAGAAAAAGACTATTCCGACACCCTTTGGTGGGGGTGGCGGGTTTCGTTCCCCCGGCTGGCCTTCCACCCGGGCTGTCCTCCCCGTCATCGCCGCGGGGTAGCGGGGGAGCGTTCCCTTCTGCGCGCGCGACGGAGGGATGTCCGGGGCGCTTGCCTCTTCGCGGAGCGGGCCTGTTTCGTGGCCTTTGTCTCCGCTCGGCTATGCGCTGCCAGCTTTGCCCTCAATTGGTGGTGCAGAAGGCACCACCACTAACCGGTCTTCCTAAAGATGACAGAGGGCATATTATAGTGCGTCAGCTATCATGGCTTGAATTTTGCGAGGAAAGGCGCGCATCAACTGAGAACTGCCGGGCATGCCACTGAGCCGCGCCAACAATAGCAAAACCGAGAACTTCCGCAGAGTTAGCCGGCCTTAGAGGCACTGTACCCGAGCAGTCTGCGCAATGAGCAGCCGCCAGAATGGTAATGATGCTAGAGACCCACGAAAATCCGTCGGACTCACCGAATCGTTGAGCAGATGGAAGGACGGAAAAGTCAGCCCTCCCGGTACGAATCGGCGAGACCTCCGGCCCCGCATGGTCTCCACAATCGATGACGACTGCAGCATCTTGGCGGCCGCTTGACTCCTTTCCTCGTCCGCGCTTCGCAGCGAGGAACTTCGAAGCGGTGGTCCGATACGCTTACCACGCTGCATTTACTGAGGCAAGGTATGACAGAAAGAGCGAGAGGAAAATAGAGGAATTCGGCACACGGGGGAGAGACATGGCTCGGTTAACAAAGCACGTTCGCAACGCAACCTCAGCAACGCAGCGGCCCGAACACTCGGCCAGAGGCTGATTGGGCCCCTGGCCCCACGTTGGGCGCCAATTTGTGGTGTTCTCGTCCGCGACGCTCACGGCGCGCACGCTCCGATTCCGCGCGCGCCGGACGACCACCGCGGGTTCGAGCACTGCGAGCCGCCACGCATGCAGGGCACCGCGTGTCCGCGCCTGCTCCGGCCCGCTCCGTGTGCCGACGCGCAGCTGCGCGCGTACGCGCCCCGCCGGCCCCACAGCTTAGGGGAAGGCGAGACCGCGCGCGCAGCAAGGGAGACCCTAGGCAAAGCTCTCAAGAAACAACAAAGAACATTTATTAACCTGGGACTCAATACAAACACACGTTTTACCCGCACCGCGACAGAGAGAGAAACAAAGAACAAAGAACCCGATCAGTAAGAATTTGCCTATCCTTCGGTCAGCGCCTGCCATCGTGCGCCCCACAGCAGAGAAAAGGGAAATAGAGAGAAATGACAGACGAACAGACGGGGGCACGATCGGCAGACGCTGCCTCAGGACATCGAGACGACGGAAGAGTGCGCGCACGCCCGCCGAGGCCGGGACCCCGACGAGCCGGAGTAACCATGGGCCGGCGGCGGACAAAGGGGGCCGCCGCCGGCAGAGAGGAATACGTACGCACCTTCCGACGCCCCGATGTGGTCTCCCCGGGCGCCCGTCTTGCGCGCGCTTACCCGGAGTGCACGGAAGCGGGGCCCGAATCCCGCCAAAATGTCGGCCAATAGGCAAAGCCTGTTGACCTTCGCGTGGGCGGGGTGACAGCAGAGCGACAGTGTTTTATGACCCGCTGCCACCCCGTCCAGGCAAGGAGGAGAGGGACACAGAGCCCCCTCGGCAATACAACGTAATGGCCTCCTCACAGCCATCGCGAGAGCCTGAAAACGCTGCGAGAGCCAGAAACCCCACAAAGTACATGTAGAAGGGGAATTCGTTTTTCCCTGCAACCACTTCACCAAATTTGAGGAGGTTTATTGCATTTAAAAGAAAAAGTTTAATTCTAGTGACTACTGGCTTCGAATTTTTTATTTAGGTGGTCAATTATTTAATAACAATTGTCCAAAACTGAAGATTTTCAGAAAACGAAACTATCAAGCTTAAAACTCCGTGACTCAACAATGAAAAATGATATCACAATTCTGTGAATTGCATCTAATAGTACATCTACAGCGGACAAAGTAGATATGTTACACATGAATCTCAAAAAAATTTAGTATTGTGGAAATACGGCTTCTGCAGAACCCTTGTACACAACGTAAACGATTCACGTAAGATACAAATTGTCATAGCAAACTTGTGCGCTTTGACTGTTATAATAAATGCCGTTTACAGAACCACAATATCTGTTCTTCATGCATAGCTATTAGTTTGTAAACGTCGTGCTTCTATTTTTTCAAACTTTCGAATTTTCCAAAATATTTTAAACAAAATTCAGGCCCTAAATCGAAGTTCTGTTTCCAACAGACACTAGGGTTTAACTTTCTCTCTCAAATGCAACCAATTTCAATAAAAGCGATTAGCAGGATTATCTCATAACAGCGTTTCTGCGTTTTACAAGTATTCGAATAGGCCGCGTCGGATTGGGCCCGAGCTAAAGCTTCCTCTTAAACAATTTATCGAGGGATCAAATACATGAATAATAACTGCATTGTAATTGCCAAAGATGCTGCAAACGAATTCTTGAAAGCTACGCACTGTGTATACAAGTAAAATATGTATTTTTTCATAAAATATTATACTCGTATGTGCCAAAAATTGGCCCAACATAACTGACGTCAATGCTTCCATGTTTTTGTCTATTTATTTAAGTAAAAGAAATATCACACGAACTTTAGAACTATATCAGTTCGAAACCAGGAAAGCAGTGCATGCCGCTGATATGAAAAATTAAAAGGCAATGAACTGAACAAGTTGAGGACAAATATGTTAATGAAACTTTGTCATTCAAGAACCGTGCTTACATTCTTGTATATATGCAATGGCCAGTGAAAAATCTCAATGACGCTGTCGTTTGTTCCAATGTATTACGCAGGAGTAGCTGTCCCTTGTCGGGTATCGTGAGTAATTGCATCGAAGTTATAGTCGCGACAGAGAGCACGTATAAAAAGCAGGAGTTCTGCAAGATATATGAGGGCAAGTCAAATGAATGAGCCAACAACGGGGTACTTTATTTAAAAGTAGTCTTCATGAGAATTTAGACATTTGTCCTATTGACTAACGAGTTGCGTGATTCCCGTCTTATAAAACTCCTTGGGTTGCTGCTTCAAAAAGTCTGTATCTGGTTCCCTTGAGCTGTTTTTTCGGTTGCCCCAAAATGTAAAAGTCGCAAGGTGACAGGTCTGAGCTGTATGGCGGATGTTGCAGCGTTTCCCACTTGAACTTTGCCAGTATTGTATTAACCACATAAGCGACGTCGGGACAGGCATTGTCGTGGAACAAGATGACCCCATTCGTCAATTTTCCATGTTGTTCATTCTTGCTGTTCGTTCTTGCGACACGCTGCCGTTCTGGCGTTTCACAATATCGGAAACAATTGATAGCCTCTACAGATTTAACAAATTCTATCAGTAATGGACCCTGTCGATCGAAAAAAAAGTCAACAATACCTTTCCAGCGGAAATGATGGCCTTTACGTTCTTTGGGCGTGGTAAATTCGAATGTTTCCACTTTAAGCTTTGCCGTCGTGTTTCAGGCTCGTAGTAGTGGCACCAAGGTTCGTCCCCGATCACAGTTGCAAACAAGAAGTCGTCATGCTCGTTGTGATGCCCGATCAGATGAGTCAAGGCAGCGCGAAACTTCTCCGTCTTCTCGCGATGGATAAAAATCTTGGGGATCAATTGCGCACCAAAAAGCCGATAACCGAGAAGCTCATGAATTATGGCGTGAACCGAACCGTGACTGATGTTCAGACGGTCTGCCAGTTCATCGATGCTTATCCTCCGTTCTTGTTTCAGCAGCTCATGAACCTTTAAAATTGTGTGGGGGGGGGGTGATTGCACGATGGTTTTGGCCCGGTCTTGGAATGTCTTTGCAACATCCTTTGAACCGTTTGCTCCAACGCTTCACAGTGGTCAATGAAATGCAGTGTTCAACGTACACGGCAGTCATATGGTGATTAATTTCTGTTTTCGAAACACCTTCAGCTGTAAAAAACTTCGCGACACCAAGCTGTTCAACTTTTGAAGTGTCCATTATGTGACGCAACCATATTCAACCCAGTGTATGAGAGCATTAAAGAACATTATCTTCACACCTGCGTGTCACTTTTGTAAATGAGACATGCCGTTCTCCTACTCGCATGCCTCGCAGATAATGAACCGAACCATTATTGCGTGATTAGGGTAGGCTCACTTCCATTTGACTCGCCCTCGTACACTAGAAATGCAAAGATACAATGGGATATGCAAATGCGAAAATACGGCTTCATAAAGGACAAAAAAGTGTCACTGGAAACAAAGTTCACTGCATGTATACACAAAACCTCGCAACAAGATATTTAATTATACGTATAAGTCCCCAATGAGTCTATGTATGTAAGAAGTAACTGCATATAATGCGTCAACAAGGCAAATAAACATGTTGCACAATCATAGATTCACAGAATCCTAGATTCCGCCCCCATTCCATCCACTCCCCCCGATGTATTGCGCGTGACGGAAGGCGGCGCGCTTGCTCCCTGCTTTTCTCCTTTGCGCACACAAGACTGAGCCACCATCGTCGACTCACCCATTCAACCTCCCCTCCTACGCTTTCACTCGCACATACAGCATGCAGCGCGTGGTCACGATGTTATCACCCTTGGACTTTATACGAAACATGAGGGCGATGGCAGGAATGCGCCTGGAATGTCCATATAATTGCTTTCGCAATAATATAATAAACGTATCCGGCAACTGAAGCGTCCCGTCGCTCATTACCTTCCGCAAGAGAAGTATCACAATCGAACTTTCACCATGCGACAATTCGCTGCGCCGCAACAATGTATTTTTTTTTTCTGTGAGGCGGAAGCACCGAAATGAAAAAAAAAAACGCATAGGAAAGTATGTTGGCCAGAATCTAATACCTACTTCGGGCACCTAATGGGGCTACGGAAGGAATACCGAAGAAAACATGAGACGCTTGGTCCACTGAGAACCATACGCATACTGCTCAGTATCCTACAGCAGCGAAACAAGACTTTCCGGAAAGGTTCCGCTCTAGGAATGCGGTGCAATCCTTCGAGTCCCCACAGTGATGGCGGCGAGCGGCCATAGTGTTTTTTTTTTTCTCGTCTGCTAGCCAGAAAGCGTCCAAAACTCTGTCCGGTGAAAATCCACTCGGCCAGAGCAAACCGAACGCGCACCGAAGTGCACCGCATGGTGGTCGGGGCCATACGAGAAAAACGTATGCGCTCTGGCTGGCTCTGGCAGCCCGCGGGTAGCGTAGCGAGAACAAAAAAAAAAATTGAAGAGGCTCAATGTGTCCTCGCGAATAAAAGTCAAAGTAGAAAAAATAAATAAGAACGTAGTTACTTTGGCTGGCTTTAGTGTGTTGACATGGATGTTCTGGCGTAGGTTAAAAAAATGTTGATATTTTTTTATGTGACATGACGGCACAAATGAACCACCCCAACGCTTCGTCTCATTGGACCTCGCTGCCTGCTTTGTCAACTTGTCTGCTAGTGTGTTGATTTGGCTTGTCTCGTTGTACGTTCCGATGTAAGAATTTAGAAAAATCAATAGACCTTTGGCGTCAAATGTTTATAACAACATTAAACCCACAAAGTTCCGCAATTGAAAATCTAAAGCACAACTTTGGAAATGTCAATGCACCTTTCACATCAAGAGCATATGAGATTTATACCCATAAAGTTTCGCAATTGATATCCATGCACTCCATAGATTCCGTGGCCTCAGTGAGATGCCGCGGCGAGCCCACTCACCATCAAAGCGCCCTTGAAACTTTGTGCTCGGATGGGACTACTTGGCGTTATGTGACTCCCGCTATGTGATTGCCACGAAATCCAGCCCGAGTTTGCAATCTTTGCGGTTAAATGTCTTTTCGAGCGTCAAAAAGACATTCTAGACAAAATCCAGAGTGATTTCCGGCGCCGGGGGTCGCTTTGGTCGGCGGTGCAGGGACAGCACGAAAAAATTTCGGGGGGGGGCTGAAGCCCCATAAGCCCCCCCCCCCCTGGCTACGCCCCTGGACTGGGCTGCCGTATTGTAGGCGTACGTGACATAAGGAAGGATGAGGTCCCACTTGGTGTGGTTGGAGGCGACATATATCTAAAGCATGTCGCCAGCAGTTTGGTTAAAGCGCTCAGTCAATCCGTTTGTTTGCGGGTGATATGCGGTGGTACAGTGCTGAATAACGCGGCATTCAGCGAGAAGATCTTGAATGACATCGGCGAGAAAGACGCGGCCTCGGTCGCTCAGGAGTTCGCGGGGAGCGCCGTGACGCAGAACGAAGCGTTGAAGGAGGAAGGAGGCAACTACACGAGCCGTCGCGGCTGGCAGAGCGGCCGTTGACATTCTGTGCAAGAGCGAATGTACTTTTGCACAAATGTGTACATACCGCGCCAATAAAACCTGTGACGAAGTCTGGTGTAGGTCTTGAAGATACCAGCGTGTGCGCACTGAGCGTCGGCGTGGAAAGCGGCGCATCCATCAGTGCGGAGCTGCCGAGGTGTTACAAGGAGCTATTCGCAGCCGCCGGAACTGTAGTTACCGCGATAGACAATTCCGTCGCGGATGGCGACGTGCGAAGCTTGTCGGCGTAACGCTCGGGATGGCGGGTGTGCAGGTGAATCAGAGATGTAATCTATCAAAGATGAAATCCAGGAGTCCTTGCGCTGCTCCAAAGCCATGTCGAAAGAAGCAAATGGGAGAATAAATTACTAACGCCAACCTGTCGCTCCATGTCAAGACGCAGAAAAAAAACAGCGTGCTTCGCAATGAAGTGGCTGAAGAAGTGGTCATCGCCCTGGCCACTTTAGATCCCACCTGTCACACCATAGTGTGTGACTCTCGTTTAACCGTCACTAACTTCAGCAAGGGCCGTATTTTTCGCCAAGCTCTTCGCATCCTCTTCCAGGCACCACACTCTAAAGACAGACAGCATAATCTCCCTAACATGGATCCAGGCCCATGCGGGCACTGTCCACCCACACGTCCCCAATCTCAACGAGGTCACCCACTCCATTGCGCGAGGCCTAGTCAACCGCGCCGGAGTCACTGGAGGTGAGTTGGACACCAGGGACAATCTGACAACTTATAACGATCTCGTTAAGGCCTTTTACCTGAGTCGCTGAACCTTCCCCCGCCTCACCCAAAGTTCAGCCGGGTGCAGGCTACCACCCTGCGTCTACTACAAACACGTACCCTTCACCCGCCCGCCTCCACCTTATATTTCCAGACGTCTACACTACCCCCAATTGCCGGTGCTGTGGAATTCACCTGGCTACGCTTCCGCATATGCTATGGGAGTGCCCAGCACAGTACACACAGGCTCTGCGGAGCTCCGCCCTCGACGACCAAACCTGGGCGACCCAGCACGCCCGCGAGGCGGCGACGAGGCAAGCCCTCGACGTACCCTCATGGGAGGCTTAGGCCTGGCCATCATAAAGTGCTCGTTCTGCAATAAAAGTTTATTCCTCCCTCCTTCGCAATGAAACACTCTTTAGCTCTGAAACTGCACTCATCACGTCGATGGCAATGCTGCGCGGGAACCGAGCGCTAATCACCATCTACATCGATTTATTAACTTTCGTTCTCTCTGGCTTTTTCAGTAAGTTCTAGAAACTCCGATACTTTGATTACCTGGAGCGCTGCTTATAAATCTTCGTCTTATGTCACTGGAGGCTAGCCTGCACCGAAATGCCACTTTGTAGTTTTAACTATACAAGGTAACCGCTGACTCGCACCACACATAAGCACAATATGGGCTTGGTCATCTCCCAAATGATTCTTGTAGCATTTATCGTTAACTGCCACCGTGTAGTGGTGAGTTCTCCAAACGACCTAATTTAGCAAGGGATAAATTTCCTTAAGACACGCATCATCGCTTGCTGTACACCCGCTTAAGTTTGAAACGAGACGCTACAAACCAACAGTTACCTCTTGCTGTAGTTAGGTACCCAGGCAATATTAAAAAGCTTATGCGCCTTTGGGCAGTTCCATAAGCTATGCATTTCATAGAAACAGACCAATAAAGTGTCATCCTAGTGTATTACAGTTAAATTATCAAAGGAGTATAAGGTGTTTACGTTCATCGTCTCTGTCATTGCCTTGTGATAAAATAAAACATTCTTGGCTGACATTGAGGCTTTGTTCTTTCTGCTTCACAAATTTTGTCTTCTGTGACATTAACGTTAGCGAGATTCTCTGGCATTCCCACTTTGCATAGAGATTTTTAAGTCAATAAAATGATATGATGCCACTGCGGGTGCCAAGGGAACGGAAGCGCAGTCGAGGACGGCAGAAAGCTAGGTGTCGTGATGAAATTATCACATTTGTAGGATGGAATCAGCTAGCAGCAAAATGGCAAGTTGTAATCAGCTAGCGCAAGATAGGGCTCATTGGAGATCGCAGAGCGAGGCCTTCGTCCTGCAGAGGACTTAGATATATGATAATGATGATGATGATGATGCCTATTGGTTGCAAACCAATAGGCATAAACGTTTTAAAGGGCGCTTTAAAATCTATTCGCTATGCTAAACTTCAAGCTATAGGCAAGAACACGTAATTTGATTTCTTGGCGTATCCCCCCACCCCCTAGTTTTTTCTTTTTTTTTCATTCCTCCTTTTTTTTCAGCCGGTGTGTTAGACACCCTGGACACGCCGGCTAACACGCGTGCGTTGACAGACCGGGGGGGGGGGGAGGGGGAAGGGGGGTCCCGGCTTTCATCTTGTGCACAGCGTTCCTTTACTTTCCATTCGACACGCTAACACACCTTCCCTCGTTTCCGCACCCTCTCGACTCACATCCTCTCCCCTTTAGATGAACCCCACCTATATATACTGTGGCGAGGAAAGTGTACGTCGCCTTGAAGAAGACAAGTCCACTTGTCGAAACGTTGGCTCCTACATTCACCTGTTCACGTTTTTGCTCATCGTCTTGAATTTCCATCTCCCCGCATACCCCGTGTTTTCCATTGATGTAGATTGCTATTTATGCACAAATGAATCGCATAAAACAAATGCAGCTAAAATAAGCAAGATACGGAAGTACAGTAGTCACCAAAAATTTGCGTATTTTTTTGGAGGTGGTTCGCTGTCGCTCTCTGCCGTGCCGCAGCGAAGTGCCGTTTAACCTAACTGCCTCGCCCTCCACCAGACGTCGCGAAATGCCCGTAAAGCAACAGTATTCGATGCCATCAGGACTAGATGGCAAACAGCGGTCAGTGGGACGCCTCGCACTGGGCGCTCACGGGAAAACTACAAATGGAGCTGTGCATGATGAAACGGACTGGACAAGTTTCAAAGTAAATCAAGCTGAGAGTAAAACTGATATTGAAAAAACGACTCAGGATAATGAAAGAAAGTAAATGGGCTGCGAGAGTTTTGAGATATTTGTACAGAAAGGACATTGACTGACAGTGGAAGAAACTAACTATAGGAAGCTTACCCACAAGTATGCGACCGGTATGGTAAGCAACATGGAAACAAATAATGTCAAACGCAAAGTCAGAGAGGCTGAGATAATTTCCTTGGTGTTGGCAAAGAAAAAAAATTGACAGTCACTTTAGCATGCTCCAAAAAAGGGTGAAGGCGAAAGCCTGCGCGCACAAGAGACATCTATTAAATTAACATTCTCATTGGAATGCGTTGTTGCTTCTTATTGCTTCTTTTTTTCTCGTTAACGGTTGTGGATTCTAGTGCCATAATTAAAAACTACCTTAATTTACTGCACCTGAATGAACTTCGCCCAAATTAACACCAAAGCTCGTGGTTTGGACTCCCACCAAAGGTCCAGGGTTCGACTCCCACCAAAGGTCAAGGGTGCGAGTGGCGACCTTCCCAGTGCACCCCGAGCTTGTTTTTCTGCGATGGTCGCAGAACCATTACCTTATTGCCGACTTCAAATCGACAAGTCCTGGCTGTCCGGTCGTAATATACCTTGGACTTATACTGGGCTTTAGACATGGCCTCTTCTGACGACCTCTGTGTCTTCCTTAAGCGTTCTATTAGCTTAAGTACGTACTCCACCACAAAGGGCCCTTCAAAGCGTCTTTCCCATGATTCGTGGTGCATGCGCAGTGGCGATCGCAGCTAGCGGCCGTATGCGAGCTCTGCTGGCGAAAAACTGGTTGCTTCATGCGTTGCAGTCCTCAACGCAAACGTGGTAGCAGGCCTCCAAGCACCGCTTCCAGTCTGTCTTCCTTTCGAAGCATAACGCCCTCAACACGCGCTTCATAGTCGAGTGTAGCTTCTCTATGGAACTGAATTGCGTATTACACACTGAGCCTATGAATGAGCCTTACACCGCACCGTTCTAGAAAAGTCGCAGTGAACTAGTAAACACACTGCCTTGGTGGGACTCTACTTCAGAGGGAAAACCGACTGGTACGAATATCGACAGGAGTGCGCTGTTTCCATCCAACGAAGTTCTTTAAGTGGGACCACTTCGACGAACTTAGTAGCGGGGCAAATCGCTGTCAAAATATTACGGTATGGCGAGGTTCTTGCTAAAAGTGGGCGTACTGTGTAGACTACGAGCCGGCGAAAGGGCTCAGTGATGATCGGCACTAGCTTCATCGACACTCGCCTTTTCACCCGGCTTCGCCACGCGCTCACATGTGTCGCAATGCCTCAGAATTTGCTCAGCGCCGCGGAAATAAGCTGGCCAATAATACTCCTGTAGTAGTCGATCCTTAGTTTTTTTTTACACCTAGGTGACAAGCCCAAAAGCTTCCTTGCGACAAGCGTAAAAGATCCTGTCGATAAGCCTGGAGCACGACCAGCTGGTCTAATGTGACACCCCCGTGATCCACATACTTCCAGTACAGTAGGCCGACTCTCCCATAAAAATTCACATTTTGCGCGCAAAACTTTCGTTTAGGTCGCTTCGGATGTTCAGCAGGCTGGGGTCCTTGTTTTGCTCAGACTTCAAGGCTGAACTGTCTATCTCCAACAACCGCTGTAAGCCTTCCTACATAGGTGGTACGAACAAACATGGTGACTGCTCTTCCATTAACTCGGCTGCTGCCACTACCGGGACTTCTGCCTGCGCGGATCCAAACTCATGCGGTTCCAACGCGGTGGCATTCTCGTCGCCGCCTTTTGATGTTCCGAACAGCCATCCACCTCAGTCAGTGCCGTTTACGCGGCTGCATAACTATACTTTGTTTGACGCAAAACAACTGGCACAAGAAAGACGACAGGACAAGACGCTAAGGCGACTGCTTTTGCAGCTTACTCATGAGCTTTCTATATCGTTAGTGCCATCAGGCTAGCCGCCCCGAACATTAGTCCTTTCTCGCGCAGAATCTGATCCTACCTATTTGAAAACAGATAAGGGTGCTGCGGAGGAAGCCTAGGCGATACGGCAGCTTTCGTCTTAAGTGTACCGAAATTTCCTTCAATAGATACATTTGCGACCGGAAGGCCTGCACTGTGAGCTTCTACAGCTTGGTTAATCCAGGCGCATTCACCCGTGACTATCCAGGTTCCACATAAGAGCTGTAAACCACGTCCATGGTAGATGTGGAGTCTCGCAGTACGCGACATGGCTTCCCGTTTACCTCAAGGTCGCGCATGTACGGTTCGAGCAGCTTCATGTTCTCGTCATTGCAACCGACCGATAAAAACATTGCATTTGCCTTGTTATGTTGTGCAGAATGCGCCTTGGTTTGTGACAGTTCTAGCAAAGAAAGGGTTTCCTCGCTTCCAGTTTCTTTTGCTGCTCTGCCTTAACTTCGGGGGTCCATGCCGACCAGCAAGTATTACATTTTGAGGTGCCCTCTACCAAAGGCTCGTCCTTTTCTTCTTTTCTTTTTTTTTGGGGGGGGGGGGGGAATGGGTCGTTGGGGAGAGTCTGGGCTCCGGCCTGCCGAACCTGAAATTGCGATCGCCTTCTCGATCGTCGCTGACTTCGCGAGCCCGACGCGTCACAAGTTCCTCGGCAAGTTCAGTGGCTCTGGCCGCCGTGCAAACTTCTGGCCTATTTTGAACCCAGTACTCCACTTTCTAAGGTACCCGGCTATAAAACTTTTCAAGTGCAAAGCACTGAAGAATCTTTGCGTGATCACCATGAGTTTTTTCTTCCTCGAGCCGTACCTTCTAGTTTGGCATGAGCTTACATGCAAATTTTGGTTTCACCAGAAAGAATTTCAGAAAAGTCTGTATGCCTTATATGAACATGATGATGAATGATTAGGTAAATATATTTAAGTCTTTCATATTTAGATCTAGCCTGTAATGTCGGCAGGTCTGCCTGTACACAAAGTTGAGAAGGGGAGTCCGTCCGCCGATATTTATTGAATATAAATCTGACTGCCAGACGCTGTATTCGTTCGATTTTTGATATATGTATAGCAGTGTGAGGGTCCCAGACCACCTTAGCATTTTCAATTATAGGTCTAAGTAATGTTTTATAGGCTAGAAGTTTTGTTTCTTGAGTTGCGAATGGCGAATTTCGCCTCAGACACCAGAGTGACTTGTTGGCCTTGGCATACACATAATCTATATGGTGGCTCCAGCGAAGATCACTTGTGAAAATCATGCCAAGATACTTATGCTGATCATCTCTTATCAGTTCATGATTATTAATAAAATAAGAGTAGTTTAAGAAATTTAGCTTTCTAGAGACTGTCATAAGTACAGTTTTTAACGGATTTAGCACCATTTGCCATTCATCACACCATTTCTTTATTTTCTGTAAATTTGCTTGTAATTTAGCCTGGTCTCCTACCGCATTATTGACCTTGGCAGACACATAATCTATATGGTGGCTCCAGCGAAGATCACTTGTGAAAATCATGCCAAGATACTTATGCTGATCATCTCTTATCAGTTCATGATTATTAATAAAATAAGAGTTGTTTAAGAAATTTAGCTTTCTAGAGACTGTCATAAGTACAGTTTTTAACGGATTTAGCCCCATTTGCCATTCATCACACCATTTCTTTATTTTCTGTAAATTTGCTTGTAATTTAGCCTGGTCTCCTACCAATTTTATTGTATATAATGCAATCATCTGCAAAGAGCCTGATGGAAACATCTATTTCATTCGGGAGGTCATTTATAAATAAGAGGATTAAAAGGGGGCCCAAAACACTGCCTTGGGGAACTCCCGACTTAACGCATGAAATCTGAGACCTTGTACCACTAATTTCGACAATATTGCTCACGAGAAAGAAAATAGGATGAAAACCATTGAGTAATATCAGCATTTTTGAACATAACATCAATTTTTCTTAGTAGTTTATGGTGAGACACTTCATCAAATGCCTTCGCAAAGTCCATGAAGATCGTATCCGTCTGTCCCCGAGAGTTAATAGTTTCTGAAAGATCATGGGCTAATTCGATGAGCTGAGATGTTGTGGATACGCCTTGACGAAAGCCATGTTGGTGGATAGATAACAAATTATATTCATTAATATAAGTTAACAGATGTTTCGAGACGATATGTTCAAGCATCTTTGAAAAGGTACTAGTGATTGATATAGGGCGATAATTTGCTAAATTATCAGCACCGCCGCTTTTGAGGACAGGAATCACTTTAGCTTGCTTCCATACCTTTGGTAAAAACCACTATGAAGTGAAGACCAAAAAATTAATGCAAGATATTTAGAATTCCATTCGGCATAGCGATAAAGAAACTCGTTAGGGATGCCATCGGGTGCAGGGTTTTTCTTTATGTTCAAACGAAGCAAAAGGTTCAGCACACCTTGTTCAGGAATTTCAACGTCAGCAATAGGCGGCCTCTCAGATGGAGTTTCAATACTCGGCATAATCCCGTTGTCTTCAGGGAACACAGATGCAAAATAATCATTGAAACTCTCGGAAGAAGGAGGCTCATTAGATTGTGTCGTTGAGCGAACATTCGATGATGGATTAATATATCTCCAAAATTTACCCGGTGCTTCTTTTAGAAATTTTGGGATTGGGATGCCAAAGAACCTTTGTTTGGATTCTTTCACAAGTATCGTAAGATTCTTTCCAAGACATTGAATGGTGGAACGAGTCTGAGAGCTAGGATCCTTTTTACAATTCTTACGTTTTCGTTTTATTAGCCTCTTTAAGTGTATCATTTCTCTAGTTATCCAAGGGCTTCTATTGCTAGTTTTCTTTAAACGCTTAGGTATATACAGTTCTATAGAAGACATGACCAAATTAGCAAAGTACTCCCAGAAACAATCGGGACCCTGATTACGCATATAAAGTTCAGAGAATCTCTCATAAGAGTCCTCTAGTAATTCTAGAACTTCAACATCATCAGCTCTAGCAAAGTTTACCACGACATTTTTGCGGGGATGGTTTACAGTATTGGCGGAAAGACTCAAAGACAGTACTACAAGTTTATGGTCAGAGATGCCATCACTGGTCTCACAGTCTATTAGTAAAGGCAACAGGTGATTAGACACGAAAACAAGATCAAGGATAGACGAAGAACGAGCACTGATTCTAGTATAGTCGGTCACCACTTGGTTTAAACCAAAACAAAAAAACAAGATCAAGAAGCTCATTGCAATTCAAAATTTCTGTATCTCCAGGAGAGTAAGCATTCCAGTTTATTCCAGGTAGGTTGAAATTACCCAAAAGTATAATATTGTCTCCTTGTTGCATATTGCACTCCATAAAGTGCCGGAGAGAAGAAAGAACCTGGACTGGTGAATTTGGTGGCCTGTATATACCACCTATGTGGAGTGAACGATTCTTACAAATTACCTTAATCCAAACTGCCTCAATATCAGCGGGGACAGGAAGTATAATAAAGTCAATGTTATCGCGAATCATTAACGCAACTCCACCACCTCTACCATCCCAGTCCTTCCTTACCATTACATAAGACTTTGGAGTTACCTCGCTACCTAATATACGGTTATGAAGCCATGTCTCGGTAATCATTGTAATATCCGGATCATGCTCTAAAATCATAGCTTCGATATCCTCGGCCTTATTTAGTATGCTTCTTGCATTCACATTCAGTATCCTGAAGGAATCGCTTTCCAAAATTCAAGCAGGGTCATCCTGAGGGCGTGCTTGACAGTCATAGCGCTCTTTAGTGATTTCATTCCACGCATAAAGGACATTAATGACTTTTATTTTGTCATATAGTAGTTTAACTTTTGATCCCTTTGACCTTTCCTCCTGTGTAGAAACCCATAGACGTTTTCGTACTTCAACAATCCTTTTCGAATAATCATCACTGATGCTTATATTCGTACCCTTAAGCATAGAGCAATGACGCAACATTTTAGATTTGTCTCGGAAATCAGCCACCCTCATGATTATGGGACGGTCTCTACCTTCAATCTTTTCACCTAGGCGATGGATTCTTTCAACTGAATTGATTTTCAGCTTCAAAATGCCGCTAAACACATCACCGTTCACTTTTTTCAACATAACATCATGAGTTTCCCGTGCGTCCTCATCAATTCATCTTATTATGAAGTTATTTCGCCTGGACCTGTTTTCAAGTTGATCAACCTTTCCGCTGAGAGCATCTAAATTCCGGTCATGTACATGCAGATAGTCCTCAACTTTAGATAGTCTCTTATTAACAACGTCGAATTCCTTCAAACTTTCTTCTATGGAAGAAAGCCTGGTATTCATTTGAACCAACTTTGCTTCAGAAGAGGCCTGTTTTTCCTGGATTTCAGAAAGCTTACCCAAAACCTCTTTCTGCGTATCAAGAAGTTCCTTGATGCATTTCAGTGTTAGAGGCCCAGGATTTTTTTCCACGTCCCCTGATAACGACAACAACATCCCTGCCAAAGAGAAACATTCGCCGATACAACTTACAGTAGTATGTGGACACGGCCGCACGACCAGACAAAGGTAATCGCTACGAAATACATATTTCTTATCACTAACCTGCATGTACAAAGATACGTGAGCCAACATTGTCACGGCCGTGCCGCCGAGTCCACTGAAGGCCGTCACTGCTGCAGCTTCTTTTATACCCAAGAATCCGTCATGCCGATGTCTTCTTAGTGACGTCAGAGTGCTCCAGGTAGGTGCGCGGTAGGCAGTGTCCACGTGTAGATGGAACGATGGCTTGCCAAAAACGGCACTTGCATTGCGGAGGCAGCCTTGATCGACGATAGACGTAGGCGAGATCAGCGGCGCTTTCGCAGAAAGATGCACTCCATCCGCCCGTCCCACGGATCCGCCACCGATGAAGCAGCTCTCGAAGACAGTCTGCATGTACAATGGTACGTGAGCCAACATTGTCACGGCCATGCCGCCGAGTCCACATTTAATTAATTAGGATGCCTTAATCATTAAGATGATTTAATAAATAAGTAATTAAGATGCCTTTAATTAAGCCACTCGAACCCACGACCTTTAGTGAGAGAAAATAAGTAATATGAAGTATTCAATATCAAGTATTCAGTATGAAGTATTCAATATGAAGTATTAATATAAAGAAATATGAAGTAACAACGCATTCGAAAGAGAATATCGAGTAATTATTTCTATGTCTCTTGAGCGCGCGCAGGCTTAAGTTTCCTCGTCACGCTCTTTGGTGTATGCTGAAATGACTGCCAATCTTCTGCTAGATGAGTGAAAATAGATTTCTTGTAATTCCATCCCTCATTTAGTACATCATGAGCTTACTGATTTCAGGCAATGGTTAATTTTACCTTGGTCCTTTTCACTTGTGACACAACAGTAAGTTTAACAATCACCGGCCAAAAGCTTAATTTTAACAAGGGATTCGACAGTTGAAGGAGTGTCACTATATATAGAAAAGACAGGAGGGGACCTAACTAATATGGATCCTTGCGGTACCCCTGAACCCTCGATGCAGTACGTTTTACTCTAACGGCTTGCTAACGATGTGTCAAATGTGCTTCAATCCGACCGGGTACTTGCGTATCGCTTCTTACATGGCGAGGTTTACAAAGCAGTTTATTATTATTATTCCGTGTGAACTATAATTCTCTCTCTGTCTCTTTATTCAAGTACACAGAAAGAAGCCATCTGTTACTAGGCCACACACCTGTTTTCATTTGCAAACAGATGTTTTCGCAACACAAAAGATTTCTATAAACGCCGTGCTTAAGTAAACGTGTGTATGTGCTTTTTTTGAGCGAGAAACGCTCGTAATATGCCGGCCAGGTTTCAGTGAAGTGCCTGCATATAGTCGTGTCGAACAGACAGACGTAAGAATGCCTACATGTGGTCACAAGGTAAGCCAGTTACAAGAATTCGTGAATTGATTGATCGATCTCTCAACACCGCGAACCCTATCCTCCATGTACGCACAAAGAAAAAACGTATCACGTATCTACATGACGTATCATGCTAGGATTCGAACGCTGGCTACTTTCGCCTGCGGTGTGTGTGCGTGTGTGTGTGTGCGTGTGCGTGTGTTACACACTGCCTGTAGAAAAAAAAACATGGACAAGTCCGTCCATTTCCAGCAGTCTGCTGCAGTTCGTATTGCCTCCAAGCGGCTTCTTGAGGGTAATTCAAGAAATTAGGCTAATTGGCGTTTGTTCATTTTGCAATGCGGTGGATATAACTACATGCAACCATACATATACACAGCAAACGCATGTATTTTAAGCTGACGCGAGCAAACAAACTTTCAGCAATTACACTGGAAGCGTCGCAAACGACACAGGCGACCACTCTGACTGACGTCACTGGGGCTCTCCTCGCAGCCCCGGCATCAGTCGCGTACAGGGCAAAAGCAACGAACATTCTGGTCGCAGCTTCTCGACTTGCGCTCGCACAACGGCTGACTCGTCTCTTGTGCAAAACCCTGTTCCCTGGAGGCCCGTCTCGCTATAGAGACAGATAGGTTTCACGCAAAACGGAATTACGTCGATATGCGATACCCGACACTGAAACACGCATCAGCGCGCTGGCTTTCTTTCTTATAATTTTTTTTCACACAAGAGTCAAGAAATCGTTCATTTGTGGCGTATGCTCAAACCTCACTGCGTTATTGCGACACAGATTTCTTACTTTAAATTTTCCGTTTGCGCCTAACTCTTACAGTGACAAGAGTTAGGGGGTAAACCAAATTTGCTGCCTCTGTCGCAGGTATTGCCGTCATGTTTATCGTCATCATGTTTCCTTTGCAGAATTCGAAACAAAACAGCGCTCTCTCTGTGGTCACTCATGGCGCACTCGGGACCACGACGAATAAGTCGCCGTGCTTTCACGGTCACAGCTGACGTGGTGTCGTCGGCCGCCGTCTGCTGTGGGTCCTCGTCGACGTTCTTGTACTTCTGTGATCAGCACCTCCATCGCCGGGTCGTCATCAGGAGTTGGGATACTATTGCAATGTTATTCCATTTCGCGCGTCGTCAAAGTGTCGGTGCACCTACGTTATCGCCGTAGTCGACTCCCTCCTTGAACGATGGATGATAAGAAAACAATAGAATAGAGGGAAAAAATGCTTACATTACCCGCCCCTAGAATGGAATAATGCAGCGTATTTGTTCTGGTTCATTTCTTTCTGGCGCTACCTCAGACGTCAGAGCAGCTGTCCGCCGACGTTGTCGCTGGGTTCGGCTAGCTGTGAACGGTGCACCATAAGAACGAAAACAAAAGATTCGGCGGCGATTTAGATGTAAATGCGAGGGCATTATTGAGTTGGCATTGCGACGCGCCTCTTGGAGGTCCTGGATCCATTATATAAACGGCGCTCACCAGATTGTAAAGTATTGTTCAGGAGCTCACTAGACACCCTTCCAACCTGTTCGAGGAGCGAAGTGCAACTGACGGTGGTTCGGAGCAGAGCACCGTCATTTTCACTACAATACATGCACCATACACGTTCTTTAAGATTCGCATCCCCTCTCTACCTCTACCGCGTGACCGGCTTCAGACAATTTAAACATATACACTTTCTTTCTTCTTTGACACTGCTAATGCCGAATGCTTTAAAAAAACGTATAAAATCGAGCCCACGGAATCCTTATGTTAAAACTGCCACTGATTAATACACAGAATATGTAAATTAATATACTTAGCTAATTCAAATATAAATTTAAGGTTTTTGGGTGATATTGTATTAACCCTGTCTCTTTGTGATGGTGTCAGCCAAGGCAGTGACTGCGTCGTGGCGCCTTAGAGGAGGTGTTTTGAAGCCCCCTGAATAAAACTAAAGGTAGCAACATTCTTTTATATTGCCGCCCATCCGGGTGAGTGAGGGCATGCGAAGAGGCCCGGGACTTATCCGTTCCTCCCTGTTGGTGGAACGGAGTCACGTGGTGGCCCTCGCACTGTTTCTGCGGAAACAAAGCACACGAGCGTCCATGAGCTGCCGGCCCCGAATTTTGTTTTCTTGTTGTTTTTTCGTGTGCGTGTATATGTTTTACTTGCACTGGCGCCATAACGATTGCACTTGATTGCGGCGCTCATGGCAATTGCGGTGATCGGGATGCTGCATAACGTGTTCCCCACGTTCAAAAAAGAGCAAACTGACATTACGAACGGCGATGGAGGGCCCGAGAGGCGAGAAGGAGATGCCAGGAGAGGGGGAATGCCACTACGTTTAGTTTATTCATGTCGGTTATGTATGTTGTGTGCGCTCGCTTCGTTCTAATCATATCATTTTCTTTGTTATGCACCATCTACGACCGGCCGATCCTGCTGATAACGAACGTGGCGTACTGCTTGCTCCAGTGACAAAACGCGAAAAGGAACAATTATTATGGGATTTTAGGCGCGAAAACCATGATCTGATTATGAGGCACGCGGTATAGCGGGCTTTTCGGATTAATTTGGCCACTTGGTGATCCGGAAGAGGCTTGGCCTTCTGGTTCCCAAATGGGAGCGGCCCGCTTCGTGATGACTCACGATCTGCAGGACCTCAATAAAGTTTTACCATACGATACCATACACTCCAAGAAGAAAAGGAGGAAATGGTGTATTGAGGTTACTACTTTAGGGGCGGGACTGATCTGCCACAACCATTCCTCCCTTTAGGGGGTAAGTGCGAGGGGAGGAACTGTTACTCCCCATGCGGTTACGCCTTAGAGGACTAACAGTTGCCCTTTTCCGATGCTCTTCAAAGGAGTAACGGTCATTGTTTTCGATGCTCCACAACGGTGGAATTATTTGAATTACGCATTTATACCCTGATAAAAAAAGTTACTGAGCTGCAAAAAAAGAAAAGAAACGCGCCCGAAAGCAGAATCCGAACTGACGTCCCCACGCTTACGACTCAGGTACTCTAACCACTTCATCACGGCGGGTCTTTCTTTCTTTCTTTCTTTCTTTCTATCTTTCTTTCTTACTTCCTTTCTATCTTGGAATTTATTACAGTAGCATTCAACCCGGCATTCAACATTTCTGCATAGTCAGAGAATGGAGGGCACAATGAAAGTCACACAGAAAAGGCAGCGTTCATACTGTGAGTAGAAACGTTGGTCTCACTTAGAGGGGTGGTAAGGATAAGCACCTCACCAAAATAGGGTACAGTCCGGTTGTATATCGAATCTATCATAAACATGCTTTGAGTGTAGTGTCATTTGAATAAAATGTACCCTTGTAGGCGCCACCGTTTCGGCGTTTCAGTCCATCATTCGCGTTTTCGACAAACTGTGCATTCCCATAAAGAAAAACATAAAGAGAGGTGCACTATTATCAGAGGTCGGCAGCAGATATCGCACCGTATGAGCGTTAATCTCAGTCTTTTTTCCAAGTCCGTTGGAGGACATACCAAAACAGGATGGCGTCGATGCAGCTAATAATACAATGTTAAATTGTCTCTGGCACATCATAAAGGCGACAGTTAACAGAAGAGACAAAGATACCCTTTTTCTGTAGCCATGTTTTTACCTGTATGGTTTCACTATGATGTTCATACTAGAATATTTTGCACCAAGGGGATAAATACATTTTGCGAACTCGCTTTAGTGCGTCGTGACCTGACCAATTATTGTATAGTGATGGGTAAAATGGAGGCGGAAATAGCATGGACAGTAAATCTTTGTATAACTCTTTACGCGACACAAAGTACAAGTATTCAGTGGAAAACCAAACTGTCAGGAAACGAACCGCCGAGTAAACGTCTTGCATGAACCCCCACAAGCATAAACGCGAAGAAAAATGTTAAAAAAGAAATAAATCAGGTAACGCATTTACAAATGCGACTTGCATGAATTACCGAATCATGGGATGCCAAGTATCGCAAAAAAAAAAGAAGAAACGAGACATTATTTGCCGTTCATAAGGATGCACTAAGCCCAGCCCACCTTCAGTAACAGGCCTAAAAATATTGTGTTGCCTCATGGGCTCAAAAGGGGAAGACCATACGAAGGTTGAAAAGATTCGGTAAAAGCGTTAGACGTCTAGACTAGTAAAATCAATAACTTGCGATAGATATTAAATTTTTGTTGCCAAGAACTTATTGCAGGCTTCGGCTTTCCCAAAAATAGAAAGTCGTTGTGGCACGAATGCCTGGGCGTAACTTTGCAGGGCTGAAACCCGTTCTTTCCAATAATGCGCCCTTAATATATATGTGTATAGCAGCATGCCAAGATACTTTGGTGGGACATTAGTTCACTTAACGCCTGCAAACTGTTCTGCTGTACAGCACCATGAGTTAAACCATAAGCCTAAACTTTTTGAAGAGTTCATTCGTGCTCCTGATACGCTGCCAAATTTTTCTATTGTCGATACTACCTTTTCAACACTGGTCTTACCCGTGCAGAAGAACGCTAGATCATCTGCATAAGCTAAGACTTTTACTTCTTTACCCAGTATATGGAAGCCATGGACGTAACTCGACTGAATTACGCTTAAGCATAGCGGTTCCAGGTAAAGGGCGAATAGTAGTGGGGACATCGGGCACCCTTGTTTTACTGATGAGCATATAGAAGCGTGTGTGGAGAGATGACCATCAATAACTAAATCAGTAGTACAACAGGTGTAGCAAAGCCTAAAGCCTTTAAGCTCAACGGAGCCAACATTGGCATGCTCCAGAAGAGAAAATAAATAGGAGCGACTGACACGTTCAAAAGGTTTAGCAAGGTCTACCTGGAGCATTGCAAACTGCTCAGTGGAACCATAACAGTACCGAAGAAGTGTACAGGCGATATGTATGTTGGTTTAAATGGATCGGCCCCTAATTCCACACGTCTGATGGGAACCAATTAGAATTGACGTCGCAAAGTGCAATCTATTAGATAAAACTATTGCAGAAATTTTGTAATCCACGATTGACAACGTGATTCGTCGGTAGCTTTCAATAGAACGCGGTTTCTCTTTATCCAAACTTTTGGGAATTAAAACTGTGTAGGTTTTACAGAAATATTATGGAAGGGCGTCCGCCTCTAAACATGTAATAAATTATGTCCGATAATATGGGACTGATAATTCATTTGAAAGTTTTGTAAAATTTACTTGAAAGTCTATCAGGGCCTCGTGTTATCGACAAAGTCAGCTGATCAATATCTAGCTCAATTTCTAGGATCGTAAGGCTATCACTGATGAACGCACAGTTATCATCCTGTAACGGTTTTAGAAGAGACGCAAAGCTCTCTTAGACTTTTGCATCGTGATCGTCGGGAGGGGCACTAAATAACGCAGGGTAGTAGGTTTCGAACTGAGAAATTATGTCATTCGTATTTGTTAGAAGACTACCTCCAGAGTATATTTCCGAAATTACTTTGGAAATAGCGTGACGTCGCTCTTCAAGTAAAGCTTGACGGGTTGGCTGCTCAGACTCTAGAGCCCGCCTATTTCGTATTCGAATTCGGGCACCTCTGTAACGCAGTGCATCATAATTTTGTAACTCACATTTAAGATTTTCTATGTCAACAATGTAAGTCCCTGGCGTTTCGCATTCCATCTGATGAAGGCTACATAGGCTCTTAAGAAGCATTTTTTCTTCATTCTTTCTATAGAATGATTTCACCGATCCAATTTCTATAGCCACTGTATGAACCTCTTGTTTAAAGAGTTCCCAATCAGCAAATAACGGCAAGTGACTAGAAAGAGAATTTATTAGGGCCATGCGCGCACGATTAATAAATTCCTGATCATTTAGGAGCTCAGAGGTAAGCTTCCACAGTGCCCACTGTGGTCGGAAATTAGTTACAGGTTTCTCACCAATTTTTGCGATAACAATGCAATGATCAGAAAACCAAACTGGGATAGTAATACAGGACAGTCCTCGGGAGAGGAGTAATGAAGAAACATAAATCCGATCAAGGCGGGCGTATGAGCGACCTTGAATTCGTGTATAAGAGCGAGCTCCCTGTCCCGACACTCCTATATCAATGAGCCCTGCATTTTTTTCTATTACATTAGACAAAACTTCACCACTCCTATCCCGCTGGGTGTTAATGCCACTTCGGTCGCTCGGATCATATACTCAATTGAAATCTCCCATTACCACAATACAACGATCACAGACCAATAGATTTGACACAGTATCAAATAAAACAATTCGTTTTGCAGCGTCATTAAATGCATTGACATTGACTATTCGCCATGGCACGCCCTGTAACACAAAATCACAACATATATATCGACCTTCAGTGTATACATGGTAAATAAATGCTGAACAAAGTAGGCTCTTCTTCAGAAACATGAAACAGCCCGCGGATAAACCAAGAGCGTGTGAAACGCAGACATTATACTCTGACAGAAAATGTTGCAAAGCCCTTTATGTCTCGTCATGGCTCTCTATCTTCGTCGCCTGCACGACGATGAAGTCTAGGCGCTTCTTTGTCAAAAGCCGGCGAAGCTACGCCTGTCTCTTCAAAGACCTAAGGCCTTGTACGTTCAGTGTTGCGAAGGGAAGTTGCTGGAACAGGGCCATGATGACTACCCACTATTTGGACTTAATTATTTATGTGATCGGTCCTAGAGAGCAACGGAGAGGCTCCCTCTGAACCCCCACCAGATCTGGACCATGATCGCCCGCATTTTCCTGTGTGTTTTGATCTTTTGCGGCGACGTGCTTTTCTTGTGGTACTAGTCGTCTCGCTGTCGGTGCTTGATTCTGATCTGTTAGTCGTACGGCGCTTCGAAACTGGCGCATCCGCGCTGCTTCTTCTGTCCTCTGCCAGCATAGCGCACGTGTTGAGATGCCTGGGTTTGTCAGATGAGTCATCAGTGGCTGCCTCATTCGCCAGTTTGGCAGCAACTGACTGCGTGGTAGCGGGTGCTTCTTCGCGTTGTTGCTTGGACGAGTCATCTTTCTCTTCGCTACTTTCCTTTTTCACGGGCAGTTCTACGATGCCATTGTCTTTAGGATGTAGAGGGGCCTTACTGGCACAGCTGACCTCCATGGAAAAGGGAACGTCTACAGTCGCGCCGAGAACCTCCGTAATATCCATTATGTGATCTTGTAAGCTTTCATCCGGAGGTCTTGTTCTGTGTCGTAACTTATCGGCGTATGTTACGACACATTCTTCAGCTGTGTGGCTAAAGCGCCGGCAGGCTTCACAACGTGGGGTTCTGCAGTTTCGACGAATGTGCCCCACCTTGTTACAGCGCAGAAAAAGCGGCGGCCGACCTGGAATCAATACAAGGCTCCGCACTCCACAAACAGGTAGTAGATGTGGAACATCTCCCACGCTGACTCCATCGGCAAGAGTCAACACCACGTCACGATTTAGCGTACGCATTTGTTCCGTCTCCGATATTCTCCAGCTTTCTGCTGATATAGATTTTCCTTTCCCGTAAGCCTGGAGTGCATCTCGAATGTAGTTGTCTTCCAAGCGCTCAGGAAGCCATAAAAGCTTCATTTTAACATCCGTGGGCTCAGGATCTATAACGACTCAGCGTCTACCTTGCACTGATAATTCCCCGCATGTGATTGGCTTTGATTTCGTCACCCCTGATTTGCACGTCACCATCCACACGTGCGACATCTGAAATTTGCCGATGGGACTTATTTCCTTCAGGTCAATAACATTCCCAAGGGAGTCTCTGAAGTCATGGGCTCTGCACGGTTGACCACCTAAGTCAGCATGCGCGAAAACGCAGTCCACAACCAGCTTACCGGTAGGAAGACGAGGTAGCACAACACGCTAGTCATTGCTGCTGGCTGAAGCCTGAACAGCACGTCGGCCAGGGCTGTACCTTAGGCTTCTGATACTGTGCATTCACCATTTTTGCTTGTTGTTTCTGACTAGAAATGTCTTCTTTAATAAATCTTTGAAGCGGAGAACATGAAAAAAGCGACCGTTAGGAACGCCGTCTTCTTCCTCGGTCGACAGGGGGGATATTGAGACAAGGTTAAGCTTCGTAACGCAGCTGCGGCAATGTAAAAGCGACTTGGCATTTTGTGTATGCTGTGCGGGTAGAGTCTAACGTTGAGTGTACTTGCAACCATAAGCGACTGCAAAAAAGAAATCTGCCCGATTATTCTTAGGGTGATTTAAACTGAGGCACTGCGCGATGTATGCGTGAAGCGAGCTCAAACGGGGCACCCAAACCGACAGAAAAGGCCAATTTCTCTGTCACTTAGCATGTCCCGTCTGAGCTACACGCCGCTTCACTTAAGTTTGTAATCTCCCTGGAACGGAAGGAACGGTACTATTGACCAAGAAAATTTAGCAGTTCATCAATGGTTGCGCGTATAATGTTATCGCTCACTGTATGGTGTGTGCACGAAGGGCATGGCTGTTCGCATTCCAGCTTTTGAATTTCACGCAATATTCTCACGAAGAGGCAAAGTGCGGCTTTGCACGCAGTTCAATTGACAGAGCATGAACTTCGAACTATTCACGATTTATAGACAATACCGTTTTCGGCGCATCGCTCCACGATGCGGACGAAAACAGCTAAGTGCATGGGGAGTAACTGTTGTCGTTCGTCCTCCCGTTGCTTTCTTCCCTACCAGGGACTAAATACTTACTCTCTGACATTTGCACATGGCACGCACATTCATGCAGTTAGTACCTGGAGGGACGAAAGTGCCCTTTTTAGGACTAACTGCCCAGCTACTCCCGTTTTCCCTGGGATTTTTCTTAGAGTGTACCATACCATACCATACTACACCTGAGGTTCCTTAACGTGCAACTAAGGCACGGCAGACAAGCATTTTTTTTTTTTTCATTTCACCTCCATCGAAAGGGAGCCACTGGAGCCGATATTGAACCCGCGACCTTGACCTCAGCGGCGCAAAGCAATAGGCACTGGGCTAACGCGGCGGATCGAAATAAACATAATTTTAATTGAATGGTCACATAATAAATGCTCATAAATGTCGTTTGCGTGGCTCTAGATGCCTTTTCTTTATTTCATTTGTTTTAGTTATTTGACAGGGGAGTAGGAAGTCACAACCTGCCTCCATTCACACGAGACACACTGCATATTCTAAACAAAGGTTTCTTGAATCCAATGCATGTATGATCAGCGTATCTGGCAATTGTGTCTTTTTCCGTAATCCTTCGCATTAAATTATGATAATTCACCGCCCCACGGCCCCCTGTCAATGGTAATGTTCTGCCTACCACGAAGTAGCAGGTTCCGTTCGCACAGCGATGGCGTTCCGATAGTGGCGGAATGAAACAACGTTCGCCTACAGCCTGTTGGGCTCATATAACGATTTGCCCGGGGGGGGGGGGGGGGGAGGGGTATATTTCTTCGGAGCCGCTCGCCTCTACGACGTCTTTCAGGGATGTGAGAGTTTCGGCGACGTCTCAACCCGATAAACTTCGTTAATAAATCATTAACACTCACTGCCGAGCTTGTAGCCCCGAACAAAGACGGCCGATAACACTTGCACTCCGCCTCAGGCATAGGGTTAATATCTCGCCGATGCCTGCGTTATTCCGAGCGCTAGTTTTTTAGCCGTCTGCCAGATAAGTATAGCCGCCGGCACTCGAATGCGCTGGGTTGTAGACGAGCGTGCAATGGTAGTGCAAGCGGTTCAACAACCTTCAATAATAAGGAGCGCCAGCCGCCACTGAATGCGGCACGCTGAGCGTGTGCTAATCTCCCACACGCGGTTTCTCGTGGCTGTGAAAAAAAGTAGGCGGTAACTTTGCAACGAACGGCGGTAAAAATTATTTGCAATGACCAGTGGGGGGGTCTTCTGTTTTCAAGCTGAACGATTCAGAAGTCGTCATGCGCGGTCTCCTTCTACGGCCACTCTGTCGTAGATGAACGTTTGCGTTGGAGCTCAGCAAATTCTATGATCATTCACTGCTGGGTAGGTAGCTTTCTTTCCCCTTGTTTTCGTTGTTACTTCTCCTGTGTAGTACGTGCAGTCTAGGACTCCATCACGGAGCATAAACAAGGAGAAGGACAAAGTGACGCGCGCTTCGAAATCACTATCTTCATCATCAAACTGGCATGGAGGCTAGCTACCTGCTCGGTGCGTATGACATTTTCTGTTTGTTCTTATTTGTTCCTCTTTCGCCTTGGAGATGCATCGTAGCACATCTTATAAGTAGTCGGTCTGTGCTAACGTGCTGCCGTGCCTGTAGGTAGTGTGTTTTACTTAAGAGCCACATAACTGTATGCCGTTGTTTGATTGGGCCATGCGCCAGTGATTGTGATAACTGTGGTGCCTTAGAAACTGTGTAACATATTTTGTTGGCATGTCTAGGTTACAAAGACGAGACAACTTGTCATTTCAGAAAAATGGGCTGTTCCCAAGAACCATAAGGTTTAAGAATAATACTAGGTCCTAATGAATACTAGGAAGAATGTTAAGATATCTTGTGAACTATTCTAATTTATTCTGATGTATGTACCCTTCAATACGGTGTGTTTTACACGAAATTTTATTTTGGTATGCCCTACGCGTGTATGTAACGTGATCTTCTTCCATGCACACCCATGCAGTTATATGGTATTTATGTGTGCGAATGTACACTGTATCATGTTTCATTTATTACACGTGTAAGGAACTTCTGTACCCACTTCGGTAATGTCTCGCGATGAGACGGGGGTATATGTGAATAACAAAAAATACCTTCTCCTGCAATGCAGCGACAATCTTTGAAATTTATTTTTATATTCCTTCAACAGATAGGCTTAACTGACAAACTGTGGCATGTTTACAGGAAAATCATCAGCTTTATCTTACCCGTAAATACCGGGATCACATATTTTCTTGTTCTTTTTATTTCCCACTTTCCTGCTCCTACGGTCTTTCTGTCCCCGATCCTTTTCCCTCTGCAGAGTAGCAAGTGGGTGTCTACTTCTACGCCGGTAGACTTCTGTGTACCTCAATTGAAAACTTTATCTCTCTCTCTTTTTCTCTCACCACTGACATAACGAACCTTTCCGACTCTCAGCTATATAGGAAGGGGAACCATGTTAGATATTGCTCAAATCAGATATAAATGGGAGCGTCGTTACATGGTAGTTTTGATACGCCATAGTGGGGGACTTGAGCGCACTGCATTACACTGCAACGTGATGAAGATTGATACAATCTATCGTTGATTCTGCGTTCTGTTTTTTTCTTTTGAGCTGTGTATACAGTGCAGCGTACGGTGGCAACGTATTAATAATTAAACAATAATAATATATACTACTAGTATTATTAATCCAAAGCACTGCCTCCGTGTTTCACGATGGCATTATGTGGGAGGAAGAAATGCAATAATCGAAAATTTACCCGCCTTATACACGCATCTTGAAACCTATACTTGAATAAAATTAAGGTTTGTTTCCTTCTTTGTTCTTACTTTTCTTTTGTAAAATAAATGGGCACTGTAACTTTCCCAATCCGCTCAGTGGGTTATCTTTTTTTAAAATCTCACCGATGATTACGACACTCCCTATTGCGAAATTTGGACGCAACTGCGCACGTGTTTCCATTTCCCGATATGTTGGCTGGCGCGGACAGTCCAACATTGCAAACGCAGCGAAGTGTGGCGCGACTGCCTCGCTAATCGTGAGGCATGGGCGCGATTCACCTCAGCCGCCGCAGACAGACCTACGCTCATGCAGCGCTTTGCTTCCGTACAGACGAGGCGCGCTAATCTGGCGCCATCTAGTAGGCATCGCCTCCGCAAAGACTGTCGTGCGTGGCGATACGCTTTTCTTCTCGCGCTTTCGCCATACCTTCCTCCTGCGCTTTCCGCCTCATGGTTCCACTGCACCCTCCTCCTACCCTTCCTTCCTCACGCTCTCTTCGCTCTCCCCGTCTTTCATCTTTCGCTGCACTCCGCGTTCGCGCTTATAGTTCGCTCCGCTTCGAGCTAGGTCGCCAACGCACGCCGCATTAACGGGCGCCTAAGTGCTGCGCTCTAAATGTTAGAATGCAATTTCACCTCTAACTGAAGTCTATCAAAGACAATGCCTTCTCGATAGAGTTAGGGCGAGGGCGGAGAATCGCGCTGTGTCCCTACAAACGAGAATCTTTCACGCCACATCTCGCGTGTGAGGAATATGAGGAGCATCGGACTGATTGCGTTTTTGGGGGGCCGCACCGCTTTCGTGATCGGTACACATACAGGGTGATCATTTTCAAGTTTTACGGTATTTTTAAAGATAGCCTGGTGCGGATGACCTAATGCTAGTCATTTAGCTGTATTAGTCACAGAGGTGCACATTGCCTTCTCGATAGAGTTAGGGCGAGGGCGGAGAATCGCGCTGTGTCACTACACACGAGAATCTATCACGGCACGTCTCGCGTGTGAGGATTATGAGGAGCATCGGACTGATTGCATTTTTTTTTGCCGCACCGCTTTCGTGATCGGTACACATACAGGGTGATCATTTTCAAGTTTTACGGTATTTTTAAAAGTAGCCTGCTGCGGATGACCTAAGTCTATAGTCAATGAACTGTATTAGCCACAGAGGTGCACATTACTTGCGCGAGAAATCGAAACACATATTCGGCTAGTTGAAAAATTATGCGCCATCAAACATACCGGAAAAGTGCACTGCTGTTCCACTTACCTTAAAAAATAAACTCTTTTATGCGTTCACGCAGGAAAGTAACTGGAACGCCCATATATTTTGTCCCACACTTACGAAAGTACTATGTCGAAACTGGTGTCATTTTAACGCGATAGCGTTAAGGAGCTCGTGTCGCAGAAAAGCCGGTGTCGTCGGTGTCGGCGTCAGCGGCATTGGCCGTGAGCGATAAATCCCAGCAGGCACTTCACGAATCAAAAACAACTTGCAAGATGGGCTGGGTGGGAATCGAACCAGGGTCTCTGGAGTGTGAGACGGAGGCGCTACCACTGAGCCACGAGCTCGATGCTTCAAAGCGCTACAAAAGCGCCTCTAGTGAACGCGGTGTTGCCTTAGAAACGACCTGTTTCAGGCGTGTGTCGCTTGCACAGGCGCACATTTCGTTGCCGCGCCGAACGCTGCGTTGCTCGACGCTCACCGCGTCCGATGCGGGGCGCGTAGTCACTGCGCAGCAGCCCATTGTCTTACACCACTTGGCGGGTCGACGGGAACGCTGTCGCGTTCCACACTTGAAGGCGAAGCTTAAGCGTCCTCCAATTTTTGGATATTCATTTCAATAGGATACGTCTTACAAGCTCACCGGGTGCAATATGCAAATTACACTATATGCGGTAAAGTGATTAGATAAAAAGTTAATTATTAAACTTTTGTTAGTTAGCTGAATATGTGTTTCGGTTTCTCGTCCTAGCAATGTCCACCTCTTGGAATAATCCACCTCAAGTACACAAATTTTTCTATGTGCCATTGGCGACGTTTCAAAAGTGCATAAAACTTAAATATGATCACCCTGTATATATAAATTGCACTGTCTCTGCGATAGGCCCACGATAGAGGCTAGAAACACTCATACTTAATTCGGTGAAGCGGGCATGCCTCGCCACACACACACGCACACACGCACGCACATACACACACGCACGCACGCACACACACACACACGCATACACACGCACGCACACGCACGCACACACATTGTTTTTGAAAGAGTCTCAGTTGAGCCCGCAGGGGAAGCGTTGAAAGCGATAGGAACGTTTACTGTTGCGCTGAGTTGGTCTGAGAACGCTTGCGTGATAGAAGCGTGCCAGACTGCAACTCAACAATGGTCGATGTGGGACCGAAGGAGGACGGCCGGCGTTTGTAACCGTTCAAAGAAAGAATTAAATAAAGCAAGTTTGACATTTACTGTGCGTTCCACTGAGACTATAGGTTATGCACGACGGTGCGGTATGCATGCAGCAGCTCAGTAGGATATTTTTCCCCTTTCTTTTTCTCCTTTCTACTGTTTTAGACGAGCACACAGTAGGAAGCTCAGTAGGAGAGCTCGGTAGGAACAAGGTAGACAAACTACTGTTTGTGTTCAAAGCGCTCATGCAGCTCCAGTGGAAGTGGTGCTCTGGGCTCCGCGGCAGTGCCGATTGAGCGGATCGTGATGGTGCGTCCAGTTGGCTTGGTCGCTTTTGCAGCCAAACGCGCAGTGCCCGTCTCAGGAGACCTTCTAAACCTTCACTCTCACGGGTCGCGCATGCAAGGCATGCCATCGAGGGCAGATTATATGCTTCATACTCACCGACGACTTTCTGTGGCTATCAGGGGAAAGCTACGGAGGCAAAGCGCACACAAGTGGGAGCGCTTGCATTATGCAAAACCGAGAGATAGTTGAAGACACCAGTCCGTAGTTCACGCAGTAGCTCAGCATGACATCGTGAATTTTGACGATGCCTAGTCGCACATAAATAGCGAAATTGTTATCGATAAAGGTGGGCTATCGGCAAAGTATCCATAGCCTGTTCTTAGAAGATTTCCAAAGGATGAATTGCCAAAGGTTTTGATTCCTAAGTGCCCGTTATGATTGGCTGGGCGCCTTCGGTATAATAATGTGTCCAGCTTCGTGAGTGGCGGAAACTTCCATCGGGATAGGCTGGAATATCGGGGGGACTGGAAGCGGTCTACAAAAGATGTAAAACAGAAGATGGACGGGTGGGGTAGAGTAAGAAAGTGCCCAGTGGCGACATGACATATATTGTTCTGTGTGATTTATGCGCATTACCATTAATTACATTACATTATATTACGCCCTAGAGGAGCGACCAGGGAAGTGTTAAGCGCTTCCATGGCTACGGCATCGTTCGTTGCCGACTTCGCAGCTTCATGACGTTAGACGCAATAATTCTGCAAAACTTATAAATCATTCATCGCAGTAGATAACTCATTAGCATGGCACGCCACAACCTTCACCATTCGTAAAATAGAGAGGTCACTGCTCCATGCGTTTCCTTGTATTTTATTTTGTTTTGTTTTCTGCATTTATGTTCATACCGGGCATACTTTACATACGCACGCCACTTTCTACTGCAGGGATTCTTGGTGCCAATGCAACTCACAATGTCACCAGGCTACTTTCGCGCGAGAGCCCTTTCATAGTGCCAAGTGAGTATACCAGCCTCCATCGTTACTCCTTAGCGCGTAAAATCAGTGTAGTAGCAGCCGGGAGGCTGAGGCAATCACATCCAACCAGGGCAATAATCTGTACGAACTTCCGATGGCAAAAGTGCCCGCCGAGAATAAGCCTATGCCTCGTGCCACCGCGCAGTCCTCGTCATTATTCTAAGAACATCAAACTGAAATTTCCACTTCTATAGACCCTTTTCGCCGTGCAGTTTGTTCTAGATAAACGAGATGCCGCTTTTGGGGGGCCCGCCGCACGTGGCCTCAGCCGACCGCGCACCAATACAAACCCAGTACCGCTTCCACCTTGCTTCTGTGCGATCAGCTGTCGCAAATGCAACTGAGTTTCCGCTAACGCAGTGTGCTCCAATCATGCCGGATTGAATCATGTGGATTGAAGACGCGTGCACTAGTTGGCTGCAAGAATAGTGACTGGCATTTTAAGGGATGGAATGAATCTGTGTAGCCAAGTTCGCGGACCGCTGCTGAAACTGTCCGTACGTGTTGCCGACACTTCGAGATGCGCATATTTCTTCGATGATGCATAAATTTGCTCATCAGACAGCGTTCGACCACTCAACTTGAAATAAAGTGCTTCAGCCTAAGAGCGTCGGCGATAGTGAGTACTTCTCGTTAAACAACTACAAAAGGAGCAGCGCCGCTGCTGTCATAGTCGCACAGTGTTTTACGCACATCTACGCCTACTGGCACGGCAACTTACGCTCACTCTATCGCAAAATGTGTCCGTAAGTGAGTGGGTGCACACTTGAATATATGTGCGCTATATACGCGCAATAAATGACAGACTACACCGATAGCGCACCGAATGGTCAAAGCTGAATGTTTCGTGACGATCCACAAGATTAAGCGAGTTACTGGCGATAATACGTATTTGCTACAATGTATTACAATGCACAAAACGGCTACATTTCAAGCCTTGAACGCAGAAAGAACAAATCTACCCGAACTGAGCACACCCACGATGGATTGGGTAGCAAATAAGCAGATAGTGATCGCGCCGATGAACCTTACTGAGTCAAAAATGTGACAGGCCGCTGCTTCAGTTCATGAGCGGAAAGTTTAGATAGCTTTGTAATACATATTTAGTGCCGCTTTTAAAACAAGCACCATATATGCGCTGCTCGCACTGTTTCTACATAGCTTAATTAGCTTCCAAATCGCTTTTGCACGTTCTCAGAAAAGCTGTGGCCAAAGCTTCGTGTCGTCCACCCAGTCACCACCTACGATATCTCCCTCGTGCGCACCGATATCTTCCTTAGCAAACCTCTGTTCCAGAGGTTTGCTAAGCCGCACCGGCGTCATACGCACCCGTTGTAAACGCTGACGCAACGGAGCCAGTAGAGACAAGAAATGAACACGTCACCACGTGATCGAACATGGCACAGTCCACGGGATCGACGCGAAAAGGGTCAATAGGTTGTCGTACAGCAGCTCAAAGCAGTTTTCATTCGATGCCCGTATTTTTCTTTTCCTTTAAAACCACTTTTAGGCAGTCATTTTAAAATTAGGATCCCATTATGTACTAGAATACGAGTGGGGCGTTTATGCTTGCAATAGGAAGTTAGGCTTACTTCTCGCACTTTTTCGTCAGGGGTACTTATGTGAAACGTCTTCTGCATGATACACGCCTTCAACTCGGACGACAAATTTTATCGGTGATATGCTCTACTCAGTATTTGCAGTGGTTTGTGCCATCATGTTTCAAGCCTTCATAATTATACTCATTCGTACAGGGGTTTTCAAATACCAAAATTTCCGAATCGAATATAATACAAATTTTTGAGAAAAATTACCTCCGAATAGGCAAATGAAATACCCAATTTATTTTATAAATTTTAATAAATGCCACGTTTAAAGCAATATGACAGGTCCCAAATGATAATTAATATTGTACACTCCATTTACCGAGGAGTGTCTAATTTAGGAACAGTGACATGCTGCATGCACCATGACAATGAAACTTATAAAACAATGAAACAACACACCACAAGGTGCATGTAAAATGTTACGTTTATTGGAGCTAAGCATAATGCTGCCACCCCACACGCTACTGTTTAGGTATGTAAACATGCTGAGGTTGGCGAAATACTAAATTTCCTTTCCTAAATCGACACACTAAACTCTTAGGCTCTCTAAATAAGATTAATTTTTCGGCAGCAGTCGTTTCCTCCATACGTTCGTACAGTTACTGGTGTATCAGCGATGCAGCCACGGCCCTAGTGCAGCAAAATCTTTCCGAAAATTTATCACTTGTACCACTCTTCCTTCCTGTATACTCTAATGGCTGTACTAATCGCTTTCTTTAGAGGACAAGGAAATACGCGACAATTTTCAATCTGGAATCGTATAAAAAATCGCTAGTAAATACAATTTTGTTTATTTAGATCACTTCAAATTTACTGGCATGCCCACTAAGAATAAGAATGCAGAAACTCCACTACAGTTGTCTAAGTATGCGTAAGCATACTCCCAAATTTCAGTTTGCCTACCCCCAAATTTAAGCTGGCCCGCCATAAAATTTAAGTTGGCCCATCCCTCAAATTTCGAGTTGGCCCACCCCGAAATTTCAAATTAGCCTAAGTATGAAGTGGACCGTGTCCAAAGTTCAAGTTGCCCCACCCCCAAACTCAGTTGGCCCAACCGCAATTTTATTTTTACCCTCTCCCAAATTTTAAGTTGGCCAACCCACTAATTTAAGTTGGCCCACCACCAAAATTTAAGTTGGGTCACCTGCAAATTTAAGTTGGCCCAACCCGAAATTTGAGTTGACCCACCCCCAAATTTCTACTTGGCCCGTCCCCAAACTTAATTTGGGCCCTTCCCAAATTCAAGTTCGCCCACGTTTAAATTTCAAGTTGGGTTACCTGAAAACTTATGTTGGCCCACCATCCAATTTTAGTTGACCCACCACTAAAATTCAAGTTGGGTCACGTGCAAACGCAAGTTGGCCAACCCCCAAATTTCACTTGGCCCACCCCTACTATAAGCTTCCTCGTAGATATTCTAGGGAGCCCTATGTATCTAGGGATATTATTTTTCGTTGAAATTGTGGGACTTATCGCTTATAAGCTACCAATCAATATTTTCACTATTATAACGGTGTCCATGCGAATTACGCATTTTTGCGCAGATACAAAGCATTACACTTTTCATGTGACGGGTCTGGAGTACTCGCCAATGAATGCTTACGCAAAATAGGACCATTTAATGTACGTTAAAGACCCCGATGCCGGGAAAAATCCCAGAGACCCACTACGACCTGACTCATAATAAAATTGTGGTTTTGGCACATAAAACATTAAAATTTAGTTTTATTTTTTCACCGAATTATCCATAATAAAAAGCCATTACGTGGTGATCTCGGAGGCGACAGTTGTCATTCAGCATATACAGGCTAGATGGCGCCAAACTACCTAGCCGCAGAGCCGCTGCTAACAGGCTTTCACAAAGCGCATGCTTTCTGTATTGCAAGTTTGTGAACGCGTAAATGAAGCGATGATTGTTAGCAAGAACTCGTACGGGGGCTGCAATGTGTTCAACAGAGAGTTCAACATGCCATCGGAAGTTATTTCAGGCACACTTTTAAACGAAGAGCCTTTTGTTTTATAAAACGGACGTCTTGGATGATGAAATGTTCGGGTTCACTGTTTGTGCTGGTTAAACTCGTCGATTAATAGCCGTGATGCTAACACATTGATGTACTGCGTTCTGGCTTGAAGAAACTGAATAGTAACCAGGATTTGCTGGTTTTTTTTTTCGCCGTAATACAATGTGCACTCCTGTAAAGCTCGTCACATAAATTGTGGATGGCGGTGAAGCCTGCTGAAGTTGTCTAAAAACCAACAAATTGCAAGAAAAAGAAAGCGCCCGAAAACAGTACATTGTGGTGAAGCATACTAACAGAGGCAAGGAAAACTTGCGCACTGAGAATTCTTATGCATTGTGGTGAAACATATTGATATTCGCTAGGGCGAGCCTTGCGTAAGTTAAACTGTAGCGTCCATAACCTAATATTTTCAGTTACTAGGTGGGCGTATAGGATTAACCCAACTCACCATTTTCAGTGGATTAGTTCGGCCTGCATCTGCTCGCAAACTTCGCCGCACGCTCTTATTTTTATTTCTTTCTTTACTAAATTACTCTCCACTGCTCTGTATACGGAGCCATAGCCTGCAGGGCCGTTATAACGTAAAGCTATTCGAATCTGTTTTCATTACAAATCGTCCAATAGCCCTCCGTGGTAGGTCAGAATGGTTCGAGTCCAGCCCATATGTGCGGGCGCCGCGCCCAAATGGGCCGAGTCCGAGCCATTTTGACCTATCAGGAAGGGATAATGACGAATTCGGGATAAAAACATATTGGGATAGTTTTACGCTATGCCAGCCCAGGCATTAGCCCCGTTATTATATACGCCTGCCTTCGTCGTCTCCGACTACCGTAGGAGCACCGCAGTAGGAGCACGTTATCTATAGCCGCCTCATACGCAAATTGGTGACGCCTTTTATTACGTTTGACATGTTTGCAGATGTGTCCTTCCAGAGTCCCGTCACAGAGGCTCAACGGCTTGTCAAAGGTGAACACATCAACTTTCGTTACTCCGCTATGTCGCTGGTTTTCTGAAAGTTCTGAGCCATGCTCGGGTACAGTTGACACTGTAGTGTCTGCATGCAACCGCAGGCTAGTGTCCTAATCGCGTTTATTTGGTTCTCTTGTTCCTTCAGCATTTCCGGACGAGCCCGTGGGCCATCACCCTAACAACATCGCTGGTGAGCCAATTGAGCGAATGCTACGTCAGTACTTCGCGATTATTTGCTTCTTCTCCTTCCTCAACACGGACATGTCACGCATCCGTACTCTCAAGTGCTCCAGTGCTATACAGCCTATGGACCTGAGAACATTAACAAGAAGAATTACATTGTTACGCGTGAAGAAACACAAGGACACAGACGATAGTTACAGTGCATTTACAAGCGCAAGCTTGTAAGATACCAAGGTGGAATAATAGCGTGCGTCAATTACCCAGCGGCACCTCATCTTCAACCTTGCAGCGGCTGCTCCCTTCGCTGTCTGTCGTATGGAGCTGACGAGCTGGAGTTGTTGATATGATAATGATATTGTCACGTGGTAGTGACGGTCCCGCGCGTCGGCTTTTATCAAAAAGAGAAGCTTCGCAGCTGAGGACAACTGTAAACCTATCTTTTGAGAAACCTAGATGGGCTTCCTTTGTAGCCTCGTGCTACATTCGGGTGGATGCCAATTTTTCTCTTCATAAATGTCAGTATATGGCGCTTTTAAATGCGAGCCATTCTTATTGAGCGACAAGAAGCTATGAAGCAGAAGCTATTTGCCTGTATACTCACTCAAGAACTGCATTGCCCGGCCACGAAATTCGCAACTTTCAGGTACGGTGGAGCCACCACACGGCAACCGCCGAAAGCAGTGATCCGATGATACAACAAATACATTAATTATAGGGTTTGTTTGCCAAAACCACTTTCTGATTATGAGGCACGCCATGGTGGAGGACTCCGGAAATTTCGACCACCTGGGGTTGTTCAACGTGCACCTAAATCTAAGTACACGAGTGTTCTCTCCCCCATCGAAATGCGACCGCCGTGGCCGGGATTCGATTCCGCGAGTTCGTGCTCAGCAGCCCAACACCATAGCCATTGAGCAATCACGGCGGTTACAGAACGAATACATGCCTGGTGAGAACAGGCGAGCTGTGCTTCGTCGTCGTTGACTTTCCTGACTTCTTGCGCATGCGGAAAGCGAATTACGAAGGATCTCTTTTTAAACATCGCAGTGGAATTTTGGCGTTTCAGAAATGCGAAGTACAAGAGCAATCGCATGTGAGGCTCTGTGCCGCAATGCTCAAACCGCACTGTAAAAGATGTCGTAAGCCATCATAGTTTTTCTTCGGACAAGCGACGACAGGAAGAAATGGTCTGTGAAACTGTGCATTGGAAACCCTCTTTTGGGGTGCGAAACCCCCGAATTAACCTCACTAGGTCACCCATTAGACAGTCTCACATTCACATACGTCTAACCAGGGTATCTGTGAAAGAAGAATGCTCGTATTGTTCTTTTGTATAATTCAGACTCTTTACGGTCGCTGCCGAGGAGAACCACTCGCGATCGCGAAATTCTATAACGATCGGTCTCAATCGTAAGTGCCTCTTCTGATCAGTGTCGTACGGCACTTACGATCACGATCAAGCCCGATTGGTATCTAATTAGTCGATCACGACTTACTCGCTTGCGAAAGCTGCGGAAGGGAGCCATTTGGAATATAAATTAGATCCCAGTCGGGCTCGATGGCGATAGAAAGTGAACAAGTGCGTGGCTCAATGTGTCATTGATGTTTACTGATATACTGATTATGACGGAGTGCATTCGTCACCCTCTCGCGGCTTATAAGTGTGACATTACGCACTCAAGCGTGAGCTGCTTCCTGAAATTGAAGTGCAATGCCACGCAAAATGATACTATAATCGGCAAGTGGTAACCCGCGACCAAAACTACGCAGGCGGCGATGTCCTCGTGGAGGTTATCACCGGATCGACAGCCATTTTGGATAAGTTGTGGTGCCCTATATAGCCGGTGAAAGTTGCGAATGGCAACAGTGTTTATTGTAGTCGAATTAATGTAAAGAGCGTTCACTTACATAGGTATTTCCACTTCTAGCTTCTAATAGTCATTCGTGAAATCGAATACGAATATCATAGCAGGAACTCTACGATTCGCATTGCAAATCTCGAGCATTCTGACACTTCTAATCCTAGTACGTATTGGATGGCGTAAGGACGTGCAACACAGTATAGAAGGGAAGAAATTAAGCCGCGCACTTTAAAGTCGTGACCAAAAGTCACCGGCTCAGAAAGGGAGGCACGAATTTTCAGCGTATAACGAAACGCTCGAACGTCGCCTTCCGTAATTTTTTTCCGAGTCCCGAAGCAACGCGGGCAGCCACCGCGGCGAAGCGGAGTGACAACGTTAAGCGATTTGCGTCGCGTAGTTTCGTCAGGGCTGAGTCAGCCGGGTCAGCAATTCGTACCAGATCACGCGGCCGCGGCACGGCACGCGTGAACCAGGACGGGGGGCCTTTCGGTTAATTTGCGACCGCGACGAGCCGACCGCCATCCAGCGTTCTCGTAACACGCGCTGTGACCGAATTCGAGCCGGAGAGCCTTCGCCCACAGTTGTTGAGCCTGGCCTACGTGTGTGAATGTTCTCGACAGTTCGGGCTCGCTCCCGGGCTGCCAAGTCTCGGGAGAACCCGCGTTATTAGAACCTGGAATCTCGACTGGAGCAGGCATCTCTTCAACACAGTAGCGGATCTGCGAGGAGGTCTCATGCAGGCGGCAATAGGGGCTCGTTGGCTGCTACCGCCGCTTACATTCGTAGTGGTTTTTATCTTTTTGTTTAAAGTTCCCGCTTGTTTTGCCATGGTTGGGGGGGGTGTGGGGCTACGCCTTGTCAAGCAGCTCACGATAGCAGCTTTCCAGGGGTCACCTTCGTCCGTGTATGTGTGTTTTTTTTTCTCAGCGAAATAGATAAAAATGTTGAAAACCACAATCTGATTATGAGGCACATGCCGTATAATGGGGGCCTCTGGATATATTTGAACCACCTACAGGATCTTTTACCATGCACCGAAATGTAAGCACGCGAGCGTTATCGCATTTCACTCCCAACAAACATGTGGCGATACCTCGAACTCAGAAGCGTTATGAAGTAGCCACACAGCTAAGGCGGTGGGTAGCTTTCATTCATCACTGACTGCGCTATATGGAAGAGGAACATCCGGCAAAGGAGACAATAAGGCTTAACAGGGGGCTGGCGCCCTTTCCGTTGTCGCGTCAGACGGGAGCGCAGTCGCACGAGACAGACACGAGAAATGCGTACGTCCCGAGCAGGCCTTGTACACGTTACAGAATATAGTAACCAATTACAGTTACAGTCACTTCATTCAAAAATATGTAATTGATTACAGCCACCAATTACTCCCCATGAAAGTAATGGAGCAATAACTCTAAAATAATAGATTACTCCTAGATTACTTATATGTTGCCGAACTTTCGTTAACAATGCGTAGATGCCGTAGACAGAAGGAGCTGGCCTAGCATTTCCAGTGTGTCCTCTGTACAGCCCTTTTTCATACGTTACTTAATTATTTTCCACAAACAATTTATTTTAAAAATTCGTTGGCCATCGTCCCTCACTTTTACTCTCAAAACATCAGCAACGACATTGAAATGCCGTTCGAGGAGGAAAAAAATAGAGGAAAGCACAGAGAGGGTAGCCACTTCACTCGACTTGCGCGCTGAGGACCAGGGTGGTGCTGTGACATACCAGGTGGCCGTTTTCATGTTTTAAAAAATTTCCGAAAATCCCCCGTGACGGATAACACAATTCTATAGTCCTTGAGCTGGATTATTGAGTGAGGCATAGATTACTTTCACGAGCAATCAAAACACATCCAGCTAACTATCATAAACATAACTAATTAGCTTTCTACATAATTACTTTCATGCACATGTGGTGCTACTTGCATGAAAATTTACTTTCCGTGGAAGCGAGCCAAAGCTACGGAGCAAATATTAGAAGATAATTCATTCGTGAGTTGTCCAAGACAGGAAGGCTGCCATCAGGCAACAGCTGAAATCACTTCTATCGTATACTAATCTGGAAAAATCTGGAGTTAGGTTTACGGAAGAAATTTCAGTTCAGATTACGGAATCTTCTAAATATACTAGAAAATGACACAATTAAAAAAATATAATGTTCATATTCTCTATGATTTTAGACGTGGGCAAACGTTGAACTTTCTTCAATCACAACTCTTGGCGCCTTAATTGCACGGTTATTGTACATCACAGGGAGATATTTATCAGGCTGTGGCTGATAGATTAAATCCCTGTGGAATTCACCTAAATGTAGGAAATATTCAAGGTTAATGTTTATTTAACAGCCGTACATAAATGCAGACGCAGTTGTTAGAAGTGCACACAAAAAGGATAAAATAGGCTCGCGGGATTTGTAAAGCCAATCAACAAAATATGCAATTGAACTCGGCGTCCTTATCCGTCATGCACAGGCCGGGCTATATGCTTAGGAGTTGTAAACTTCGTCTCTCCGTTTTCAAAAATATTGCGCTTCTGATAATTATATTAGGAGAAAGAATGTATAGCAGGGGCGAGACCTTTTGATTGAAACTACACCGCCATAAACTGCTAGGTGTTCAATTTCCTTTTTCCATTCAAGCAAGCATATATTATGTATTTATAAAACATGCTAAATATGCATACTTTATATTCTGCTGAGATTATAGCAGGAGCTGCCATAAAATGCAAATTTCTTTTTGTATTAATTTACACAATAATGTTCGGACCCCAGCCGAAGGTCCAACTGAAGGCGCACCGGCGTGAGCCGAGTTGTACGAGCGGTCCAGGTTACATGTTTGGAAGAAACTACAACCTCGAGACCCGCTAGCTTTTGAAACTTAACCTTTTTTTAACTTAACTCTTTAACTGGTTAAATCAGCCTGCATCTTCGTGGCTAATTAACCATCGATAACCAGCCTTAATATGCACGTGTTCGGGCACTAGCACAGCTGTGCGTGTACGAAACGCGCCTGCCCGATCGACCAGCGTGGGTGCAACTTATGGCAGTAGTTATTAGTAGTAGTTAGTAGTAGTAGTTAGTAGTAGTTAGTAGTAGTAGTAGTACTAGTAGTAGTAGCAGTAGTAGTAGTAGTAGTAGTAGTAGTAGTAGTAGTAGTAGTAGTAGTAGTAGTAGTAGTAGTAGTAGGAGGAGGATATGAATGCTAGATGTATTAGTAGTAGCCGCAGCGATAGTTTCACTACACGGTAAGAGCGCTGTGAAAAAGAAGGGAAGGCAGGAAATATACGGCAATTCTTGTAACAGATTATTTGTGCATTGTTCTGTAATTTTACAGAAAAATATGTAGATGTTTCTTTTACTCCCTTTATGACTGCCACTCTCGTGTAGTACGGCATAGTCAAATGCTGGGATTTGGTTGCAACAGATCTTACGTGTACAAATAAGTCACGCTATGGAAAACATGCGACTTTGCCACCTGAAACAACATCAGGCGCCGAAGCACCTGCTACCACGCGGCACCGTCCGAGTGTCCCCTCTGCGACTTCAAATTAACCACGCTCCGAGTGGCACGAGTCGGCCCGATGGCAGCCGTGTCTCACTCAGAAGCCAAGACCCGTTGCTCGCGCGTACGAGGTCCGTGTGCCTAAATTTCCGGGGCCGGTGAAGATGCGCGCATATGGTAATTGAAGATAGTAAAGAGACGAAAAAAAAAAGCCAATTTGGCTCACTATATTGACGATAATTTTTTCGCGTCAGCATAGGCGAACCAATTGAATTCGTTTCATATTGAGGGGGGAGAAATTCCGTGTTTCACCGTAGATGGAAAAACGTCAGTTAAAAAAAAAAGTAATCTCCGTTTCCTCCATTCAAAGCGATGTTATGTAGCAAAATAGAAAATTTCCTTTCCTTCTTCGGTTCTCTGCATTCATCGGAGGAGGAGGAATAAACTTTTATTTTGGAAGCAGTATTCCGGGGTAAGGCCCGGTTCTACTCTCGGTGGGAGGTCTCCTCATTCCAGGAACCCTCTGGCCTTCGATGCCTCCTTGGCCCTGGCGACGAGGCGTCGTTGTTGTTCCAGGTCCTCGGAGATGAGCTTGGCCTCCCACATTTCTATGAGGTCTTCGCTTTGTCTGGCATTGCAACAGTCTCTCGGTGAAGGCAATGCGTCTTTGTCTAGATGCCATGGACATTCGATGATCAGGTGCGCTAAGGTGTCTGGTACGCCGCACATAGGGCAGTGGTAGCCTTGTAGCGTTGGGTACGGTGTTTTTTTTTTTTTTACAGTGCAGTAGCAGTACTATATAGCATTAATCAGAAATAGCGATGAGTGAGTGACATTTATTCGCAAGCACAAGCACAGTGCAAGCACAGTGCAACTGTTATATGCAGTCGTGATAGCATAGTCCGGTGGTTATCGCTTTATAGGCAGCAAATGCGCAAGTGCATGCAATACTGCGGGTGTTTTGTTTTTTTTCGCACACGCCTCAAACTCCTTTAACACCGACTTGCACGCAGGTCACCGCCACGAGGACTTCGGCGCCGCGGGCCCCGTGGTGGTGATGCTGGGCTGCCTGTTCCTCGTGTTCCTCGCCGTGGGCATCCCCACCTTCATCCAGAAGAAGCGCCGAGAGGCGCGGGAGCGTCGCGAGGCCATCCGGCGACTGCAGACCGCCGAGCACAGGGAGGCGGCCGAAGGGCTCTCCTTCCACGTACCCGCCACGGACTGAGCTCCCGGAATACATTGCTTCCAAAAAAAAAAGTCGCTTGTTCGTGTGCCGTTGTGCATACTGTCACGTAGTACTAGTGACGATAAAGAACGCAGTATAGCAATACTGTGAATGACGAAATAACTTCCTTATTGGACGAACCCGTCCCAACAGAAAACGGGCTAAGCTGAAAGCAAAACGACAGCAACGAACGCAGTCGGCGATCGTCGAAAATCGGACCTGGGGCGCGATCGGAGATATTTTGTTCGATACGCGTTTTGTTCAGTTGCTGCAACGTCACAAAGTTGCAGTATGCAAAATTTGTGACAGCGGGGCGGAGAGAGCAGCCAATCAGGAAGCGGTGACCTCCCCGGAAGTTTACCTCCGTCGTTTGTCGTCTGCTTGCAAACAGTATACTACAAAGCCAAATGTTTCTCGTCTTCCGATTGAATGAAATCTTTATCTAAAAAAAGGGAATCTTTTCTTCTCAAGCCCAAACACGTTTTCAAATAGTAGTACGTGTGACTACTGCAATTTATAACTATTAGGTTCTTTGCGTCGTCCCTAGGTGGTGTCGCGCACAGCGAGAAGGAAAAAGAAAAAAAAAACGACGGGAAGAGTGGCGCACTTTTCAAGAGGCAGCGACAACATCCCAGTGGCTTGCTGGCACCGATGGTGTTGTCGATTTCTCTGTACAACCAACGAATTATTTGTTTCGAGAAACAAAAACAACGCCGGAATTCACTTTCTGCCATTTCTTCAAACGCATTTCGCACCGCCACCCGCTCTCCTCCTTCCTCTAGAAACGCCAGCGCAACGACCTAAGTTTCCAACGGAAGCGCCATTTTCTAGAAATAAACTATGGATTGGATTCAAACATGCCATTCCGCAGCCGAAAAGGCCACCTGTTGGATTCAATCCAATCCACCAGACGCGCCATGCGAAGCCGTATGATCGCTCCAAACTTCTCAACTCCCGTCGCGTTCGGACGAAATGCTCGGTGGGCGGATGATTGACAGGAGCAAGTCGTCATTTTGACGTCACCAAAAATGGGGCGGCGCCCCGCGGCTGGCGACGTCGGCGCGAAGTATAGCCAATCGCGCGCGCCGGTAACCGAACGAACGCGCCGAACAACTATCTCCGGTCGCACCCCTGCGGAGTCAAGCGCGTCGCCTTTTATGCACGAGTCGTCGAAGGATGCAGAATAATCGCTGGCTGGTGCCCGCGTGTCTACCAGAAAGTTCTACGCAATTCGCGCCGCGCGTGCAAACAATCACATTACACAAGGTTCAGCGACAAGAGACAACGGATAGAACTATTGATAACGTTCGAGAAACTTCCGATACATGCAGGCGTGCGCTACGCTGAGCGATAACATTTCTTAGACGGTGAAATGCGGTCACCCAATAAAGATAAGCACGTGCCAATATTGCCAGCGGTAGATCAACTGTTAGGATGCAACAGGAGGACAGCAAAGAGCGTCGAAGCCTATCCAGCTTTTTTTGGCTCAGGAATATTGCCCCACCTTGTAAGCCATTTCTAATAGCCTCAACAAAGGTTCTAAGTATTATGCTCCCCTTACAGTCCAGGCGCGTCAGTTCCTGGCCCTGAATAGGCGTTTGGCCAACGATTTGGAACGCGAGGACCGCGAACAGTGCTTTTTTGGACAGCGTGAAGTGCCTTTCGAAGACAGTTAACCGCAGAAACCTGCGCCAAAAAAAAAAAAAAAGAGAGAACCGCTCTTCTTCGTCACGGTGTTACTTCACGTTGCCCATCCTATTACACTGTAGTACGCATATGAACTAAATAGCCTATTAACAAGTAGAAATAGATCAGTTGCTGTTCTCGGGGCAAGCTAATGTGCGCGAGCTGTCGGAATCTCATTCCGGCCGGCGTTGCCGCATTCCGACGAAGGCGAATGGTAGAAATGACGGTGTACTCGGAGCTTACACCCACATAACAGCCAGAAGCACCGCAAGAGCTGATACCTTGCAACAACAGCATTATGCGACAACATTATGCACGCAATGCTAGCTGCAGAGAGGTTCGAGCTCTTATGGCTGTCCTGAAAGCGTAGCACAAGACCAATCTACACGTACCTTCTAAATGGTGGAGGCTGAAGGAGCGTTACGGAAGCCATTAGCCATATCCCGGCCAACCAACACATATTTATGCCAGCGGATGGCAAAGATACCTTGTTGAACCTTCTAAAAAAGTGCGTGTTCTGACCACTGGCTTCGATTACGTGGACCCTCCACGTTCACTGTGATAGTAAGACGAAAACGTAACTATGAAACAATTCACTCGAATGGCTGGCCGACACTACCGAGCGCAGCTCAACCCGTGCACCTTGGAGATGACCTGCGAACAGGTCTGTAATATTTCAGACTATGCACAAGCCCGCCCCCTGTTTACAACGCTCAAAACCCACCATTATTTATACCCGTCGTCATTGTGGAGAGTTCTCGTCTTTCCTACTGCTCCGCTGTAGCAATGCCAAATATACACGCCAGTTCCGTAGCAGAATACGTTTGATCACGGAACCATCGATCCCATTTCCTTGAGTGCCTTGGCTCGCTACCCAAACCTACAATCGCGTCAAACAGGCACGACGTGTGCGCTGCTACATGCCGTGAAGCCGTTGGTACTGTGTTTCGTAAATGCTCTTGTCTAAACACCTCAGAGCAAGTAGCACTTTCATGCCGAGTCTGATCGGCATGATAAGAAAAACGAAGCGCAATTAGAGATCCACGCGACTTTGCGCTCTTTATATGCATGGCTTATCCCGAACGAAACTTGTGCTTAGGGGGTCACTGGTACGCTGGAAGTACATACCTCGGTCTGCAAAAGACCTCCTACGCTTTTATTCGTGCCCTTCACAACTTGTAAAAAATGGCATCGCCTTTTCCTGCGTCCACTCGGCGGTGACCAAGTTTTGCCAACATCTAATAAAACAAAGCGTGGATGGTGAGGTAAAAAAACTTTGCGAAGCTGGCTGCCTGAGGCTGTTACTTCAACAGCCAGCTTGAAATGCCTCACGGCCATCAAGGTAGGAACAGAGTGCGCACCAATAGAAAGGGTTGAGAGGAAAAATAAGTATGCGGTAATACCGCATATTCATGGGTTTTCGCATCGCATAAAAAAATGTGGCCTCCCGATATAATGTTGATGATGTTTTAGCTGCTAAGAGCAAACTAGACAACATTGTCTAGCTCTTCAGAAGCGCATGCGCAGGAAGGGGATGTCAAAACTACGGGATACGGCATAACATACTTTATTCTGCCTGCTTTGTGCACCCCATTCTCTTTTCATATGGACGAAAATACATCGGGCAGATGCATCGCTGCCTAAGCATTAGACTTAGAGAGCTCCACAGCTGGGTCACCAGATTCGCATCAACGGTCAAAGGGTCACCAGGTCACCAGACAAAGGGTCACCAGGTCCGCATCTTGCCGTACACTGCCGGCAATGCGGATGCGAACCTGCTCTGCAAGGCACAACAGTCCTTTTATGGCACCGAGATAGCACAGCTATGTAGGTTTTAGAGGCTTTCTACATTTAAAGAAAAAATGGTGCCACCTGTGTCAGCTAGCCATTGATTAACCTTCACACAAGGAAAATAAGTCGCCAAGTTGTTTTTCGGTGCAAATCCAACACTATTAACGGCCACACGATAAAGACCCGAATCAAAGCTTGTTTCTATGTCTTATGCTTTCGGAGCCTTTGGCCTTTTGTGCTTTTAATGAGCATAGTCGCGTCATAGTGAAATTTTAAAACTTTCGTAAACTTTTTTGAGGAGTTGGAGCGCTCTAGCGCCACGATGCACATTGCTTTTTATCTGTGTCGACTGATAAATAGGCGCGCTTTTCTGAGACTAAACTTTAGTTAGAAGTAGCACTCATGCTGTCTCGTCTTCCTTTGTTCTATCCATTGTTGATTTATTTTTGCGCTTTAAGTCAAATGTTTATCACGAATCTCGTACTTTTCTTTGCTCTCGCTCGTTTCGGCCGTGCGGGACATCTAAATATGTAACAAGGCATTGAGACTTAACTTTTAGTCCCTCGTGCTGAAAATGTTAGAATGGAAAGCACATTAAGTCCTTGTTGCTGTCTTTGCTGTGAATATGCAAACCCATTTGTCCCAAGGTGCCAGCAATGAAATGGCAGGCAACTATATGGAAGCTAATTAGCGGCGCCATACGATTATTCAAGCCATTCACCGTTTATCGAATGGCTGCGATAGGGTAAAAGTGCAAAAAGATTGGAAAGTATTGAAGCTGCTTTGCAACCATTGCAGGTCAACCACAGCCTTCCTTGTTGCATGTTCTGATGTCATACGGCTCCGTCCCAGGATGGTGCAAACCGTTTACAGGGTTTGGAAATGGTCGATCTGAGGCTGTTGTCAATATATGTAGCAGGTAACTCAGTTCATTTTCTTTACTGAATTTATTTCCTTTGTGGCGGCAACGGAACCGAATGGGCAAACAAACGGGATCGCGCGCTGACGCACAGACACGCACATAAAGACACCCCCAGAGGCGCGTGCTTTGAGAGGAAGGAGGCACCAACTTGCACACAAGGGCTAGCGGCTTTCTTAACCGTCCCGGACCCATCGGCGTGTTTTGAACGTCCCAGCTTTCCCCGTGGCTTTGGCGGCGCGGCATGCATCCTTTCTCAAAGAGGCGAGTCGTAGCGCCGTTCAAATGTTGTCTAATCGTTTTCTTTACTCAGAACATGTCAAACTTTGTTTCTGTTGTTATTGGGGATTAACAATAGAGATTTCCGTTGGTTCTTGTGACTATAACAACGTAAACGTCTCCCATCGACAGTGGTCAACATATGCGTGACAGTATATGGCCGAGCAGCTAAACGTTCGGCAAATTACATCTCGCAACGCGCGGAGCTTCGTCATATTTCGAGCATTATGGGTAACCGTTTCGATGTAACTTACCGTCTCCGAAAATGTGCGTGAGCTGTTACTGAAATTATCGTCTCAGATATATATATTTTTACCTTAGGATTTGACTTACCAGAGATTTCGCGCACTAACGGCGTTACGGAATTATTTTCGCGAACACTTTCTCGGAGTTGGCGAAGGGGGCTGTGTTTCACGTGCTGCGACAAGTATACGCGGCTAACTTGGGGGCAAGTTTGAGGACAAGTTGAACACTTGCGGACATGTCGCGATGGACACGAGGTGATGCATGCGTAATGCGCATACGTTTACACACACAAACCATTAATTAGACAGCCCTGGACGCTTCAGATGCGAACTGCATATTTTTTTAAATGATTATTTTAGGACATTTACTTGCGGCCGACAGGCTCGGCCTTCCGGTTCCCACGTGGGAGCGGCCCACTTCGTGGAGACTTACGAACTACCCCCTTGAGCCAAAAAACAATACCCATCAATTAATCACGAACCACAGGACTTCAATAGAGTTGTACCATACCATACCATTTACTTGATTTACGGCACACCGTGAGTTAAACAACAATAAGATTGGCGAAGGGAATAAGTTTAAAGAATAATAATATCTGGGGTTTTACGTGCCAAAACCACTTTCTGATTATGAGGCACGCCGTAGTGGAGGACTCCGGAAATTTTGACCACCTGGGGTTCTTTAACGTGCACCTAAATCTAAGCACACGGGTGTTTTCGCATTTCGCCCCCATCGAAATGCGGCCGCCGTGGCCGGGATTCGATCCCGCGACCTCGTGCTCAGCAGCCCAACACCATAGCCACTGAGCAACCACGGCGGGTGAGTTTAAAGAATGAAGTGCGCAATCGTTCAAATAAAACGGACCAGATTGCGACGTTCTTAAATTAAGAGTAATAGAAAGATTGGCTGAGGTGGTAATCAGGTTTATATTTGGTGCATTGCAGCAAGCATGGGGTCAAGCTTTTCAATTTATTTTTTTTCGTGGCGGTAAATTTCTCTGGAACATGACAGTTGTGCCCGAAGTAGGCAGGAAGTTAGAATTTGACGCAGCAAATGAGCTGGCCCCACTTGCGGATAGTGTAGCCTATAATCACTAAGGGACGCACTTACGGGTAAACTGAGTCGCAAGAGAACGGCGAAATAACAATTTGCAAAGTGCTCTTATTTCATCAAAACACACGAGGCTCACTGCACCCATAGATAGGCTTGCGTGGCTCGGGAAAATAAAACTGCAGCGATGTCACCGTCCGGTTTATTCAAAAAACTGCGTCGAATTACACTAGTACTTCCTCCCGTTATCTAGCATTTCTTGTCATCTTCCTTATCGGCGCTCCGCTTCCAATTTAAAACAGGTCCGCTACTCTGATTGTTCGTGTGAGGACAAACCTGCTGGATTTGTAAAATGAGGTTCAGCTGATGCGGAAATTGTTTTGGGCAATTATCTGCAACCCTGCGCATCTCGCCATATGTGGACAAGCAAAATGCTTCCATCACGTCAATGTGTACCGCACCAAAGTGCCGGAAACCGAACTTGCACTGGTTAGAATGTCTAGGGCTGTTTCTTGACAGAATTATTTCCATTGGATTCAGCACTTTGCTTATAACGCGTCCCACTTGAGTGGCCGATACCGGCTATAGCGAAGATGCAGGTTTGCGCTGCAGAGCTCGAGGTCGTCGGTTAGAATCCGGCCGCGACGGCAAGTATTTGATGGAGGGGAAGTGCGAGAACAATACAATACAATACAATCTTTAGATGACATGAAGAAAAATGAAATACTGATAGCAGGCCTGCCAAAGCCTCAGAGCTGGGGCTTGATTGGCAATGTGCATCATGCATTTAGATTTTGGTGTGTGCTAATTAATCCCGGCTGTTAAAATCTAATCCTGAGTGCCCGCCTACGGCATGTCTCGTAATCACGTGGTGGTTTTGGCTCGTAAAGACTTATCATTATTATTTTTGAGGCGCTCATTCGATCTAGCCAGCGCAAACAGAAATTTACGAAAATCGTCACAAAACACAGCCGTTCACTTGCTCCCATACACAAATAGATTTCATTTCCGAATAAGTGGCAGAGACATAGTGCGACGTTTTTGAAAATATGTTACACTTAGTTGGTAAAACCTAATGAGACTGAAATAATCAGAGATAAGAATGGGCTGGGGTGCGTTTGGCAGGCATTCTCAGATAATGAACAGCAGGTTGCCATTATCCCTGAAAAGAAAAGTGTACAACAGCTGTGTCTTACCAGTACTCACCAACGGGGCAGAAACCTGGAGGCTTACGAAAAGGGCTCTACTTCAATTGAGGACGACGCAACGACCTATGGAAAGAAGAATGATGGGTGTAACGCTAAGGGGCATAAGAAGAAAGCAGATTGGGTGAGGGAGCAAATGCGAGTTAATGACATCTTAGTTGAAATCAAGAAAAAGAAATGGGCATGGGTAAGGCATGTAATGAGGAGGGAAGATAACCGATGTCATTAAGGGTTACGTACTGGATTCCAAGGAAAAGGAAGCGTAGCAGGGGGCGCCAGAAAGTTGGGTGGGCGGATGAGATTAAGAAGTTTGCAGGGACAACATGGCCACAATTAGCACATGACCGGGGTAGTTGGAGAAGTATGGGAGAGGCCTTCGCCCTGCTGTGGACCTAACGATGATGAATGAGATACCGTTCCGCTCACATAGTAAAAGTTAAGCGGAACCGTACTAAGAGTTGCACAGAGGGCAGCAGTGCCAATCTACCTCGACGAACAGTTGGCGCTCATGGACTTTCGTTCAATGTAGGTTCAAAATATTATGTGAGGCATTTCTTTTTTTTTTCTTTTTTGCTGATATGCTTCATTTACTGTTAATATGCGTACCAGTTAATTTGCGTACTGGTACGCATATTATACTTACACGTGAAAGGTGACGCGTAACGTGACGACCTAAACGACTGTTTTTTGCTTTTCGTTCTCTGTCGGTGTCATCAAGTATAGCGCCAAAATCTTACCCCGGAGTCTCGTATATAGGCGACTCTCAGGCTCCTAGCACGCTGTGTTATTAGATCTGAGCTTTCCGCCTATAATGTTACGCACACAATTTTTTTGTTCTGTTTATGCCATGTTACTTCACGTATTGCTGTGTTGTTATCATTATTGTGTTAATCAGTAAAATAAAAGTGCCGTAAGTTTGTTCCCAAGTGCTGCTTTTTCAGTGGCATGCTAATAGTTATATGCTGGCATGCCTGCACAGATTAAACTGCGTTCTTTTTTTTTTCTTTCATTTGATATAACCGCGTATGTTATGGCGTTTTGAAAACATTGATCTTCGCGAGGAAGGCATTGCAATATCTCAGCCACAATTCCCAATACGAGTGAAGGGGCCCCGAAACAATTTGGAACGCGGTAAGAAAAATGTTAGCCAAATATTATTGCACTGCATGCTGCAGGAAACTTACAATCTCGCATCGACTATTACTTGCTGTCGCATTCGCCTATACCGTCATGCGCTCCGTAACAAGCGGGTCGAGACGGACCCAACAGGTGATATGGCTCCTAGCCAAATTTCGTGATCGCGACAGCATTCTTAGTAATACTATTATTGGTAATTTCGAGTTGGATAAATAAAGAAACTTATTTGTCTGCGATGTCAGCATACCTGGAAAGAATTAGTTCATCTTTGCACTGCCAACTCGAATGACAGCCGCATTCTCAAAGTTACGTTTTCTCCTCCATCGCACGCTGCGTCATAATCCCGAACGCATCGGTCGTGTTGGTAATCGCAGATTGATGCGAAGGCATGCACTGTTGCTGTGTGTTGTGTCCGAATTATGCGTAGACACTGCGAAGTTGGCTATGCGAAGGCGGCTTCCCCCAATAGTGAGGTCATTCCATGATTACTTTACAAAGGTGTTTCAGGGCCCCTTAAAGCTCATGCAGCTACGCTCTAGAAAAATATTGCACCCTTTGGGGTGTAGCCACACAACGATAATCGTCATCTGCCTCTATGTGTTTCCTTTCTTTAACGCTGCGAGCCCGGTACTTTCCAGTAACGAACGGCATGCACGTTATCAGCATGACATAGCATTCCCGACAGCAAAATAGCGGGCGCGGCGTTTTCAAGAAAGGAAACGCATCAAGGCAGATGATGATTACTGTTGTGCGGCATATATACACCCCAAAGGGTGCAAACTTTTTTTAGAGCCCATACAAAAATGCTTCCTTACTTTCTTTAGAACTTTTATCAACATCCTATCAACTTTAGTAACATCCTATTGACTTTTACTTTTTAGTAACGTTTGTCAAAAGAAAGTTGGTTACTTCTTTTCTAACTTCAGTATGTAAAAAGAAAGTTACTAGAAAGTTAAGACACACTATTTTAACTTTTTAGAAACACGATTCAATAGGAAGGTAATAAAAATAATTATGTTCTTAAAGTACATAACCCAAGTTACAAAACATACATGAATATTATTCAATAAGGTTATAATTATTCAGTGAACATGGCTGGTGCAAGACAGTGTTGTTTCATGGACAGGTGCAACTTTCCACAATTTGCAATCAACTTTCTAGTAACACTGGTTACTACAAAGTTGTTAAAAATGATTTAGTGAAAAATGAACATATAACAGCATCTGAACTATAAATGAATATGCAAAGACTGGCTGCATTAAAAAAAATGTTTTTTTGCACAGTAACTGTTTTCCTAATTTTTAATCAACTTCCTAGTAACAGATGATAGTAGAATGTTCATAGAAAAAAATTGCTTCTAATACCGGACGCTAAGAGGAAATATGGTCTCACCAATTCAAGATGTGGGCACGTATTCTCGAAAACACGAGAGCTAGTGCCATGGGAAGCGTGTATATGAGCGGTGATCATGAATTTGTGCTCAGTAGGTGTCAAAGAAGCCCGTAGGCCATGCACCACCGCACTAGACGGCGCGCTGATCGGCTCGTGTTCGCCAACTAAAGCGGGAGACACACGGTCCGATTTCGTGTCCGATCCGGCGTCTGACGCGCCGAAACTGCAGCCCGAATCGAGGTGTTTTGCCGTGCCGAAGCGCCGGATCGGACGTCCGGCGTGCGACAAACCGGGCAGATTTTCATCGTTCGACGTGTCCGACAACTGCGCCGTCGTCTGGCCGCAGCCATTGGCAGCGCGGCTGGTATGTGACGTTCTCTGACGTTCCCTCCACGGAGGCGGTGCTGGCTTTCCGGTTTCTCGCAGTTATTCTTTTTCCTTGCCTGCTGCAGTTTGTTTCTGACATGAAATAGTTACCAGTTCAGTAAAATTATCTCGAACGTGTGCCTGTTATGCAAACCAGCGCCTTGTACACTAGCACTAAGCTACTGGTGAGATCGGGAGCCGCGACGCGAGGGCATTTCGCGAGCAGACATCACACACCGACCGTCTGAGCGAGGCCGCTCGCTTCGCTTGCACGTTTGCCCTTCGCAACGACTGCGTCGAGTAAACCAATTGTATTTAATTACGGCCGACCTAAGTGTACAGTGTTCATTGTTTTGGCAAAAAGAAGCACTCTTCGACGAGCTCGGGCTGGATCGCAAGCGCCGTCGGCTGCAGCGTCCGCCTAGCTATGCCTACCGGCCCTATCGCTGGCTTTAGCGGAGCCGTCAGTGGACAACGCGCCGTCGTGAAGTGTTCTGTCACTCACAGGGGCATAATTTTATCGACAGCCTTCGCGTAAAGCGAAGCAGTGTAGTGCAGAGTTGTTTTTATTGCGTTTCTCGACGTGGATATGAACTCAAGCTGGGGAGTTGGTTGTGGGCGGAGCTTACGCGCCGCTCATGCCGTAGCATGCAGCGCCGCACGTCGGAGCGGACACCGAATCGTACCGCGTGCGTCTGTATAGCTCGCTCATGGTTCGGCTGAAGTCCCGTATACACTTTATAAATAAGGAAGCCTACCTAGGCACTGTAAACCCAATGATTGGGGCCTAAATGCCTCTCCGCCTCCTACTACGGCTTCCTTTGAGTGACAGTCTGATCTCGAAGGCCGTGCTTTTGCAACCTGCATGCACCTGAAGTAATTGCGAATCTTGAAGGCAACATCCGCTTAGTTTTTATTATATATACATTTCCTTAAACGTCGTGTCACAAAGTACAAAGTACACACTTCTGGACCAAATAAATTTATTAAAAGACTCTATCAAATGTTATTAGGAAAAAACACGCAATTTTTTCATTTAAGATACATTTTTCTAAAAAACCGCAGAGTGGCGCTACTGTAGTATTTGTTTGGTCGACACACCACGTTGGTTGTCGTGAGTGCTCCCTGCAGTAAGGTGGTATTTGAGTTAAATTTTAGAAGTGCCTAGACAAAACGTGCTCCTTGTTGTGTGCAGTGACCATCCCAAACCCTCCGGACTCGTGCAACGCCATTAGTTCGCCGTGTGTTTCGAGCGATCCACCAGTGACGTCAGTGAGTGCCCTAGTACAGCTCCCGTCCGAGCTGTACCGAGCTGCCGAGCTGCCTGCCCGCGCTCTCGTGAAAAGTCTGGTACTGGGGCTTCGAATTGTAGTGTTTGGAAGACTGTTGAAGGTTGTGCTTTTGTGGAGCTGGAGTTCATCGGCAGTTCTACAGTGTTTGCGCCAGAGAAACGTCGGTGCTTCTGTACCTGTTAGACGAAGGAGCGTTTGCCAAGTCTTGAAATGTAAGCAAGTTTGGCGCTTGCGCGCATTCTTGAAGCTTATGATTTACGTAATGAGCGTTGTGTAACTAGCTAGAGCAAAGCGCTTTCCTATCGTATGTTAGCCATGTTGCTGTGCACATTTAGCAAGCAATTTCACGAAAGCTTCCTCTGATGTTACAGCGTACTTGCATTCTGCTACCCGCCTTGATTGCTATGCCTGAATGGGCACACAATTATGAAAACACATTGAAAGTTTGTGTTCGTTCGGCAGTGCGTAATAATTTGAAGACTGCGATTTTGTAGCGATATTTACCCCTCGATTCTATATCACTTCTCGCCCACCGCTAACGGCCGGCAGCTGCAGTACGTAGCACGGGCCGGGGCGTCGGTCAGCCTACTAACGAATAGCGAAAAGGAATACCATCGCTACAAAATCGCGGTCTTTAAATTATTACGCAAATTTTGTGCACAATGAGATGTTATAAACACACCTTGCATGTACATGAAAAAAAGGTTTACAACAGAGATGACATATATGCATGGGCACATATATGTGTCAATAAAATACTCGAGCCTCTTTCTGCCTACAGAAAAATAAGTTATGTCTTCTCGAGGGCATGGCTGCCTGTAATAATGAACCTCTAAGGGAAGGTTTTCTCTAATCCCTATTTTTGATATCTAAATGCTTATGTGGCATGTACAAACTGCTTGCATCAATTTCTCATTGGGATGAGCTGTCTGAAATTTAATTTTCAGTAATAATTGCAATAATTAACTCCTTTCACCTGTCTTCTAATGACTAAAGTTCTATGCTTCTACCTTGACAAACCTTTTGTGAAATTAGTTTGATGAGGCCCAATATACAGGGCTTTCTAAATTGAAGGTATCAGTACCTATTAAAGACTATGCTAACTATGAAAATGCTGCTTGTGTATATTGTTTATTCACTCTGTCAGACAAAATCTTTACACCCAAGTGCAGTCAGTAAATTTAAAAGTGCATGTCTGCAAGGGGAAGTCAGAATTGTATTTGAAGACAATTGCATCTTGTTTGATAGTTCGCGAGCACTTGTGCGCCACTAATCGAGCACAGCTTGGCCCTATACTCGATGAGACTTGAAGCTTTCAATGTCTGCTAATCACTAAAACAGCACCAGATCTCACTCTGTGTCAAGGGGTGGCACGCATTTGCTTAGTTTTAGGCAGATGCATGTCTTTCTTTTGCATTGAAGTTCCCAATACTTTCTAGTCTTACGTAAAAGTACACAGCTCAGTACAATGCATGTATGGTATACATAAGGCTGCTTTGTTCTTTAAACCGAATCAACAAGAAGCAGCGACTTCCGTTTTTGCAAACCTTACCCTACTTCCTAACCATTCCTTGATCAAATGCGTATAAAATGAATCTTTGGTTGTTGTATTCTTTCACAGGTAGACATCGGTGACGGTGTATACGTTGAAAAGGGCCTGCTGAAGAGGCTGTGTCTGGATGCTAACAACTCAGGCTTTCACTTCGCGGAGGGCCTCCTTAAAGCTCCTTTTTCAATAGAAGACGTTAAAGGGAGGTCCTTCTTTGGGCGGCTGTCAAATGCCTTCCACAGAAGGATCCGTTGGATTCCAAGAAGGTCAACAGCATAGTAGGTATGTGTGTCACAAAGAAGCATCTTAATATTCTTTGTGCAGTTTTCAACAAAACTCCTTTCATGGCAATTTCAGTGCTATCTTAAGGTATACTCCTTTCTTTCCTGCTAAAATAGCTATTAACCTGATTATAATAGCATATTATTATGCAAGCTTTGCCACCATAACTAGAAAATTGTCATTACTGTTGGCATATGTATTTTTGTGATAGAGGCCCTGGTCATATGAATGCACTGATAATATAATATCCTGTCTTGTGGAAAGCTAACATGTTTAGTAACAAGCTCACTTTGACAATGTCTGCCTGCACAACAAAGGCATTTTCTAATCTTGCTGTAGAACGTCCGTAATGCCTGTTCAACTGCTTACATGTTGCTTGTATCATTTCGTGGTTCTTAAGTGCAACATAAAAATCAACTCTTCTATGTACCTGTGCCCAAGCAAAGCTGCAGCATAGTTATGACTGACACCTTGCCTTTCCTAAGATAATTCACACATGAAACTTCCATGTACTAGTCACAATACGAATATCGAAGTTCATTAAACTGAAGTTGATTTACAGCTTTTGTTTGTAGATGACAATTGGTACGATAGAGTTTATGTGTCGTGCATCTGTTGGTGTTACGTACATCCATCACGCTCCCTGCTTTAATGCAGGACTTTGCACAAAACAGGTGGAGATGTTTATAGCTCACAGGTTGTAAAGCCTGTCTCTTGTGCACTTCCTTTTTAAGAAACAGATGCATGGTGTGTTGCAATGTCACTGTAGCAAAACTAATATATTGCCTTTTTTCTTCTCGTTTCCAGACTACACAACGCAACATTTCAGCCTACTTCCAGGGCAGCTGGAGAACTCGTCCTCCTTACTAGCCCGGGGATATTAAATGGATGTGTTCAAGCACAAATGGAAACCCGTCTTCTTCTGTTGCATGCCACACCTAGCCACTTGGCAATCACTATTCGCCAAAGACAGATAGTTGACAGGATGTTACTAGCAAGTCGTTAGGATATATAAAGGTGGTTAATAAATAGTCATTGCACAGTTTTTAGGAAGCAAATAAAAATTTTATTCAGAGATAATCAAAGCTTACTTTTGCAATATATAATTGCAAAAGTAATTCCCTCTGAATAAAATTTTTATGTACTTTCTAAAAACTGAAGCGACTATTTATTAACCACCTTTATACATCCTAACGACTTCCTAGTAACATCCTGTCAACTATCTGTGGCGAATAGTCGACAGGTTGTTACTAGCAAGTTGTTAGGATGTATAAAGGTGGTCAATAAATAGTCGCTTCACAGTTGACACTTTCTAACGACATAAGATAATAAGCAGTTGGTAAGAATTCTATCGACATTTTATATCTATACTTTCAATTCAATATCGGTGGCCAATAGTCGGTAGGAGGTTACTAGGAAGTTGTTACGGTGTCTAAAGACGTTTTATAGAATGTCGATAGGTTCTAGTAACATTTGTCTAAAGACGGTTTATAAAATGTTACTAAAATTTTTTGTAAGGGAGTGTAGACCGCGAACGTCGTCGATATACTGAATTCCAGAAAATCTACAGCGCACACTAATTTCAACTTTCAGGTGAGTGCGCGAGCAGCGTCTGTTCTCTCGGCATTGACGCGCAATAAGAAAACTAAATAATTGCGTAATTTCTAAGCCACTGAAAAACTGTAGGGACGATCTCTTGGCATAAACATTGGACGGCAAAAAGCTTTGTGACTTATGCGGTGTGTAAGTGTAAACATTGCATTGAAATATGCGTTGTAAACAACGCATGAAAAACTTTAAACGCACTTGTAACATCACACTTACTTTGACAGCATTTATTCAGTTCTTTCGCTAAAACATCAATTTAAATTTCAACATAAATTACAACATGTACGTTGAATCGCCATGGACTCTTTTATTTTTTCGGCATGCTTTGAATGGTTCACAGTTGTTTTTAACCAAGCCTATATATGTATTTTTTGCTTAGCCTGTCAGTATCTCTTAAAAACACTTGCGTCGTCTACTGCCAACAAACTGTCTGCGAATTCTCTGTGCCAGCAGTAGACGATAACCTTTGTCTTCAGACAGTCTCTAGCTGCAGAATTTGTGCAGAATATAAGGTGTATCCGTGAATTATTTGGTTTCTCTGGCCTCAATGAAATTGTTTAAGCTAAACTTAATAGGCCTCATAAGTAAGGTGTATTCATAATTAATTTAACCGCCATTTCCAACTCCAATGATCTATTAAACAACTGGAATGCGCCTACAGTGGGAAAAAAAACGCTTTGTAGTGGCACACCCTATCTTACTGTACATCGTTCGCTTCGAATGCGGTCGGACTCGCATCTTACGACATTGCGAATATACATTTGTTGCGAAGGTGACTTCACCATTTTGTGTAGCCGAAGGAATTTAGACGCACGACATTCTCCAAGTCTCCAACGTCGTTGGAATATTGATGCACGTATAAATGGGTTCTGGATAACACATTTGTTCAGCAACTGCACGTGACGTCAGAATGTAGCTTTCTCTCGCTTATGCGTTCCGGTCAAATTTAAGGGCTCACAGTAAGCACGTCGCGACCGCGTGACAACCGGCTAGAAGGCGATCTGTCTACTCGACGTGGTGTTCAAGAAGTAATGTAGCCAGACTACCTACACGCACTCGAAAAACTTCGTTTTCTAACGATCGCAATTCAAGCCAAGCGCGCCGCACTTCGTCGGCCATCGACGCGGAAGCCTCAGGATGCGTGCGTCGCGTGCTCCAGGCTGCGCACGCACTTGCAGGCTCGCACCACGGGCACCCTGTAGCTCTTCCGCTCTCCGTCCGGGCAGAGCAGGTGGACGCGCCTGAGGCGCACGGCTCCGGGCTCGCAGCTCCAGCTGGCGGCGGCCCCGGCGGGCGATCCGTCCGAGTACCAGGGCAGCTGGTCCAGCGGCAAACAGGCACCGGCGCACACCACCTCCAGCAGGGGGCGCGCCGAGGTGCAGTGGCCGTCTGAGATGTAGCGCTTCGAGCGCAACTCCTTGCAGCCCAGCATTGGGGACCCTGCGTGGTATGAAAGTACGTCTGGTATCTCTGTGCAGAAGGCCAGAAAAAAAAAAAGTGCTGGCACGATTCCTGAAGGCAACCGGAATGAGCGACCATCTGCGATGCAGCGTTGGCAACTTTCGATCGGTCGGCGACATCGACACTCACCTTTCTCTCCTGGTTGGGGTATTTTTATTATTTATTTATTTATTATTTATGGTACCCTCAAGGCCCGAAGGCATAACAGAAATGAGTGGGAAAATGGGATGTATAACAATAAAGTACGGAAAATAACAATGCAGTGTGTTAGTAATTACGAATTATACAATACAATGTAGTATCTTGATAATTCCTGTTAGTACAATGTTAACCAGTGTCGTCCTTAGTCGCTTGTAAGTACGGCAAGTAAATGAAATAACGCGTTAATAATTCCCAATTATACAATGTTAGCTAAAGCCTTACGAAACAGTTTGTTGTCGACAATAGATACAATTTCACAGGGAAGGTGATTGCACTGTCGTGATGACCTGGGAAAGAAAGATTGACTGAAAGTGTTAGTGTTGCCTGTTTGAAGTCCGACCTTATGGCGATGATCGATGCGGCTCGATAGGTAATGAGGCTGAGAAATGAAGTTACTGTGAAGGGAGGAATGGTAATAAAATTTGTGAAACAGCGTCAAACGTGCTATTGTTCTGCGAGATGCAAGTGATGAAAGAGATAGATTGTCCTTCATTGATGTTACGCTAGCGGTACGGTTAATTCTGTTAGAGTCCACCTTGTGGACTATCCATTTCGGCCACTACTAATAGGATGCAGCTGTATGGGCGAGCAGGAGACGAGCGGCCCTAGCCAATCAGGAACGGTGAAATAGACAGTCGAATAGGTGGACCTCTACAGAATACACCTCCCTCCCCCCTCCACTCCTGCTCTGTTTCCTCCCCTTACCTTTTCCCCCAATGTAGGGTAGCTCACAGAGCTCAGCCCAGGTTAACCTTCCTGCCTTCCATTCATCTTTCTCTCTATACACGGTGTTCTCTCTATACACGGCGTTAGCCAAGCTCTTAAAAATAAAATGTGGAGTATACTAGGTTGCAACCAATGGTATTCTGTCAGCAGTGAGGTGCCGCAGCAAGAGGCTTTTGTTTTTCTTCGCATAATTCAACTGTCGGATAGCAGCATGTTGTTGTCCTCCTCCCTGAATCCGCTGCGCACTGCGTTAGCCTCGCGCTTCAGGCTAAAACGGCAGCTCGCATGCCACGGTGACCAACGCCAATTACGATGCCTCGCCACTTTCACGAGGCCGCTGCACTAGGCATTGAGCTGAGTTAATTTTTCTGAGTAATAACAGGGACCACTGGTGCCCAGGCGCGTGGACGCGTAATCATGCGGCGATTTTCATATGTATATATACCATATTATATACCTTCATATAGAAGCAAGTATGCGGCCTGTAGGGTGAGCAACACAGTAACAAAGAACGCCATCCGGAAAGTCAGAGAGGCTGAAATAATCTCGTGGGTGGCGGCAATGAAAAAAAAAAACCTGTCATGAGTAACTTCTTAAGAGGTAAAAACAAAATCAGGAAACAAACAAGTTATGATAACTCCAAGGGAAGCTCATTACTTTTCGAAGCGAGATCAGGATGCCTTAGAACACGCACCTGTAAAGCGAGATATAAGAACGATGAAGAATGTGCTTGCTGCGGTAAAGCTAGAGAAATGATGGAGAATGTTTTAGTAGACTGTGAAGATATCTGCCTAACGGTCGATTTAGGCACCACTGGACTCTTTGAAACCCTCGCGTTCAGCGAGAGCAGGGGAAAGTTATCATGTCCGCAATAGAGATTAGTAAGACGCAATTAGAAGATTGGTAGAAGAAAAGCTGGGAAACGACAAAAAACGGAGACGTACAAAAACAAAGTTCACAATAGGGGGTCAGAAAATTTGGTTATCAGAACTCATCGTGCGTTTCTGTTTTCTTTTTCTTTTATAAAAAACCTAGGTAGGACAATGGGCAGTATAATAGCAAGAGCTTGGTGGTGCAGCCCACCGTCCCGTTCCAAAGGGTATGCTCAAACATCCTTCCATCCATCCAGCTTCAAAGAAGAGTTTCAACAGTTCAGAGAAGCACAGAGCAAAATTAGTTTTGAAAAAGGACTCTGGAAAGTGGATGAAAATAAATGGGCAGCTAAAGTGCACAAATATCTGTGCTTGAAAAGCATGGACACAGACTGGCGGAAGAGGTCAAGAAACTTGGCAACCAAGTAACAGGTAATTGAAACTGTAAATAGACAACCAGGGGTCATCGGAAAGAAAGTGAGAAAAAAATATGCAGTTAATTGGAAGCAAAGAAAAGGAACAAAAAGGACCATGCATATATACAAGAATGAGAATAAAGAAAGTAGACGAAAAAATCTGTACGATAACACAAAGGGCAGCGCCTTGCTATTTGAGGCTCGAGCAGGTTGCCCAGAAACAAAAATATACCGGTGAAAATATTCGGGAATAGATGAGGCATGCGTATGGCTGCAGCAAAAATTCGGAGACCACTCATCACATCCTAATGGAATGCGAAGGAATCCACCCCGAGAGAGCCATAGCTAACGTACACCTTCCAGAGGCGCTTGGGTTTAAAGTGTATGGAAGCGTCAACGGGTTAGCAGTCAAGATAAGCAAGTGACATTAAGAGTATTGGCGCAAAAAAGCAGGGAAGATATTGATACCGCCATGTCTCTTACAGTCGTGGCTAGCGGTACAAGGTTGATTTCGAAGGAAAAAAGAAAGATTAAGATGTACACAAAAATGCTAGATAAAAAAACATGTATAGCATAGCTCGTTAAATTAAGCAGCCTATTTCATGGCCCTGTTTCAAAGGAGATGCCAATTAATCATCAGCAGCAGCAGCAGCAGTATCATCATCATCGTCGTCTTTCTTACGTTTGTTTTGCCGTACGTTAAACTAAAGGTACTCAAAGTACGTGCACTACAACATCCCGCAAATGTACTCGCGTTTACTGTACGTAAGGCGACAAACGCTATTCTAAAACGCTTGAGTATTTAAGTTTGTGTACGTATTAATCTTGCCTGACAACACACTGTGACGGTCATCGTAGTGTACCCAGGAAAGGCGTACTCAGAAGAGGTCAAAGTTCTTGTACACTCTTTCTGTCCTGCGCTTAACGCCAAACAGAAACACGGAGTGGTAATCAAATTTGTTTTTTCCTGCTCTCCGTGATGTCTACGCAGTTTGCAGTCACTGAAGTCGTCCTTCGCACTTTAAATTATGACTGCGTATTGCACCTACGTAGGAATAGAGAAGGAATCATGCAAAAGCTTTTGTGTGCACACGCCCTTCTTACATCTTGCCGCGTGCACAACATTCCCATTATCATAGCTCTCAGAAGTGATCTGAATCAAGAACAAACGATTCCAGCAAGTCCAATTGTGTTTTATCTATTTTGTTTTATTGAGAAGTATGATGGGGGATAGGGGTTGCTGAGGACAGACCGCGCTGATAATTAGACGCAGAAATTTGGTCGAGGATTTTCAACTCTCCTACACTTGGCAAGGGATTCTTTAGAAGTAGCAACGCGCTAAAGTGGAGAGTTTCTCAGTGCCTATGGGGTTCTCTGAAAGCATCAGCTGCATGCGTCATGCAGTCGCTTAACCAGGCAGTGACACCCGAGGCGCGACGTCGCTCTGCTGCTCCCTACTGCATGGAACGACATTGACGGCGACCGCACCCCTTTTTGCCATCGCGACGCATTTGCAAGCGCGCTCGACTCAATTGCTTCGGACACATTCGCGAAAAAAATAACGAGATCATCTTATAAATTGTCCTCTACGTGTAACTCGATGCCATCCACTTTGTTCCTAAGAAGATCCTCTGCTGCACTTCAGTGTTTACAATAATTGATGCGATTTAACGCCATAAAGAAACAAATGGAGGCACTTTTTGACGGGCGCCGAAGTAGAGGCAAGAGAAATAATTTTGACTGCACTATGCCTCTTGGTTTGATCTCCGACGGCTCAGCGAATCAGTGAACCGGCGTTCTTTGCATTATTTCCCTGTAAGAATGAGGCCATTGCTGCCATGAAACAAATCTTTAACGCAGCAGGAGGCCTCAATTAGTGAGTCACAGCGGCGAGTCATTACCCTCGCTGCTTTCCTTCATAGGGAACCACTAGGTTTCCCCTAGCGCATATTCGTTTTGTTCTGGTATTACATACGCGACTATGGCGCAGACCGCTAATGGAAACTGTTGGAGGGCCCGTCAAGTGTGAATCCGTGATCACTTTAGGCACTCGCGATTACTCCACCTTTAGTTCGAACTCGCTACCGATAACAGTACTTTTTGCAAAATCCCAATGCATTGGGCAGCAGTTTTCTTCCACCCTGGCAACCAAGTCCTAGTAGATGAGGGAGGAGCGGTGAAACAGTGGCAGGGGGAGATTGTAAGCTGCCGCTCTGAACTTCCCATATGTACGGATCGAAATACTCCGATTGTATTTCTTCCATTGTCTTTTTCATGAGTTGTCACCTCATGTCCATATAGTGGAGATAATTGTCATCACCATTAGTAGCCCGAAACTACACAGGAACACCACAAGGGATTCTCAGAAGAGAAGCTTCGCAGTTCAAGATGCGTTTCCTTTGAAGCTGGCTGCTGTGCAGTCGGGCGGACGACAATTTTTCCAATGGTGAACCTTCCTGCACTTTGTGTGGCTTCCGCAGAACTGATTGACCTTACATATATATATACCCAGAAAGTAATTTCCTTGCTTTTTATACATAGAATCAATAACGATTTCTCTTTATCACAGGTCACATATATATACATACGAGGTAGGACCGATCAAGTGTTTTCGCTAGAGTCCACAGCCAATTTCAGGCCAACTACGCGGCTTCCTAATCGATAGATTCTCGCATCGTGGCCTCTCATGTACAATTTGTTCTCCCTACAGAGGATCTTGGAGATTATCCTCCTTTTTGGCGGCTTGAACGATGCCACAATAAGTGACTCAAGCACCGCTGGTGAACAATGGCCCTCATGCAGAATAGTACGTCTGGAAGCGTACGTGGTCTCACGCAGACACTACCCCCTCCCCTTCCCCCCGAACTTCTGTTCCCAAAAAACAAACAAGGTAGTGCAATAGGAAAACTGAACGCACCTCTCCTGATATCCGCTTCATGGGGAGTCTGCTGGTCGCTGCTGTAGCTAACAGCGCCGAAAGCGCTGCCCGCCAGGAAAAGCACCAAGAAAACGAGCTTGACGCTCAACAGCATCTCCATTTTTCTCTTCACGGTGGCGTCTTGTTCAGCGCGACATTCGTCTCAGCGCCCTGTCACATCTTCCCGCGGCTCGCCTGCTCACAGCGCGCCTTCCGCAAGAACCCGCGCTCAACACTCGGTCATGTCTCCACAACGCGAGAGCGCCCGACTCCGCGAGGTCAAAGATTGGCTGCGTAAAAAATTTGTTCTGCGCGGCGGCTCCGTCGTCTGGGCCCTATCCTCCTCTCCACATTCGCACCCCCCCCCCCTCTTACTTCCGCAGCCACCCGGCCTGACTCCTTGGAACTTCTAATTGCCGCCTCGCGAACGAGGCTCTTCGTATCAACTGTCGTCGCCGGCGAGTCGCCCCTCGTCCATCCTTGCTAACTGCCTAACTTCCGACATGTGCAGCCTGCTTATTTAGGCATAGAAAGCGTAGTGTTTCGCGTGCAGTACTGCCATCTGTGAGCACGCGCGAAGACTACTAAGTTAGCGCTAATAGACGAAAAAATAAGCACTAAAAGCACAAGCAAATAGAGTGAAGAAGTGCAGGAGCTGCCGCTTATAAGCTTGCGATAGAAAGAGCTGGCTGAGCTATAGGCTCGCCGTTTATTTAAGTCTTAGACGTTATTGATGTCTTACAAACAGCGTGATGTATACAAGTGACGTAAGCGCGCACTGGAACGCGGCAGGGCAAAGGAATGTTTAGAGAGTAGTCCCGAGTCTGGCGGCTATATTTATTCCCGAAAGAAGCCGGTTTGTTTGCGGTAACGATGTTCTGTCCGTATAGAGAGAGAGATAGAGAAAACAAGGATAGAAAAGGCAGGGAGGTCAACCAGAACATCATCCGGTTTGCTACCCTACAATGGGGGTGGGGGAAAGGGGAATATAAAGAGGAAGAAAGGGGGAGAGTAAGCACTGAGTACGTGTGGGAGGGATACCATACACAAAGACACTATAAACGGTCTCTTAAGCCGGTGCACTTCAAGTACTGCACTAGTGCACGAATCGCTTTTCGAGCCAGTGACGGGTGTGGCCACAGTCCGAGTACCTTTGACTCGGTGAACGGTCTCGAGTCCAGTCGGCGTAAAGTTGCCCGCAGAGAGAGGCGTTGGACATCGTAGCGAGGGCAGGTACACAATAGTGGGTGGGTACAAAATGTGGGTGCTCGATGGTCTCCTCGCACCCACATGAGTCGCACATCGGGTTCTCGGCCATTCCCATACCGTAGGAGTATGCGTTCGTGAAAGCCACTCCCAGCCACAAGCGACGCAACAAGGTTGTTTCGTCGCGGGAAAGGCTAGATGGCAGTTGTAGCCGTAGCGTGGGGTCCAGTTTACGTAATCTGCAATTGAAGGCTGTTGGAATCCAGAGATCTTGTGACTACTTGCGTGCAAGTAGGCAAAGTTCTCTGACAGCGTCCGACCTCGCCAAAGGTGTTGGACGCGTCTTGGTATCTTCGTGGGCACATTGGGCAGCCTTGTCAGCTAGGTTGTTGCCGACGATGCCACAGTGAGCAGGGATCCATTGAAATGTAATGTGGCGTCTTCTTTCCAGAGCTTGGTGGTGCACTTCCCTGATGTCAGATATCATCTGCTCGTAAGTTCTGTGACGTAATGCAGACTTGATGCTGTGAAGGGCTGCCTTAGAGTCACAAAATACGACCCATTTCTCTGTTGGCTCTTCGGTGATGTACATCATAGCGGCATGTACATCATAGCGCCATAGCGGCATAGCGAGAGCTGCAAGTTCTGCCGATATAGAAGTAGTCGTGTGCGACAATTTGAACTTAACTGTAACGTTCTTGGCTGAAACGACGAATGCGGCAGTTGAGCTGGTAGGTGAGGTCGAACCATCGGTATATATATGAATGGGGTCATGATACGTCTGGTACAGTAACAGGAGCGTAAGTTGCTTCAGAGCCGGCGCAGGATGATTGGACTTTTTTGTAATTCTAGGAAAAGCAATATTCACTTGAGGCTGTCGCAGGCACCACAGGGGAGAGGAAAGCTTTGCCACCTGTGTAAAAGATGCCTGTATGCACTCTTGATGAGCGCTAATCACTCGTGAAAAGGTCGCTTGAGGTCTCTCGGCTGGCAGGGGGGGGGCCAAATGATGGTCGGGGATCCTTGACAGATGGCGAATTTGCGCTCTGAGAGAGTCGACAGCTACATGTGTCTGGATTATATGATCTCCTGCGATGGCGATTGTTGCTGCTGCTGAGGTGCACCGAGGCAGCCCTAAACGCGTGTGTAGGGCTTGACCTTGTATGCTCTCCAAGGCGCGAAAGTTCGTCTTTCATGCATTTGACAACACTGGTAGGCTGCAACGTAGGAGTCCGAAAAACAAAACCCTGTACAGCTGCACCATAGATTGGACTGGTGTACCTCAATTTTTCCCGCAGAGAAATTTGAAGACCTGAGCAATGGCGACTAACTTCTTCAGATAGACGCAGTGAGGGCTCCACGAGAGGTTGCGGTCAATGATGACGCCCAGAAAGCGATGCGTCTTGGCTGAAACGCAGTAGAATACATAGAATACAGCTTGACCATAGATGGAAACATGATACAATGACATTTGTTTGTGCGTAAAACCAAATAATGCGTACTTTTCAGTAGACACACTGAGGCCTTGTTCTCAAAGATAAGACGCCGTCATGGTTGCCGCTCGCTGAAGCCTGGCTCTTTGCTGAGGCCGAGTCACCACAGAGGCCCAGATGCAAATGTCGTCGGCGTATATTGAGACATGAACTGTCTGCGGTAGGTACTCCGCTAGTCCTACCAGGAGGAGGTTGGACGAAATAGGGCTCAACACTCCAACCTGTGGCACACCACGGCAGGTGTAATGTAATGGTTGTTGGGCAGTCTTCGGTCTGTAAGAAAAAACGCCTCTCACTCAAATAGTCCCGAATCCATTTATATATCCGGCCACCAACTCCAACAGCCTCAAGTGAGTTGAGAATGCCCTCATGGGCGACGTTGTCCTATGCTCCTTTTATATCCGGAAAAACTGCCGCAGATAGGTGCTTGAGGCTTTTTTTTTTTATTTTGGACCCATGTTACGATGTCAATGACGTTGTCGATGGACGTGCGACCTCGACGAAAGCCTGTCATGGCGTCCGGATAGATGTTGAATCGTTCTAGATTCCAAGTGAGCAAGAATCATTCTTTCCATCACTTTGCCGACGCAGCTCGAAAGCGCAATCGGACGTAGATATCGTAATTGATTAGATTTCGTAATTGTAGAAGGCACCTCCTGTTCAATCATGCACAATTTTTATTATGGCTGTAAATCTCCGTGCCTCATTGTTTCTTGGTGTAAGGCTGGCGTGTGTGCGCGGCCAACGTTTTCGGCACCAGCAGCAACAGCGGGATGATGGCAAATTCTTGTCGCGGACATCTGATCGTGGGTGGGACGCGGCTGGGCAGCTTCGGTGACGAGTGCGGCAGTAACAATTTCTTTGGTCCAGTAATTCCTTCAGAAATCATATCGCCTCACTAGATGCACACGGTTAATAGAAAAACTGAAGGCTTAAATACAACGACGACATTCGTGCATTTATACTCGCAACTTGTGCGTGTTCTACACCTCTTGAGCAAAAGGAATTAGATTTTCGCTTGCACTTTACCATTCCACCCATCAAGGATTTCACTGGTAGGTGCGTTTATTCAACAGATAAGCTGAAGAAAATTGACCGCGATGTCAAAATTAGCAGTAACACGCTTCTTGAAATGAAGGCGACCAATAATGGTGATACTCATGTTCAAGCGTATTTCCCCCCATAAATTTCTCCGTAGATCATAATTATTTACTTATTCATTTATTTACTTTTTTATTTATTTATTTATTCAGTTATTTGGTTATATACCTCATTAATTATTAATGAACTATTTATTAGGGTTAGGCGAATATAATTTTTTTCGATTACGACTTGAATGCGAATACTAGGTATGGAATATCGTATAGTAAGATGCAGAGGCATATACTTACAGAATTGATAATTAGTTCTACATAATTTAGTACCAGGCCCGTACTGAGTAGTGCAAGAAAAGCTGGCAAATGTCAGATAAAAAGGATCAGCTTCAAGCACACGATCGATTATTTTCAATGAAACAACGGCGCAAATAGCCTCTCAACAACTTTAGATCCGAGTTGGAAACAAGCTTTTCAATGGCTGCTATGCGACTCGCGTTCCAACTTCCTCCCCCCTCCCCTCATCAATTAACTCTTTTGCCAAAATATAAGATAAAAGGTTGGGGGGGGGGGTGGGAGGGGGTAATGCTGCGGAAGCTAGGACATCTGCTGTACAGACACGTACAAGGACCCGATGCAATAAAAACATCACTGGTTAATTTTAGCGTAAAACGTAAAACTGTTACATAATTTCGAATAACATAGGCTTCTGGCCAGTCTTGCCAAATTCCCAACATCAGATTCCTTCACAGATGCCCTAAAAGAGTATTCATAGAACTGTATTGCCTCTGTTATTATTGTCGTCACCATTCTAACAACTTCTGCTGTCATTTGTTGTTCTCTCTTCTTTTCATGTTGTTCCGTTTAAATTTTTACAATTATTGTTCTTCTGTTCCCTTAATTATGCTCGCATTGTCATGCATTTAATATTCTTGATGACTTTTATGATGTCCTAATTTGACTTCCATTTCCTGCTTAGAGCCTAAAAGAGGCTAGCAGAAGTGTAGGAATAATTAGGATACACTTGACTGCCAAAAGCACTAAATTACAGACTACAAACAAACACGTTCTTGTGTAGGCTTCCCCTTCGAAACCGAATACAAAGCTTGAATTGCGCAATTTGTTGGTGCATCGCTTCGAAAGATTTTGTTGTCTCAATTGTGGTAATTTGCGAAACTTCGTTTATTAGACGAAAGAAAGAAAGGAGGCTTTAACAGTCGATTGTTGCGAAATATATGGTTCGTTGCGAATATTCAAAAATACTGAATAGTCCCTTTTCGAACCCGAATACGATTAGTTACTGCTTACTACTCAATTCTCATGCTAAACTTCAAATATTCGCCCAAGCTATAGTATTTATTTACTACTTCGTATAGTCTCAAGGACCGAAGTCATTGCAAGGAAGTCTGGTGGAGGGGTGAAAATGCATATTCACTGACCTTAACAAAAAGGCCGGTAAACAAGAGATTTGAAGTTGCTATAGTCTGTGATGAGAACGATGGAAGCAAGGAGGCGTTTCCGACCGATGCTTGACCTAGGAATGAAAGATTCATATGGCAAGCAAGCACTCCTCTCACAAAGTTGTGATCTGCATCAAGTTGCCTGCGGAGCCTTACTACTTTGTCTGTCGCACTCTCTATCATTCCTGTTTTATTCAGGTACAGTTCCGGCGTCTCAGGAGCAACGTTCTTTTACTAAACTGGAGATTGGATGGTTTTGCCACCATGGCTTCGATAGCGGCATTTCAATGGAAACGAGATGCAAACGTCCTCGTGAATGAGATCAAGATGATGAAGAACCCAGCTGGTCAAATTTATTCAAGAGTCCCTACCATTGCGTCCCTCACAGAGGAGGAGGAGGAAAGACATTTTTTTTGAAAGAAAAGAAAGGACAAGCAGGTGTCTTTCTGCTTGTGCGGGAGGCGCCCTTAGTCCAGGACTCCTGCGGCTCTGGCTGTCTCCCGGGCCCACCGCAATGGAGAAAACATCCAGATTCGAGACATTAATGCCCTTCGGCATTTCTTTCGTGGAATTCTCGCAATGACTGTATAAAGAAGGAATAACGTTATTTCATCCTTGTGTGAAGTCACCGCTGTCAAACTTAGTGAAATCGAAAAACCTAAACAAGAGGGATGACGTAAAGAACGACCGACATTGTGTTGAAATACACGGCGATGTAAATTAGAGAGCATATGCAAAGCTATGATTCACATTCTCTTGATCAGATTAGAGAACGGTGCTGTGCATGTTATATAAAGATTAGATTTGTAATCTGTGGTTACGATAACAGAATGGGTGCCAAGAGAAAGCAAATGCTGTTGACGTATCCATAAAATGCGCTACAAGTATGATATTAGGAAATTTGAGGATGTGCAATGCGTCCAGTGGAACCTCGGCAGCGTTGTTGGGAGAAGACTTCTGAAGCAAGCTTTGTTCCTTAGCAAGACCTAAATAAAGTTATAGCGTGGTGGTGATGATAATTACACTCACTCAGCGTAGCAGGCGAGTTGCTAATATTATGACGCTGCGTCTCTACAGCCTAGTGCTCGTCCAGCATGTCAGGGGCACGCGAAGTTGTGGCCTTACGGAGGTGTACAGGGCTAGCGGATCGTGGATAACTCACTAAAGCAACGCCCCAGGTGAGTCCTGTACGAGTACGAGGTGCTTGAGGAGCAGTGCGTCTCTGGCCCAAACCCTATCAGCCCGAAGCTCTCAACCCGAGAGCATGGCGGTACTGTTTTACAGGGATCAACTCTTAATGCTTCCTGGCCAGAATTTGGTGTTTGGAGTCGGAAAGCTTTAGTGTATGCACGTGAACAGGAAAGAACGAAGAAAAAAACTAAGGACCCAGTGCATACTGTGTTCAAGAAAGGCCCATGTTCTGCGCTACCTATTCTAAATAAATTGTCTAATCGGATATGCAGGAACTGCGATGTTTTACGCTATCTTTCGCGTGGGCTTTTCTGTCAGTCAGATAGGTGCCTTTAGTGAGGCGTTATGATTCCTGCAGGAATTATCTGACGCGAAAGTGCTACTGCCACGCCCTTCACCAAAGCTCCCCAGCCATGTCCCGTCCATGACCAGACGTCCGCGGCAAGAAATGGTCATCATCATGTCGCTACGACGACAAAAAATATTCCTGGAAAGACTGCAACCAGTATGGAACCTCGAGTCCACACCTCCAAACGCCGAATTTCTAGCCAAAAAAGAGAGAGATGTAGAGACAGAGAGAAATAGAAGTGCTCGACAATGGCACCACGCCATATCGAACGCTAAAAGTGCTCTAGCGGGGCATACGTTGCGAATTAACGCCAAACCTTAGAGAGTATAAAGTCAGCAGTGATATGGCAGAAAGTAAGCGAAATAATCGCACTGTAGCAGTCGATGGTCGCCTGTTCCAAGTTTAAAAAAAAGCGTCTTCTGGAAGTTTTGTTTCGTTATCATGGACTGAGTTCGTGTTTGCTTTGCCTAGGAGCCGATGTACTGGATTTCAGCCATAGGAACGTTTTCTGAACCATGTGCAATTACCTCTGCAAAACAAAGACATCGAGTAGGTTGTATCGGGCGCACAGCCGCAGTGGATTACGCGAAAAGTTCCTGTGCGTGCTGCAGAGGGTGTATGGACACTGTAGGGTAGAGAAATGACGTAACGAAATACACAACTTAACTATATTCACGCATTACAGCTTACGTATGCTTATGTTAAAATTAGTGCGGAGGGTGGGGGGCGGGGGCTCTTACTGTCTAAATTTGCAATCGTACGCGGCGCATATTCGTAGCGTGCCCGCTTGTTTTGCAGGGGGTGTTCGGGCGCAATTGGGTTCAGAAATGACACCCCTACGGATGGTGACCTAGACTGCACGGCGCCGCTATAGAGAGCGCCCCCGCACTCGTAGGTGATTGGGGCTCTTGTTGTTGCTTCAATCCCCTGCGCTTGCGCTCCCTGTGGTGAGCTAGACGTTTCGATGAAGTTCAGAGGCGTTGGATACCCCTCTTTCTTGCTGCTCGAGTCTCTTGATGTCGTCTCTGCAACTTAACGTGTCGAACGCAGGGGGCGCCATGGATGGCCGAGCAAGCGCGAAATTTCTGCGATACATCGCACACTTGTGGACATCATAAATCCCGATGAGCACAGGTTTGAGTTCGATGGTCCACCCACCGCGGTTGCTTAGTGTCTATGCTGTTGGGTTGCTAAGCACGTGGTCGCGGGATGGAATCCTGAACACGACGGTCGAATTTCGATGGGGACGAAATGCGAAAAGCACCCGTGCATTTATACTTAGGTGCACGTTAAAGAACCCCAGGTGGTCCAAATTTCCGGAGTCCCCCACCACGACGTGCGTAATAATCAAATAGTGGTTTTGGCACGTAAAACGTCGTAGGTCAAGTTAGTTACTTCGATGGATTATACGTACTACGACTGAGCGCACTGTTTCGAACGCTACCGCTCCCATCCACAAAACGCACTGCTGGCGCACGCTTCTGTGAACACCGTGCGTGACGGTAACTTCAGCTCCAATTGCATGGATGCGAGGCGCGCCAACGGCACCATACCAGTGCACGTGACACGTGCATCATCGAGGAATCGCTTCTTTCCTCAACTCAACGACCCCAAAGTAAGTCGCGTGGGCAGTACGGTTGCCAAAATTTGAACGATAGTATTATAACGCGTTTTCGTTAGCGTAGCGACCTCCTATGCTGACCGAAATGAAGGACGTTTAACGTCAAAAAACACACTCTCTCTCTCGCTCTCTCTCGCTCTCTCTTGTTTTTTTTCCGAAATAACGTAAACTTTGTTACTGAAAAGACGTGTGCCCTTCTCATTAACCACGGCCGCACACCTCCTTTACACTAAGCATTGAATTACACTCAGCATATCATTGAATTCCTGTACAAAGTGTGTGATATTCTGTGGTTTTTCACATTCGCTCTTTGATATTTTTCTCGGAATATTTTCTTTTTGTCTAACGGCGTCGACTACTCTTTTACATATTCTTTTTTCACTGCTGATTCATTCAATTCGTAATTCCATTTAGCTTCACTGTTCTTCAGCAGCTACCCGATGATAGGCCCACCCCGCCATATCAATACGCGATTTTTTTAATGTCATCACCGTCGTCATCATCATTCCTAAGTGATATGAACTTTAGGAAACTTGAATAACCGCGTCTCATGTTACGGGTACAGGATTGCGCTACTCCTGACCAGGCACAACCGAGGCGTGAATTTTTGCAGCAAGTTAAAGCAATTTAACTGAGTGAATATATATATATATATATATATATATATATATATATATATATATATATATATATATATATAAAGAAAGGGGTTAGGGATTGAACAGCTAAAGAAGAGAAGAAAGAAGGTGCAAAAAAGACCTAACAAAAAAAAAGAAAATGCAGTGACAAAACTGAGGATTGCACTTAACTATTTAATTCGATTACCTACATGCAAAACAACGGCACGAAGTTTCGTCATTCTATCGTATAAAGTCAATATTGGAGAAATACGCAAAGAAAGTTTAAAGCTTTATATTCCCTAGAAGGACAAGAAATGAAACCTAATGTCTGACAGTGTTTGTGGTGCCTGATAAACTTGGTCCATTCGACAAGGTATTGGTTACGATACGTTCTGTAGGGAAGGAATTAGATTGTGTTTAATGATAATCTGATATACCACTCTCTGTCCTAACACGGTGTATGCTATTGCGAATGACCTTAGAAAACAATGACACACGAGAAGAAAAATCCCTTTACGTTAACAATACTAACAAGGAAAGAGAGGAAAATATTTAAGAAAGAACCACAAACATGCACACTCATCAAAAATTCCGAGGACACCAAGGCACTTGAGTATTGGGAATGGGACAGCATTTATTTCCACTTGAACACCGTTGAACGGTCCTTCGAGTTCTGCGCTGCGAGTAATGTATAACAGTGGTACGTTCTGCCCAGCCAGCAAGTAGCGGCAGCCTGCCATGCCAACGCCGCATGCCGCCGACGTCCTGCGCGACCAGAGACCGAGGAAGCAGCAGCGACCACCAAGGCCGGCAGGCGCGAGCAGCAGCTAAACCCAGAGGGGGTGAGAGCGAGAGAGGGAGTGAGATAGGGAGGGACCGCGTGCTGGCTTCCGAGAGTGACACGGCGGCACCCGCGCACGCGCGTCACGTGACTGCCTCTCCGACGACAACCCGTCTCGCGCCGAGGCGTCGCGTCGTCGCATCTGCTCCCTCGAGGCCCGCTGGTGACGCGGCGTCGCAGCGATGCCCTCTACCCTCACGCAATACCGTTTCACCCGCTCTGCTCCATCGACGCACGCTCGTGACGTGTGTCGCTATTAAAATGCAGATACCCGAGCTATATAAGCTTTACAATACGTGGCTAAAGCCTGTGCCACGTAACAAAAATTTATAATAAAGTCAAAAGCACTTTTGTGACAAACAAAGCACCCCGCAACGCTGTCACAACAGTCTAAAATTACTTCTGTAGGTTGTTTCACTTTGACATCTGTAATTATGATTTCGGTGTAAACCTCTAAAAAGTGTACTCACTGCAATGAACAAATTCATTTTGTTAACATGACGTCTACTTTTTGGCGAAGTCATTTATGAGGATGATCCCTCCCAAACGATAAGAAATGCGACGAGAAATGTCGCACCAGAGGACTCCTGATTAATTTTGACCACCTGCGGTTGTTAAACACGCTCGCGTAGCTCTCTGAACTGACGTTTTCACTTTCCACCTCTTTCTGAACGCAGCCGCCACACCGGTAGTCAAACGTGCTGCATCTGTTTCCGTGGTCGGGCGCCATAGTCACTAAGCCATCACATTCTTTAGCTGCCATCTACGGCTATTAATCAACTGCAAGCAATTTCAGGACGACTAATGTGCTAAGGTACTGTTTAGATATGTATTTCTTACTTGTATCTGAAACAATAGAGATTATTGCGACTCGGGGTCCAAGGACGACAGACGGACTCTTGGAGCAGACGAAGAGGAGACGAAAAGCTTTATACCATATGTACATAGCAGGTAATAGCTTACAAGTAGCGGTGCCGAAAAGCGCACCAGAACGACGGGGCCCCGGCCCCGGCTCTCTTTCCTAAAAATGGACCGCTTCTGCCTTAAACCTCTTCGAGCGTCCAATCGTCGGCAGGAACGAGGCAGGTCCGGTGCTGACGTCAACCGCGTCGCCTTCCTCTTTCGTCGAGGGAGAAGGCCGAGCTGTATACCACCGATCTTTGCGGCAAGGGGTCAGCAGTTCTGGGGAATTTTGAAGGCTGTCAGTGGATTCGTTGTGATGTTCTCAGCCCCCAGACTTCTCAGTTCGACCCACAGAGGAGGTTCGGCAGTTTTCTGGACCTTTGGAGGTTGGCCGTCACGAGGGCAACCACTTGAGAAGAACAAGGGGGGGGGGGGGGGGGGGAGGCGGTTGCCTCGATGACAGGAACGCAGTTTGGCACAAGATGTAATCTTTCGTTCGCGTTCCATTGCTCTTGTCGTTTATTACCCTCTAACAAACGGAAGCGTAGGCAGGCGGTTATCCCAAGACAGCGCTAAGAAATTGACAGTACCCCTTTTTTATATATAACAAGCTATATAATACCAAAAACATAAACACATTCGGTACAAAAAAATTGAAGTATAAACAAAACAAAAGTAAAGCTCACCAGATGATGCGTCCCGTATGCACCCATGCAAGGTAACAGCAGATGAACTCACAATTTTTTTTTTTTGTTCGTAAGTTGGTCTGCGTCATTCGCAAGCGATTAATTCTTTAGTAATATTTCCAGCATCAGGACTGGCTGCCATCTGCTATGAACAGTGTTTCGCGTAAGCGATTTTTTCTGAATGCGGGCCCAGAAACTCACGTCCACTGTGCTGTGAAAACGTTATCATACATGCACACACAAATGTTATCGCTCGCGTAGACCTGAAAGCAGGCAGTCAATATAAGTAGGAGGTAGTTGTCGAGATTAACCATCTCCAGCAAAGCCTACATAAAAAAATTAAATTACGGAGTTTTACGTGCCGAAGCCACGATCTGGCTATCAGGCACGCTGTAATCGGGGACTCGGGAAATTTGGACCTCCTGGAGTTCTTTAACGTGTACCTAAATTTAAGTACACGGGTGTTTTTTGCATTTCGCCCACATCTATATGCAGCCGCCAGGACCGGAAAGCTTGTATTTCTCGCTATATTAGTACAGTTCTAAAAAATATACAATTAAAATAAAATAATTAGCTTGTCGTCTACTAAAAACTTGTCGTCGAGCTTTCAAAGCACACATCTGTTCACTTTCAGTTATCGCTTAGACTTTGTGCTTATTGAGTCCCTAACTTGCGTGCCGTTAAGTGCCTGGCACCGGTAAATTAATGTTCCTCAGTTTCAAAGCAACTTCGAAAGATGTGAGAGTTCCAGGAGTAAGTTCGCCGGCAGACGGCTTTTGCAATCACGTTTGACGCCACCGCTGGTGATGGATCACTTCTAGAAGCTTCAGTTAGACATTGCCTAATACACGGTACGAAAAGTAACCAAAACAGCAGTAGTTTCTGTTTCTCGGAGTTCTTTTTTTTTCTGCTTTTCAGTTCAGGGCTGCCTCCAGAAACATCTGCCCATGGCGCTGCGTGTGGGCTGAAAACCCTCCACTTGGTCGCTCGTTTCTCTTTGTGCATCTGTGGCTGAAGCCACAAAGCTTCTCGCTTACAAGTGCTTTCAGCCATCGGCTGACCGCGTTCGCAAATAATATGTGCAGCATCAGGACTGGCTTCACTTTTCTCTTACAAACAAACATCGCGTAATAGATTTTTTGGCAAACACGGGCCCTGAAGCCAAGTCGATGATTTCGCACCTGCTGCCTCCGCCAGAGCGAGCTGCTTTCCGTCGGTTTCGACCACGGAGCGCTATGCCAGCGCTCGTTCCCTAAGGCACTCCCGGATGAAGGCAACGCTTGGCCAAGTTCCACGAGCGTATTCAATAATCCAACGCGGCATCAAATCCTTCGTCTGCGGCACGCGAGTTGCCTGGAGAGACAGATGCCGCCGGAGTTTCTTTTTTTTTCTTTTTGCTCACACCGCGTCAGGTGTTAAAGGCAAAACAGTTGCCCGACGGCGGCGACGTAGAGGGAGAGGAGGACGAAGAAGGCAAGGAGGCCATTTTTTTTACGCGGATGAGGAGTTTGCCGCAAGGTCGCACGCGCTGGCACGTTCGTGAAGCATTCGCCCTACGGTGATTGCGGCACACTCTCGTTTTTTTTCTTGCGCGTTCTGTATGTGCAACGGCGACGTCTGTGTACAACAGCGAGGGCAAAGGGCCGAGTACAGAGGCGTTCGCAGTGACGAGCAAGCGCCACTGTCAGTCCACGCGGTGTTGCCCGCAGTTCGCGCACGGAGAGGTTCGGAGAGCTCCGGCAGCGGGTGACTCACCGAGTAAGTACATCTACGCGTCGTTCTTTGCGCTAATATAGGATTGACGTAGGGGTTTCGTCGCATTGCTTGCACCCGGGTATTCACGCGTGTGTACTGTCATGCGTGTTGTGCGGTCGTAGCCTACGGATATGTTCGAGGAAACGCCCGTCATAGCCTCGCGAGCCGCTGGCACCCCCTCGACACGCCGTTCATATATACACACATGTCTAATCGATAAAAGGGCTCAATCGGACTAGTGTTCCACAGGAAAAGAAGCTTGTCAGATTATAAATAACACATCAGCAATTATTGTCGCTTAAACGTGAATCCAGCGTTACATTCGCCACGACTGCGTACGCGGACGCTCGTAACAGTGTGGCGAGCTCTCGGAACGAAACAACTACTGAGCGTTCAAATCAAGATCGGCCCTTATTGAATCACGTAGCACAACGGTGCTAGATGCTACCATTTAAAGCAGCCTGGGTATAATTTAACACTTCAAAATCACATTAGGCACTTAGTGCCACTTTGTTGTCGGCGACATTTCGCGCATAAATATACATTTTTCTCCACAACATTTGATAAAACATATAGCGTCGTTGCTCTCGATTTGCCCAGAATAATTATGATAAGCCTGGGTCCCACCTTCTCATCAACTTGCTCCAGCAATGGCGATGGGTTTTTACATCGGTGGTTTTTCGTTTCTTCCGGAAGAATAAAAGAATCAATATTGACGCGCCTTTCAATGAGCAATGCGTACTAAAAGATGCAAGCCTGTAAAATAATTTGAGCAAAAACAAACCCCCAGTAACCGCTTTAAATGTGGCTACATTAGCAACGCAGGTCTTCGTGTTGTTAGGCACCATAAACAAACACGCTGTGATTAAACGTAAAATTTTAACTTTGTTCTCCGGCGAAGAATTAAATGAATGAAAATGAAATGAGCCACACTGTACATGAAACTGATCCGCTCTTGTAGTGGATATAGCGAAAGAAACGAGGACAGACACATATCACGATCTCTTCCAGTCAACTGGCGGTTTATTAGACGATCGGAAATATATCCAAAAAGAAAGGCGTGAGCCAGGAAGGTAGCCAACGGCAAAAGAACAACTGCTCCGCTTTCATTACTCCGCCCTTCGGGAGACAAGAGGCCAATTTTCTCGGTGTGTTAACACGTAAAGCATTGATGAATTGGCACGCCATCTACAACCAGCAGTCGCAAGTTTCTCTGACTGCGCTTGAGAATTGTGAAGACACCTATTCCCTGTTCTTTATTCAAGTGTTCTATGGCTCTCTTTTTATACAGGCTGTGCAAGCTAACATAGGCCGCACTGTTAAAGAAAGGGTTCAATATACTACGATTACAGGAGGAATATGAGGGGGGGGGGGGTATAGAGGGAGGGAGCTCTTCTTGTCTTCATTTGTCTTGTCAAGTTTCTACTTTTCGTTCACTCATTCTGAGTTGCGATAATTACAACTTAAGGCCAACTTGCCCAAACTGTCACCTTTGTTAATTTCGAATCACTTTACCGTGCCATAAGAACCAAGCACCCTTCCTTAGCACTCCTTGGCCAGTGCCCGCGCCGAGCAAACTGAAACTTGCTCGTCGCTTAGTTGCTCCTTATTACACACTGTCGCAGCGCATGCGAGAAGCGGTCGTGCTCATACAATCGCACATTTAAACGTAACTTTCGTACTTATTTCGTGGAAGTCGTTGCAATCCACAATTTAGGTTTCGGTGTTCAATGTTGAGAGAGACATTCGTATAACATAAAAGTTAGAACAAAGTCGTTTCAGAAAATGAACTTGTATTTAGGGCTGTCAGTACACTGAACTATTTCATAACAATCTTCAACGCATTAATTCGGAATGTCTTGAACGCAAAGCAGTGTGTGCTTATTTAGAAAAAAACATTAAATGTAACGTCGTCACTAAATATGAGCGAAAGCATTCACTGTTTAGCACGATGACGGGATCCATCGCCGGCTAGACGCATGGTATGCCTCCGTCGGAGCTTGAGCTTGCGTTGTTCCTGACAGCGATGTGGTGGTTTTGGTGGAAACAATGTTTGGAATAGATTTCCAAAACAAAATCGTTGGCGAACGCTGCAGCTGAACAAGAACTTCTTTGCAATGTTCCAATAGCCATCATTATCACAGTTTCGTTGTGCTCTATTGCATTCGTTGCGTTCATAAATTCAGCAAGTTTCCAGGCACTCCATTTACTGTCAAATTATTTGGGCCGGTTTCGGGCCACAACGGACAGCTAATAAAAAGGTCAAATCGCTCGGTCAAATTTATTCTCAAGTAGACACTACTACTGCTGAAATTGGCTTGCACTCTACTGCGCCTAGCAAATTTTTTCTTTAGCTTATAATTCTGCACGTCATCACAACACCTTATATTGATATTCAATACACTTTGCCATAAATAATACAGCGGTGTTGCACTTTCCAGTTAAAAATTCGCTCCATGCTCGAAAGTTTCGAACGACAGCGCAACGACGCCTCCAGAGAGGACCTAAGAGTACTCAGTTCTCCCTTCTGTCCCCTCTGGTATCCTTGCGCGCTTGATCAAAACTTTAAAACAAGTTTCGCTAATAAGCCCAATCTCACATCCTTCTTAATTTCATTCCTCACCATGAAATGTCGAAATGCGTTGAAGAACCCTAAGTGGTTAATATTAATTCGTAGCCCTCACTACGGCGTCCCCCAAACCGAAACTGTGACTTTGGAATGGGAAGAAGAATTAGTTCGTTTCCTTTATATTTGTCCTAGTTAGGTTTATGCATTTCTGTCCTTCCTTGCCATTCCTTTACGAATACCGCTTATGGTGTCATCATTCTCATCTTAGTATGTTTTCGTCTGCTAGCTCGCACGCCAATACTTGGCGTATCCCGCATGGTGAGTATGCGCCGTCAGCCTTGGAATAACAACAATTGCTAGGCTGGCTCAAGGCAACGGATGATAAATTGGTACGTGTCCAATAAACAGCCGCTATGAGAGTGTACATACTTCCTTATATTTATCTGGTTTTTCACATTCAAGGATTATGTGGGAATAAGGGAAGCTTCGTTACAGATTCCAACAAGACAATGTTTCTGAAAGACGTTCTGTAAAGCATCTTTCTTATTTAAAATTTGTTGCGCCATTTAATCGAATCTGAGGTGGAGAACAGCGATCAATTAACTCAACCACTTGGGAGATCGGTGGTATCCTTCGGAAGAACTAGTATTTACAGTTAGCTTCCAATCTCCCGACGTAGCCTCAGTGAGCGGCGTTATTTCGCAGTTATTTTCCGAGAGACATAAAGTGCTTGTTGGAATGAAAAAGTATGGAGTGGGATCTATCTGAACTGACAATGAACTGGCCGAGCTGCTTCGGCGTTCACCTACTAAGCACGACGTCGTTTGTTCGATTACCTGCCAAGGCGGTAACAGTCCGATAAGGGAAACAAGAGAAAGCTCCGTGCTTATAAACTTAAAGAGACATCCACTATAGCATATCTATCTGACTCACACACACATATACACAGTAGAGTGTAAACTCTAGTATGCATTATACTCATAGCACAGATGCTGCTTCCGGTCATTATGCCTCATAACCAATCCTAGTTACGATGAAGGGATATTGTTTGTTTAAAAACGCATTTATCGTGTTCTTCTAAAAAAAATGGAGGACGTGCGCTTAAGCTTCGCCTGTAAGAATGGAAAGTTGTAGCATTCAAATATCCCAGACTGCTTCTCACGCTTCCCTGCAACTGCAGCTTATCTAGACGTCATGTCTACCGGAAAACGCTGGCGCCGAACGCTATGCACGAAGGCTAGCTTTCTGGTAGAAACGCGGCCTCTTGCGTGGCCACGATGATGATGATGATTTGTAGACATCTATTTTGAAACGGTGTGGTGAAATATAGTCATCTAGCCTGCTTGATTTAATTAGGTGCGCTATACACATTTTATCTACCATTTCGGTGTGCATCTTTTTAATCTATTTATTTTTAAAGCTATCTTGTACCACTAGCCATGACTGTAAGAGATCCGGTTGTATCAATCACTTCCCTGCCTTTTTTTCCACCAGTACTCTCAACTTCTATTGCTTATACCGACTGCGGACCGGTTGATTCTTCCGTTCATTTCAAAGCCAGGTGTTCGTTACCTGCGATTCTGACTGGGTAAAGACCTTCGCATCCGATTAGGATGTGCTGAGTTGCCTCCCGATTTTCGCTGCAGCATACACATGCCTCATTTATTTCTGAATATTTGCTCCGGTATGTCTTTGTCTTTGAGAAACCGGCTCGATCCTCAAATAGCAAGGCACTGCCCTTTGTGTTATCGTACAGGCTTTCCCTTCTAATTTGTTTCTTCTCACTCTTTTAAATCGCCGTGGTCGTTTCTATTCCTGTTCTTTGCATCCAGATAACTGTCTCCAGTTGTCTCACTTTCTTTCTGATGACTCCTGGTTGTCTATTTACAGTTTCAGGTATATTGTACTTGGTTGCCAACTTCCTTCACCTTTTCCTTCATTCTGTGTCGACGATTTTCAAGTACAGATACTTCTGCACTTTAGCTGCCTATTTATTTTAATCCATGCCCCTGAATCTTTCTTCCAAAGTAATTTTGCTCTGTGCACTCTGACTTCAGAAGAGGCCCAACCACTGTCACCCCGCACCACCTCCTTTGTGCTTTTACCGTGGGTTCCCAAAACCAACGGGCCTACCGAGCTTCGGTTAACTTCCAACCCCGACAAGATATTCAATTTTAGGCATAAAATGGCAATTGAAAACGTTAACGCTGGCACCTTTACTGCTTTGAGAATTAAACGCACTACCTCACACTTACTGTGGCCCCAAGAGTGCTCTGTGTTTCCCTATTTCAGAATTCCACTTCCCCTTTGTTTTAATCTTTTTTTGGTGGGTGCTTGAGTAAGTCTATTCCCTCGGTTAAGTATACGCCGAGGTGTTTATATTGCTTGATTACGGGTATGACTTGCTGTTGAGTTGGCACCATCTCATTATTCGTCTCTTTAATAAAGTTGATAATTTCCGATTTCTCTGTGCTAAACAAGACGACTAGATTTCTCGCTGCATTGCCATGGATATTCGCAAGTGTCTGTAAATATCTTTTATTGTCCGCTAGTAGCACTACCTCGTGCGCATACGTGACTCCAGTGAGTTTCTGTTGTACCATTTGTCCATTACCCGTGTAAGATAAATCAAACCAAAACGTGCTGTTTTCCAGTCATCTTTTTATACCCTTAAAATAAAGCGCGAACAACAACGGCGACAGAAGACATCCTTGCTTCAGTGCTTGGTGAATTCCCACCCCTTCATTACCTTTTCGACCTTCCCATACAACTTGTGCTCGGTTGCCTCTGTTTATCTCCCTCAGCAGCTCCACGGAATTTTCCTCTGCGCCTTCGTGCTCATAAATATCCCATAACCATACCTTGTCCACGTTATCATAGGCTCCTTTACTATATGGAAATGCTATCAATAAAGGTCTATACGGAGCTACTGAAATTTATATACACTTAGTTAGTACAAAGCTATTATACTCTAAGCGTCTGCCTATCCTGAACCTATTCTGCAGTTCTACCAGACCATCATTTTTCTGCACTCATTTTGACAGTTCCAGTTTTGTGGCTTGCATTTCCAATGTATATATCACTAACGTTACTGTAACCGACATGTACGAGCTCGTCTTATCCTTATCACCTTTGCCCTTGTAGATGAGCTTCATCTTGATTTCACGCCATCCAACCAGAACCTTCATCGTTCTAATCACTTGCTCTAAGGCATTAATCAGCAGTGCCTTGCTCTTCGGACCCGGTTTTTGATTAGCTGCTTTGGAATTTGACCTGGTCCTGCTGCCAAAGTATTAGGGACATTTCCTTCAGCGTTTTCCCAATGAAAACCTTCTATCCTGAATTTTAATCTATCGGGCGTCTCTGTTGTTGCTGGATCTCTTTGAGTCTGAACTATGCTTTCTTTCATGCCGAACCTATCCCTAATAACGTCTGTGATGTACCGCAACGCATCCTCTCCTTTGTAGATGTTACCATCTACTTCCCTTATAGCCGTTTGAGAATATTTAGTTGGATCTGCGAGTGCTCTTCAAGTGTTTCAGAATCTTTTTGCAGCACCTTTGTCTCTTCTGCGAATGTTATGCACTCAACCTTCTCTTGCGCCTTTAATTTTATCTTGCACGAGCTCACTAGCCACCGTTTTCTTTTCTCGGTATTTTTTCCGTCTAAGGAGAGCCTCTTCTTTGTGTAATCACAACTTTTTGGCTTTTACATGATCCCTAGACGCCTGCTTACACTCTTCCATAGCTTTCTTTATTTCCTTGATCCACCACTTACGTGGTTTCCGCTTTCCAATGCAACACATTTCTTTCCTTGTCTGTCTTATCTCCTTCTGTATAACGTCTACCAGTTCCTTATATTCCCAGACTGTTGTAGGAGAGGTCTCGATTTTCTTCTCTGTTTCCTTTTTTTTCTTTTTGCGATCTCTGTCATTTGCTCGTCATTCATTTTTAGAAGTCCGCATGCTACTGGTTCGTGTTTTGCAGTAGTATCTCTCTCAAACGTTAACGCTAAACGTCTGTGATCGCTACCCAGGCTGTTTCCTTTATGTTCGTCTATTATCATTTGGTCTAGTTGTTCGTAGACCGTTTCTGAGACTAAGGCGTAGTATATGCATGACTGCCTGTTTCCACATTGCCACGTTACCTGTCCATTACACTTATTCTCCCTGCTAACGCCTATAATGTTCTGTTCATCACACGGATCCAGAACAAGAGAATCATTGTATATCTTCGTTCATATCTCCCACTATCATCACTGGCCCTATTTCTTGAAGTCATTGATATTGCTTCTAATGCAATCGATCAATTCCTTATTTTTATCTCTGCTACCACTACCCGTCCATAGGTAAGCTATTCCTAGCCACGTCTTTTTGCCTTGCCATGTGCCGCTAATCCGTAAATGCACCTGTCTCTTTTACCCTTTGCCACTTCAAACCTCGCCTAATTAGTTTGCCTACGCATCCGCCTTTAATTGACCCAGTCATTATGTTGCAACTTTCCCGTACAAAATTGTCAATAACAAGCGGTTCCTCCAAATCTTGAAGATGCGTTTCGGTCAACGCGTACACGCTAATCGCTTCGTCATTCAGCTGCGTTTGAATTTCCAGCCATTTTTCTTGCTTGTGATGTTTCTTGCTTGCATGTTTAATGTAAGAAATTTTACCCTCTCTATTCTTATTCTTTGTGCATATTTTCCTAACTCTTTGTGGTCTAATTCTTCCCTTTACTGGTGTATCGCTACATTGAATGCTTAACCTTCCTTCCTGAATGGAATGGAATGCCTGGGGTGCGCCCAGAAAAGCTACAGCCCGCGCCGCAAATCGACGTCCAACCGTTGTTGCAACACGTTCAGTAAAATGCATCCCGTCTCGCACAAAAGCGCCTTCGCGGCCTGCTCGGTGCACTTTTCGGTTGATGTCAATGACCGTAAAATTCATTGCCTTAGCTAGCGTCCAAAGTTCGGTTTACTGCAAGCACTACCTGCCTACCGCTGCCTTTCAACTTCTGGCACCGTGCAAACAGCGATTTGTAATTCCTTTGAAACATTGCGGATGTCGGTGACCCATTTGGCTATTTGCTTCGCGATCCCTGCCCTTCGTCCTCGCAGTACGTGAATCACTCCGCCCAATATCACGACTAGGTGCCCCTCCTCCATTGGGCTCCATATGCGTTCCTTGACTTTCGCTATCAGCTCCCTAATCGGTTTTCCCGGAAGCGCGCTAACCCGGACTCGTTCGCATATGCCTACCTTCTCTGTTATCGCCGGTGCTACTTTGCGCATGTTGGAATCCCCAACAGTGACAACTCGACGCTTTTCCTCTTCCTGGCCGCCGAAAGCTGCACCGGAGGCCGCGATGCCCTCCCTTCATGTTTTACCCTAGCCCTCTGTCTTGCTGGCTTCCTCCGCGGCCGGCACATTACTTTTAGCCCCCTTCGTTACCCTCACTGGCGTGTACGTCACTGCTTTCCAGCGCGGTGGTTTCGGCTCTCTTACCTGCTGCCCCTTCGTTGCCAGCCCCGTTCGCGGTGCCTGCATCGAAGCGTTCACCGTTTATTTGCGGAATGGTAGCCCTCAGCTTAATTTCGACGTCGGCTAGCTTTTCTTCTGCTTTCTTCCTCTGCTTCTTTTCGCTCTTAAGTTCCTTTTCTAGCTTTCCAGCTCGGTTCGCTAGCCTATCTTTCTCCAGCTCTAGGAGGTCTAGCTGCGACCCTAGCACACACATCCTACAGCTAAACGCTGCACCGTTCACTTCGCGTACTTACTCAAACCGCTTTTCTTCTAACGCGTAAGAGCACTTGCGCTAAGAAAAACGCGCGCTTGGGTTCCCCTTAGTACCAACCATCATCGCATACTAACAAGGCGCCCTACCATGTCACCCGACTTGTGGAAGAAATTACAGTTATTTGTTAGCTACTTAAATCTAACCAAAAAGTCTTAGAAACTGAAAAGCATGCAAAACAACGTAATTACTGCTCCCCTAATCCGATCCCTCCAAAGAAACAAATAAGCGAAACATTAAATAATAATCTTATCGCTTTGGCAGGCACGCTGCTCCTGCTGCGCTGAGAAGGCTCCTCCACTAGGCACGTCTGTATGCGGCGGAGGCGAGCTCCACCTGGAGGTGTGTCAAGAAACCGGGTGTGCCTCTTTACGGCTTTTCAGATTTGCGAATTACGTTTTCTTGTACATTCAAATTACATTCCAACGCTACCATGTCGGTAGGTTGCGCGTAAGTCGTACTTTACAATTTTTCTGATGTATTTTACTTTCAGAAATTCGACTACTTCAATAACTTCTTTGCGTTAAATGGAGGGCCTGCGTGGCTGGATACGCGTGGTTTGGAATAATTTTTGCCATAACGACGGTCGGCAATGTACGCGGGACGCCGTCGGCGGATTTCCTGCGACACGGGGCGCTTAATGCCATCGCGTTTACAACAACTTTTTCTTGAGCCCGCTTTCATTGTGGTTGAGGGTCTAGCTTTCGTCTCCGATATGGACCCTCGCACAACCCAGTTGCGAAGAGCGGTCTTCGCCGAACGCCAACATTGAGACGCCCGTGCTGCCGTGGGAAAACTGTGGGGCGTCTAACCCCCATATTCAGAAATGCGTCGGCAATAAATTTAGTCCGTAATATCCTTTTAAGGCTTACTCCATATGCAAAAACAAAAAAGGGGGGGGGAGGAAGCAGGACGTTGTCGGCAATGGCTTGCTAACATTAAATTTTTTTGTGATAGGGCAGTATTGCAGTGTCCGAGCGATGTCTAGAATGATGGGGCGAACTAATTATTTGCATTCGTGGGTTGAAAGGTTTTCTGCACCTGTTCAAATGTCATTTTCACATGCGATTAAGGAACACCAAAGATGAGAAGTAAGCCACAACCCATGTGTTCCTTTTTAAGAACTCCAACGAGGAAGCTTTGAATCCTGCTGAACTCGATAGTAGATCTGGCAGCGACCTTTTTCCTGTTGTTTCTTCTGTGAGGCTCTCAGCTCAAATTTCTTCGGAACATAAAACTCTTAAAAGAGCAACTATCGTTAACAAATAACTCGGGCATATCAATATAGAAATCCCAAAATTAGTATTTCTTGTATTCTCTTCAACTTCATTTTATAGGAAGAACAGCTGTCGAGTTCCTGTAACCAAGCATTTGTGGTTGCCTACATTTATTACTTTTATTTTTGTAGCTTCCGGAATAAGGCAGCAATGACATCAGAGCTTCAGTGTGACTTATTACATTAACTTTATCACTTTATCACTCAACACGTTAACTTTATCACTTATATACAGGATGAATAGCACGGTGTGTGCTGCAAACCGTTTTGGTATACTTCATATCTAATATCTTGCGTATTACTGTGGCCATGGTGTTTTGATAATTAGCGTAACCGGTCTGTCAGTATCCGCGGGAGGCTCTGGGTATGGGCAAATCAGGACAATTGCATTTTTTAGCTTATGAAGTTGAATTATAATGGTTAGGCACGCACGCACTTTAAGAAAATCACGATAATTATCCTAGGTAATTAACTTTGTTACGTTTCTAGCAATTGTATCCTTAAATCAAAGCGTCCTTGCAATACCTGACGGTTTCTCCTGGTCGAATTCGCAGCGTTTTTTTTTTTTAAGTCATGCATTTCTATGTAATCTCATAAGCGAGACGCTCTCTGTCATTGTCGAAGGAAGATGCCTAGGAAAGATTGGTCTATAAGAGAAATAAATAATGACAGTCTGTTTCGTTTTTGAGACCCCGAGATGCTAGTCATTTCTTTCATATCTTTTTCTTGTCAAGGCAATAGAAACCGGCATTCAATGCCGGACACGCGACACCTGCCCTGATGTGTCAAAAGCGGCTGCCTCAACTGACTCCAATTCGTTCGCAACGACGTCGCATAGCCCGATCACGCTTGTTTTCCTTGTGACCGTCAGCCACAGCATCCGACCTAGCTGCTTTCCCTTGCAACGTATACTTTCCGCTAAGGAAGCACGCGTGCTCCGGTTATTCAATACCAATAGGAGCCAGCGGGATCAGTTTGGACAGACTGAACAAAGCGAGGATATCCGAGAGGGGGCAAGCGTTGACTCTGCGAGCATGTGAGGCGTGTGTGGACCCGAATAAGGGCACGTGCACGCCATCTTAGCTAAGTTCATCACGTGCCTGCGCACGTGCGACGCAATTACGAGCTGAGGTGCGACAGACAAACAAGAAACAGAGATAAAGAGCCACGGAAAAATCGGGGCCAGCGCATGTTTACACCGGTTTTCCCCGAGACAATGAATGGTGACGAAGCGTGCCTTTGCGCAGACCATGTTTTTCCATCTTTTTGTTTTGCCCTATAATGCTGTCACGTGGACAAAGAGGCTTCGACAACATATCTGACGGGTCGTTTTCGATTAGCCTGGAGTGTTCTCACCAGGCGTTTTCTATTCGCTCGCGATCTCCTAACGGGGAACTGATAATACTTTGTTTGGCTATTTTTGAATTCTCGCTCCGGGTGTTATCGAGCGCTTTCATATAGCGTAAAGAAGCGGATCGCGGAACGGATGCGGTCAACTTCCGCTCACGAGCCTGCCTACACCATCTCATTATCTTTTTTTTTTCTTTTAGCACCTATCTCTTGTCTTTCACACCATGGCTTCACTTCACCGCAATCCGTGCCACTTTCTTTATTGAAATGAACATTCAAGAAGCAGATTTAGTTATCTTGTATTGGAGACAGCTACTTCCTTTGATGCAAGAACCATTCTAAGAAGAAACATATCGTAAGACCAATGTAAGCGTCACAGATTCGGGAAATATAGAGCGCAGTTAACCAAATAAAGATAGAACAATAATTAATTAATTATGGGGTTTTACGTGCCAAGACCACTTTCTGATTATGAGGCGCGTCGTAGTGGACCACTCGGGAAATTTCGACCCCCTGGGGTTCTTTAACGTGCACATAAGTCTAAGTACACGGGTGTTTTCGCATTTCGCCCCCATCGAAAGGCGGCCACCCTGGCCGGGATTCGATCCCGCGACCTCGTGCTCTGCATCCCAACACCATCGCTCCTGAGCAATCACGGTGGGGTAAAGATGAAATAATGTCCGCAAACAGTCCTATATATGCACTGGAGCACATCAAGACAAAAAGCGAACGCAAAAGGCGAACACCGAGTTCCAAACGAGCACGTGATCAGGAGCCTTCGAACGCACGAGGGGGCGTGCGAACGAGGGCTGCCTCGTACTCGACGTCGCGGTGTGGTCCCGCGGGCACAGATGAGAAAACTGCGCATATAAGATAACGCACGAACAGAGGCACAGCAATCAAACGCGGCCTTCATCACAGAAGGTGCGTACAATGATGTGTATGGCAAACACGCAAGACAGCAGGCGCACATAAGTATCAGTAATTCAGGCGGGTTGCGAAAATATACTTAGTGTGGCACCAAATACACGTTTGGCATGCGTGTGTCTTAAAAAAAATATGTTCAAGTCACACAACTTGCCCTAGGTGCCAGACATGTCCGAAAAAAAAAAGAACCCCTGTTTGAGCGCGTTCGCGTCGTTTGAGCGCATTCCGTAACGCAGCCAACCTTGGCAAGCCGACTCTCCGTGAAGCCATTCTCTCCAGTTTTCCTCGAAATGTCGGCCCAACGCATGGCCTCAGAGACTCGTTGTATTGGCCCAGTATGTTTAGGTTGTAGTAGTCTTTAATCGATGCGCGCTTGTTCGGCTGCCCTGCCAGAGCCTTCTGCCTCCAGTGGGGGGTGCGATAAAACCTACCGCATGTTGTGACGTGGCGAATCACGTGCTGGGCCGACTCGTTTGGCTTCAATCGTGTTGCGCGACGCTATGTGATATCCTCGCTTCCGTTGTTTCACTACCCGCTTTAGCCAGAGGCTGAAGCGGCAGCTTTCGTTGCTTTCTTGCGCCAGTGGCGCGAGCGGCGGCACAGATCGCGAGAGCCGCGGTCATCTCGTGCCGGCGCCCATCACTGCGGCGCCAACAAACGTGAGCAGCACTTGCTTCTCCTCTATAAAATGCACTTCAGAAGCACGCATCATTAAATATTTTTCGAATCGCAGCGGAAAACAACAAGGCACAAGACATATCTCGCAACAACCCCTTCCTGCTTCCCTCGTTTGTTTACTCCAAAACTGCGGAGGCGTTCCGCTTGAGTGAGGGTCTTTTCAAGCATTTCCGAGCCCGTCAGCAAGCCTAAAAGGGTTGAATGCCCGGAAGTGTCAACGCCGGGATATCAGGTTTCGAATAGCAATAACAACGTCGTCCAAAAAAGGATAAATGCGCTTAAATTTAGCACCTGCGCTCGCTATTTCAACAATACATCCTCACTATAAACAGCAGGACAAGTCTGTTTGAACTCTACGTTTCCATGTGCGGCGTACGAACTGTAAGCGTTCGCCAAACAAGCCTGCTATCGTATACTGCCGTCTCCTTATCGAGGCTTCCAAGAATGAATCTGAGTGAGTATGCGATCGACGATATTATCACGACATAGCTGAACACCTCCTCCCGATTACTGTTACTGGGCCATTACGGTGTTGCGTACGCCGGCAACAAGCGTCGGCTTAAGGGGTCGCCAAAGTCCCACCATTGTCTTGTAAGCACGTCCCGTAAAGGCCGTATGTTTCGTTTTGGCCTGATGTTGTTTTTACACATACAGCGATGGGCTTAGCGGTTATGTCGTGGCGCTGCTAAGCAAATAGACGCGGGTTCGATTCCCAGTTGCAGTGGCAGCATTCCGATTGTGATTAAATGCGAAAGAAAAAATCACTCGTGTACTTCCGTTTAGGTGGGCTTTATAGAACCACAGGGGGCCGAAATGAACCTGGAGTCCTTCTCTACCACATGTCTGATAACTGTATCGTAATTTTGCCACGTAATACTCCAGAATTTATTTTAAAATTATCCATCAAATATTTTTTTTTCATCCTCTTAAGCATGCAGCGTGTTTCATGCTTTTTTACTTGAACAAATTACGTGAAGGGCCGAACAGTAAATGCTTGACAAATCACGGCGTAGCATTATGTAAATTAACGAATTTTGACTAATTGACTTCATAATTCTTCACTAAAGGAGACATGTACCAGTTGTGAGGTGGAGACCGAATAGTATCTGGAAATACGTCCTCAGCACCGGTGGCGTAATGCATCGAAGTTTAAGTTCATGATTTCCCCATAGCCTGCGTCTAGAAATTCGCAACGACATCAACCGCTACGCAAATGAATTCTTTAGCTGGCTTGAGTTGGATATATTGAAATTGATGCTATAGTCACGGAATCTGTGCTTAGCGGGTACAGCTGCAACGTTAGACGGTTTTACTTCCGCAATCCTAGCACGTGTTCTTACAGTGGACAATTAAAAACTTAATCAGTTAACACTTTATTAGCTACCATAACATGGCCAACTTATCACGCAGGTGATTTTATTTATTTATTTATTTATTTTTATTTACATATACTGCCATCTTGCATACATATGTCAATCAGTTGAAGAATACATGTGAGTGGCAAAAAGAAAACAAACAATTGAAAAAATTCTTCCAAATACCTCTTGAAAACGCGTAACGGTCTTATCTTTTACAGGCACTCTTTAAACAATCAGTTTGAAATAAAGAAAAAAATAATGTCGCATTGTCCACCACTTCCTCTACACCTGCGACAATGCTATCAGCCAAAGTGTCATGCCATATTCGAAAAACAGCCGCGATTAGGTGGCGTGGCGTACTGCCACTATGTTTGTGTAGATACCAATGTCTTCTCCTTTGTGTGTGTGCATTTTTTATAGGACTTCATAAGTTTAATTTTACCGTTACGGAAACCTGTGCTTTTCACCTAAGGAACAAATGCTAACTTTAATTCATTTCCTTGTGTGCGTGTGTTCTTTTCTTTTTCAATTTCTTTCGCTGTATATCCTATTCGCAGCACAAATGGCGGGCTGGCAACTTCCTTAGCTTGTGTATTATGCTTGTCCGACATTAGACAACTTTTGAGTTATTTATTTATTGGATTATTTAATTTAACGTAATCAATTAGCACGATTGAATTATTGGTTAATTGACATCTTTAATTAGATTGGAAACGTCAGCAGTTGTCCACGCCGGCTTTATCACAAATCAGATTATCCTTTGAGCAGGTAGAAACGACATGAGACAGAGCAAAACAAAACACACTCCCACACGATAACAAGAATTGAGAACTATGAGAATCTATGAAAACTTTTGGGGAAACGTTAAGCCGCGCCCTCACTAAGATCTTCGCGCACGCGTATAGCCGAAGAAGCATAAGCAAATGAAGAAAACTGTGGGAAAAAAAGTTAATACAGGGGCGTTGAGGCGCTTGCAGGATGAAGAATAAAATCTAGGTTGCGCACACTTCAAAACGTAAACAAATCAGACTTCTTGCACTGCACGGTGGAATCCGTTCCCTTTCCTCGGGAACAGGCAATGTGTACCAACAACCAACGTGGTGGCTTACTGGCAATAGCGTTGCGATGCTAAGCACGATGCCATCGTTGTAAACCCCGGGTGCCAGCCGCATCTATATGGGGCCCAAACCACAAAAAAAAACACACCCGTGTATCGTGCATTAGTATAGTAGCGCGTTAAGGAATCTCAGGTGGTTCAAATAATTTGGACTCCCATACTACGGCGCGCCTCATGACCAGATTGTGGTTTTGGCACGTCAGACCCCACAGTATAATTTTGGACGTTTCACTGCGTACCCACTCGTCGAAAATGGCAGCCGCCCGTTGAGCAGCGCTATATGCACGTGTAACTTGGAGCAGCGCTGGTAGTGCTTTGCGTGCAACAACAAAGGCGCGCTTATCTTTTCTCAGAGAGCGTGGCACTGACAGCACCACTTTATTTACTTGCCATCGGGTGTGCTTGTGTGCGATGTGTGCTTACTATGAAAGAATGCGTCATTTCATGTTATGTTGTGGTGTTGTTATGATCATGTTGTCACGGCTTGTTATGTTGCTATGAAGCACGCCTTATCGTGCAAGAGCGCAACTGCTCAAGCTTATAAGGCTGGCTGTGTGAACGTGCGCGAACGTTTGTACAGACGAGGACGTGTGGCCAGTCCATCGTGTACGACTTGCGGTTGCTGCGAGCCACTTCAGCCCCTGACATTCGAGTGCCTTGCGCAGGGCATGTCGCTATTGAGGGGCTGTCATGCCCTTGGCCTGCGGTGTATTAAGCAACTTAGGTTAAGGTTTCTAGCCTAAACACTATTTCTTCTATTTAACATTCTGTAGTAGCGTGACCTTCATTGACCGGCCCTACCGTGTGTGGCCTGTACTGTGTGTTCACTTTATTCTTTAGAGATTTGTTATATTGCTCTTTCATTCCTCTTTCCTCATCTCCTTCCTACCTTCCGTTTCTATGTGTTTGTCCCCTCCTCTTTAAAGAGTAGGCAGGCATTGTGCCCTTTTCGGTGGCAGTTTCCAGCCTGCTCCTCGCTTTCCCTTTCCTGTCAAATGTATACACGTTTTTGGAAAAAATAATAATACTTATGTTGAGCTGCACGGTTGGCGTGTGGCAGAGCCAACATCTCTAGCATCCATCACAGAATGTACCTCTCTCTCTCATCAGAAAGGACAAAAACACTCGCGAATAGAGTGAAATGGTAGGCAATCGTGATGCTTCCGCAGAAGTAGTAGCCAACGACTCCGTATATTTCATAGGACATGAAGTCTTTGGCTGAAGCTTGTTTTGTATTTTCAAAAACCGTATTTTTTGCTTTAGCGAAAACAGCGGCTCCGTCGCCTGCGCGCCGTTCTGCACGTTCCTATACGTGCAAGCAAGGAGTAAACGAAGCAGTCAATTTAACGAACTAACGAAAGTTGTTGCTTTTTGATTGCTCACTGAAACACAATGGAAAGTGTAGACTTATCGCTGTGACTCACTAAATGCCCCAAACCTTAAGCGATACCTTACCACTAGTGCAGAGGAAAAGAACATCACTCCGCGTCTCCGCGGCCAGCTCAATAAATGAGCGAATGTTTGTCTCAACTGGCCCGATCCTGCCCATAATTTTCTATGGTTGACTATAAGGAAGCAATACAACGCACGCGTCAAATTCACTAAATTGGTACACTAGCTCGAGCAGTGGTCGTGTAACATTTTCAGAAGCCTTTATCATTCATTATAAACATTTGGCACCACTCGTTTCCATCGGTTTAAGTGACTAATAAAACCAGTGACTCTTGGTGCCAAGGAATTACCAAGCATTTCATTTTGTACGATCGCCTGTGACAGACTGATCTTTATGCATTCCGGTTTCTACGTGCCATACCGACGACTTTCCTTTCTGCGTGCACTCGTCTGACGGCCGCTTCGCATTTCCATGCAGTTGTGCACTTCGCTCTATGAAAAGCGAAACATTTGCTTTCGCAAAAGACCGCGCGCGCCCTGCCAGCGGGTGGGAGGCCGGAGTCACGGTGCCGTACCGTCGTTACTACATGATTACACCGAACAGCGGGAACTTGAGGAGTGGCGAGGAGCTGCATATGCCTAAAACCAGAAGGGGCGTAGCAGACGACGCGCCGTTTCGCTATACAACTGCGTCGAATACATACAGTGTGTTTTCGTAAACGCACATTAGACGAAGGAAAAGCGCAACAACTTTGCATATGCGTGCAATACTGCGGACATTCTTCTTTCCCATGAAAGCTACAAGGAAATGACAGAGTCAAATGCAATCACCACTCTAATCCGATTCAACAACAATATATCTGCGTTTGCGAGTTCTTTCAACACGTAGCCGCTGCTCCTGGCTGAGATCTTCATTTGCCGAAAGCCTGCCTCGGAGCCGCAAGACGGCAGTCGTGGTTCTGGTAAAGACTGGCTTTTCATGATTCATTACTCGCGCCGTCACACACCAGACGCGGTCATGCAGCGGCCGTGGCGTCCGGTATGTCGATATTTATATTTTTTTTTGCAATTACCTCAATTTGTCATTGATAATAAAAAGAAAAATGAGAGGTTAGTCACAAGAAGAAAGGGTAGCCCGATTCTGAAGGCACGTCTTTGGGAGCAATGATGCGGTTGCACTTGGTAAAAGGCCAATACGGTGAAGACAGTAATTACACTCTGTTTGATGATCTCGACACAGCAAGGGTCTCCGAGAAGGTTAATTCAACGTGCTGCTGGCCCAGCTCGTTCGTGCTTCTAGGTTTAACAAGCACCCAGTACAGACGGGACAAACGAAGGTAAACACAGGCGCATAAACTATAAACTATATAGGTGCAGCGGTGGCGTAGAGGTAGAACACCCGCCTCGCGTGCAAGAGGTCCGTGGTTCGAATCCCGGTGCCGGCAATTTTCCACCGGACTTAAAAAAAAAATCCGCGTGTTGATAAAATTGCATAAACAGGCCTGGAGTGTGGCCTGATCCCGGTGACCAGAACCGGTAACGCACTCCCTCACCAGGGCAGGATTGGCCACCCTGGTGCAGCACTTGGCCACAACCTCCTATATGAACAACACAATCAAACCCCGGCCCTCAGTCCCCAGCAGCTGCGAAGCAACTGACCACGGCGGCGGTCAGACCTGCGACGCTGCAGAGGGTGCTAAGAATCACTGGCTCCGGACAGGCCGCTATTGGAATATGAACCTGGCAACGTTTAATGCTAGAACGTTATCTAGTGAGGCGAGTCTAGCAGTGCTATTGGAGGAATTAGAGGGCAGTAAATGGGATATAATAGGGCTCAGTGAAGTTAGGAGGCCAAAAGAAGCATATACAGTCCTAAAAAGCGGGCACGTCCTGTGCTACCGGGGCTTAGCAGAGAGAAGGGAACTAGGCGTCGGATTCCTGATTAATAAGAATATAGCTGGTAACATACAGGAACTCTATAGCATTAACGAGAGGGTGGCAGGTCTTGTTGTCACACTTCATAAGAGGTACAAAATGAAGATTGTACAGGCCTACGCCCCTACATCCAGTCATGATGACCAGGAAGTCGAAAGCTTCTATGAAGACGTGGAATCGGCGATGGGTAGAGTGAAAACTAAATAGACTATACTAATGGGTGACTTTAATGCCAAGGTAGGCAAAAAGCAGGCTGGAGACAAGGCAGTGGGGGAATATGGCATAGGCACTAGGAATATCAGGGGGGAGTTATTAGTAGAGTTTGCGGAACGGAATAATATGAGGATAATGAATACCTTCTTCCGCAAGCGGGATAGCCGAATGTGGACGTGGAGGGGCCCGAACGGCGAGACTAGAAATGAAATAGACTTCATACTCTGCGCTAACCCTGGCATCATACAAGATGTGGACGTGCTCGGCAAGGTGCGCTGCAGTGACCACAGTATGGTAAGAAATCGAATTAGCCTAGACCTGAGAAGGGAACGGAAGAAACTGGTACATAAGAAGCCGATCAATGAGTTAGCAGTAAGAGGGAAAATAGAGGAATTCCAGATCAAGCTACAGAACAGGTATTCAGCTTTAACTCAGGAAGAGGACCTTAGTGTTGAAGCAATGAACGGCAATCTTGTGGACATCATTAAGGAGTGTGCAATGGAAGTCGGTGGTAACTCCGTTAGGCAGGATACCAGCAAACTATCGCAGGAGACGAAAGAGCTGATCAAGAAACGTCAATGTATGAAAGCCTCTAACCCTACAGCTAGAATAGAACTGGCAGAACTTTCGAAGTTAATCAACAAGCGCAAGACAGCTGACATAAGGAAGTATAATATGGATAGAATTGAACATGCTCTCAGGAACGGAGGAAGCCTAAAAACAGTGAAGAAGAAACTAGGAATTGGCAAGAATCAGCTGTATGCGTTAAGAGACAAAGCCAGCAATATCATTACTAATATGGATGAGATAGTACAAGTGGCTGAGGAGTTCTAGAGATATTTATACAGTACCAGTGCCACCCACGACGATAATGGAAGAGAAAATAGTCTAGAGGAATTCGAAATCCCAAACGTAACGCCGGAGGAAGTAAAGAAAGCCTTGGGAGATATGCAAAGGGGGAAGGCAGCTGGGGAGGATCAGGTAACAGCAGATTTATTGAAAGATGGTGGGCAGATTGCTCTAGAGAAACTGGCCACCCTGTATACGCAATGCCTCATAACGTCGAGCGTACCGGAATCTTGGAAAAACGCTCACATAATCCTAATCCATAAGAAAGGGGACGCCAAAGACTTGAAAAATTATAGACCGATCAGCTTACTGTCCGTTGCCTACAAAGTATTTACTAAGGTAATCGCAAATAGAATCAGCAACACCTTAGACTTCTGTCAAGCAAAGGACCAGGCAGGATTCCGTAAAGGCTACACAACAATAGATCATATTCACACTATTAATCAGGTGATAGAGAAATGTGCGGAATATAACCAGCCCTATATATAGCTTTCATTGATTACGAGAAAGCATTTGATTCTGTCGAAACCTCAGCAGTCATGGAGGCATTACGGAATCAGGGTGTAGACGAGCCATATGTAAAAATACTGAAAATATCTATAGCGGCTCCACAGCCACCATAGTCCTCCATAATGAAAGCAACAAAATCCCAATAAAGAAAGGCGTCAGGCAGGGAGATACGATCTCTCCAATGCTATTCACAGCGTGTTTACAGGAGGTATTCAGAGACCTGGATTGGGAAGAAATGGGGATAAAAGTTAATGGAGAATACCTTAGTAACTTGCGATTCGCTGATGAAATTGCCTTGCTTAGTAACTCAGGGGACCAACTGCAATGCATGCTCACTGACCTGGAGAAGCAAAGCAGAAGAGTGGGTCTAAAAATTAATCTGCAGAAAACTAAAGTAATGTTTAACAGTCTCGGAAGAGAACAGCAGTTTACAATAGGCCGCGAGGCACGGGAAGTCGTAAGGGAATACATCTACTTAGGGCAGGTAGTGACTGCGGATCCGGATCATGAGACAGAAATAATCAGAAGAATAAGAATGGGCTGGGGTGCGTTTGGCAGGCATTCTCAGATCATGAACAGCATGTTGCCATTATCCCTCAAGAGAAAAGTGTATAATAGCTGTGTCTTACCTGTACTCACCTACGGGGCAGAAACCTGGAGGCTTACGAAAAGGGTTCTACTCAAATTGAGGACGACGCAACGAGCTATGGAAAGAAGAATGATAGGTGTAACGTTAAGAGATAAGAAAAGAGCAGATTGGGTGAGGGAACAAACGCGAGTTAATGACATCTTAGTTGAAATCAAGAAAAAGAAATGGGCATGGGCAGGACATGTAATGAGGAGGGAAGATAACCGATGGTCATTAAGGGTTACGGACTGGATTCCAAGGGAAGGGAAGCGTAGCAGGGGACGGCAGAAAGTTAGGTGGGCGGATGAGATTAAGAAATTTGCAGGGACGGCATGGCCACAATTAGTACATGACCGGGGTTGTTGGAGAAATATGGGAGAGGCCTTTGCCCTGCAGTGGGCGTAACCAGGCTGATGATGATGATGATGATGATGATAAACTATAAAGCGCTTGTCAAACCTGCAAGTGACGAAGGTTTGCGTCGGCAAGCTGGGCACAACAGAACGACCAGCGCTTAGCGTCCTTACCTAACCTAACCTAGCGCGAACGCCCGCATATTCTCTAGAAGAAAAGAATATTGAGTTAATTGGTCTCACATTGTAAATGAGGAGAATTAGCGCAAGGAAGAGACAACTTATAACAGGAAGGGCCGCTCCTCTTTCGCTTTTCTTCCTGTTGTGCGTTGTCTTCTTGTTGCGCTAATATTCCTCCTCCTGCAAAGCCGGCGTGGACATAAATGCGCATTTACTAGAGTTATGTAAGGAGCGCTAAATTTTCGCGGACGTGGTCATCTAACAAGTCGGAACGTTGCGTATGGTATGATTGAATATTTATCCTTTCGTATAGCTGAAGAGTCTGCAACCGGAAGATGTAAGACAGGGCGAGGATATGCGACCATCGCTGGAAGCCATGCTCTGTCCACTTCGACAAGTGCAGGCATGCTAGATTTGGTAGTTCCAGCATGCTCCCTTCTGAGTGGCACGGACACACCAGCGGTGAAACTCTGCCGCGACGCTGAACGGGTTGCAAACAAGGCGCCTTGTGATTGATTGATTGATTGATTGATTGATTGATTGATTGATTGATTGATTGATTGATTGATTGATTGATTGATTGATTGATTGATTGATTGATTGACTTGAGTGTAACTTCTCAAAGCAACACGACGGCTTTAAGAGGAGACACCGTAGAGTAAAGGACGGTGTCGTAAGTTCGACCACCTGAAGGGTTCTTCGTCGTGCACCCAAAGGGCGGCACACAAAGTTTTTCACGGCGAATTACAGCAAAGCTGTTAGCTTCTCGGTGGTCGGCATTTTTCGTGTCCGTCCGAGAGCAAACATTATCATCATGAGCAATGGCTCATTCCCCCTCGTGATGCAGAGGCGATAGGCACTCAGCAAAGTGAAGCAGCGGCAATAAGGCACAATGAATTTTCGCGAACAGCCTAAGACCATTCACTCGTCGCCTTCGTCACGCCTTTCTGTTGAGGTGTGCCCACCAGATCTCGGAGGCTACGGTTCGCAGTCTTTAGTTTGTGGACCCCACAAGAGATGGGACTACCAGCTGCGCCGTATTCCTCCTGACCACCTGTGGGAACCAGTGCGTCGGAACACAGGCAGCGTATTATCGACGCAAGAATAACAGATTCACTGCTGACACGAACTGCATCAGGATGTCGCCTCTTTTCTGGGGTTCGAGAGCAAATGAAGGCACGCTCATACCGTTCTCGCGTTCTTTTAAGAATTCGGAGTGCTGCAAATAGTTGAGTCTCTATCTACACATTTATATTTCTGAACCGCAAGAATTGACAATCACTTAAGTATCCTTACGTGATTTGAATGCGAAAGCATTATGACTTCTTTAATTAATTGGTCACGTCCGTGATACCCGACGGCATACATTGTCACGTGTACTTAACAACTCCCCCTTAATCCACATTATTCTAAGTTGTACAAACCTTAATTCCACTTAATTAACTTTAATCCACCTTGCTCTAATTTGCACCAACCTTAACCCACCGTTATTCACCTTATTCCACGTTAATTCACCTTCATTTTCTTTACTTCACCTTAATTCACTTTGCTACACCTCAAGTCACCTTACTCTAAGTTTTTCGCTATTAATACTGACATCATACAAGACGCTGGTAACGTGACTGATGACGATTTTTGTTACCAGTCCTTGTGGACAACACCGGCTTTTCTACCTCATGGAACACACAATTCTTTCGCATTGGCATATGCTCTGAAAAATTTGTGTCCCCTGTCACCTTTTTTCTGTTATTATGTAGATGCCTGATGCGACGATGAGACGAAGTGTGCATGAAGGACATCGCGATATATACATGGCTTCCTCAAATTCACCGCGTGATTGCAGCGCAAAGCAGCGAAGTGCCAAAAGGCAAAGTTGAGGTTAGCAGAAAGAAGAACGAACGCAGGCGCTGAACGTAGGTGCCATGAAGTCATGCGAACTCGCGCAAACCACCATTCTAGTTCCTTGATTTCCAGCAGGCGGTGTAGTTGGTGTCATTCCGCAAATTCATATGAAATTGTGTTGTTTAACATTCCTAAACTTTCCAATGTGTTATGATGGACACAGTTTGGAGGTTCTCTAGGATAACTTTGTTAACGTGGCGTTTTTGAATTCAAGAAACCGCGAAATAGAAGACGCCCGACTTCCGATGGTTGCACGGGGGCAGTCTGGGGCAGTGGCAGTCACACAATAAATATTTCGTCTCAGTGTATGTTTCGGCCGTGCTCGCATTTATATAGATCTACATAAGATACGCTTACACTAACTCTAGGCGTTCGCAGGCATCGTTGTCTTTGGTGCATTTGAGCATTGAAGTGTCTCACTTTCAGCTGCGAGAGCAGTCGTGCTTGCAACGGGGATTTAGAAGCTATAGCTTCCTCTATATCTTTTCCATGAATTCTTCGGTGGTTTGCGTTATTGTGATAGCAGTTATAGGAATGCTCGAAGCGTCATCGCGCCGTCGGCGCCGCCACCGTCGTGCTGTCCAAGTATCGACGCCACACGAGCGGAACGCGCATGGAGCTCCAGATTCGCGCCCCGTGTTTAACTGCAAAAAACCACGAAGCCAAGCAAACGCACTCTTCTCTCAATTGGCTCTGCCGGAGCCAGTGCAGCCTTCCGCCGTCCGCTGCTCGCACGAACCTTGTGCTCGCACATATCAGCATGCCTGCCAAATACCTCACTTTGGGGCATGCAGTGGTCATGAACTAACGGACAATGGGCGAAGGTCAAGCTAAACCTAACTGAGGCTTTCCCTGGGCATTGATAACGTTTTCCCTTCGATATCGAGTCATGCACCGACGCGGGGCGACGTCTGTAGCGCCGCTTCCGGCGTTCATCATTGCGCCAGCGTTGCCGCAGGCCTGGTGTATATGTGGCCAAGCCGAGGTTTCTGCAGCGCAGCAGCAGCTGTCTCACGTGCTGAGACGCGGCCGTGTCACCTCCGTATACTGAGAGAACACCACGTGAGAAGCTGCAGTGAAACGCACGCTAAACCTTGCTATTAATTTCGAAACTTCACCTTTGGGCGAAACTGCCATTTCCTCGTAAGTCTTCTGATTGAATAGCAGTACGTGCTTCACAAGTCGCTTTATACGAGTAACTGTACCGCTCCTACACGTTTGCCTGTGTCTGGGGTCAGTTCTATAGAGAATGACAAAATTAAACAGAAAATTGCAGCGAAATATCCTCACTGCAAAAAATATACGCCTTTGAGAGCGTAACACCTTAATTAAGCCGAAGCTTTCTTTGCTTTTCCCCCCGGGGGTTTGCCGTTTCGATTCGGTGGGTTTCTCGCCGGTTAAAAGTGGGCCGATCCCGTAGACTGTGTAATGAAAAGTGGCCCGATCGCCGAGACGATGCAAACAAACCTGGCCCGATAGCCGACAGTGTAATCGGGTGTAGCGTTGATCACGTGGGTCGCCTGAAGGATAGGTCTCGGTGTTTTGTCGCCTTGCCGGGGAGGCGCGGATTCGCTATGGTGCAAAACGGTGCAGAACACGCGTGCGTTCTCGCGAAGCCAAACGACACAATCTTTCTACGAATGTAGGAGAACGGGGAACAGTTCTTCGAGGCGTAGTTGGAAATACAACATTATTGCAGGCATCGCGTGTCTCTTCGCATAACATTAATTTGAAACGTTTCGAGAAAGCTTCGCTGAACATCGATTCCAACTGGCGCTTTAGATGTGTCGTTTTTTCTTCCCATCCATTTCGTCACACTGCAGCATACACCGTGATGTCGTTGTCGTGTAGTCATTGTAAACGCGGTCTAGCCACTGTCGCCATTGTTGTGCCGTCCTTGCCATCTTTGATGGTGTCCTGTTGACGTCACTGTTGTCGCCCAGTTTTCTTCGCCGTATGAAATTGTCGATGCTTGCACTAAATCGTAAGTGTTTTTGCACAATATTGAACGTGTTTAGAGTAGTTGAGAAATAATTCACTGTCACAGTGAGTTCATAGCCCAAGGAATTGCTGTGTCCGTCACCAAACAAAACGTGACAACTTCAGTATGTCTCCAAATTTTCAAATCGAGCTTGTACTGTCAAGAAAAATTTACTGATGACGTCTAAATATGGTCTTAGAGTTTCGTCTAGAAAATGTGCTACATATGACGGTTTCCTGAAGCCATTTGCAAATTTATTTGCTCGTCTTCGTGTTTTGTTTTTAAGAGTGTTCCCTTTGGTCACAGGTTTTAACTAGCTGTGAACGTTCCGCGTCATTGCCCCTAAATGTCATCAGGGCCTTAACTTCTTTTTAACCATTGTATATCCGGCAGCCTTGTAAATCCGGATGTTGTGCAAGCAGCGGCTGACAGGAAAAAGTACACAATGATTCAACGGCCGTCAAAAATTCCGCTCTTGTCTGCTTCCTGCCTCTCTTTTTATGATGTTTGCACCCGTGTGGACAAAGGACCGTGAGCTAGGGAGTGGCTTTCAAATTCTTTCAACGTTACGTGTCCGGAAACCCGCGTTCCCTTCATTTCGTTTGTTTTATGGAAATCCTTGAGCACCCGTGTCCATACGTTGCGCAAGACAATAGCAATGCGGCACTTACAAAGCTGCGATGGATGTCTGGCAGGACTTGAACCAAACTCATAGTCGCCTTGAGTTGCTCGTGCTAGTCCCATACGTGCAATTTATTAGCTCGTTAGTACAAATTGTACAATATTATGAAATTGTTTGACCTCTTGGCGCGTCACCTCTATTGGAAACGTCCTGGAGAACATGACCAGAAACTCCTAATTAAGCTGTTTTCATGACGTTATTTTATCGACTGGCTTTTTTCTCCGGGCTCTGAATAAAGCTGCCCATATAAGAAAAAAGAAGCACAATTTTACCAAGAAATGACGGGCCAACATTGCACCTCTTAATTGAGGGAAAATAGTAAATACCACGAAATGAGCCCTAAGCTATTGTGGAACACCCCAGTAATGATTGCTCTATTCGGTTCTGCGAATATGATCAGATGAAATTACATATCCTCAATTTTCGTGCGACAAGAACAATGTCACTTAGCAGCTGTAGAAACACATTTCAAAGACTACTGAAGTCGAAATAAGCCGCCAAGTGACTTCAAGCAAACAATACGTTCTTTTTTTCCTACAAGGCGTCTTTTTTTAAAATAATCTTGGCTTTCTGTGTTCCACGTATTACATGGCATTCATCACTTGCACGAAAAACGAAAAGATGAGAGGCCAAGTGTCAAGGTCTCGGCCTTCGATATTTTCACTCCATTTTTCTAGCGCTTAAAGCATGAAAACAGAAAAACTAAAACAATAAAAACATCGATAATCATGTGATGGTTGGCAGATTGGTCTAAAAAAACTGGCCCCCCTGTATACTCACTGCCTCATTATCTCGAGCGTACCAGAATCTCGAATGAACGCTAACATAATTCTAATGCATAAGACAGGGGATGCCAAAGACTTGAAAAATTATACACCGATCAGCTTACTGTCCGTTGCCTACAAAGTATTTACTAAGGTAATCGCAAATAGAATAAGGAACACCTTAGACTTCTGTCAACCAAAGGACCAGGCAGGATTCCGTAAAGGCTACTCAGAATAGGCCATATTCACACTATCAATCAGGTGATAGAGAAATGTGCCCAATATAACCAACCCTTATATATAGCTTTCATTGATTACGAGAAAGCGTTCGATTCTCTCGAAACTTCAGCAGTCATGGAGGCATTACGGAATCAGGGTGTAGACGAGCCATATGTAAAAATACTGAAAGATATCTATAACGGCTCCACAGCCACCGTACTCCTCCGCAAAGAAAGCAACAAAATGCCAATAAAGAAAGGCGTCAGGCAGGGAGATACGATCTCTCCAATGCTATGCACAGCGTGTTTACAGTAGACATTCAGAGAACTTGATTGGGAAGAATTGGGTATAAGAGTTAATGGAGAATACCTTAGTAACTTGCGATTCGCTGATGACATTGCCTTGCTTAGTAACTCAGGGGACGAAGTGCAATGCATGCTCACTGACCTGGAGAGGCAAAGCAGAAGAGTGGGTCTAAAAATTAATCTGCAGAAAACTAAAGTAATGTTTAACAGTCTCGGAAGAGAACAGCAGTTTACAATAGGCAGCCAGGCACTGGAAGTCGTAAGGGAATACATCTACTTAGGACAGGTAGTGACTGCGGATCCGGATCATGAGACTGAAATAATCAGAATAGGAATGGGCTGGCGTGGGTTTGGCAGGCATTCTCATATCATGAACAGCAGCTTGCCATTATCCCCCAAGAGAAGTATATAACAGCTGTGTCTTACCAGTACTCACGTACGGCACAGAAACCTGGAGGCTTATGAAACGGGTTCTACTTAAATTGAGGACGACGCAACCATCTATGGAAAGAAGAGTGATGGGTGTAACGTTAAGGGATAAGAAAAGAGCAGAATGGCTGAGGGAACAAACGCGAGTTAATGACATCTTAGTTGAAATCAACCAAAAGAAATGGGCATGGGCAGGGCATGTAATGAGGAGGGAAGATAACCGATGGCCATTAAGGGTCACGGACTGGATTCCAAGGGAAGGGAAGCGTAGCAGAGGGCGGCAGAAAGTTAGGTGGGCGGATGAGATTAAGAAGTTTGCAGGGACAACATGGTCACAATTAGTACATGATTGGGGTAGTTGGAGAAGCATGGGAGAGACCTCTGCCATGCAGTGGGCGTAACCATGATGATGATGATGATGATGATGAATGTGAAACGAATGAAAGTACACACGAGAACTGTTATCAATCGGCGGTGAGTTGCAGTTCGCCAAATGCGAACCATGTTTATTTTTAACTGCTGGAAGGCAGCGCGGAGTGGCAGCAGTGAAACCAGATCAATTTCTTCAGCCAACAAAGGAAACATCTGTTCCCTATTCCTTTTAATGGCGGGTTATTTGCGCAGAATTACCGTGTAACCAGTCCAACGTAATACGCTTCCTGCTGCGCCTTCCTCAGGCTCTGCCCGCAATATGTCAAACGTAAAATTCACAGACTTATCGAGTGTTGAATGACAGTCTCGTGCCCTTAGCAGAAATTAAGAGCAAGAATCAGAGTTACACCACGTAATGTCAAGGGTAGAACGGATGGTGCTGCAGCCACGATACTGTAGCCACGGTACTCTAGCCATGGTACTGTAGCCACGGTACTGTAGCCACGGTACTGTAGCCACGATACCACAGCCATGGTACAGTAGCCATTGTTCTGTAACCACGGTACTGTAGCCGTGGTACTGTAGCCACGATACTGTAGCCACGATACTGTAGCTATTGCACTGTAGCCATAATATGTAGCCATGGTACTGTAGCCATGCTACTGTAGCAATAATGTGCCATAACGGAAGGGAAAATTATGTTGAGAACGTTAGAGGATACCTATATCTGGTTAGACACTTTGCAGAATAGTATGGTAAACACGCGCGCTATAGGGACCATTTGGGCAGGTGTTCGTCTTGCGGGTGACGTGCGCTGATGATGATAGCGTATTGATGACATCGAGCTAGAAACTGCCGCAGAATACTTTATGCATTGACATTTCTGCTCGTTATGTATTTATTTTAGCAAAATTAGCATATATACGTAATGAAGCTATTCCAGGCCTTAAGATGTTTGGCTGTCTGTGTATTACTTGGAAATATACACTAATGGTCGTTAGGATTCACATTGTGAGATAATGGTAGATTGACAACGTGACAATTCATGCTGGCTGCGCCAGGGTAAGCTGCCTCTCTTACGCCTAGAAGGCCCGTCTGAGAGTTAGTTAACGTATGGTTACTCAGGAGTTGGAACATGTTTCCTACGTATTGTTACGGGGTTAAATACAGTCAGACGTATATTTGCAGGATATTTACAATAATCGTAGCGGCTGACAAGATGGTAGGCAGCGCGCGTCCCACGTCACGTCCTGGATGTACGTGAGGTAGGATTCAGTGCACGTCTGGACACGCAAAACGAGGTCTTTTGGGGCGGTGCGCTGACGTCCAACAGGCTTGCCAAACAAATCTTTCAGGTTCTGTTTACAAATGTCGCAGTTGGTAAGTTCCTCTTCGTGGGTCTGAAACCATACGCGTGCCGTGCCCGCGAGGTAAAATATCACATTAGCGAGCATGATGGTCTGATCCCAGTGGTTGCTGGAGCTCACCCGCTCATATAGTTGAAGCCAGTCTTCAACATCAGCGTCGTTGGTGCCAGAAAAGGTTCCTGGGTCTCGAGGTAGTTCTAGAATGACGGTGGGCGTGGGTGCCGACGGGCCCGAAGCATCCTCGCCTTGTGCTGGCATTGTAGATGGAGCCAAGGAGCGCCCGCTGCCTAAATCCGTCTTGATAATGATCCCACACCTCCACCAAAAATGTTACGGGGTTAAAAACAGTCAGACGTATATTTACAGGATATTTACAATAATCGTAGTGGCTGACAAGATGGTTTGGTTTGGTGCCTGTAGTTATAGCACAGCCCACTACGGGGGATTGGCCATGAATCGGGCGGCAGTGGGTCGAAAAAGAATGGTAGACAGCGCGCGAAGTCCAGAGCGTCGTCTTCTTCCGACCAAGCTTGCAACTTCTTCGTCAGCGTGTCACAACATTATGTATCAGCTACATATCATCGGGTCTCCGGGTACATACTATGTACCCGGTGACTGTTTCTTTCATAGCCGATACTTCCAGGATGTTTCACCCCCGTGCAAAATTCATGAACTTTGATCGTGCCGAAAAAAGGTTCTCATTATTATATTTACTTTCTTCTTCTTCCCCGGAACTTGATGCAAAGTTCCGCGCGCAGATGGTGTTCAATAATGTCTTTTCTTTTTCGGAAAGAATAAATGCGTACGTGTACAACCACACATGCAGGAGGGAATGCGGGTATGCCTCTTTGACTTTCTATATTACATACATACATACATACATACATACATACATACATACATACATACATACATACATACATACATACATACATACATACATACATACATACATACATACATACATACATACATACATACATACATACATACATACATACATACATACATACATACATACATACATACATACATACATACATACATACATACATACATACATACATACATACATACATACATACATACATACATGAAATGATCATGCTTGCATGTACTAGCTGAAGAGGTTCACCCTGTATATATACAGAAACTTCAACCTTGAATTCCTTCAACCTTTAACCTTCCTGGAATGGAGTCTACCTCAGCCATCTGAATTCGTTCATGCACTTTCTTTCTTGTTAAAGTGACAAGTCACTTAGCATAAATATTAGGACATAAATGGTAAATATAGTACCTGCCCTGTCTAGAGCTGCCAAAGGTTTGCGCTCGGTCTTTCAAGGGCAGCGGGACCAAGAACAGCAGTTTTCTCGTTGATCCCTCCCCTACGTTCTCTCTGGCTCGCTCTCTCCACGAAAAAAAAAGCGCTAATGCTAAGAGAGGGAAACTTTCATTCTGGCAACAAGGAAAATAAAATGGCCCATTCTCGCGCACGCAGGTGAGCCATCGTCGGAGTACAAAGAGCAGTTTGCGCGGCATCCCCAATCCAGAAACAACGCGCCACTGCTGCCCCTCCCCCTCCCCCCCGAGCACAAGACCAGGTCGCCGCAGAATGCCGTGCCCACCGGGACGGTCCGCTTTCTAATTGACGCGCCGCACACGAGGCATGCATTCCGCGCTTTCCGCGGGCGTAGCCTTCTCCGCGAGGGCCGCCGCGGCTGTGCAAGCATCCCATTTTTTCGCGGCCGGTGTGTGCAGAGCGCTCTCTTCGTATACAGGGCGACCTAGAAACGGGGCGGCATTCCCGGCCGACCGAGAGGGGACACGTCGCGTAGACGAAGCGAAATCGGGGCCGACCGCCGATACGCGACGAAACCGGCGGCGACGGCGCGCGTGAGCGAGCGCTCGCGCCGACGACGCACACGATACGCCCGTCACCTGGGTGCAGCTCAGCTTTCTTGGCGCCTCGATCTCCGCGACGGAGCTCCACGACGCCGGACTCGCGTGGACCCCCGGGACGACCGAGTGAGTCCGGCGGCGCTCGTACTCGTTATCGGACGTTTCGGCGTTATCGATCTGCGACGACGGACGAAAAGATTCCGATCAGAGACCGCACGAGGGGTCTCGGTGCACGAATTAAGCGTGCTCCGTATTTGGGAAGCGCCCGAACGGAATACCCTCGGCGTAGTAATTTTTTTTTTTTCACGTGGCATCGCGGGTGCAGCTTCTCACCGTGGTAGCACTTCCCGAAAATAGGCGTCCACGTGATGATGTTAGTGCACCGTGTTATCGCGCCCGCATTGTTTTGCTTTTGTGACGGCGACTGCTATTCATCGGAATACCACTGCGATGGATTTGTCGCTCCGCGCCAGGCGTGCCTGTTCTGCTGTCCCGTTTCTTGTTTACGCAGCCTCTCGACGGGCTGATACACCGTGACGGTAGCCACAACGACTTCAAAGCAAGCAGTCTATAAGTAATTACGCGTGCTGGAACATGTCGGGATGCAGCAGCTTCAATGCCAGATTTGTTCTCTAGTCTTTATGCAGTATATTGGCTATGCCGCACCCTTTTTTTTGTCTCTTTCTTTTCCTAATCTCCTTCAGTTTAGGGCAGCCAACCTTGATTCAGTCGTAGTTAACTGCCCCTACCCCCTTTTGCTTTCTCTATCTCTTTCTGTTTCATTGCTGCGCGCAAATTCCAAGCACCAGTTAAGCATCACAGCTCCAAGGAAACAAAACACAAGTGGTGAAGATGTCAGCTTTATGTTTGATCAGCCTTGCAGGTATCAATAAAATCCACGTCCTGTTCCTTTTTGTTTTTCTCGAAATTTGTGGCTTTTAGTTCAATGCGAGCAGTAACCATACTCGTCTAAATTGGGTCGTTTCTACGCTTCTCCTAAAATACCGGTATTCTTGAGTATTGGCTGATCCTCATGTGATTGTGTGCGTCTGATTCGTGCGCTTTCGTGCGCCATATTCTCGTCACTGTGACTTTTTGCTAATAGTCCTTCTGTCAATTCATTTTATTTTATTTTCTTCTTCTGGTTTTCTTTGTTTTTGACATTTACAACGACGTATATAAAGATTCAATGTTATATTTTTTCATTCATATAGTAACTAAGAGTAATGAAGTAGCGGTCCCAAGCATGAGGCGACGTAGGCATCCTTACTTATATTCATCCCATCATAAAGACCTTAAGGAGGTGAAACTTACGCCCCTAATTAGTTATCCTCCATTCCGCATTCAACTGGGACGTCTATTACCCTCCAATGAACCCTACTATACGCACGGTCAACAGAAGTCAGCCCTACCTTCTGGCCTGCTGAACCTGTTTAATACGCAGAACCGGCTAAGCTACGAACCTGTAGGTGTTATTCCTAATATTTTGTCACGCAACGCGGATTGCTTCCTTTCCCGTTTACATCTACAAACGTTCGACATACTGCACTGTGTTTCCTTGCGGTCTTCTCTATTCGCAGTAGGTTCGTAGCGTTGAGATCTGTATATAACGTGAGCCTTGCGGCAAAACCCTTGTAACGCTCTTCACTCACTTTTCCTAGTGCCTGGGAGAAAAATAGCAATAGATAAAAATGCTTTTTAAACCGTCCCAAGTGAATACAAAGAACGCGAAGAAAATGTTCGTATTTGCATTTAACAGGAAGGAAAGCAGCTTGCTACAGCCACCGTATGTGCTTGCCCTTATGGAAAAAAACAAAGCAAAAGCAAACCTTTTTTGGGTCAACAGGTTCCCGAATACCTGTCGCGATTTCTTAAACATAGAGTGCAAAAATAAAAGTTGAATCGAATTGACTACCTGGTACGGTAGGCAAAAACACGTACCGAGCTGTATCTCGGGCGACGGCTTGTTTTGCATCGATTCAGAGCTTCGTGACCTCGCAGTGGGGCAGAGATGAAGCGAACGAAAAGCGTTGCTTCATTTTCTTTCCTGGTGCGTCTGTCTTACGTATGAGGTACGTTAACGTTTATGAATGGACGTTTTGATGAAGATCCAGTGGAACCGAAAGAGTGTGTCTCTAGCCTGATCAATGTGCGCCTTCCTGCGCGCATTGCTGCCATTGTAAACCACGATCATTTCAAGAATTCTTTTGCTGATTTTCTACAACGCAGCCACTTGTACTGTATGCCACTTGAACTATTCGTGTTTCTTTGTTATTTTGTGAATTATCTGTCTACGCATACGTATATACGTATTAGCTAACATTTTTATAATGATGATGGTGATTTTTGGGGTTTTACGTGCCAGAACCACGATTGTTATGCTGAGATAATTTTACTATACGTTGCTTTACTACTCCTTTGTTTGTTGTTTTTCTTTTTACTAGTTTAACCACATCCCTCTGTGATGAATCAGGCCCTGAGAGTATACTAAATAAATGAATAAATAAATAAACAAATAAATAAATAAATAAATAAATAAATAAATAAATAAATAAAAGCGATAATGTGAGATATAAATAGCAAGTCACGATGCAACAGTACAGTGAAGTGTACAGTACGGCGTCCATTCAACGTCATGTGCGCTATGCATGCACTACTTGCCGGAGTAATGCGTGTTCATTGACACGTAATTGTGATAACGGTATTCTCTCTGGACGCACGTATTTAGAAAAGCACAAAATAACGTACAAAATCACAAAGTATTTAGGAGTAATTCACGTTTACGGAAGAAAACACAGGAAATTTCCCAACGCCATGCGGTCATGCGACATTGGGTATATGAAACTGCGTTTTCTGCCGCCAAAATCACGTGGCTCACTTTTAATGTTTCTTTTGACAATACAGCGGCATGTTTTGACTACAGCGCACAGGGCATGTTCAAGCTTGAGCAGTGTGCGGACGAAGGCTTTATTCATTGTAAAAATGCGACGTATGGTAAAACCTCGCGTCTGTTGGATATTCCACAGCTATGTGAATTGGACCCTTAATTTCTCGTTCCTTTGATGCACTGTAGTTATGGGTGTGCGAATATTCGAAATTTTGAACACATACCGAATTGTCCGTGCTATTTGATTCGTATGAGATCCCATGATTCACCATTCGAGGTTGTCAAATAGTGATTTCTTTCACATACATGAGGGGATAGGAACACTTGATGGAGTCTCTAGGCACATAGAATGGTAGCAGCGAAGAATGTCCCGGATGACTCTGTTGCAAGGGAGCTGTGGTTGCTGCGCGCGTGCACCACCTCTCGAGCAACAGCACGTGGCCGATGACTTCTGCTCGATGGTTTCCAGATGTTCAATAGTAATTACGGCTCACTTTTAGGCAGATTACATAGGAATTTGTTGCCTCGATTTGTTATGCTGCCAGTCCTACCATGTACGCATTCCTTTAAAACGATCTGCTATGCTGCCTTATCACACTTCTCTACTTTAACGAGCACAATGCCTTTGTTCAGATACTCGCCATGCTGCCTTATCACACTTCTCTACTTTAACGAGCACAATGGCTTTGTTCAGATACTCGCCATAAAGGGATAAATAGACAGGTAAACGGGCAGCAGCCACCTGAACTAACGCTCCAATTCTACGAAGCCGGCAAAAGAAACAGCATTGCGAAGACAGCATCGAAGCCAAAAACTATGCAGGCTACTATGTTTTTCAAACAAATGGCAAATTAGCAGGAGGCTTCGAGCTTGGAAAGTCGACCGGGAAGTCGTCTGCTGACAGGAAAACGTAGTCGCGCTTCCTTGCGCCCTTACTGTAAGCGATGTTTTGCGTTTCATAGGCTCGCGCAAGAAAATGCTAAAATACGGCGACAGTATGTGCGTGTCTTACAGCTTTTCTTGTCGACACGAGGTGGCGTCACGTCGCGCAGACGTCTTCCAGACGATTCTAGACACGTTCAATCACTTGGGCTCGAAGCTGTCTTCTTAGTTGTCAACGTGTAGACTGTCTACGACGCTGTCCAGAATGAGAACACTCTCAGCATTCTACGTGCATCTATCCGGTAACTTGACGTCCATTTGCATCATTACTGACAGCGACGTAGAGCTTCCGATTACCAAAAGCAGTCGTTCGTTTCTCGTTTACAAAAGCTCCTAGATTGTCCGGACTATTGTCCAACTAAGGATACTATTACATACGTGTGTCAAATGTTGTTTACAAGGCTTACATTTCTTTGTTCAAAAGCATGCCACGCGAGCTTCGTATTTGACTTTGGTTACAAATGAGAAACTATTCGATATTCAATTCGATGTTCGTACGATGCTGTCCTCTAATATTTGTATTAAATTCTAATGGGAAATCTCCCAATTCGAATATTCCTAGCGGTAGTAGCTTTGCATGCTCAACTCTCGAAATAATAACTCGAAATTGGGCGAAAGACATAGAACAGTGGAAAACATACCACTCTGACAAACTTGCAAATGGAGGATCACCTCAATACTTCTTGATTTCCACACATGCCTTTTGTCCGCACGCTAGAACTGAGCTGGAGCAATCTGTTCTGCCGCTCTTTCGTTATCTTCTGTCTTCCCTGTTGAGTATCAGGGAATCGTTAGCTCAGTGATATATGCCAAAGCTCACACTCCTAATTTCACACGAACCGGTGCGGCAAGACAATACAATACTCACTACGTATGTCACCGTGCCTGCCACAGCGCAACGGGGCGACCTCAACTAGACCTATCTTTAAGCGCTTTCTACTTTGACCTCAAGCAACGTTTTATCGAAACACAGACGCAGAAACAGTGACAAAAAAAAATTTACGAAGTGTCAAACCTTTTATTTGTGCGTATCAAGAGTTAATAGTTACCTTTTGTGCTTCCTTCTTAGTCTAAAAAACAGTGTGTGCCCTTACACGCTGTCCCGGCCTCAAAATCCGATTTTCGGCCGCGAGCGTGACATTCCGTCACCACTGCCCTTTTGCGGGAAGGATAAGTCGCGTTTCTCGCAGCCGGGGTCCACACCCGCAAGCGTTTGAATCGTTAATAGGAGGGTGAGCGTTAATGTAAGGGTGAGGAGAGTATAAAATGCCACCACTGCCCGGAGGTACGATAGGCGGCAGGCTCTCTTAAGATTGCCATTCAGCCAGTGCTCTGTCCGTCCGGTATACGAATAGTCTCGGGTCATTCGAACGCAGTACGGAAGACTCCGGTCGTACACAAGGCACGAACCACCCGGCGCGCAAGGTTGTACACTGTAGATTCCTGTTGTTGCGTCAACTGGTTCTGACTGCGTGAAATGTACAGTTTGCAAAGTGGGTACAGCGGAGCACACGCACCGTGCATGTAATCCAGTGTGGTGGAGTGCCCTGTCTACGCACTCCACCGGCCCTGCATATCGTACCAGCAACGTTTTGCGGTTAGGCGCGAGGTAGCCCGCTTCAGACACTAATTAATTCTGCCCACTGAAAACTCAGTTTGACGACACTTCTCTCACCTCCGGAACGATGAAAGGTGTATGGCGTATGCAGTTATACAGAACGCACTCGTAATTTCCGACTGAACAATGAGTTTTTTTTTTTATCGAGTTTGCAGATTGCGGACTACACGCGAGGACAGTACGTGCAAGAATGTCAGATGCGAGAACATCAACTGTTTTTGTATATCTAGCGTATTTGAAAACACATCTATCCAGACACTTGGCGAAAAAGATGTGTCTGATTGTGAAAAAAGAAACAATTAAAACGAGGGAACCGAGAAGGGGAGAGTATAATGACAGCTTGTGAAAACAAGCAGCTGCCGATTTTGAGACTCATTGTTATTCAAACACATCGTGAATAATTATTCAACGTTGCAGCACCGCTCCAATCAGAAGTGTTTCACTATTAGGCGACACGTCTTAAATATCATTGCATTCATGAGTGCATTTCATGAAATATCTCGGCGTCTACCGTCGTGCATACCATGTAAAGGCGGGTAGGACTACATCTCCGACTTATTCGATGCACTCCACACCCTCATCTGTTGAAAGAATCCCTTTTTTCGTAAAGGTATACTAAAGACGAACATTTAATTGATTCATAATGCTAGAGTAATAATTCAGATCTCTCATTATTTCATTTATTGAGAGCGCGCGTGTGTGTGCGTGTGTGTGTGTTAGTGGGAGGTTCATGTACTTGTTCTAATGTTCTAATTTGATAATTAAACATACACACCATTATCTTTGACAGGTCTAATCAAGTTAAAACTTCACTCGAGGCGGTGCAGATGTACCTTCAAACAAGTACGTCACCACTCTAGTCGTCAGAGTCGACCGTACAGTTCTCATTCGGGCTCGTGCTAAGGTGGCAAAACCATCGTCGCTGTCCCCTTCGCTTCGTACGCTGTTCGACCGAGTCAGTGTTTGGTGAATTGCGGACCGTACAGACGCTTCAACTATTGGAACACCTCATTCTTCCTCTATGGCTGTATTACCTACTTTTTTTATTATGTAAATGAAGACCTAGTGAGCACCGTTGGTAATGTGGCTGGAACGAGCACCTCTGTTGCATCTACTTCTGTGGCACACGTGCCCCTTCAAGTATATTACCTTTCATGCTCTTCCTCCCACCTTTCGAAACAAATTTCCCCCACCCCCGTACATCGTTGCAAAACCGGACACTCGCATTTGGTTACCCTCCGTGCCCACCGTACACTCTTTCTCTCGCAAGTTACCGTCGTGCGCGTTCTTGCACGTGTCGTGCAATACGCCCTCCCCGCTGCCGCTTTGTGCAGCGCTAAGCGGATGACCATTCAAGCGGTTGACCAGGAAATTTGAAACAAATTGACCGCCTTTATTTTTGGCTATGCGAAGAAAGCTTGCACAAGAAAAACGGAATATTGTGTTATTAAAGTGTTATTCGGTGTAGGAAATAATTATTTAGTAATTGATTTGCTGAGTTATCTCAGCATATCTCAGCAAATAGACACTGCAACATCTCAAAAGATTTTGCAGTGTCGCCCCCCCCCCCCCCATCCGTCCATTTTCATTTTCGCAATCCATTCGACCTGGAACATTCTGCACGAAGATGATTTAAGGTATCCTAAAACACAGGTCTGGAAGTATTGTTCTTCTTTTTTTTTGGTAGTGTTAACGAGATTTTAAAAGATCACTCGTCGTATGTAAAACAATTGTACTTATTGAGCTGGATTACTCTCAGAGGTGAACAACATTTGCAGGAGCAATCAAAAGAACACGTTTGATAATATGAAGGTTGCTCTAATTTACTTTTTAAACTAATTACTTTATGGCACATATCGCAATTTAAGAATTGTAGCCGGTGACTTCGAAGGTACCATCCACTTGGAACCAATTCTGAGGATGAGACAAGCATACTGATATGCGTTTCCAAAGGTTACAGTAAAAAGCTTAGTGTATTAGTACTTTTTAGCTTCAACGCACAGTAAGGCATCTTGTTAGAAAGTGAGTAGAACAACAGTCTATTTTTACCGCAGGTTTGAGAAGACTTGTCTGAGAAACTGGTGTTAGTCTCAAAATTATTTCCAGGATGTTCCTTTTCAGATTATTGGCTTCAACTCGTATATTTCAATGTGTGCGCTAACGTAATTAGTTAAAAACCTACTCGTGCTTTTTATTTAATTGGCGAATTATGAAGTTTGATTTCTAGTGCTTGTAATGTCCAACTCCTTGAGTAATCAAGATCAATGAGTAGGTATCGGCTCTGGGCCACAGGCGAGTATTGAAAATGCGGTCAAGACTAAAAAAAGCAGCTAGCATAATGTTTGCAATTTATATTATAATTGCTTATTGCACTTCTACATTGTAATACTCAAACCGCATGTTGTAGAATGCGCATTTTGTCCACCACTTACATTACTGCCATTATCAGACGCCGACAACCATCTCAGTAATTCTTCTCTGTGACCAAGGTCCTGCTTGTTCAAGGCGTTTCGGGTAAACAGCACGACATCATGATCTTGCGCGAGGAGAAGCAAGACGAGCAGACAGTGAAAAATTGGACAAAAGGAGAGTATCGTATCAGTGACGCAGCAGACGTATGCAGCTTCCAAAAATGTTCGAGGGCTACACACCAAACTGAACCAGCTTTTTATTCAAATATTGTTTCCTCGGCTGAATGTGTAACAGTTTTAAGCGAAACCTGGTGTTTACCTGAAATAGCATCTGCTGTGTACTTTCCTGCGCACTGTAACGTATTTCGTAGAGGTCGACATCATTACTCGTGGATGCAGAAACGTGGTGGCCCCCTCGTCGTTGCTGATAGCTCGATATAGTGTGTCCGTCGCTTAGGTTTTGAGCGCCATCATGAAGCCGTTTGGATAGACGTCCGCTGTTAAGGTTCCGAACGGTTGTTGCTTGCTGCATTCTATGTAGCACCTGACGTAACTCCTGCGCGGTTTGGTTTTATCCTTGCGTAAATTGAAACCGTCATAATTTCTCGTAAGAAGCACAAAATATAAATTACTGGTAACATTAGTGTACTCGGAATTTCATGGATTAATAATACTGCCTGGCAGAATTTCTGTTTCGTTTCTTAGAAATGCAACTCCTTACTTGACTTTATCTCATTTAATTCCATGCCGCAACTAAGCTTCACTGAAAACTGCTGTGACAACCTTCTAGCTCTCTCTCGCTTGCAAACCTTACTACCGCTCACTTTTGACGCCGACTGTAGTTCGATCTGTTCCACCAGATGTTCGCGCGTCGCTCGTTGTCTGTGTCCGTGGCCACCGATTCGTCTTTCTTGTTATTCTCCCGTTGTCACCTCGTGTCACGGTGAAGAATGAGAGGGCGGCACAGCCGCGAGTCGCAAAACTAGCTCCTTATTGAGCGAACTCGTCCCCAGCTAATCACTAAGGATGGCGGCGAGCACACTCGTCGGTCGTCCAAATCTGATCTACGGGTCAAACGCGTCGACTACTGTTCGTGCATTCTGTTCTAGAAGTACAGTGTTCTAGAAGTGTTCTAGAAGGTACAGTACTGTTCCCTTCAAGCACACAGCTTGATTAGACATAGGCTCTTCGGGTGTAAAAATTTGCGACGGCGTTCGAGAAAGTTCCGATGGAAAAACGCCCGTCTTGTTCCAAGCGCAAAACTTGTAACCGCGGCTAGCCGGTGAAAAGCAGTCACCGGTAAAAACCAACAATTTGTATGCGTGTCGATGTGTTACAAAGTGTACATCCGCTAGGGATAGCGTTCTTCTCGATGATAGTCCGTGAACTTCAGGCTGGTTTCATATCGTATACGAGTGCGCGTACAAGCAGGGGACCGCAACGAGGGGCGCTACTTCCTTCAAGCAAGCATTCGCCGATATCGGTGCCACCAGTCCAGTCGCGCTTCCGATACAGAGCAGTAAGTGTTGATGAACGAGGAACTACATGTGTACATCGCAGGAGGAACTACGTGTGAGCGTCGAACGTGGAGCCATTGTGTCAGCTAACCGAAGAGAGAATACGTGACTGTCGTCACCCCGGGAGAAATTCTCGCGCGCTGGCCGAGTTGCGACTGTGTGTAGTGTAAGCCTCATTCACAGCGCGTCGTGACCAGCCGAAGCTGACGTAGACACCAGGCTTTCTCGGGAGTGCGTAGCAGCGCGCACTATAGGATCGAAAAGGGCGAGCGAACTGCGCACCCGGAAAGCGACACACCTACCGCGCGAAAGCGGAGGTGTGCGCAACAAAAAATAAAAATAACGACGATATCTTTGCCGGCGACCGAGCGGCCAATTCTGAGTCAACACACCACTCCAGCTCGGACCGAAAACAGCAAGTAGGCATCGCGAGCTCGTCTAAGAAGCAATAAATAAGCAAATAAAAACAACCGGTATACACGTGTTCGGCGTGCATAGGCTCGGTTCCATATTTCTTTTCCTTTACGGCGTAGCGCGAGAGTGGTTCGTCCGCGGGGAAAACCCATTCGGAGGGGTCGGGGGACCGCGTGTGTTGCGCGCACCGTTGCAAGGCCTGGGTAAAATGCCACCCCGCCCCCCCCAGAACGGCAACGGCCTTCGCCCCGTATAGTATAGTCGCAAACTGCGGGGGCGTGTGTACACCTCGCGGGAGAGGAGGCCGCGCTTCGACAACGCTGGCGCGTCCGCGTGTGCGTCAGGTGGTGTCCGATTGTAGCGAGTGGCCGACGTCGCGCGTCCTGCCTCCGTCGGATCACATCTGCGCTCCGCATCTCGAAAGCGCCGGCTGCGATCGTCGGACTCTCTGCATCGCCGCGACTGGAACCGTAAGTGTGAACGCGTTACGATTCCGCATAGAATCGACCGTGACAGGCCGCTCTGGCCAAAGTGTACCCTGCGGTGACGCGAACATATGCGCACAGTGGCATCGCGCTCTATTTTTTTTTTTTTCTGTGCAATTCGCGTTGCCTATTCGATGGTGAGAAATCACGGAGTCAGCTGCGATTCGTCTAGCTTGAGCCAAAAAGCCCTTGGGAGACCGATTCTTACGGTGCCTATGAGAAAGACGGTGCGCATATTGTTTGCTCAGGTTGTCTGAATGACGTTTTAAGAAGCGGTATCTACACTCGCGTGGAGACCGTTCAACTTGAAATGCGCTGCGGCAGTAGTAACTGTACCTTCTCCACTCTCGCCGACTACGGCAACCGTCAAAGCAAGCTCAGTTCGGTTTGGAAAAGGCGTGAAACGAGCATGGCGGATTCACGCTGCGTCAGGCGGGTAGCACAACGAGCGGGACACCTCATTCCTTTGCAATTCGTGGCAGCAGCATTACCTTTCTCTCTCAATTTTCATTTTCTTTTACAATATGCATTGCTGGCAGCCCCGTTACACTTTGACGCCCTCAATAACGTCTCGAAGCACGATACATTCCTAGCATTTGTCACCGATCGCTCAAAAAAGAAAAAGCGATATATTGCAAAGAACATAGCTGTGGAGAGGATGTATAAGCAGCCCTCGTTGTTCGAACGGCTTAGCGGAGGCGATTACCCCTACGGTAGAGGCTTCTCCGAGTGACGCCCGTTCTGCGAATGCTTCGCTTGAAACGACGCGTCCAAAGCTTTCGTGTGTACGCTGGCGGCGCGCGCTGCCTTTGTTCTGGTCTGCCGGGTTCAATGCACTCACCGCAAGCCGCCGAGATACAGCTTGCGGCTTCTCTGTCATTTTTTTTTTCCCCTTTGTTTTCTCTGCATCGTCGATGCGTCTCTCACCGTGAGCGCAGCACGCACAGATGTTCCCTGCGCTCTGTATAAGGCGTACACAAATGTCGGGAGCGCAAAGCACGCATAGCGCGCTGATCGCCGCGCGCAGAAAGTGCGACGGGAGCAGCCACTGCACAGCAACAACCGCCTGCTGTGCGTTCGATCGAAATCACGCCTTCGCTGGCGCGGTCGGACGTCCTGCAATAGATGTCCTGCAAAGTTGAATGCCTCGATCTACTCTGAAAATTTCGGCCAGACGGCTATGGGAGCCTGGACTGTACGTATGCCCTGTCATCTTCAAATGACGTGCCGGAGCCGATTTTCTTGCTAGTTCATTTATCTTGTTGAGACATAGCATGAGGCCGTGGGCGGTTTTAATTAGATTGACTTATGGGGTTTTGTGTGCTAAAACCACGATCTGATTATGGGGCACGCCGTAGTGGGGGACTCCGGAATAATTTGGACCATCTGCGTTTGTTTGACGTGCACCTCAGTCTAAGTACACGGGTGTTTTTGCGTTTCGCCCTCTTCGAAATGCGGCCGCCGTGGCCGGGATTCGGTCCCAACACCGCAGCCCAACACATTCGCAGCCCAACACCACAGCCACTCAGCAATCGTGGCGGGTGGAGTAAGCGGCTAATGGGAAACGAAGATAATACAAGTCACAATGGAATGTTTTCCATGAGCCGCTTGGATGGCAGTGGGTCGATTACAGCGGCAACTTCGGTGAGCGGGCCATTCTAGTCTTACGCTGTGTGCAGGAAAAATGACCGATGAAAAGTCACGGTATCTGCTTGTGGTTGATATACTGTGTTGAAATGACTGGTGCTGGCGATGCGGTGGGCTCTTTTTATGTACGGGTTATCAAAAGACAAAGAATGGAAAAAATGTATTTAAAAAAAAAAGGTCAACACGTCCTATTCTACGGCGCGATACTAGAGCGCGCGCAAGATTCTTTCAGATTTTAGTGTGGAGATGCTTGAATTGTACGAATAATTAGACAGAATAAATCGTGTCGCGCGGTTCTGAATCGACTCGAGGGCGTTAGTGAGTTTGTCAGAAATGTGTGCCTGGTTAAAGGAAAAATGAAAACAATCCTAGAGGCCTGCGCAGCTTCGAGCCACTAGGGTCCGCTGACAGTTGACAACTGCCAAGAAGCGGCAAGACTGACAACTTGGTGAAAGAAAATAGGGAAACGACAAAAAAAAAACGGAGACGTACAAAAGCAAAGTTCGCAATAGGGGATCAGAAAATTTGGTTGTGGGAGTTCCTAGGGCTTTTTTTTTCTTTTTTAACCTAGGTAGGACATTAGGCAGTGTAATAGCAAGAGCTTGGTGGTGCAACCCACCACCCCGTTCCAAAGGGGACGCTCATAACATCCCTCCATGCCAGTATTCCTTTGCTTCTTTCAGCTCGTCGCTGGTTTACCACTGCATCGTCCGACGTTGCGCTGCCAGTGAGACGCGCATGACTGCATCTTTTTTTCCGCTCTTTCTATTATTTTTACGCCCATTATGTTGGTAATAGGACGCCTCGGCTTCAACATCCTTCAGATTTTATTCCCTAAAATAGGCTACAATCTTGTATTGCAGCATGACACACCTTACCGTTACCATTAATTTGTCTAACTAATGGCTTTCACTCTTTTTATCTCTTGCGCATCTCGACACCCCTGTTTAAGTAGTTAGTTTGAAGACGAAAAGGGATCCTGCTGGCCAGCCTAAGCGTGACGCGGCTTGTTACTCGTAATGTTAACATTGAATAATTCTGCAGCTAACCTAAATTTCCAGAGCAACTTGCTTTTCGACTTGACATGGGCAAGAGATTGTGTAGCGGACATTCGTCCATATACAATCAGTGTTTTAGCCGTCGAGTAAACACACAGCATAGTTCTCCGTTCGTTTCTGTTACGATCATTGCTAAAGTCTGTCTTTTCTGAACGCTATAGGCACGCGTCAAGGTCCTCCGTTTTGTCGTCAGACAGTGCCACCAATTATTATTCAAGTATGACTGTATAGTAACAAGAGCTTTGTCGCGCAACCCACCACCCCGTTTCAAAGGGGACGCTCGTAGCATCTATCTATTCATCCATCCTGTGTCAGATTATCTGCACTAGCGGTGACTCTCGCCAAAACAGAGGGGGGGGAGGGGTTCAATGGTAACGGAGAGGAGGGAATAGCAACGGGGTGTCTGCTCATGACATACACTTGTCATATCATTTCAAGTGACTCACAAAGCACAAGTCGTCGCAGGCTGTGGTAAAGTGTGCAGTTCACAGAGTCACATTTGATTTCTGTTTGTCACGTGACCTCCCGTAACTTCCACAGAGGTGCCGTCTTGTCACCATCAAATTAGCGGATGCTTCCATTCAGAGGCTTATGGCGTTTCTTACTGACATTAATACGAGGAAGTATGGCTCTGCCGTCTTTCAGCCACTGTGGGAACCATGCGTCGCTCAGAGATATTTCCCAGGCAACCCACTCCTCATGTCCTTGGGATGTCCTGCTTAGGAAGTGTGAGATGCCCGTGGGATGCCCCATACAAATCCCCAATACTCTCAAGTGAGACAAAACCCGCATCCACAGGACGTCCAGTAAATATCCCCCACCCCCACCTGGAACATACTGGGCCCATATTTAGATGTTACATATTCCGCTGTTTCCATAAATTACCAGTGCATGCGGCATTTGAAGGCACATAGCCATGAATAGAATGAACTGCATTTTTCAAATTTGTGCATTTCTTCAAACGTTTGCGAACTTTAATCACCCCAACGTACGTATTCACTTGCCTTCCTGCTTTGTCCTGACTGCAGCCTCGCGGCCTTCAGTGCTTCTGTTGTTTTCCTCTATATACGTGTATTTACGAAGCCTTCTTAGCACCGCTTCCGGTGCTGTGAAGGCGGGAGCACACACACCTGCCTACACAGTACTGAGTGTGCGGCAGTTTCTAACATACGTAAAATGGGACAACAATGCATCTTGCTATTCGTGATTCAATTGCAAGCCTGGAACAAAAACTTGAAAATGCTTTCAGGACGGGAAACAGGTAAAGAAGCAGATGACAAAAGCACAAGTCATCCTGTAATATCATCATACCTTGCTGGTGAAGCAGCGCACTGACACGGACACAGTGAAGACAAACAGGAAAAGACGACAGTGTCTCCACTGTGTCCGTGTCAGTGCGCTGCTTCACCAGCAAGGTATGATGATCACTCACCAACTAGCCCAACTTTCCACTTTACTGATCATCCTGTAATAGTTTTATACCAGAAATGAGTAATAAAAAGAACAACGAGACAAGGGCAGTGCATATCAGGGACTTTTCTCAAGGTGCCGAATGTTGAAAGAAAGAATTGTTTTTTAAAGGATGCTTGGTGTTTTTCCATTTCTGAACGTAAGTGCAGGACACCAATTTCACGTTGAAGAATGCACTATAAATTAGAGAATAGTTCACAACAGCTAAACTTTCGAGATGTAATCTTTAATGCATGTACACTTCCCATAGACAATGAACACATTAAAATTAGGACACATTATTTTGACAGGTACTCTTAAAGCTACTTTAGAAAGCAGCATGCTGTATGTACAAGTACGAAAGCTAAATGATCATGACAAAATCATGAGCCATTGCACTCTGTCGAGGTGGATGGCCAGCGAAGCTGTGTAGCACACGACAAAAAGGTGACACAGAAGTTTGAACAAAGATGGGAAGACATTTACTGTCTCTACAAGTGGCCATCGTGGCGAAAGGTACGCACACACATTAGCTTTTTTATATCCCTGTTCATTCGTGTTTACATTCGTTACATACATTCGTGTTTTCATTCAGCAATACCCTGAGGCAAAGAATCCCTGTATATTCCACTTCCTCTTACCCCAGTGACAAGTAGCAGGCTAGAGACACGCTCTCCAGGCCGACCTCTCCTCCTTTCTCTTCATTAAAATCTCATCCTCCTCCTCCTTTTCAACACGTGCTGTCTGGAAATAAGCAATGATCCTATGACATAAAGTCAGCAGAAACACGCAAAATACAGTTCTAAACTATGATTCAGTGTATCTAAGTAATATCACTCTCCATGCATGATTTTCAGGTCACATGGTCGAGCTTACAGTTTGGTTTACACTGTTTCATGGGGTTTGTTGCATTTAAAACAAAAATTTAAAATCTACTGACTGTATAGGAAGCGGAATTCAATGCCATCCTTGCCGTAAGGGTTACACACCATACAAAACTTGGAACAGAGTCATACTCTACTAAAGAAGGGAACTAACTACCAGTGAATAGTAGGTGTATAGCCACACGTTCTTACAACGTTCTGCATCAAATATATTTTACCTTAGAAAATCTATCTAACTATGCAATAAAGGGTGCATCTGTCAAAGCAGCCTAGGTACAGTGAGTATAACACTGAAATTATTAATACTAGATTCAAAAAGAACTAAGTGATATTAAGCTTGCTACACTTCAACTCAGCAGACATTGGCTTGCACAAATGCAGCTTACATTTTTTCCCCCTCAGTACTGAACCACCTGAATTTGATTGTGCCATTCCAGCTCAGGAGGGACAGAAGTATTTATGTTGTTCGTTGTGTAGTTGAATCCCCTCCTTGGAGAACCACGCGATTGTTCTGTTAAAAAGAAACAAGGAAAAATATAGCTCTAAAGATAAATTAGGACCCAATTAGCATTCGAAGTTTCACGACCTGAACGAAGTCTTGGTAATAGAGAAGTGCGAATAGACTTGTAGTTTTATTCAAATCTATAATCTATAATTCTATAATCTATAATCTATAATTCTTTAATCAGTTAGTGTATGTAAAATTCTACAGCAAGTCATGAATCAAACTTCGGGCCACCAAAAAGTGCTAAAATTATCAAAAACTTATATTAGCACAAATTTCACAACACTATTACTATACAGGCAACTTCACACTAAGGCTAGGGAGTATAGCACTAATTAAAGCATGTTTGCAGTCATAAAATGTGCAAAATAAGAATAATCGATGGAGGAGCGCAATTTACATTTGATGTCCAGCTTCTTCGTCCGCATCAAGTTTCTTGTTCTAGTCCAGAACGTCTGTCCCATTAAATGAAGGCAAATCTAGAAGGTCACAAGGTTGCGAAGGAGCACTGTCTGCATTATTGAGCAGCTGGTTAAAGTATACTGTGAACGGGTCTGTTTAATACCAATCAGTACGTGCAAGATCATTTCCATAAATAGATTCTCTTGCAGCCTTAAGGCTGTACGAAAATTATCAAAATAAAGCATTACGTAAATTTTTTTACTTTAGCACTATTTGCAAGAAGGAAAACTACTTCATATAGCATCGTTTGAAAAAAAAATGGCTGTGGCTTAGGTAAGGTTAAGCCCAGGATGCGAAGCATACTAGCCTTTATTTTAGTTGTTGAACCACTGTTTAGCCTGGTGAACTGCTGTTGCTTGGCTATATTTGGTTCGGCTAGACGAAGAAACAACTCATGCATTACTTCTTCGCCTTCAAGAGTGGAACGCGACAGCGTTCCCGTCGACCCGCCAAGGGGTGTAAGACAATGGGCTACAGGGCAGCGACTACGCGCCCCGCATTGGACGCGGTGAGCGTCGAGCAAAGCAGCGTTCGGCGCGGCAACGAAATGTGCGCCTGAGCAAGAGACGCACGCCTTAGAAACAGCGCGTTTCTAAGGCAACACCGCATTCACTAGAGGCGCTTTTGTACCGCTTTGTAGCGTTGTACTCGTGGCTCAGTGGTAGCGTCTCCGTCCCACACTCCGGAGACCCTGGTTCGACTCCCACCCAGCCCGTCTTGCAAGAGTTGAGCCAAAGCCACTTCTCCTCTGTCGTGACGTCACGGTGTCACGTGATTTCATGGTCACCGCCGCGCCTGAGGAGCTGGGTTGAGCCCTCGTAATATGCTTCGCATAAAAAGAGTCCTAAGCATAACTAAACGCACTAACAGCCTTATAAAATTGAAACAAGAACGGAGCACGTGGCTTCTTTACACTTTTTCATAACCTAGCATTGGCCTCGTGATAACCGTGGGAAAAAGGATTCGTGATTCGTCCAACGCTACAGTCGCGCCACGTACCACAAATTGCGTGCGCGCTAGCGACCCTCGTTGCTCGATTGATGGAGAGCGCTCCTACATAAGGAAACAATAACCTGCGCCACTGACTCATGGAAGTGTCAGTCCGTCACGGTGACTTTGAGACAGGACAGCGCGCCGGCGGCAACTGCGAAAAAGCTTTCTCACACGCTGCACGGTCCCAATACGGGGGTCGGTATAGAATCCTCGCGCTCATGTCATTACAGTGTTATAGCTTAGCGAGCCAGCGTAGACGCCGCTGCGCATGTTGTACCGCGCATGTTGTACTGCGCCTGCGCACTGGCGTCTACGCAGGCCCGCTGAGCTATAAACTCTGTTATCGTGAAGGCAGAGCTAGGTGAGGCATTTGTGGAGAAGCCATGCACTCCGTTGCTTGCGTTTCAATTTATGCCGATACAGAGCACAAGTGAAAGGAAGGTGGCGTCAAATTGCCCAAGCTTAAGAGACGGAGCTTACTCCGAACTCGCTGCTTATCATTTGCACTATACAACATTCAACCAAGAACGTTGGAAATTATGGCTTCTAGCGCGTGTTCTCCTAATTTTTTTTTTTCCATCTCCCAACAGCCAGTAAATTGACTTGTAACATTGTCGTGACACTGAAAGTGCACCGCCCGACTGCACTTCAAGAATACGAGTAACTCTACAAACACCGAGGAATGAAAAAGGCAGAGATAACTTACGTTTGTATTCGCTTTCCATGGCGCACGCGCTTCCAACCTAGCGCAAACCACAAGGAAGATGAAAAACAGCGTCATCACACGTATGTGCACAGACCGGACTGGTTAGAAAGAATTATAGAAAATGACAACACTTCGATTCAAGCGCAGATCGGATACGCTAACGAACTTTGAAAACACTCGCCGAGGGAGCACGCAATACTATTGTGTACTAGAGTGAACTAGTAACACTACACGCAAAACCGTGCGACCATGGAGGACGACACGAAACCATGAAAACAGATACGACGGCATATGCGGTGGCAGTCACGGCTCCATGTCTGTACACAATGAACATATGGTAAAATCGATAGTAATAACGATGCTTTTGCTTTTTGTTGCTTTTTGTCTGCCTATTTAGAATTTGTCATGTGTTTAAAAATAGATGAGACTGAAATATAAACTGTTCATCGCTTCTTGGAGAACTTGGCATGTCGGTCTGCCACACGGACGGTTTCAATCCTCATAAATTTTCATTTAGAATGAACCTTTCGGGCGCGATTGAAGCGCTAAGTACGTTGAACCAGCACAATGCGCAAGATTGAGGTACCTGTACATAAGTGTGGGAAATGACCAACGTTAGCATATCGTGCGATTTTGTTACACGTATGGCGCAATTGCTAAAGCCCATACGCCAGAAGAATTAATATGCAAAATTATAGTTAATAATTGACATTCTGCGTTTTTTCTTCCGTAAGGCATGCAATTTGGGAGGGTTACACAGGTTTAACTTTAACGTGATTGAAGAAGGCGCGTATACCGGGATGGCTAATAAAATATTCGCTTTAAACAATGACGCTAGAAACTTTGCGTGATTTCATAAAGGAGAACTGAAATACGCATACATGCCTGTGTCTATTGCATGCAGGTACCCGTTCAAGTACTATTCTGGGATGTTTATTGGATATCCTTTCGCTAAAGTCAATGGGGTATCCCTGTGACTTCCTTTTTTGTATATGGGACTTCAGTACTTAATTGGTATGTCCTGAGGAAATATGGTGTTTTCTGGGTAGAGGAAGCGCTAGCTGAGATTCTTTTAGGTATTTGCGGTTAAACTGTGCAGATTTCTAGCCTCATAGCGCTCATTGTGATCAGTTAACTGTTTTGCATTCACAACCAGTCCTTTTCCTTATGTATTATCGGGGTGGAGACATGAAAATTTTCGTTCATGCGTTCGTTGATTCAAACGTTCCGTACTGCTTCAGGAAACACGATACACACCGCGGGACTCATATACACCCGATAAAACTAGATAATGTACTCTAATTAGAATTCACCGCATATAATTAAAAGTTTGATTCTCAATGACTATCTTTCCTTATAGTATCGAGGAAATCATGCAGCCAGCAAAATTATTCCTGACATGGCTCATTTTTGCCACATAGACATCTCACGCAGAGTCAGCTTCATGAACGTTAAAACAGGGGTACACACAATCGTTGGAAGTCCGTAAAGACGAGGCGTAGGCAACTCCATGTCGCGTCCTAATGCTTTCTGAACATGCCAACTCGCGGCACAGGTATACAGATTTTCATCGAGTATTCTTAAGGTGCAACTCTACACCCTTGCCTCCGAGTTCACCATCGCCTTCTCAAAGGTGCGCCGCAGCAATCTCGGAGGCGACGCTGTGTGCAGCCCGAGTTTGGTTCCTGTTGCCCGAAGCAGCGACGTTTCGCGCCGTTCGTCACTGCGCCTACATTACGCTTGCTCTGGTTCGCATTTTTCTTGCTGCGCATTGTGGTCATAATTTGTTGTGTTTCACTTGAAAGCGATTTATTAGAGCGTCTGGTAAAATTAAACTGACAGTTCACCACTTGTGGCAGCCCAAAAAATTGATAAATTAGCTGTTTGTCTGCGTCGGAATCTTGAAACATTTGTATACGCGATAATAGTGGGTCCTTAGATAGTGTCACCTTTCCCACGAGGAAAGAGCAGCTTATGGCCGAATTCAACACAGACGTAATAGGTACAGAGGGTGTCTGCGCCTCTTTCTGCGTCTAGTACTGATACACGTGCATAGGAGTAGATGCCTTAGAATGGCAAGTCGATATAAATATCGTACCATATCCGCAGTTCATGTGTAGTAATTATGTTTGCAATGCTATTTATTTATTTATTTATTTATTTATTTATTTATTTATTTATTTATTTATTTATTTATTTATTTATTTGTGATATACCCTCAAGGTACATAATTGTATATTGCAGAGGGGAGGGACGAGAATACATTCCAAGACTATTAATACAGGATTAGTTCTAGGAATTCACTGTGCAGGGAACAAAAGTGATATAAAAGAACTAGTAATGCATTCATAAAAACGAAAAGAGAGACTTACATAATATGAAAGTACAGAAAGAGTACACTTTGGCAAGTAGACAACGTGTTCACGAATAAGTACGTGATTGTGCCATTTGCCACCATACATTATTTTACGTTGATTAGTGCATTCTTAAAAAGCGTGGGGTCACTGATGCTTACTAATGATGTAGGTAGATTATTCCAGTCGACTGAAGTCCTAGGAAGGAATGATTGTGAGCACGCGATGGTGTTATGACGGGGTACGTTAACTTTATGTAAGTGGTTACGACGAGCCGAATAATAAGGCGCAGGTTGGATCCAAACAGGGCGAAGAGATGCGTTGGGGTGGTAGATTTTATGAAAAAAAGGAAATGCGTGATTCTTTTCTGCGAAGAGATAATAATGGAATTTGAAGGGTACTGTTCATTATTGTAACACTAGCAGTGCGATGGTAGTTAGCTAAGATGAAACGAACAGAGCGATTTTGCACTGATTCAATTTCGTTAATTAATGTTATCTGATGATGATCTGAAACGAATGAGGCATATTCTAATCGGGGGCGGACGTATGTTGTGTACAACAGCCGTTTTAATAAAACAGGCGCAAGCTAAACATTTCTCTTCAAGCATCCTAAGGAGCGGTTAACTTTGGATATTACATATTGTACGTGCTGCTTCCAAGAAAGATCCCTAGTTATTTGAATGCCAAGATAACGGTAGCATGTAACGGATTGAAGGGGGCAGTCATTGAGAGCGTAGGTAGTGTTATAACGAGAAATCCGCATAGATTTGCATTTATTAATGTTAAGTTCCATGCAGCATGTGAGGCACCAATTAGATATGTTATTTAAATCAGATTGAAGGGTAGTTATAGCACAGGCATTAATTATTTTTCGATATGTAACACAGTTGTCTGCGAATAAACAAATTTGTGAGGAAACGTTATCAGGTAAATCGTTAATATATATTAAAAATAAAAGAGGCTCAAGATAAGACCCTTGTGGAACGCCGGATTCAACTGGAGTCGCGGTAGATGTGGAGTCATTAGTTACTACAAATTGGGAACCACACGAAAGGAACGATTGGATCTAGCTAAGTACTCCCGGGTCAATGTTGAGTGCGCTTAGCTTGTGTAGTAGCAATAGATGTTCTTTCTAGGTACGCAATGGTGTAGGCGGGAAATTTTTAACACAGCAGGCCCCCGGCTTATGACGCGTCTCACATGCACTGAACTCTAGTCCAACAGCTAAATTAGCTAAATTACAGGTTTATCGCATTGTATCTGTTACGTTTTCAACAGTATGCAAAGGAAAGCGAACACGAGGGCGTGCAGGAAAGTGCTTTTATCTCTCGGCCACTTCACGCCGGCTCCTATTGCTTCTTTTGTCGCTGTAGTGTTTCCTTGGCAGACTTTCTCGCCGTCGGCGTTTTTTCCTTTCTTCCTACACTTGCCGTTATGCTCACGTTATGCGAATTACCGCGGTCGACGCTACAGGCAAGTGCCTGTCTGTTGACCTCGAGGGGAAAGATTCGATTTCCGGCTGCAGCCAGCCGTATTTAGATCGGGTGGTAAGAGAGAGAGAGAAAGAGAGAGAGAGGGAGAGCGATCTAAAGGCTAATTGAATAAAAATGCGCACAACGGAGGATGTTTGACGAGATTCTGCTCGCCTTGCGCCGCAGCGTCAATCTCTGGCGTATTTCCAGCTCATTCCCACGATGTTCCTAGATGGCAGCACCACAGTCGATGACCCTTTTCGCTGCCACCCATATAGCCTTTGTGCTCGTAGTCGGAGAAGAAGGCGCTGACAATTTCATTTGTTGTTGTTTATGATGATGATGCCTCAAAACATTCCATATTCGAATTGTGCGTGCCGCTGTAACGTCATCGTCGTCATTGTGGCATCAACGTTGTGGTTGATGGCTCTGTCGTCGTATTAGCATGGACAACTGTCGCCGTTTTGCTTTACACTCGTGCTTTACACGAATGATTATGCATGATTGCCTTGTCAGGCATTTCGTGCCTTCATCACACTTCCAGTTTTACTCTCTTCATTCCCTCAATTAATCTGTTCACCCTGTCCTGAGCCCTTTCGTTCTAAAAGAATTAAATTATGGGGTTTTACGTGCCAAAACCACTTTCTGATTACGAGGCACGCCGTAGGGGGGGACTCCGGAAATTTCGACCACCTGGCGTTCGTTAACGCGCACGTAAATCTAAGCACACGGGTGTTTTCGCATTTCGCCCCCAGCGAAATGCGGCCGCCGTGGCCGGAATTCGATCCCGCGACCTCGTGCTCAGCAGCCCAACACCATAGCCACTGAACAACCACGACAGGTGCCCTTTCGTTCTCACGCGGCAGATGGGGAAACCACTATTATTATTATTATTATTATTATTATTATTATTATTATTATTATTAACCTGTATTGTGCATTCCGAAGTTATACTGGATACATACAATTTTTCAGAGATCAGAAGCTTCCACTGTTCTAGATTTCTTATGGACTAAAAGTTGAACCAACACAAGCGTATGAGAGTCGAACCTTTTCAAGGAGCACATGTTGGAATAAACAAATGCCTCACTAGGCGACATTCTGAGCGGGCATTTGCGTTCGCACCGAAGCTCCACGAAAACCGCCTCCGAGATTGGCGATACCGATGCAGTTTCCTCCGCGCGGTCAATTTTTGGCGCGTCTCCAACGCTTCCTCGCGACGTTCCTAGATGGCAGCACGACAGTCGCATGTGCCCCTGCTTAAAAGCGGCGCCTTTTATTTCGCCGTCCTTAAAGGCGCGCATTTCAAATTTATCAAGCTGTTCTTTGCTGACGCAACCAAAATTTACGGATCGAACACAGCGTATGCACACAATCTGTTTTGTGCATTGTGTTTCTTTTTCTTGAACAACGCAGCTCATAGACGACTCAGACAAGAGCAAGAAAATAAAAAGAAAAAGAAGCAATGGGCCTTCTTTCGCTCATGCTAGTGTGATTTCCGGTGTGGCGTTGCGTTACTTACCACAACGCCACTCCAAGTTGCCCATGGGCGAGTACTATTAGAGTATATTTTATTTATTTTTGCCTTGATGAATCAGACGCGCGCGCGCTTACAGCCGTGGCAAACGCGGAGCGCCTCAGGCAAAGCAGCTGCTGCGGTGCGCCGAAGACGTCTGGCAGTGGAACGCTTCGCCAAACTCGGGCGTCAGGTCCAACGCGGAGTTCATCTCGGTCCACTCCACCGTCCTGAGCGCGCTGTGGTCCCGGTCGCACCACGATCTCTCCACCATGCGCATAAAGAAGAACTGTCCGTGCGAAAGCCTCCAACGGGCGTCCAGCGTTCTCGGCACGTACAGGCTCGTCTGGTCCAGGCTGTTCAGCAAGGACCTCAGCGCCAACACTACGCCGACGCTTCGGGGCGAGACGGTGGCGGGCCTCACGTGTGATCGGCGCAGACACTGGCGCATGTCGGCGAGATTGTTCGAGGTTGCCTTGGACCACGAAATCTCATCGACCAGGAGGTCCCACACGAAATTGGCGATGTTCGTTCCGAGCCACGGCAGGTTGTGCATCACCGATGACTCCGAAAGGTGGCCGAGGTCGTGGTAGAACGACGTGGGTACGAGGATTTTGTTCCCGGCGGACAGCGTCAGGTGGTGGACGCGAGACGCCGGCGACCCGAATACGCGCAACTTCGTCTTCTTCCGCATAAGCCGCTCTTCGTATTCGAGCATATTGAAGTGGTATTCCAGATAGACTTGAGTCATGTTTGGCGGATGGTTGTCCGCCACCGCGTACTCGTGAGGAAGCAGCAGCGTAAGGCTCCTGAGGAAGGCCTTGGCCGTCAGGTGGTCGCCGGCGGCGAAGAGGCTGCTGTTCATGACCATTTGGGAGATGGCCTTGATGACCGCGTCGAAGATCACGTGAATCTCCCAGCTTTTGCCAATATTGGAAGACATGTCGGATCGAAGCTGTTCCCAGGTGTGAGACAGCCCGTGGACACTGCGGTTGCAGAACGCCTCCTGATTGCCGCCGGCGTCGTGCGAAAGCTCGGTCTCGAAGTGGCTGAACGAGGACAAGACGCTGTACGCGACCATCAAGGCGACCGAGGTCGGTTGATTGGACGGACTCGAGAGTCTGCTCATGAAGCTCCGGAGCTGCGACTTGCCTTCCACGTCGACCCGGTCAATTTCGCGCAGGTCGACGTAGGCCGCCGACAGGGCGTTCTTCCACTCGACCAGAGACACAGATTCGAAGAGGTCGGCGAGTTCGCCGAAGTCTCCGGTTTCGTTCGCAGCGGGTCCGCTTTTCTCTGCCGCCACTTCGCTACCGAAGCGCAGAAGGTCAACCTCCGACAAGTTGCATCCGATCTTGCTGTTGAACTGCTTCAGTACGAAGGCGATGCAGTCGTTGCAGCGTGGGCACAGCTCCGTTATAGCGTACTCCGCTTTTGAGATGGCTATATGCGCCGACGCGTTGTTGAGGGCGTTGAGCGTGAACTTCTGCTCGATGTTGACTGCAGCAGGGAGCCGGTACTGGAGCGACATCTTGAGAAAGAAGTCGAGGATCTCCCTCACCGTCATCGCTGCGTGAACGTGACCTCTGTCGATAACGATTGACGTCAGGTTGCGCAGAATGCCTTCCTTCGACCAGGGCATCATCAGGCAGGACCTATAGAAAGCTGCCAGCGTCCTTGCCGCCGGGCTGGTCCAGCTGGTCGTGGCCGTGGCCCCGGTTCTCAGCATGTTCTCAAGGAGCCGTTGATGAAGATCCGTTACGGTGCTGTGATTTCGGCTGGCGTTGTAGCAGACGTAGCTCGTGAAGTTGACGCACGGGTCGATGCTGCTATTTATGAACTGCGTCAGTTGGCGGGCGCCCTCGACGCAGCAGAAGGACGTCATCTTGTGGCGTCCGCTGGAAACCAGCAACGCGCCGGACACGTACCAAATGACCAGGCCGAGCACGAGCGGCGTGAAGATGGCCAGGAAGATGCTGAGTGCCGGCGGCAGCTGTTTCACGCCGGGCTCGTCGATCGGCCGGAAGGATTCAGTAGGGACGTCGGTGTCCGACACGCTCGCAACTCCTAACCGCGGTGGAGCGGTGACTACGCGTATACCGGTGCCACTTAGGACGGCTGTCATCGCAGTGGTTGAGGTTGCGGAACCGGGGCGGGAGATTTTAGTCGGTAAGCGCTGTGGCACAGCACCGGAAGCCGGAACAGCCCAGGAATGGGTGCGCGAGAGTCTCGCGAATGATTACGATGTTCATAATGATGACCTCAACCCACAGCGCGTACCCACTGATGAGGGATTGGCAAAGAATTCAGTGCCACTCATGACATCTTTAATGGAGAGCGGGCTGCGCATTATGACGCGGTTGAAATACGTGGGCAGAATTGGTATGTGTATCGCATGTGGACGTTTAGTTTCACTGCACATTATCATCGTCATCCTCAGTCCCCTTCTCTCTCTTCTTGCTTCCCCTTCTCTCTTTCTTCTGCACAGAGTATCAGGCCAGAGACAAAGCTCATCCGGCGGACCTTTCCGCATGCCTCGCATTAAGATGGTCCCGCTCTGAGTGGCGCAGGGAAAAATATATTAACTGAACAGGCGGCTATAATTCATCGATCCTCTTTTTTTTTCTCTTTCTCATATAGTGCGGTGACGGCGAATGCGAAGAGGTTAATTGGGACCACTAGTAATGTTAATGGTAATTAAGATAATTGTACGAAAGAGGCGGCTATTATGAGACTGAACTGTAAGTGTGTGATTTCTTTTTTACCCAGCTCCTCACTCACACGCTACGGAGTGAGGCAAATTTGTCGTTACTGATCAAGAGGCCTTGGACGCTCTTGATCAATGAACGTGCCAGAGCGAGGTAAAACGTAACTATGTTGCCAGGCTAAGACCGACGCAGGAGACCCTGTAAAAAACTAAGAAGGTAATTGCATACACTATTCCGTTCTTGTCGCCTTCTGTCCTGGTATGTGTAGGTCATGTTTCAGGTTCAATAACAACAGCAACTACGCGCGAACTTTGAGTTCCTACATTTAGGCTGCTCGATTATCCGCCGCAGTAGGCGTGTACCAGCACTACCACGTAAACCAACAAAATGTCTTACGGTCAATCGTGTAATCAGAGAACGAGTGTTTCCGCAGTGTTCAGTAACGTTCAGCAGTTTCTCTGGTGTTAACGACTCAGCTGTGCTGACGGATTTCTGGCACGCAGAGGGCATAAAATAAAAGCAATGGAGCTTGAGTGATCATTCCGCCAAATGAAAGCACACTTGTACGTGATAATTGGTGGCTGCGTTGCGCACGGTTCACGATGACACTAATAGAAATGGGAGACTTCTTAGCTCATTTTCATTCAGTTACGTGCGTGTTCTAAAGCCGCTGAATGAGTGAAAAATCGAAGCTAATGATTCCGTTGGTAGCCGCAGGCACCAAGACCCGCTTATACTACATCGACTATCGAGTGCGTATAACTGCATTTATATTACTACGAAGATTAAAGAAAGGAAAGTGGTACGCTGGTTTGTCCGAGGCGTTGCAAACATGAAGTAATTATAACATCCAGATAATAATGAGGGATTTGCCTAGACTTGGAACTACTTTGTGGCTTTTGCAAACTGACCATTTTCAATAAACTATTTGCGTTATAAATGCAACCATTCGTAATGAATAGGCCTTTGCATACCCTTATCGTTTCACGCGTTAGGAAATATTATTTCTTAGAAATTATAAAGGTAAAGCGTCGCAAGTACAAGAAGAACGTCTCAGATAAAAAAAAGCATGGATGGATGGATGGATGGATGCCAAGGTCTTATGCGCTGCCAAGGTCTTATGTTGCCTAACGTCCTACCTATGTTAAAGAAAGAAAAAAAAGTTAAGGAGAAAAATCGCGAAGAATTCCCGTAACGAAACTTTATGAACCCCTAGTGGGAACTCTGGTTTCGTGCGCCTCCGTTGTTTGTCATTTCCCTCCTTTTCTTCCACCAATCTTCCAACCGCCTCTTGCTAATCTCTATTGCCAACATGTTTACTTTCCCCTGCTCTCGATCAACCCAAGGGCTTCAAGAAGGCCAGCGGTGCCTAAATCGACCACCGGGCAGATATCTTCACATTCTAATAAAACGTGCTCCATCGCTTCCCTAGCTTTACCGCTGCGAGTACATGCTTCTATATCGTAGCACTAGAGTGCTCTCTAGTATCGTTCGTAGGAAACGTTATTGCATTGCTGGATCGGCTCTCGCGTCGAAAGATGAGCTGCGCCCGAGGTGCCACCTCCTCTCCGTGACGGTAAAAACACGAGCTCAAGTCGGTGGCAGAGCTTCCAGGAATGGAGACAGCTGTCTCGCCTTTCTACCAGTGAATAGGATTGCGTCTTCCGGCCATGTCTGGACGATTGTCCCCGAGGGAGTAGGTGTATCGTGTTCTCCCTCTTTTTCTATGTTTTCTTTCTTTCTTTCTTTCTTTCTTTCTTTCTTTCTTTCTTTCTTTCTTTCTTTCTTTCTTTCTTCCTTTCTTTCTTTCTGAGCAGCGATACGTGCAGTGGTCTACCTCAGCCGCGCGGTTACATCGTATATTGGTAAGAATACATGTAAAGGATTACCCTTTCGGGCCAGTTGGTGAGGCGTATGTGACAACGATGAAGCCTTCAGACAAAGTCCCAAAGAAAGGCGAGACGGGCCGTACAAGTGCTTAGCTTCGAAGGAAATAGCCATACGCCCTCTGCTCCAGAGTGCTGCGGGAAGAGCCTGATGCATTCCACATTGAATGCTGAACAAGTAGTTACGCATAAAAGAGTTGAGCGAAAGAGACACTAACTTTAAAAGAGTATTTTTGGCTGGCCAGTTAGTGAAGCACATTTTACAACGATGGGACGCAACGCACTCGACCATGGGAAGGCGAGAGAGACGGGACAATTGCTTGCTCCGCCCGTCTCACACCTTTGTTCCCGCGTTTTGCTCTGAATAGTTGTCAAACACTCTTGTCAGTAGTAGTTTTTTCTTGCAGATTTTTTTCTTTTATTTCTTGCCATTGAACAAGAGGAAAGGACTCCAGACGAAAAGCTACTAATCAGTAACTTGAGTGTCTGAGGCCTCAAAAGCAAATCAAAGGAGGAGGAGGAGGAGGAGAAACATTTATTTAAGAAATAAAAGAAAGGACAAGCAGGTGTCTTTCTGCTTGTGCGGGAGGCGCCCTTAGTCCAGGGCTCCTGCGGCTCTTGCTGTCTCCCGGGCCCGCCGCACCAGTTGCTGCTGGTTACGAGGGTCCGAACTAGTCAGCACGGCCTCCCACTGCTCGGGTGTGGGGTTGGGTATTTGCGGGGCCGCCTTCACGTTGGGGCACGCCCATGTGGTGTGATATAGGGAGGCGTAATCATTACAAAAAGGACATTTGTATGAATATAGTGTAGGGTGGATTGCGTGTAGTCTGCTTAAATGTGGGTATGTATTGGTTTGTAGTTGTCTCCATGTTACGGCGTCTTCACGTGAGAGGGTCTTGTGTGGAGGTGGGTATTGTCGTCTGTTGAATCTGTGGTGTTGTAGTATGGCGTTGTATTGTAAAGGTACGGGCTCCATGGATGCGTCCGTATCCCTCTCTTGTGGCGCCCGGGTGGCATGAGCTCGGGCTACAGCGTGCGCACGCTGATTTCCACGGAGGGACTCGTGTCCTGGAGTCCACACTATTTCAACGTCCGGGAATGCGGAGGCCTGTTTGAGGAGTCGGTGGGCGATTGAAGATATTCGACCTCTCGCGTAGCTACGGCAAGCTGCCTGGGAGTCGGTAATAATTGTGATGTACTCGTTGGTCAGACTAGAGGTGATGGCCAAGGCGATGGCTGTCTCCTCCGCTACGAGGGCGCTGGCAGTGCGGACAGTCATCGAGACCACCTCTTGTAGGTTATAGTCGACAACGCTGGCCGTCATGGCTGCTTTTTCGGTGTACTGCGCGGCATCTGTGTATAGTGTGGTGGGGAGACTGCCATATCTTGTCTGTAGAGCTTTTGCGCGAGCTTGGCGACGATCGGCATGATGTTCCGGGTGCATGCTTCTGGGGATAGGGGCTACCTTAATGTGCTCTCGCAAGTTGGGGGCCAGATGGATTGCTTGTTCGTGGCCTTTGCTGTGTGTGGGGTAGCCTAGGCGCGCTAGGACTGGTCTTCCTGTTGGTGTGAGGGCTAGTCGTTCTCGTTGGCTTGTGAGGGGGGCGTCTATAATTTCTCTTATAGTATTATGCACTCCTAGGGCTTCAAGCTTGAGTGTCGCTGTTCCCGGGGGTAGGCCGAGCGCTTGCTTGTAGGCTTTCCGAAGAAGTACGTCTAATTGATCTATCTCCTTGGCAGTGAGGGGCAAGTACGGGGCAGCGTAGGCAATGCGGCTGATTATCAGGGCCTGGACGAGCTGTATTATGTCGTCTTCTTTCAGTCCGTATTGTTTGGTGGTGATACGGCTGACCATTCGCATGATCTGGAAGGTGGTCTGCTTGAGACGTTGGATGGTGTATGCGCCTCCGCCGTCCTGTTGTATGTGGAGTCCGAGAATGCGGACGCGGTTTACTGTGGGTATTTCTTTGTCGTCGAGGATGAGTGTGATGTTTGGTAGTTCATTGAGTTTTCTTCGGGATTTCTGTCGAACGACTAATAGTTCTGACTTCTCGGGGGAGCACCGGAGACCACTTGATTCTGCATATTGCTGGACGACGTCGGTCGCTTGTTGAAGGGCGTCTTGTTTCTCTCCTTCGGAACCAGCGGTGGTCCAGATAGTGATGTCATCGGCGTATATTGCATGCCTGATTCCTGGTATTGCGTTGAGTATGTCAGGTAATTTCATCATAGCAATATTGAAAAGGGTGGGTGATAGAACAGCACCTTGTGGGGTTCCTGTGTTGCGGGTAGGTAACGTCGGGGTTCTGAGTGAGCCAATGCCTATTGTGGCCGCGCGGTTGCTTAGAAAGGCGCGTATATAATTGTAAGTATTACGGCCACAGTTCGTGAGGCTTAGGTTTGTAAGGATGGTATGGTGAGCCACATTGTCGAAAGCGCCTTTGAGATCGAGTGCTAAAATCACTCCGGTGTTGTGCGGTGAGACGTGTTCAAGGACTTGTTCCTTCAGCTGAAGAAGTATGTCGTGGGTAGAAAGGTGGGGCCGGAATCCGAACATTGTTTCGGGAAAGAGGTCGCTGGATTCTAGGTAAGGTTGAAGGCGATTGAGAATGACATGTTCCAGAAGCTTGCCTAGGCATGAAGTCAGTGAAATTGGTCTCATATTTTCTAAGCTGGAGAGTTTGCCTGGCTTCGGAATGAGTATGATGTCCGCGTGCTTCCAGTCTGCTGGCAGTGTACCCGCTTCCCAGTGATGATTGAAGAGGTCAGTAAGAGATTGAATGGTGCCATCATCCAGATTGCGCAGGAGCTTGTTATTAATTTTATCCTTGCCTGGGGTGGTGTTTCGTGTGAGTGCATGGAGTGCTTGTTGTACCTCAGTGATAGTGATCGGCTTGTCGAGGTCGTAATTGTCGCTCCCGCTGTAGGTTGGAGGTAGTCCTTGTGCGGGTTCGAAATCGCCTATGTACCGCGCCCGCAACTCCTCCAGGATTTCGTCATCAGAACCCGGATGGTTGTGGAGGATACGTTGGATTGTTTGCTGGCTAATTGCCTTGTTTGTGTGGGGTCAAGAAGATGGCGTAGCAGCGACCATGTTTTGGCCGTGCTAAGATTACCCTGCAACTTGTTGCATAGTTGTCGCCAGTTGTGACGGGTGAGCTCCCCAGCATAAAATTCCGCGGTTGCCGTGAGTTTCGCTATACGTAGTTTCAATTTACGATTATGTTTTTGGCACTTATTTATTTATTTACTTACATACCTACAGCGCCCAATGTTGGGCATTAGAGTAGGGGGAAGGAGTATACAAATGATGGAAATACAGATGATTGATGTTACAAAAGGATAGATCTAATACACAATACAACAAAATATTGATATTGAAAACACAGTACTTAACACAACATTACACTAGAGGTTATGAAATACAATATAAATACACTTTAGTACATAATACGACGCAATGATAATATTAATAATAATTATAATTAGAATAATGTAATGAAAAAAAAGAACAGCGAGTAAGGCAAAAAGCCGCGGACAGGAAAGGTTAATCTCCTATTCTGTCCGAAGCGAAACACATTTTAGAACTAAAGATATAAATGTTTCGACAACAAAGTTACGAACACAGATGGCGTTGCTGTAACAATTTCGAGCGGCAGTTTATTCCAATCATGTACAGTTTTTGGAAAGAAGGAATGCTTATACAGGTTGATACGGCATTTGTACTCTTGCACCTTTAGCGAATGATCTGTTCTAGGCGATATGTAGCTTGGGTTCTTTATGTATGTGTCCCTGCACAAACCAGTCTTGCCTGTGTAAATATTGAAGAAAAGTTTAAGCCGCAAATATTTCCGTCGGTTCTCGAGAAGTGGCCATCCCAAGTTAACACGTATTTGTGATGAGCTCTGAGTGAAATCATAGTTGGCAGCAACGAACCGGGCGGCGCGTTTTTGTATTCGTTCCAGTTGGTTAATGGCTGTGTTTGTCTCTGGGTCCCAGGCAGAGCTGCCGTACTCTAACATCGGACGAACGTTTGTTAAATAAAGCGTTTCCTTTACCTTATGGGGGGCTCTCCAGAAATTACGTTTTAGAAAATGTAACATACGACTAGCCTTTAACGCCACGCTCTCTATATGGTCATTCCAAGAAAGATTATATTTAAAGACAACGCCTAAGTACTTGTAACTATTTACCTCGATCAATGGTTCACTGTTTAGAAAGTAATCTTTAGCAAGTGGTACCCTCTTGTTAGTGAAGCGAATGACATTGCACTTGGCAGAGTTTAATTTCATGCTCCAGCTGTCGCACCACGTGGACACTGTTAGAAGGTCATTTTGTAAGATACATGAATCGGCAGGGGACGTAATGGTGCGATATATGCAACAATCATCAGCATACAGGCGTATGTGACTGGAAAGATGCGTTCCTATGTCATTTATAAATATTAGAAATAACAGTGGGCCCAAGACGGACCCCTGTGGAACGCCCGATAAGACTTCAGTCTCTGATGAGGTCAGTCCTTCAAGCACAACACGCTGCTTTCTACCAGTAAGATACGCCTCAAGCCATTTCATCAGTGATGCTGGAATTTTGATGGCAGACAATTTTATGAGTAGAAGGTTATGTGCAACAGAATCAAAAGCTTTCTGAAAATCCAGAAATACGCAGTCGACCTGGTGTCCGTTATTTATTGATGATGCGATATCATGGGTGAACTCGATTAGCTGAGTGTCACATGAGAATCCCCGGCGAAACCCATGTTGCGTGGGGCAAAAGAATCCGTTGCTCTGTAAGTGACTCATTAAGTTGGTATAAATTATATGCTCTAGTAGCTTACATGAGACGCTAATTAGTGAAATAGGTCTGTAATTTTTTGTCTTTGTCTTGTCGCCGCCTTTGAATACAGGTACTACGTTACCACTTTTCCAATCTTTAGGCAGGGACCCCTCTTCGATAGATGCCTGAAAAAGAATTACTAAAAATGGGGTGACAGATGCAGCACAGTTCTTTAAGACATAGTTTGGAATGTGGTCAGGACCAGATGCGGAGCTAACTTTAACGTTCTTGAGCAGTGAAGCAACTCCCTGTTCTGTTATTTCTATGTTTTCCATTTGTTCGAAGTCGGTAGGAATTGGTAAGTCTTTCACAATAGCAGCAGTGCCGGAAAATATTGATTGGAAGTAGTGATTGAAGTGCTCAGTTTTGCTGGTTACGTCATCACCGTAATTTACGTCATCTATAGTATCAGGCACAGTTACTTTGTTGTTCCCTTTACTTTTGACATACTTCCAGAGATCTTTCGGATTAGATTTTATTTTATCACCTAATGTGCGCAGGTATGTAGCCTCAGCGTTCCTCATCTCTTTGTTGATAGTCTTGCTTAGGTCTTTCATCTTAAGATACGTGTCGGAATCCGGGCATGTGCAATATTTGCGATATAATCGGTGCCTCCTGTTAATAATTGATCGAAGGTTGCGGTTCATCCATGGCTTATCAGATTGCCGTCGGGACGATACAATGCGTGATGGGACGTAAACTTGAACTAATGACAATAGCTTAGCTTTAAACAAACACCAGGCAGAATTAACGTCGATGTTTGAGGTGTGTCGACGAAATTCAGGTAGAAAGCCGTCAAGTTCCAGAGATAGCGATGAGTAATCTGCTTTATTATAAAAGAACACCTTCCGTGGCGGTGGGCTTTTTCGGCGCATAGCAGTACACGTTAGTTTTGCAGTAACGACTTCGTGGTCGCTTATACCGGGAATTACGGTGACGCTGGATACAAGATCTCGATCGTTACAGAGGAACAGATCAATTATGCTTTCATTAGCTGATCCTAACCTTGTTGAGCGCTCAACAAACTGGAACAGAGAGTTGGCTTTTATCAGCTCGCAAAATGCTGTGGAAATAAGAGACGAGGAATTGTTTTGCGGTTGAAAGTTTTCCCATTTAATATGGGGAAAGTTAAAGTCGCCACCAAGAATAATATATGTCGTGTTTAACGAGAGCATGATGTGATTAATTTGAAACAAAGGCTTCGGTGACCTGCAGTTTGGGGGCCTGTAGAACGATCCGATTGCTACAGAGTGGCCGTTTGCGAGCATCACCCTACACCAGACCGTTTCGCAAAGGCAGCTTTCTATGTTGATGGGAGTGCTGCTGAGACTGCTGTGGATCAAAACAAAAACGCCACCACCGTGGCAGTTGCGGTCTTTTCTGTAAACAGTGTAGTCTGACGGAAATAGTTCGCTGTTGTAGACTGAACTATCTAGCCATGACTCTGTGCCAATGACTACATGTGGTTTTGTCGATTCCAAAAGAGATTCAAACTCATGTTTTTTGTTTTTTAGACTTCGACAATTCACGACAATGAAATTCAGGTTGTGAGCCGTCTTCTGAGATGTAGCGAACTGTGATGGCTATCCGTCTAACTCGATTACGTTATCGGAATCAGCATTGTACTTGTATGTCTTTTTACCTATTTTGAGCTTATTGAAGATAAGCTTGAAATCACTGCCACGTGATTTAGCAAACTGAAGCAACTTCTTGCGCTCAAAGCAAACCTTCTTAGAGTAGTCTTCACTAATGCCAAATCCTGTTCCCTTTAGTCTTGAGGCGGCCTCAAGGACGCGTTGTCTTTCTTTAAATGATATGAATTTTACTATTAATGGTCTTTTCTTGTGCTCAGAGTACCGCCCTATTCTATGTGCTCTCTCCATAGATTGTAGTTCAAGTGACACATTTAATTTCTCTGCACAAAAGGACGTAATCTTTTCTTCTGATTCAGCCCATGTTTCCTTCGCGGTGTCGGGAAGGCCGAAAAAAATCAAGTTATTCCGTCGAGACCTATTTTCTAGGTCGTCTTGGCTATCACGCATTGAGGCAAGTGCAGAAGTGGCCGAGTCAACACGACATGAAATCCTTTCTATCGTGGCATGCAGTGATGTGACGCGTGATGCGGTTTCCTCAGCGAGTTGAACTTTGACACTCAAATCGTTTATCTTTTGTTCCATTGCTTGCTGATTAGCTCGAAGGCAGCGGATCTCATCTAGTATCTCGGACTGCCCTTGCATCATCAATGGAATTTTCATAATAGCTTGAAACATTTGCTGTTCTTGTTCAGTAGAAAGGGGTCCTGGATTTTGTTCTACATCTCCAGAGAGCAGTAAGTAAATCTTAGACAGACAACCAGGGCTAAAAATGCAACTTAACCCAAAATAACACAGTTTGCTTGCAGCGAACAGTAAGCATGCAATGGGATCTGACGCCGATTTTTTAAATGGCTTGCCATTCACGAAACGGTAGGAGTAACTAACCTGCATAAACAGTAGGCGTAAGTTTCTGGTGGCCATGTCGGCGCCAGATCCCAGAGTGGCATAGCGAGGCAGCTGCTTATGTAGTTTTCTGTCCGGGGCTGACCCCTGTTGCCAGCAGACGAGTTGTTCAACCATAGGTGTCGCTGTGGTGTCCAGTGTGCCTTGTGGATCCGAGAAGCGAAGAGTCGGGCAGGTGCCGTCAAAGTCGAAAGGTGTCGTGATCAGCGCTCCGCGTCCATCCGGAAAGCGAAGGGCCGTACTGCTGTCGGTCAATCCGGCGCTCTCGGCGCTCAGGGGACACGTCAAGTTGGCGAACACATAAGCAGCGTACGTCATCTGCATAAACAGTAGGCGTAAGTTTCTGGTGGCCATGTCGGCGCCAGATCCCAGAGTGGCATAGCGAGGCAGCTGCTTATGTAGTTTTCTGTCCGGGGCTGACCCCTGTTGCCAGCAGACGAGTTGTTCAACCATAGGTGTCGCTGTGGTGTCCAGTGTGCCTTGTGGATCCGAGAAGCGAAGAGTCGGGCAGGTGCCGTCAAAGTCGAAAGGTGTCGTGATCAGCGCTCCGCGTCCATCCGGAAAGCGAAGGGCCGTACTGCTGTCGGTCAATCCGGCGCTCTCGGCGCTCAGGGGACACGTCAAGTTGGCGAACACGTAAGCAGCGTACGTCATCTGCATAAACAGTAGGCGTAAGTTTCTGGTGGCCATGTTGGCGCCAGATCCCAGAGTGGCATAGCGAGGCAGCTGCTTATGTAGTTTTCTGTCCGGGGCTGACCCCTGTTGCCAGCAGACGAGTTGTTCAACCATAGGTGTCGCTGTGGTGTCCAGTGTGCCTTGTGGATCCGAGAAGCGAAGAGTCGGGCAGGTGCCGTCAAAGTCGAAAGGTGTCGTGATCAGCGCTCCGCGTCCATCCGGAAAGCGAAGGGCCGTACTGCTGTCGGTCAATCCGGCGCTCTCGGCGCTCAGGGGACACGTCAAGTTGGCGAACACGTAAGCAGCGTACGTCATCTGCATAAACAGTAGGCGTAAGTTTCTGGTGGCCATGTCGGCGCCAGATCCCAGAGTTCCATCTCCTAACAAGGCCTCGACGTGCTTCCCAGAGGTGAAGAAGGTGTGGGTCTACGGCCGGTATGTCTGTGGTGAGTGTGATCTGTTTTGAATGTCTGGCTACGTCTTGATGGAGCTCTCGTACCCACTGCTCGAGATCCGTAATACCCGTTGAGGAGTCATCCGCTCGCTCTTTGCGAAAAGCTGTCCAATCTGTGAGTGTTGTCTTTTTTATCGGGTGGCGTGCATGCGTAACGTTTAATGTGGTGGCAAGTATGCAGTGGTCACTGCCCAGAGTTTCCTCCATGTTGTGCCAGGCTGCTTGCTGTATCCCTTTAGTGAGGGTGAGGTCAGGGCATGTATCTCGGGAGACGCTGTTTCCTAGACGTGTGGGGTATGCGGGGTCTGTGAGGATGGTGAGACGGTGCTGCTGTATCGTGCACTGGAGTGCAGTGCCCTTTGATGTGGCTGTCGTGTAGCCCCGTGCCTGGTGAGCAGCGTTGAAGTCGCCTACAATCAGCAGACTATTATTTTTGGCTAAGCCAATCACTTTAGTGATCAAGTAGTCGAACTTGGCCTGCTTCTGCTTGGGTGGGCTGTGTATATTCAGTATGAAAAGGCTCTTTCGGGCCCGTTGGAGCGGCAGGATCTCAATTAGGTTATGGTCGACGTCACTGCCGTCTATTGTGTGTTGTGTGGTTGTGAGCGTTTTAGCTGTAAGTGTGGCCACGCGGCTTTCAGGCGTGGTGGTATGTGTGTTGTAGCCAGCTTGAGTTGGGTGTGTGCCTGTTTCCTGTAGTGCGATTACGCTTGGTGTCGTTTTGGAGTTACTTATGTACTGTCTCAATGATCCTTGCTTGCGTTTGTAGCTGCGGCAATTCCATTGCCAGATTATGAGTGGATTTTCGTTCCTGTGGTTGGTTTTGCTATTCGTCCTGGCTGACGGGTGGATCGGCAGGGTGTCCCTGCTCTGCTTCCTGTTGTACTAGTGTTCTGACTTTCTTGCGTCGCTGATCTTTTGCGAGCCGCGTTTCTTCAATAACACTTGCCAATTGCTGGATGCTTTGTTGCATTGCTAGAAGCTGCCGTTGCAGTACATCAACTTTCTCCTCGACTTGTGCGATTTCTGTCGGTTTTGCTGATTCCGCGAGAATCATGGGTTCAGAATGCTCCGAAGATGATGGCATTGAGGGTGCGGTTATTGGTGTGGAATGCTGAGTGTCAGTACGAGTCGCGTATAGTTCTGCAATCTGCGTGCGAAGTTTGTTGTTTTCTTCATGAAGGCGTTTGTTTTCTTCTCTGATTGCCTTTAGTTCAGCTAGAATTTGCAGTTGAACATCAGTATTGTGTATGGATGAAGAATTATGTGGGGTGGGTGCTGTGTGTAGACGTGATGAGAGGGTGTTGTCTTGGTGGACTGTGTGAGAGGGGAAAAGCCGTGCTGACCAGCTCACCGCTTGTGATCCCGATACAGCAGGTCCGCTGAGGTTCCGGGTCGCTCCTTGTTGGTTCCGCGAGCAGGAGCGAGACCTGGAGTGGGAACGCTTCCGTTGCTGGTCTGTGCGTGACCGAGACTTCGACCGTGAGTAGTCCCAGCGGCTGGTCCTTTGGGATGCCGAAGATGCCTTCTTCAGTCGATCAGGGCAATCCTTGGAAGCCGTAGGATGAGGCCCCTGGCATAAGACGCACCGGGGGTGACAGGGGTGGTCCTGAGTGGGGTTCCGTGTACCACACTGGGGGCATAGGTTTGCTTCTGGAGTTGGGCATACATCGGTCCGGTGGCCGACTTGGTGGCAGATGCGGCAGAAATGCGTGGTTGTTCGGTATGGTTTGCATCGTACTTCACCGCTGTAGTATCGCACGTAGAAGGGTACAGCCTTGCCAGTGAATGTGATCACTGCCGCAGCGGTTTGTCCGAGCATGCGGGCATGTAAGATTTCTCGGCCAGGTGCATAGAGCCCGTTAAGGAGTACTTCTGTGGGAGTTCCTGGGGGAATGCCGTGAATGACCCCTTTGACGGAGCTGTCGGGTGCCGCCACGTATGCCGTGACTGCAAATTCTCGACCGCCCAGGTGAATTGTAGTGATGTGACGGATGCTCATAGCTAGCTCTTCGTTTGGTGTGCTAGCAATAGCGATGTTTTGTACTGGGTCAATTCTTGCAGTAAGGGTCCGTACGTGCTCAGTAGTGGGGTGCTGACATGCCAGCTTGATGCCTTCAGCGACCTGTGGCGTGGTCCAGGTGGCAAGGTTGAGTCCCTCTCGGGGACGGATGATTACCTTGAGGTCGTTTCGAGGCAGCGGTGGGAGTCGGGGTTGTCGGTGAAACGATGGGTGTCGGGGTTGGAGGGGTGGATTGGTGGGAGTCGATGTTTTCTTCCGACCGTACTTAACAGTGAGCCAGTCTCCGCCGGCAGGTTCATCAGGAAGTGGGATTTGCGCGTGCTCAAGATGCATCTCGGTGCCATCACTGGTGGCCATTGGTGCACCGAACTGGGTCAAGGTCTTCGGCTAGACCGTACCCGTCGTTAGGCTTAGCTGGGCGGGCGCCTCTTCCAATGTTCAGAGTCCGGTAATTCGTGGAGCAAGCGACTCACAGTATAGCCTTGGGTGTCCACGTGTTCCGCTCGACGTAAGGAGTCGATTAAGGCTGGTTGTGGCGGCGCTGACGTCAATTATCGAGGGTTTAGCGATGTAAAGGCGGAACCCATGTGCGGTGCAACCGTGCGCAACCACTTCTTCTTCTTCTTCTTCAAATCAAAAGGCTGAATTCTTATGTAGCATCAACACCACATAATTTTTTAATACGTAGGTGAAATATTACGCAGGTTCAGAAAAGCGTTTGCAACCAAATATAAGCGCATTACGTAGGTAAAAAAATTGCGTTGTACTCACTGCGCAAGCTCCGATGGTTATTAGGTTTCCATGGCTTATGGGCGCAATGATAAAGTACGCTATTTGGCGAATTTAACATTCGTAATGTTGACTCACGCTAAGAAATACCGTTGTCGAACGTGGTGGCACCCATGGCTCCGGCTTCAGCGTGAACTGTCGTGATGGCTACGCTATCACTCTCCTTGATCGCCAGTAACTATTTAAATGAAATTTCGCTTCTACTAAACTAACCTGAAACGTTATATACGAGCGCATAACATATCCAATTTCTGAGATTGTTTGGCGATGCCGGCGTCCGTAAGCCTAACCAGACACGTCTGCATAGCAACAGGATGATTGCTAATGGGTTGTCTTGTCTTAGATACGTTTGGCTTGAGGCGCCAGACGGCGTTCTGCTTTATACCATCTTCTTAACGTTTTCGTTCCCGTACGACAAAATAAAATTATTGAAGGGACGCGTACCGTAACGAACCGTCAAGGTGCTTGCGTTTAACGTGCGTAAGGCGACAAACGCTATTCTAAAATGTCTATTATCATGCTGTAGTGACGGAATGTCAAAACTGTGTTAGGAGTTTAACTCTTTATTGAGCGAACGTGTGCCCACCAAAACAAGTAACACGTAGAACAATGGCCGCGGCGAGCACACTCTTCGATCATCGAAAAATCTGACCTGCGGTTCAAGCGGCGTCGGCTGTTCCGATGTCTTGTTTCTGTATCTTCGTTAAACATAATTGGCACTTCACACAAGACAATGAAAGCTCCCATGTGAAAAGTTGCACTGCAGCTTCCATTCGTTTGATATAGAAAAGCAGACGCATCTTTTGCAGTTTGTATAGTGAGGCGTAGGAAGCATTCGTTTTTTTTTTTCTCTCAGAAAAATGAAGAAGGGAAAGGGGGTCAAGGTAAGGATTGACAGGTCTATACTCCGCCATCGTAGACCTCGTACTTGACGCATCTCTGGCAGCCCGAGAGTCTGGATATGGCACGACACCTATGTATATAATCGCAAGAAGTCGAAATTTTGAAGTTGGACCATCGCTCGCCAAGTTTGAAGATGCTCTTTAAATACGTTATTGATTTCCTTCAATCTTCAATAATTTTTTTTATTCCCCGTACTTATCTCTCAAAACAAATTCCTTGTTCCTTAGCTTTGAATACAAAAATGTGAATAGTTTTTAAACATGAAACATGAAGCCTGTGGTCTGGCTTGAACCTCTACTCGTACTATCGTCCGATGCAGCTTATCTTGCGCGCCTCTTTGCTCTTAAATCGAAGGAGAAAGTGATATAAGGAGAGCGAGGCCTGCGACTCGGGGGATAAAAGAGAAAGTGCTGCATATGCAATATTGCTCTGATAACGCCATATCAGGCGTTATCAGGCGTTCGCTTTCGACCATGAATTGTCCCATTGCAGCGAACTCCTCTACTGCTCGGTTTTATCACTGGTAGGTGCGCTTTCGCAACCGTACCCTTCGAGGAGGCTCTTGGCTCTTGCATTGCTCCCATTCCTAGCGACTTGCTTTTATCCTGTTTAGACCGTGAGATATCACTACAAGTGCAAGGCACTGCAGTTTTTAAGATATTTAGATACCTTGATGACTTTTTAATTTTCATTGACTGCTCCTCTGATGCCTTCATTCTGGAAACAAAGAAAGCGATAGAAACGTTTCAAAAGTGCTCATTTCCCATTCAAACCACTCGTGAGTTGCCGCTAGAGAGGTTTCTTCACTTTCTTGGTCTTCGCCTGAGCTTGCAGGACAGCCACACGTGTTGGTCGTGTGAGACGCGAGCCAACAAGCCACTTCTGACATATACGTTCCTACATTCTAAGCTTGTTGAGCGGGTCATTATCAGTTTGTGCTTCAAGAATGCCCTTAGCAAGTCTTGCTGCCATGTAGTGGACGTAAGTTTTGACAAGCAAACTCGACGTTTGTCCTTGGGTGGATATCCTTAGGAGTTGCAAGTGTCTGTCGCGGTACGCATTTTACGAGAAGCGCGATCCAGCTCGCAGAAGTCAGTTGCCGATGGCCCTCCAGGCAAACGCCCTAAAGTAAGTGTAGTACCTAGTACCTTACGTGAAGGGTAAGGGTTGGAGGCATATCCCATAACTTGAAAAAGACGGCCCAAAGGGCGAACGTAAGAGTTGTTTTTTCTGCTCCCAACAAGCTCGGCAAGCTTTGCAGGTTGACGGATCCAAATGCCATCCCGTCCGATAAGTGCAGAAAGCATCACCGCAAAAAGTTCGTCGAGTGTGTCCACCGGGTGGCTTACAACCTCCAGCTTTCATGTGGGAAGCAATATATCGGACAAACCGGGCGTTGCCTCAATGATCGGCTCCGCGAACACAGCAGCAATGTAAAAAATGGCACCGGTGGGTTCTTGGCAATTCATTGTCGCGATCATTGCTGCATACCTATCGAGGACGAATGCACGATTGTGTCACGTGGCAGCACACAGCCCATCCGTGAAATAACTGAAGCGCAGATGATTGCGAAATTGGGTAATAAGTGTGTTAGTGTCCCTCCAGTGGCTCACACAGAAAAAGAACTAAGTTTCTTGGAGGCGGCATCACATGACTCGTAACTATGTTAGACGAATGCGCAGGTAATTTTCATGCAAGCGCATGCGCAGTTTACCATGCGTCACATGTATAAAACCGATTCAGTGGTACTTAGTTGAAAGTCTGCGCTTGGGGCGTCTTCTTCTTTTACGTTCATGTCGTTTTTTTTTGTTGTTGCGCAATATTACTTGAGTAATGGATTACCTACTTGCCCCGAATGCTGCTCTCAGCAAGTGCGATAATGTTCCTTGAAAGAAGAGACTGGCTTATCATTCAACGAGGTTTCCTTTCGTACAAAGCAAGTCTTGTTACCACCCGCCGTGGTTTCTGAGTAGCTATGGTGTTGGGCTGCTGAGCACGAGGTCGCGCGATCGAATCCCGGCCACGGCGGCAACATTTCGAAGGGGGCGAAATGCGAAAACACCCGTGCACTTAGATTTAGGTGCACGTTAAAAAACCCCAGGTGGTCGAAATTTCCGGAGTCCTCCACTACGGCGTGCCTCATAATCAGAAAGTGGTTTTGGCACGTAAAACCCCATAATTTAAGTCTTCTTACTTTTGCGTGAAGCCTCCGAGCTGTTCGTAGAATGAGCTCTTCTCAAACTTTAGGTCAGTGTTAGCTAGAAAGCTGCCTGGCGAGGAATTAACATAAGGGAAAGGAAACACGTGCTTCCGAAACAAAAAAATTCGTTCCACAATTCACGTCTGGTGACTGTCTATGGCAATGCATTAATGCATTCTTGCGTTACTGCGCTTTCTGACGTGATTAATAAATCTTATTTTTAAATTTTTGCTACTGCATAAACTGCGCTTAGGGTGATTTTAGTGTTCTGTTTCGATGATTCACTACACCACAGGTTCTTGCGATGGGAATTTGAGCTAAGCTTCAGTTACCATAACGAAATAATGGATTTACGTTTTGTGACTGCACCTTTATGAGTCCCGAGAAACTATTTTGTAAACTGTGAGAATAATTTCAAGTAGTAACTTAGCCGCGAATAACAGCACGGAAACAAGAATGACGGACATGGACAGGCGCTAGACTCACAACTGTTTAATGGAAGGATTGGTAATATATATATATATATGCTCTTGTCACGCATGCGCCTATCAAGCAGAAGAGAAGCCGGTACATGCCCATGAAAGGCGGTTGCGCAAGAAGTTCAATTCGGCATCTAGTAATGTGATAGAAGGCTCACTTACACATCTATCTCTATCCTTCTTGATAAAGAAGGCCTCAAGAGCGAGCCTGGAAAAAGCGTTGCCGCTCCTGCCCCGAATAGTAGTCGCAGAATAAGGTTACTCGTCGCTGTGAGCGCTTATCACACTGGCACACAGTAAATTTGCCCATGGATGCACGGATGGAGTTGCCGGAAAGTTTATTGGCGAGTGTTGCCTTCAGGCAACATACAAGAAAAAAATATATTTTTTTTTGCTCAGTTTCGGTATTGCGCACGAAGTTTCTGTGTAAATGTCTTCGGCTAACGCTGAATGATGGGCAGCCAGAGTTATTTGCTGGTTTAGAGAAGGGACACTGGCCGATGGAGGATAGGTTTGGCACGCGACTCACTTTCTATTGAAAGCATGGTCAGAGGGGACAGACCGATGCTAGGTTTGCCTCTGCAGTCATGTCACACATGTGATCTAAAGCAAATGAAATGCAAACCTATTGTTCACATATGACGAGAGCTGTTGGCACAATTTCCATACGAAACCATAGGTGGCTTTAGGTGACGCCTACTTGCAGTTTTCTTCCTGGTGTCTCCCTCATATTGCTGGAAAAGTTTCCGCAAGTTATTTTTTCTTTCCCTTGATTACGCTTGTTCTGAAGACATTTTGCGGATTTGTATATAAATTAACCATTTTCTTTGCGGGCACTTATATGTGCTGTCGTTAAACTGTCAAGTCAACTGGAGATCTTGGAACGCAAGGCATGCTACATGTACTGCGCGGATGAAGGTGTCGTGTATTAGGCGTAAAGATGGCCACGTCAAAAGTGAGGTTGCAATGTAGAGGAATGGACGTTGCCATATGTCACCTTCGTAGAGGGCGTGGAGCTTGGTCTGGCTTAGTGAACGACGATCTAGCCACGTCTAGTTAGCATTTCAATCTAAAAAATGAGGCTAACTGTGTGACTCAGTCTTGTACACAATTAATAAACGAAAATGTCGTTGTCGGCCCTTACCTTTGCAAGACTGTCGTGCCTCCCTCAGAGATTCATCTAGTAATGTAATGGTTTGTTCCTCCTGTACTTCCAGCCAACATACGTACTCTTGACTGCGAAAGTCGCCAAATACAGTGCAGTATATTTCTTCTTTTTTTGTGTGTGATTGCATGACGTCAGAACCGTGGTAACGGTGAGTGCAACTTATGCTCGGAACAGGGCTCGCTATAAGTTTCTTTGTACCACCGGGTCTTGGCAGGCTTAAGTGATGACGACACCAGAAAGAGTGATGCTGATAATGACGGTAAAAGTAACAGGTTTCCTGGCATTATAAGGTCGATTTTTTTTTTCTATCTAGAGGTATTAAGGGACGACGTCGCGTCTATTAGATTCCACCACCGTATAAAAACAACCACCTTGTGTATGCTTATGCTACGCAGAATTTAAGATATATAGATTTATTTTCCAAGCTCATAAATTACAGGAAAAGCGCGAGCTTTCACACCTCGGTAACCTGAGCGCCAACGCACCTCGTCATAAACATTTTTTTTTCGTTGTAGGCCGGTTTGGGATGCTAATGAAAACAATAAAAAAAAGCGCGCGTTATGCTTTGCTTAGCTGACATAGCTGACCTCAGCGGCCCCCTTTCACTTACGTAAGCCTTGACTTCGAAGTGGCCATGATGAAGTATACAAGCAATTTGTCGAATGGACGCGCTCACAGCCAGCGTCGCCACGACATCCCGTTCGCTAACCGCCGTTCTTCATTCGTTGCGTCTGTTCTCGTTGACAGTAGCGGAACCGCGCACAGAGCTTATGATGAGGATGAGGTGGGCGAGCGGTGAGGGCGAAGCGAAAGCTTTGAGGAACGTGACGGAACGCAAAGAGGACGCAGTACACGTGCCCTTAGACAGGAAAACAGCGGTGGGGATTAGCGAGCAGACACTGATGGGCTCGTCGGTAATCGATGAGTCGGTTAAGCGGCGTGCCTGAAAAACAGACGTTCACACAAATCTGAATGATGGGAACGTAAACAGACGCCGACGCATGCCCTCATCATTAACGTATGTGGGAACGTGTGTTTTTATCATTATTATTTTAAAGTGCATTGCCTAACCAAATCAGAGATCAGAAAGCGAATGGGAGTAGCCGATAATAAGTTGATGTTAAAGCGAAGAAATGGAGTCGGGCAGACCATGCAATCCACTGAGATTATAATTAAATTAAACAGAAACGTCTTGGTTAGCATTCAATACAGCATCAGCATCTAACCAACGCGAGGACAAGAACAAGAAGTTGCTATGTGGCAGCTTAACAAAGGTTCTTGCCCTTATATCCTTGGTATCGGAACACATGCATACGGATAAATTGCATAAATTCATAATTATGTTGTGTATACATAGCACTTTGGGCGTATCTTATGCAAATAAGAGGAACAAAAACCATGGAGGAAAACAAAGAACGAAATGAAAAACTGGACAGATAGCATAGAAAATGCAGCTAATGAAATGCACCGACAACATTTATTAACTAATGAATATATATGTTTATTACATACAGCGTTACCTCCTATGGAGATATAAAACAATGGAATAATTATTGCACCCCCCCACCTACGCGCGCGCACACACACACACACACCCACACAAAAGAAAAAAAAGACGTCGTCGATGGGAGTAAAGAATGTGTTCTAAGGGCATTCGAGCAAAACGCTAGCTTCTGCGGTGAAATTGGAAAGTTTGCGGGCATATGCCGAGCAAGCCGGTGAAAAAACAGGGTGGTTGGCGATCGCTTTGAGAAGCCTTCGTGAAATAGGCTTACCTATAATGATGATCATCATCACGACGACGACGTCAATGGCGTGACCTTCGCTGACCACTTCATAATAATAAACAAGAAACGTTTGCTGGCCTCATCACGAAATAATTGAGGCACAGTTCACAATTGAGGAACGTGGTCTGTAATAAAAATAAAGGAAACGAAAAAAAGGGAACAAAAACTACACGGCCAGATTCTGTGAGGTACAACGGGCAAATGCAGCGATTCTTTATGCTACAGCGGGAAAAAGCAAGAAGGGAGCACAAAAGAAACACAAGCCACGGGCACTGTGTTCCTTTCTCAGTGGTCTGTACCCGTATTAATGTGACAGCGTTAAGGGTCCCGTGTCGCAGAGATTACGGCGCCTAAGTAGGCGTCCCGCGCCCGGCGTCGGACGTCACTTCGGCAAAATGAATTTCGCACCTGGCTTCGAACCACGCATACCCAACTACTCTTCTATCACTAATGGAGCTCCTACCTTGTCTTTCATTCTTTACAATGCTATTCCTCGGAATTTTAAGAACGGTAGCCCAAAAATAAACGTAATAGAAAAAAAAACGACAGCGCGTATCTTTTACGCCTGCTCTTCTCAGACTGAAATATTAAAAGTGCGAAACGATAACAGGAGAGCGACCCACGCGCGAGGCCGCGTTTCTACCGGAAAGCTTTCCTTCGTGAATAGCGTTCGCTGACAGGGGTTCCCGTTAAACGTTACGATTGCCTAAGCTGCAGTTGCCGGGAAGCATGAAAAGCAGTCAGGGGTCTTTGAATGCTAGCGCGTGGCGCTCTTAAAGGCCAGACTTAAGCTTCCTCCAATTTTATTATTTGTGCGCGTAGTTCGCGGTGCAGCTCGAAACATGTTGAAACATACTCTTTCACCAACTTGGGCCTAATGAATGGTGGTAGAAAACCAGCCAGTGTTGCTTTTCGCGCTATCATCCGCCGGCCCCCCCCCCTCCCCCCCTTTGTGTGTGCGTGTGCTTTCATTCCATGGCCTCAACGGGGTCTAAATATATAGCGGGCTTCAGAGTAACTTTCTGTGTGGCACACAATCCATAAAAGGTAGGTTAACCTTGGAGCTCCGATCTAAGCACACAGGAACTGAGGTATGGCTTCGCTAACCTCTCACTGCGTCGATGTTGATTAGGTTTGTGGCATTTGAAGGAAAAGAATTCGCATCGAAACCTATTCCAGGGATACTATATTGTCTTGGTGTCGTCCATTTCTTATAAAAGCTTGCTGAAAAAAAAAAGGGGAAATCGAGCGAAATGGTGAGGCATCGGGTTTCAATTTATCTCAGCAACATTAATTTTATCACGGTGTGTGAGTTGATCTTAGTATAGGACATCTAAAGCGGACAAAATTGATATAATATATATTACAGGAAGGTATTCTGAAAATTTGTCGATAGAACTCGTGCAGTGACGCGACAGGGATTTCACCTAAGCATTAAGCCATGTACACCAGTAATTGTGCTGTTTGTATGATAAAACAGATACAGATTACGAAATTCTGAAATTTGTCAAAGTTATCGCTTCGAACTTCGCAATTGTTTGTTTTATTTGGACTTGGCGCTTCTTGGCGACTGCAATATATATATATATATATATATATATATATATATATATATATATATATATATATATATATATATATATATATATATATATTACGCCTCAAATCGAGATTGTGCTTCCCAAAATCAGCAGAAATTAAATTAAACACACTGTCAGTATTTGTTATGGGAAAAACAATTCATTAATTTAACGAAGCAATTAACAGTCGCACGGAAATTTTCTGGTGAGCAATAAGCTCTTCAAGTTCCAAAAGCGCAAGGCACTCGAAGACAAAAGAATAAAGTTTAGGCAAGGCCGCTATTCACTATTCCTATCTTCGACGAGTTATCACGCTGGCCATACCTTTGTCGTGAACTTTATGAGAAGCCTCACGTAGAGATAAAATTTACCTCGCAGCTAGCTATGACGATCAAACCGGTCCTATGCGCAGCTGAATAATTTATACGGTAACCGTTGCGTTATCATGCATGTGTTATCGCCGATATGTCGTGCGCGCTGACGAAAGGTGTCGTGCACAAATGTACCTGCGAATCTGTGTGGCCAGATAAATACTGCTCAACCTGCAAAAAAACCTTTCAAAGCACCCCTTAGGAGTAGGCCCAGCTTGTCTAAAAAACACTTTTCTGCATTAAAGTGCGCCTAATAATATTAGGAATTACACTTTGCACACGACATTTTCTCGAATGAATGTGTGAGACCGGGCTAATTGGTAATCTATTCTAAAAACAGCACTTGTTCTCGCTCCTCATCTGCCTCGCTTTCTCACAAATGAACGAGGAGTGGTTGTGGTTGATTTTAGTTTCTGTTCTTTCTCGTTTTAGCTGTGTTAGCAACTTCGCAACGTTAAAGTTCGATTGCGATCGCGTGTTCGAGTATGCGTGTGTATGTGAGAGAGAGAGAGAGAAAGATAAATCTAGGTTGATCTCGGCGATTTCGATTGCGTCAGCGCCTGCAACGTATTGCACAACTTCACACAGCCCGCTAAACTGATCGTGTCGAACGAATCATGCAGTCGAATTTGCCATCTGCCTGCCACCTCTCCTACCCGCCTCCCCTCCTGCAAAATTTACAGGCGTTTGCTTTTAAGTAGCAGAGCAAGAATCACAAACATCAACAAACTACCGAAACATTTTACAAGCCACAAGGCGAAAGCAAGAAGCCCAATGACATGACAAGAAGCCTATGACATGAAAGTTCAGCCACCCCGGCTGAATTTAGCCGTAAAGTAAGCCTCAAAAATTAACAGCGCACCTTTCTCACTCACGTGGCAATTGAAAGTTATGGGTCCTGTGATAAAACGGAACAAATAGACATCGCTCAAGTGCAACTCGCGTTGGCCCCGCATTATGCGAAGCGTTGGGCCTCGCGTCTCATTGCTTTAGTACCCATGGCTGGAACGCTCTCTCGCTCCGCTCATGGCATCGTGAAATACCTGCAGGACGCTTGCTATTTTATTTCCACATCACTCTATTTCATCGATATTTCTTTCGACAGACAAAGCCTGAACACGTAACGCTGAAGGAGAAGCTGAAGGCTACATTATCCCGGCAGCGCCTTTTCCGCCTCGCGTCGGAGCCACGGGCCTAAACACTGGCGGGGCCGCAGCTTCTCTGCCTGTGGCGAAAGTAGCTCGCTGTAGCACGATTACAACGAAGGCGCCAAATAAAACAACGGACGAAGGAAGCAGACACGAGACAACCCCGTAGCAAGTATACCATCGCGTGGCAACAATAATTTGCTTGGGCTACGTACTCTAAACAAATTCTTGCTATACGATGTAATGCCCTCGCGAATCGCATCGAAGGGTTAGCCGGTGCTATAGAGTAATCGAAGGGTGCTGTTCACACTTGTTTCGCTAGCTATGCCTATACGTCGGTTACCTATTTGTCCAGGGCGTCGTGTTGCGGTTAATTTATATTTCGCGTTCACCCGAACCTCATTATGCACCAGCTCAATTGCACGCCACGCCCACTGGAACGTGGTTGTCCGGCGCCAGAGGAACACGAAACTATGCGACGGCGTGTGATCGACCCGCGCAAGCGTTTTTCCGACCTCTGTCAGATCTCATTACGGCTGCCGACGACGCCCGCTGAGCGCCGTGCGTGTGGTGATTACCTTCCGGGAAGCGTGTGCGCTGCTGGACCCTCGGCTGCTTTCTTAATAACCCCCAAAACAGCGCGCTCATTCTGACGTGCGCCACTATATTGGGCCACTGAGGGGCCGAGATTGGGCCGCGATTGCAAAGGGGGGCTCGAGAAAAGACACGCAAGCTGAATCTATTCCAGTAATATGGTGACACAAATGCGCGGAGGAAGGCGCTTTGTCACGCAGTTGGTGCGATTGAGTTCATGCAGCGCGAAACAGAGCACGCTTCTAGTATCAATACAACTAGTGTATAGCAAGCCCCTGCACGACGAGTCCTAGAGGGAATCGCGCGGCTTTCGGTAGTCCTTTAGATCACCCACTGATCGAATAGACTGCTTGAAGCCCGCGATCTCATCCCACCGGTGTCTTCTTCTGTGACCCATATTGCAGGCTTCCCAGTCACATGCGAGTTTTTTTTTTCCTTCTTTTTTTCTTTTTTTTTTCTTGTACATGTATGACTGGCTTTTTGCTGTCAAGGCATATGTGGCAGTTTCACAGGTCTCCCGGTGTTCAGTCTCCAGCTTTTTTTGTGTGTGTGTACATCGTGCTGGTGTTGCTGCTGGCGTCAAGCAGAATTTCAAGTCTGCACCTCGCAACGAATGCACGCCTAGGCAGGTCCTTTCTTTTCCATCGTTGAGTGAATGCGAAGTGTGATTCTAAGCGCTAAGCAACCAACGCGGTAAAGCACACCGAGTCCCACGGATACAAGTGACGCATAAGTACGGCGAAGTCACCATAATCAATCATGCTTACCTCATCAGCACCATCAAAATGAATTGATTGATTGATTGATTGATTGATTGATTGATTGATTGATTGATTGATTGATTGATTGATTGATTGATTGATTGATTGATTGATTGATTGATTGATTGATTGATTGATTGTGATAACAATAGCGCAAAAAGGACTGCTTTGTAGCACCGCCCTAACTGTTGTCACGACGAGGTTGAAGTGTGCCTGGCTTGTGAGGAGAATGCACTAGGCGCCCGACTGGACAGTCGCCATCTTAGCTGCTCCTCAGCCATTGACCATCATGTCCATGTCTACGTCCATACCTGCTCGCGCAATAGACCTGGCGGCTGATCGCCACTTGGCCGACACAGCTTAACAGTACATGTAGAGAGGTACCTCGACTCAAGTACGCTGCCTGGAGTACTGCCGTCGTAGCCTTTGGAGTCTAAGAACCACAGCTCACCATACCGTATTCCCAGGAGAACTGTATCAAACAACACTTAAGTTAAACTGAGCGAAAGCTATGCCAGTTATTGCGGCTCTGTCCTGCAGCCCCCTGGTAAACAAACTGGGCATAATGTGGCACGCAAACGAGTTATGCGGGAACCCGAAAGCTAGAGGAAGCTTCATAGAATGGGAAAATTGTGGTCCATCTTATAGTAGCACGTAGCTACGAAGCAATATCTGAAAGTCGTATCTCAGAAAACTGAGAAAAAATGAAATTCTGGGATTTTAAGTGCACAGGCACGATATGATAATGAGGTCCACGACGTGAGGCGGAGGCGGCGCGGGTTGGTCTCTGCAGCAATTTCGACCCCTTGTGGGTTCTTTAACGTGCACCCATTGCACGGTGCGCGAGCGTTTTGGCATTTCACCCCCCCCCCCCCCTTGAAATGCGTTCGCCGCAGCCGGTATCAAATTCGCGACCACAGGCAGCGCAACTCCACGGACGCTAAGCGGCCGAAGCGGGTCTCGCAAAACTTCACAGGGGAACAGATATTCTTCCGGTTCTGGGGATCGAACCAGAGACTAAAGTCTTTCCGGGGTAGTCACTCTACCAAATATCATTCAACTGTGAGTGGCACGAAGCTACGGAGTATCCGGCAAAGTACACTCATTGTACGTCCACATTTTTCTGCGCGAACCTTGACATGTGCGTAACGGTAATACGGTGGGCGAGTGCCAGCAACTTTCGCCCCATCCCCTTGATGGTGTAGTCTGCAAGGACACTTCAGTCACACGCCTGTGCTGGCTCATCCGTGTGCGAAAAGTAGCAGTACTTTCGCACATTGAGTTATGAGCTGGAGTATTAGCTACTGGTCTGTATCATAGGATACATGATTTTCTGATGGAGCAGACGAAATAGTACACGATAGTGTAAAAAAAAAACTAGGACGCCCAATGTGAACCAATAGGGAACAGAAAATAAGTAGATTTAGGTGCACGTTCAAATATCCGAGTTGGTCAAACTATTTCGGCGTGCCTTATAGTCCGACAGCGATCTTTGCACAAAGAGCTCTATAATTTATTTCACTCAATTAAGAAATTTTTAAATATCCATACAAATTTAGAAACTCACTACATTGGACAGTGGCTGCGCTAACAAATTATTTTGATGCGTGAAACTTTTCACAGAAAAAGTGAGTTACTCGCACTGATTAGAGTGCTGTTACGGTGTACAATATTATAAAACACGCTGAAGACGTTGGCCAAGAAAAGCAAAAGTAATCTAGACAGTTTTAAAGATGCGCTACCCTTACGCGTAAGTTCAGCCTCACGTTTAGATGGATTGCCAGTCTCTTTCGAGCTTTCACTTTCAACTTAAAGGGAATCTGAATATGTCGTACCCTGTGTTTCCGTAACCGATCGCACACGTTTAGACATCGCCCGGCTAGCAACGCTCACCGGCCTCCACACCCTGCCTCCTCTATCACATGCACACACGCACGACCGGCTGACATCCGCCACTGCTAGTGTATAGTATGGCGGAAGTTGTAGACGCTTCCGAGAAGAAGCGAGAACGCCGGAGGTTGCTCTCAAGTTGAGCAACTGTCTTTAGGCAGAACCGGCGTCCCGATGGAAACGTCACCGCGTCCGCGTATACTATGCATCGCGCCTTTTCTGCACGACCTGCCTTTCGGTCTCGAGTTTTCGCGTCCGAAAGGAACTTAGCCCCGCCTGTCAGTCGGGAGCTTGAAAAACATTATTCACCGAGAAATGTTCCACGAATTCATGGTTTATTTTTGTAAATGAATGACGCTACCCTTCCCGTTAAGGAACGCGTGCAGCCGTTTTGCAAGTGAGGTGATCGGCGGTCTTCTTATTGTGCGCCAGCGCATTGTGTGCGCGTGACTGAGCGAGCTGTGTATGTCTTCGCGCCTGTTCTTGCGTGTGTGTGCGTCGATGTGTGTCGATAAACACGCCTCAGCGCAAAGCTGGGGCATATCAGGACACGCGCGTGATATTGCTCTTGAAGTGCAGCATACATCTTCATACATCAGCTATGATCTTCATAACTCAACTAGAAGCGGCAAGCGAAAAAACAAGAAGTGCACGCCCTTGCAAATTTTTTAATAATACCACGCAAGCATCGGCCGCACGGCTTGTCAGCATCCTTGTAACGGCGAGAGGCAGCGGTGAAGAAGAAAGAAAACACTTATTGTAAAGCGAACAGGGAAGCAAAGCATATATTATAACTGGATTGCGCGCCCGCGTATACTGTCGCCGATCCACGCCACCTCGCCGCTACAAGGCCACTGACATGTGCCGTCAACGATCGCGCTGTATTATTCAAGAAACGTAAGGCTTGCAATGGCTTGTTTAGCTTGATCCCCCATGTTCTTGAGGCCGCTGCGGTCGCTTCGTGCGAGGCCGCTGTTCCATTACCGTCGAAAAAGAAACGCCCCTGTGGTATACATTTCAAATCACATCAAGTCCAGCTGCAGTCCACGAAGAATGGACGCAATAAACCACTGCACAATTCCGTACCATTTTTATAACGTCGAAGTAAAGAAAAGGACAGATTGGTGCCTAATTATCCCCTGACAAACGGTCGGCTTGTGCTCGTACGTGGCTATGCTAAACTCCGCTAATACACGAGAGAGAGAGAGAGAGAGAGAGATAAACAAGCTTTAATGGTATGCTGTAGGTGTTAGCCTGGCTGTTCGCCTGACATGCTACTACATGTGCTGAGTGATGATTATGATATATGCAGTGGTAAAACCTTTACAACACGCACACACGCACGCACGAGAATGTGCTGTAATGCCAAGCTCGAGTCCCGTTGAAGGTGTAGTGCCGCCTTCAGAGAGCCTCTCTCTGACGCGTATAGCGGCAACAGTGTCACAGAACATGTCGCAGGTCTTCGGGGAGGTTACATTCGGAGCACATTGGCGAGTCCGTGAGTTGAACCTTACGCCTGAAGTCGCGCTTTTCTTAAGACGAAGCGTTAACTCGGGAGCTCCTGTCCAGGGGAAGGGAGAAATAATTTTTCTCGGCAGCCACTGCAGCGAATTTGATTCGCTTCTAATTTTCCCCACATGGGAGCGGCCCGCGGTATCGCCCTGAGGGTCGGCGCTTCTCAGCATCCTTTTAATAAAGTTATTCGTGTCCGTATTAAATCCAGTTACTCCTACAAGCACATTTCTTATTAAGGTTCGTCATTTCTTTTATGGGGAACTTGCTGAATGCTGAACTATTTGAAAAATAAAATTTCAAGTACCAGGTTTTCGACTCTTTAACGCAGTAATAAATGTTGATAATGCAATTCTGTAAATTGCACCTATTAGAAGATCTAGATTTGACAAAGCTTGTGCATGATAAGCCTCACTCATACATATCGCTACATAGTGTGTAGGACGTTTGCGAAACCTTCACAAGCATTGCGACAAATTCAAGTTCTTTTGTGAACCTTGTCCACTTCAGACACTACAAGAGGTGCACTTTACAGAACCGCGATATTTGTTTTGGCATGCAGTGACGAATTTGTAAAGTTCTTTTTCTTTTTATCATAGCAATATTCGACAGTTTTGGTAAAATGCACGGTGTTCTAAATCACAATTCTGCCGTATGCAGGTAGTGGAATTTTACGTTCTCTCTCTAGTGCAGCAGATTTCACTCAGATCGGCCCAGCGAGGTATTTATTTATTTATTTATTTATTTATTTATTTATTTATTTATTTATTTATTTACTTTATTTATTTGAGTACCCTAAGGGCCCGTTAGGGCATTACATAGGGGGGGGGGGGGGGGGGGGAGGACGAAAAAGTTCAAGCATGAGTGAAATGTGTACAATGCAAATATATGAAGGCATTAGTAACTACAACAAATGATCTAAACATCTAGCAGAAGCAAACAAAAAATAAGAAAAGAAAGCAAGAAAAGGAAAACGGAGTTTATACAATGTTTAGTAGCGTGAAGGACGCATAAGGACCTAAAATGCGATGCAAACAATCAGTACCCATCAGAACACGAGTTTAAGGATACAATCGAAAGATGATTTAGGTAAGGAGCCTGCACAGATACATATCAGATGAAACGGAATGAATTTTACGCAATGCCAAGCACTTGAAAACACTGTTTAAGTAAATATTCAAGGAAATGTGGGTTCGGGCAGGTTGATACAATCTAAAAAGGTTAGCAGTGCTGCATGAAATGATGATGATTCCGTAAGCGAGACAATGTTTGCAGGTAGCGAGTTCCACTCGTCACTAGATAAAACTACAGGCGAATATTGATAAGCGTTAGTCCTGGCAAATATAGGTTTTACTTTATGAACATGGTCGGTGCGGGTCGAGATGTGGGGAGCGGGAAGAATATGGGCTCGGGCGAATACAATGTTGCTGGCTGTGGTAAAGGCTATGGAAGAAGGACAACCGTGATAATTCCTTGCGCATGTCAAGTGAAGGGTGATTAAGTAATTTATTTAAGGCGGACACACTATGAGAGCATTCCCGCTTCTCACATATTTTGAATAGGGAAATAGGCGGCACGGCCTAGCCAGGCAAATGTTTACCGTTAGCCGTGTACCCTAAGACAGTTTCAATATTGTCTTAAATAAATCAATAAAGAAAGAAAGGAAGGAAGGAAGGAAGGAAGCAAGGAACGAACGAAATGGGAGTTGGCCGCGAGATAAAGCTTCTTCTTCAGCTAGCTTTTATTAAGACTGTTAAGGCCATACCAATATTGTGAGTTTGACGAGATGGCTTACCTTCACCGTTGAAACACAGTGAGAAACATGTAAAATTTAAACAGCCCGAGTGGACGCGCGTTGGCTGTCGATTGGAAGTCTGCAGAAGCAGCGCGAACATAGAGCCAAATTAAACTTTAGGCGCGCGCACCTGCCTCCAACCAACCACAGGAACGTCACGCAAATTTATTATGATCGATAAAAATTACTTCATAGTCAAGCTGACACATAGATGTCAGACTTAAGCGAAGTATATCCTGCCGCGGTTTCCCTGTTTATTTTATCAGCCTACCAACGTTAAGAAACCATGCAGTCCACCCAAGCATGGCTTGCAGCGGCAATTATTTAAATTCTTGTACTTTACGTGCGAAAACCGCGATCTGATTATTAGGCACGCCGTGTAGTGGTCGATTCTGGATTAGTTTGATCCCTCGAGGTTCCTTAACGTGCATCAAATGTAAGTGTATATACACGAAGGTTTTCGCATTTCGCCGCCGTCAAAATCCAGCCGCCACGGCAATGGGATCATGCCCGCAACCTCTATAGTTCGGCCTTGCAACGCAATACCCGCTGGAATATCGCATCGAGAAAAACCCGGAGCTCTGACAGTGTATAGGTGTACGTGAGCAGAGTGTACAGTCGGGATCGCTTGAATGATAACGTAAGCTTACGTTTAGACGATCACAAAATTGTCGAAGCTATCCCAACACGCACGAGAAAGTGGTCTCCCGTAAACCAGACCTCTTCGACGCTGCAGTAAACGTTGTTTATGCATCACGAGAAGCTTTCGACAACCACCTGCTGTCTTTCGGGGCTTTTTCCCGCCCATGCACAGGCGCTGACAACCTCGTTCTGGAAGGAAACGTGCTCGTTCATAGGAAATATACTACGTTCCTACTTTTCTGAGCAGACGTGAAATATAGCGGCAAAGTTCACGAAAAGGCTGACGTATTTCTGCTCACTCGTCCTGTCCTGTGAGGTCATGGTATTCAGCTCAGATTTTTTTTAGATATGAAAATGCTACGGTTTCCAGCTTCTAGAGCTTCCACAATTATGTTCCCGGACGTTCAAATATCATTAAGGAGGACATCGCTGTCAGTTGTCTTCGTTGCTCTGTCACGTGGGCACATTTCGGTAATAAGGTTGGTCGAGCGTGAGCGAGCTATGCTTTCTCATTATTATTCTGCCAGCGACTCTGGAACTACTGAAGAAACCAACAATGGTCCTTTCTATTTAGCTCTACTAGTGTAACTACAGATAAAAATAAAAATACGTGTCACAGCGGTTATTCCTAATTTCCTGCATCGCATCTCACGCCAGTTCACGCACTCACTCCGCAAGCGTGTCAAGACCAGCTTTTCAAACACGAGGTCGACGGTTCAGTTCCGAGCAGCGGTAACCACGTTTTAATGGCAGCGAGGTGCGCAAATGCTCGTATTTTTTTACTGAGACGCATATCAACGAACTGCACGTTGTCAGAGCTAATCCGGAGCGCTTCACTGTACGGCTCGTGGCATAGCCCCAAGCAGCGCTGCTCCAATCAAGCAATGGCCGGTTCTTCGCCGGATCTGCGCTGTACTTTACCCCGAGTGCATTCAGACCCGGGTGATGCGGATAATGCTCAAACGCTTTATCGTTATTATCAGTTTGCGCAGGGAACGAACCAGCAATGATAGAGGGAAATGGGTTGTGACGTATTGTTGCGATGTATTGCATAATGTTTATCAGTCGTCACCTCAAGAAGGCTGACACATGTGATAAACGGGGAGCACCAGCGTTCGAGCCAATGAAAAAGTGGGGGGAAAGAACGAAACATGAGATATGATTTCATTACAGAGTACATATGTGCCACTGATACCACCCAAGCCGCCCTATTCGGCCTTAGTAAAATATGAACGAGGGAGAAATTCAAGTCCAAGTTCTAGATATGATCCTACGGTCGTCATTTTCTCTCTCTCCTCTTTTTCTTTTGTCCCACACCGGCGCGATTCGTTTCTCTGAGTGCTGAATTTCGCTCCTTGAGCACACGAGACGACCGGCAACGCAGCAGTTCCCGCCCTGACGCAGTCAACCATAAAATATTGTTCTATCCTGCTTCCTTTTAGTTATTTCTTTACCTCTTCTTTCTTTTTCTTCCGTCTGTCCTCCAGACCTGGTGCCACACCTGGACCGAGCCCGGTACACGCTCAAGAACGCCTTACACCGGGTCCGTCACTTTATCGCGCTCTCACCGCGAGCGATATGACGTTCATCGCACGCTCTTGCGTGGTACGCGTATATGCGCATTCTTTCGGCGAAGAAACGCCGCCTCCGCAACCCTCTCTCTCGCCTCAGTATTTCTCTCTTCTTCCTGCGAAACTGAGCTGTCTGTTTCTTCTTTCTTTTTTCCCACCCTTTCTTCGTAGATTTGTCGTCTGCTTTATTTCTTGCTGTTTGTGTTTTTTTCCCTACGCCGTTACCTCATTCTCTATTCTTTTCCTTTCGTTCATTTTCCCTGCCGTTTTTTAGGCGCTGCTCGTTCACCGCGGCGGCTGTCACTTCGCGGCCCACGCGACTGCTTCGACGCTGCCCATTCTGAGGTGCAAAGGCTCGCTCCCCTGCAGAGGCTGGTGACACCGGTTTACCGGCGAACGACGACTGTACGGGTTCTGCAGACGCCTCGGGTCCGGTGGTGCCGGAAAGGCTCGGGTGGCAACCATGACGGCGACTCTGGACGCCTCTAAGCTCGAGCTCGATCAGCAGGCGAAGCAGGTACGCTTTCACTCGCAAGCACGAGGCCTTCATTTCTTCTTCTTCTTTTTTTTTTTTGGCGCCACGTTGTATCGAATTCCGCGAGAACCCGCGGCATTAGTTTTTTGGGAAAATCATGAGAACAGAAACAAAACGATTCTTAGCAGAAAACGAGGATTGGGACGCCGGGACGGGAAGCCAGAGGATACGCAGCTCACTGCAGCAACCGGATGTTTATTAATCGTTTCTACATGCGGCATGGCAGAACATGGAACAGTGCAAAATGAATTCGGGGACAGTCGTTCACACTGATCAGTTCCTTTCTTGGCGCACTTGCCCGGAGTACGTGAAGTTTTCCTGTTAGCAGAACGAATATACATGAATTTCGTTACCGTCTAGATGAGCACTGCCTCTAACATTGCTTTTACACGACATTGCGTTTTAAGCTTCACTATACGCCACAGTTGTATTGGATCCCTAAAATTAGAAATTAGTTACTTCACTCGAGCCTTGGCGAAGTAACTCCGCTGACTTTCAATTCGGGCCAGCATTGACATTTCTTCTTGTGCTGAAACTTCGTAACTTATCCCGTTTCAGCCTTAGTCGTAAATTACGCGATGCCTTAAAGTTGTGTGGCCCATTAGCAACGGCGCTGGTGAAGCGCAAGATCCCAATCTGGGAAAAGCTACGAGTAGCCCACGTGCATAATCTTAGAAGCGTTAACCATCTCATTCTTAAAATCCACGTGTCAGCCTGTGAGCGATCAGGTAATGGAATAGTTACCCGGCCACAGTTGCTTTGTCAAGAATGGAATTGATCGGCGTGACAAGCAGAAAGGCCAGTGATAATATTTTTGTTTCTTGTTTCATGCACCCTAGGTTATGTATGGGGGCAATTAATAGACGTTCGGGTGCTAGTCAGCACAGTATATCGTATGTCTTCATACGATACTGTTGAAGTGTGACCGCAGTTGGTTCTGGCAGCGCAATCAAGGCACGCCGAGGCTCTATAGTCTTCTGCTGGATACCAAAAAAGCTCTACCAACCCTATAGTGCTCGGGCAATGCGGTTCATACCAAATGAATAGCGATCAGATTCCCAGACTGGGTTTAAGGTACACGCCCAGAGACAATGTGTGTTGCGCGGACACGTGACCATTGTTTCGGCAACCCGGAAGCTACGCTCGAATACCACTTTCATTATTCAGTAGCACGTCGTTCTAGCTCTTTGTAGGGAACACGCCTTTCGCATACAGCATGGCTGATGACTCAGTTAATTATTATGAAAGCGACGCCTCATTAAATTGCGGCCAGTAGACATTGTGGCGCAACTAAATTGGCGCACTGATGATTCACCAGGCGTAGCAAGATTAAGTCGTTACGTACGGGTGATTAAAGAACGAACAGCGTGTCGTTTTTACTGGCGTGATAGTCGTGCACTGTGCTTCGTGCCCAACCGCTACGCGAAGTGTCTTATCTGCCCTCGTTGATTTTGGCTCGGCAAGTGTCAGACAGGTGATCGGATGCCCCCTGATGACGTCAGCAAGGAACGTATATGCACCTCTGCTCAGGGTGGCTGTAAAACGTGCTCTTTGAACGACGATTGGCTTCAAATCTCGATAACGAAGTGGGTTTGGCAAGGCCGTGAACCTTAGCTGTTCGTAACTGTAACTTGTTTTACACTGTTTTGTCCTACGAAATGAGCGGATTTTTATTTTTAACTGGTATTGGCAAAATAAATCTTAGTCAGCTGCACTGCTTTTTATGACATTAGCGTCAAGTCTATGTTCATACAACGTCAAGTTAAAACAGGCAGGCGCACGTGGCTTGCAACTTGTCACTGCAGTGTACTGTATACTATTACCAATAAAAAAACCAAACTAAAAAATATTAAATAACCTGACAACGAGTCATACTTTCCCACTGTGTCAGACCATGCTGTAATATAGTATAAGCCACCTTCAGAAATGTGCGTGTGCCTTGATCAGTATTTTGTGATTTATTGCGCGCCTAAGTTAAGCATAAGCTCACCAAGTGCCTGACGGCGTTTCTGCGCAACTGTCTCAGAATAAACTGAGAAGAGCAGGGTTCATTTTCGAGGCCGGACAGAAGTTAAAGGGAAGTGCTGGCAATTTAAGACGCATTTTGGGACCATCTAGGGGACCACGGAAGCACGTGAACCCCAGCACAGGCCACGAGTTCCCAAGCCTTCACGTTCGAAGTGCACTACATATAATTGTTCTTTTTTTGGTGGTTGGATAGTCCGGGAAGATCGTACAAGATAATCTGGAAAGTATGAATATTTTAAGTTTTATTGAACGATAGTATGCAGACAATATGGCCCTTGAATGCAAAAGAGTGTGAACTCGTTGTTTTTGGTATATACGTGTTGAAGTTACAGTGATAACACCTGGGACAAAACGAAAGATGTCCGTCTTTCTTTTCCTTGCTAGTGTCACGGGCGCCTGTTACTCCATTTAACTTATTGAAAGCTGTGTGGGAAGTTGTTTTATGTATTGCACAAGTGGGTACTTCTCAGGCAACTTAGCGCTCCTGTAATGCGTTGCCTATACCTGTGTATGTATGTGTGTGTGTCTGTGTGTGCTTTGAGCTCCTGGAAACGCCTCTTCTGATTTTTTTTTATTTTGGGGTTATTGCCGCAATGCATATAACCATGCAAAAGTGAACAAAATGGCATCAAATACACGCATGCAGCCCTGTGTGATGCAGGTACTGCAGTAGTGAGCTGGCGCATTTGTTGTCCGTTATCCAAGCCAGTTCAGATTTTACTGAAGCATGTGTGGAAGTTACGTTGACTTTGTTGACTGTTTTTACTGAAGCATGTGCGCACCTTATCTTGACTTTGTTGAGTGTTATTATTGAAGCATGTGCGCAAGTTATGTTGACCTTGCTGACTGTGTTTATTTAAGTATGTGCGGAACTTATGTTGACTTTGTTGACTAGGTTTTTATTGAAGCGTGTGTGAAAGGTTTGTTATGTTTCTGTGGCGGTAGCTGTTCTTAAAGCAAGAAAATACCGCTAGTTCCACGTGCAATTGGCAGCACATTTGTCATGATGCCAGACACTGGAAAAAAAGATTCATCCTTCTTGCCGATAATTTTCTTTTCTTTGCCGAAGTGAATTAGCAGAAGAACGTGCGCTCTCTCAAGCAGTAAAAGTTTGCACGTGGCAATGACGCGAACTAATTATGCCATAGGAGACACGAAACAACGTGACAAGTTGAAAAGCACGCAGCAATTGAGATACGAAGATAGCATATGGTTGCAATGTGGTTCGAGAAGTTGCGTGTCGATATGAGAAATATTCTGCCAGTCTTTAGTCCGACGCTAACCGTGCTAGGCAAACTCTGCGTATGGTGAGAGAAAACAAAAATAAGTCTTCACAAAAGCCTGCTTTCATGCGAGTTACCGCCTACGTTGCTTATACGTTATTCCTCTTGGCGCAACGTAAGGAAATATAAAACCGATGGAGCATGCATGTAATCTTGATGTATTTTTTAATTCCTCGCCTTTCGCCAGACATAATGCATGGAGGAGCTTATTCACCTCTCTTCGTGTTCTTTATTTTTTAATTTCCGTGGGCGCCCCGTGTAAAGTAATGCATGAGAGATGAACTTGCAAGAAATAGTCAGAATTCCAACAATTCGATGCCTGCTTGTTTTACTTCTTCTACCGCGCCAAAAAAAAAGTTTTAAGAAACAGAACTAAGCGCTTGTCGCATCGAATTGTAGTGTGTAAGGCCCAGGTTGCACACTTTAAGTTGAATGGTGCTGGTGGGGAGGTTAAGAGAGGTATAGGGAGGTAATATTCGGCATAAAGCACCGAAGAACTGAACATGGAGATATGAAACTTTTTAATGTCGCGGGTAATTAGCATAGCAGTAATAGCAGCATGGCAGGTGAAGCGTTCTTTTTTTTCGCACCTCGCTTTAGCTCTTCGCTGCTTTGTGTGCCCAGTGAACAAAGCCTAATTTTTTTGTGTCGTTGATTTCGAGATCGTCGTTGTCGATACGTCGTCACCAACTCGTCATATCACAGCCGTCACTGCCATTACGTTGCCTCGTGTAATATAAGAATATGAAGAGCCTTAGGTGGTCGCATTAAATCCGCAGTTCCCCAATACAATACCTTATAAAGCTCCACCGATGCTCCGGTACGTGACAGCAATCAATCAATCAATCAATCAATCAATCAATCAATCAATCAATATAAGAATGCCTCAAGATGCCAAGCGCGTGTTTTTTTAAGGGAAAGCTTTGCAGCTTCCGATGAAACACGAGCACCGATTGTGAGTGACTTATATCGTGGGAAACGTCAAAATAAGATCACACACCTGAGGTTACAGCTAGACACGCATAAATAACACCGTATTTGAACATTTTAGCATTTCACCACTATTTTTTCAGCACCGTGATAGAGTATGAGTGTCGCGGCCAATGCTATCTTTAAGGCTCAATTTATTCTCCGCGGTTGTCGATAGTGTGGTTATTTCCGCGATATCTTGACTTATTACATGTATCTTCCCGTGGATCTAGTAGCCCATAAATTTAAAAGAAACCGGCGGACTCAGTCACGTTCGCTAAATACAGCTATGAAAATGAGCAAACAACGCTTGCTCGCTGGTATCTATCTCTTCAAGGGAAAGCGATGTGGGCTGGCTGTAATCTCTCCCAGTGGCATTCGCCAGCCGTCCCGTGAACTTGGATGGGCACTAAAACGATACGTCAAGATATGTTATACGAGCAGATTACGCAGCTAAAGTTGCAAATGCATGCTTTTTCTTTCTTTGGGTAAGCTTGCTTTGCAGGCAAACAGATAAAAGCGGGAGACTTAAGCATAGTGAAGGCAATTTCGAGTTTCTACGTCGGCTATCTGTGACGTCACAATGTTAACGGCGTCCCTCGAGGGCCCATTAATATTTTATGATTAAGAAAAGATTACACTGCATTCAAAACGTTAAAACAAAACCTGCGAAGTTTCGTTGGCTTTTCCTGCGTGAAAAGCAGTCAAATTCGCGGATCTAGCAAATCACCGCCCTAACGTGACGTCACTTTTGAGGGCCCATGCTTATGCCGCAAAATGTAAGTCATGAACGTTGCGATCCATTTCGCGCTCCTGATAATATTTTCCTGCTTCGAAATTCTGGAGCACTTTTGAAAAAGAGTTCTATCGGTCAGTACGGATTTATATTTAGGTAAAATAAGAGGAACGCTGACTTAGTGTCGAAGCGATATCTCGCTTCACCTATTTCATTTCTTATGTGGAACAAAAGCCGATAGTATTGCGTCTCCGGCACCGTTCTACCAAAGATAACTCTTTGCCCGTCATCATGGCTTTTGCAATCGGCACTTTAGTACAAAGTACCTGCTCCGGCTAAGTTTGCCGTTTGAGTACCTTCGCAAGAACACTTGATCTTACATGCATTCTGAAGTGAAGCCGCGATAACTGCTGCATTCATTCGTTGGAAAGTAGCCGCTGCAACGGCTAGAAGCCACTTCACCAGCACGGGCTATCAGATAAGCGAAGGCCTCGATGGGGCAAGCCGGCTTCACTGTAGCCTGCTGACGCAGCACGCTGATTTTAAATGGGAAACTTTCCTTCGGGAAAACATTTACTTCGCAGTCCCCACCTGTATGCATGAGAAAGGAAACATGGTATCGCTTGGCATCGGCTGCACCATATTTGATTCGGTTTTCGAGCACGAGGGCGCGGGATCGAATCCCGGCCACGGCGGCCGCATTTCGATGGGGGCGAAATGCGAAAACACCCGTGTACTTAGATTTAGGTGCACGTTAAAGAACCCCAGGTGGTCAAAATTTCCGGAGTCCTCCACTACGGCGTGCCTCATAATCAGAAAGTGGTTTTGGCACGTAAAACCCCATAATTTAAATTTTTTGATTCGGTTTTCTTATCTTTAAGATAAAGGTCTAACATCTCTCAGCTTTAGGCGGTACATATTTTTGTTTAAGTCGCCTTCCTTCTCGTGCAAATGTTTCTTTGACTTATAAGATATTAAATTGAACCCTAATATCTGGGGATATAACCTCAACGGGGATCGAACCAGTGACCTCGATCTGAAAAGCACGACGCCATTGGTCACTGGGTGCGTTCTATCAGCAAATGCTTTTTTCGCTTCTTGGAATGTGCGTAGCCTATAAGTAAATATTACGCGTCTTTTAGTGTCAACGGTGATTCAGCTCTTTTTATTCAAAAGCGCGACATGACTTTCTGTTCGATAATTGTAGATTCAGTTACCCTTAAGAAAATGCCGAAAGCGTCCGCCGTCTTGAATTTCCTTCAGAGTGATATACAGCGCTTTGAGGACTATTGCGTGAACGTGGCGCAGTTATCAACAGCGCGTCGTGGTTTGTGACCGAAGGGGCTAGCTTAGACTGCACTCGTTAACTGTCAAACACGTTTCACACCAGAAACACCATGAGTTTCCAAATACTCCAACCGCTTCAGAACGTTGTTTGGCGTCATTAATCTATACTGTCAAACAGAAGGTAGGAAGACAACCCATAACCTGAATACGCAATTTACACCACGAACAATAGCCCAGGCTTCAACGTTCCAACTCTTTCATCCGGCCCGCTTTGAGTATGCAATTAAACCAACTATTTCGTGGTATTGGTCTAATCTTGACCAATATCTTGACATAGATGACCTACAACCTAAAAATTTTCACTGCGAGTCCTGCCTTCAGAGGCGAGCGCAATTATGCGTACAGCGCGGCTGCTCGAGGGGCGTTGTTCGTGTCGTCCTTGGGATACCTGCAATCTTCCGGGTTACACGCAACCCTTTCAATTGTTACGCTTCCCGGTTACGCGTCTTTGTGTGCGGCTGAAAAGCGCTGCATTTCCTCTCTTTCTCTCTCCCTCCCTCCCGCCCGCCGTTTCTCGCAAATACATCAATGAAGACTCGCTTTGTTCTCCGTTCCGTGTCGATATGACTTCGCACGTGGGGCAGCCGTTTGACGTCGTGACGGCTTGCACGTTGGCGGCGAACGCTGAAACGCCGAATTTGTGTTTTCTTTCTCTCTCTTCCCCTTTGAAAAGGGAGGGGGGATGACGGCATCGGCTCTTTGCTTGTTTTCTATATATATTTGTAAGCCGTGGCCCGTTGGGCTCCGAGCTCTGCCATTCGTTCGTCATTTCCGACGAGCTCCGTAAGGGGTCGGCCCGGTGCATGCTAAATATAGTCTCAAGGCTTCCGTGATTTCGGGGTCGGGCCGCCCGGTCGTGAGCCAGCTGCGGAGTGGTTGCCCGCTCTCCCACAGAAAGGTCGGGGACGCGTCGGCGATGTAGCAAGAGCGCAGCTAGAGTGCACAGCTGTCAGAGGATAGAGAAGTTTACAAGAGGTGACCGATACTGCATGTCTGCGTTCCTATAGCGTCAAAGTTCGTTTCACTTTGGTTTGACGTCTTCGTCCGCGCCCACTGAATCTTAACAGGGGGATCATCTGTACTATGGGGAACAAAAACTGGCCTGTCGAACGCCATTACCGATATAAGACTATCAACTCTAGCTTAATGTCATGCTGCGTAACCACTATCGCAGAGCAGTTTGGGTTATTGGGCATTTTCACACTCTCGTCTAATGGCGCCGAATGGGTTCGTATTCGAATAGACAAGTGGAACAATGAGCAAGAAGTGAAGACGTAAGCAAAAGAAGCAGCTGAGTGAGGATAAAGAATTGAACAAGCTGATACTTGAGCATCCATTGAGCGAGGAGCGAAACAAAAATGGAGAAGTTGGCCACAGTAAATGCACGAAGTTGACTGCAAAGTACCTAAGCCTACGTTTCAACCGCGTCTTACTGAACAAACATTTCGGTCATTAGCGTTTGCGTTCCAGAACGTATGAAGAAAAGCAAGATTAATGAGAACCAGATGATTGTGCTGTCACCCCCCCCCCTTTTTCTTTCCAGTCATTAAATTAGTGACAGTTGACGAAGTTTCCTAGCGCAGAGATTGTGGAATCCCCGTCAAATGCGCCGTCATACCGTTCCACCCGGTGAAAACTGTGTGTTATCCACCGATAGTTCGATCTTGAATCCCCGACGTACTTTTGCGCCTTCCTCTTCTCGTCGGTCATCGCAGTCGCCATCGTGCCGTCTTTGCTGTCGTCATTGCTGTGTCCTTGTAGCTCAAGTGTAATTGCCATATTGCCGTCGCCGTTGTCATGACATGTCATCGAGTTCAGTGGCGCAACGCCATTGGCTAACCCCGGCGGGTAACTCAGGGGCTCCGAAAGTCTTGGTAATGGATGGTCGTGGTTCTGACAGCCATCGGTTTTACAGCATGCGCCTAAAACTCTGTACAAGAGTTCGTGGTTGCCACAGCCGGGGATCAAAGACGAGGCCTCGTAGTAGGCAACATAGAGTGGTCTGCGTACAGTGGTACACTGCGCATTATGAAATGATCAAAATCGATGCTGCAAGCACCACCGCTCCCCGTCCGATGTCTCCGATCTATTTTAATGCAATGAATGGCGAACAGCGAGAAGCACAGCTACGAAAAAAGAACAGCATGGTAACTGTACAAGCCGCCCGGAAACAAGAACCACGAACTTCGTCCTCGTGGTCTACCACTCGAAGAACGTGGTCATATACATTACCACTAAGTACCACTTCATTGAACTGCATACAAAAGACCCCTGTAGCTTTCCCCCGGTTACGTCACAACTGAATCGGAAACATTCTTGAGAGCCTGGCATTTGGAATCGCACCAGCAGAGGTGTCTGTCGATACGCTTTCTCCCGTTAAAGCAGAGAGCTGTAGCAGTAAAAACCCGCAACCTTTGCCAAGGGGGATGTAAACAGGACACCGCGATATGCTGTCAGCCTGCTGGGAAAGCTCTCCCTTTACGATGTGCCAAGTGCACATGGGCGGCTAGAATATCTGTGCCGTGACGAACATCAGCAGCAGTACGCATTTCTAGAGGACACTCCAGAGGTGGGAGTGTCTTGTACGCTGCTTCCGGAGCCAAGAGTTGACGCCTGAGGGGGGAATACCGCCGGCGCCGGTTGCTGGGACAATGTGGCGGCCGCGACAGTGGAGATAAGCCGAAACTGGGGGGCTCGCCGCCTGATACGGGACCGATTGCGCTCGACGAGGAAGCGCAATGCGCCGCATCGCGAGAATAGGCACCGCGTGCTCGTCATCGCCGCTTGCTTGTAGCGAGAGCGTACAGTAGCGTGCAGTGAGGTGCACAGAGGGGAAACGCCAGTCCCATATGTTCTTCTGGAGACATGTTCGGCCAGCGTCGCGCTACGCAATGAGTACAGAAAATTAAGAGGAAAGAGGAAAAGCGCACGCCTCCCTGTTTAACGTATACCGGTAGCGGAAACACCAACTGGACCCGTAGAATAGCACGTGTATATATATATATATATATATATATATATATATATATATATATATATTTTTTCTCGAGGATCCGTATCTCTCGTCCTTCCAATTCTGGTGATACTAAATTGGCGGAGTGAACTTCTCGAAACTGCAAAGCGGGTGATGATCGATACCGTAGTATAGGGCGTGACAATAATTCTGGCCGCTGTCGGTCATTTCTTTCTTTCTATTTTTTTTTTTTCTTTAGCATGCACCCAAAGGTCGCCCGGTGCGCGAGGGTTTTCGCACATTCCGCCCTCTCTTCAAATCCTCCTCCGCGACCGGGAATCAAAACGCTCGACCTCCTGTCGCGGTATGGTAGGACGACGCGTAGCCAGTAAACCGCAGTAATGGGTCCAAACTCTGGCACATGCAGGGCCCTGTGTCTGGTTTAGTCGCTCGATTCGGCGGCTGCCTAATGTGTCACCAGAGTGAACTTCTGCACGGTCCCTTTTTTTTTTTTTTCGAAAGACCACGCACTTTGAAAGCATTGAGACGTATCAGTGTATAAGTGCTTTTAAAAAGCGCCATTCGCAGCCATAATGGCACCAGAGCCTGGATAAGTCTGTCAGAACAAATTATCGCTGAACCAGAATTAGATAATTGTAAAGAATTTCTAACACGTTCTTCAGCTTCTAACACGTTCTATTATGGGCCCTGCGATTCCCCTTTCATGTATCGTCGTCCATTTTTCATTATTATGCTCTATAAAGTGTTTCAATTTGTACCTGCCACTCTCTATGCATTATTTAGAGGTGCTTTACTCATTATGCGATTGTATTTTCTAATACATTTTTTCCGGAGCTTTCTTTTTTTTTTACTCCTTTGTCAATCTATTGTTATCTTTTTTTTGTATGTACCTTTCCCCTCCTGCCTGGGCCTTCTAAGGCCTGCAGTATTCCTAAATAAATAAATAAATAAATAAATAAATAGACTGCTGAAGCGCTTCCTCTATTCAATACTACATCTGTTGGCCTTTAATGCAGACAGAAATAATCTAATAACCGATTGCGGTCCCGACGAAGAAGGTCTCGATGAACCCAATAACGAATCTCGCTATCCGGTTAACAACCCTCGCGCCACTCTTTCTAATCACCGTTTGAACAAACCAGAACAACCCAGAACAACGTAGGATAGCCTTGGCTATACCCCCTCCCCCCCCCCCCCCCCCCGAATAGGAGAATGCTGAGGTCGGAAGCGATAGCGTTCTCCCCTCCAACACGCGTGATGATACCTCGCCAAGAGTGCCGGTTCATTCCACTTCGCTCACGGCACAGCAAGAGTGACGCGCGGCCGCTCTCCCTCTGCAGCTGTAGCCAGCGCTGCACCGTACTACATTGTGTAGTGGCAAGGGTATTTGACTGGCATTGCAACGGCGTGCTTTCCACGTGGGTAGCACGTGGGTCGCTTGCCACTCGCATGCCGTCTGCCGAGAGTGACGTCGCCGGCGCCCTTGTTACGTCTCCCGATTTCGCGGCAAATGTCAGTGCTATTCGCCGACTGTTCTAACAAAGAAACTGCGTATCTCAAGCCACTTCCGCGTCAGCTTTCAACATTCTACGGTTCAATAAAGGTCTCCTTCTGGGCGGGCGACAGTTTTTTGTCTAGACGAGGTAGATATGTTCTCGGTTTGTCGTAAAACTCGTCGCACAGAAGTGGAAGGGGCATTTTGACTTAGTCGTCACTTTAGAACTAATGACGTCGAGAGGCAAGCGATCAGGAAGATATGGATCAGAACTGCTCCGAAGTAAAGGGAAATGCTGTGCAATATGGGATGCGCTCTTTTTTTTTCTTTTTTGAAAATGGTAGCATACCTGTTTCTTTTGGCAGATAGCGCGATTGTGCCAAATCATTTGCATTAGTTGTTGAGGCGGGCGTTACTTCCACGAAAGGTCGCAGTACGCGTATTACTCGGCTATTGGGTTGGATCCCAGTACTCCACGTCAAAATCGGTTCGGGTGACTTAGAACGGCCGCGATAGAGTGGAATGGAACGCTATATCTACGCCCTTCATTATGGCTCGTCGATGTTTCCTGTTACAAGCATACTACACGTTCAAGTACCACAGTCAGGTCGAGCAGAATGCACTGTCCGAGACCATCCTCAGCGCAGAAGGCTTTGAAAGCGCCGTTGCGCTTCCTGCGGAGAACTGGTCTTAGAGAAAGGTTTTAAGCAGTGCCATATTGTCCTTTCCTTCCCCACATTTTATTTTTGCTCATCTTTCCTTTTTTTTGTAACGTCTCTTCTCTATTATCTTTTACTCCCCTTGCCCCCTCTCCCCTGCACAGGGTAGCCAGCTGGTCTGAGAACGGGCTAACCTCCCTGTCTGCCTGTCTATTCCTGCTTCCTTCTCCTTATACAGCATGTGTAAAGTACGCCCCCACTACATGTGTCACTCATAAAAGGTTGTAGTCGCTAATGAGTAAGAGTCACTAAATCATTATGAGGACAGCAAAAAGAGATACATTTGTGCCTACGCTTGACAAATTCGTTTGCAGACGACTGGGTATACATGGTGAACTACTCGGATGAACATGTTTGTGCAGGATCTCATGCCCCGTGCTCGATCTCATTTATTCTCTGGCAAGCCTTCTTGAAATGCAAAAACGGCCGCGTTACCGTGCATTGGGTGTTCGTTAAAGTCCTGCAGATCGTGAGTCTTCACGAAGCGGGCCGCTCCCACGTGGGAACCGGAAGGCCGAGCCCAGAGTTGGTCAGCCAGAAGAGGGCTGCGGAGAACCGCCTCCCATCTGGCCGAGCGTGACCAGGCACACCGCCAGAGCATGTGGTATAACGTGGCGATTTCTCCACAATCGCGGCAGGTAGCCCTGGTGTATTTATCCAGATAGATTTTATGTAAGGGCGACGGATTGGGATGACCAAAATGAATCTGGTGTCCCTCACTACGGCGTGCCTCATAAGCAAATTCTGGTTTTGGCACATAAAACCCGGGAATTGAATTTTTTTTTCCTCATAATATATCGTTTTCAGACCAGCATTGCACGATTGCCGCTTAGATCATGGATTAAAGCTTGGATAAGAAACACAAGCAGAAGACTGGTCTTTTATACAGATCCTATAGAGCGTGACTGGTTAGTGAATGTGGGATAGCGAAAAACTCACAATGCGTATAGAGAGAGAGAGAAGGAAGGAAGACAGGGAGGTGAACCAGGCTTTTGACCATTTTGCTACCCTACGCGCACAACGCGTAAACGCGGCCCATGCCAGTTGTACGTGGTGTCGCGTTTCGCAATAATGGGATTTATCACTTTGCGAAACTGGCCTCTCTGATTACAGCTCTCGGTTGGCCCACTACATCTTGCGCTAATCTCGGCGCAGACGAAACCGCCCGATGCCGGCGATAATCGTTCGCGTGAGCATCGCACGCCATACAAAGCTCGCTGCTTAGATCTTTCTTTCTTTCTTTACAGCGCGGCGCGCATCACCGACCCTATACTATACATTCGAGGATGGTGGGCAAGGCTTTGTTCGACGAAAAACACCTCTACGGCGTCGAAAAAACTTAGACGGTCACTGATCAACCGCGGAAACAAGCCAATAAACGCTAGTTTATCGCACGCTTAGTAAACGCAGCTGTCGAGGTGGCCATGCACGGCGCTTTGGCCCCCTTACGCGACTATTTGATCCGCACCGATGGCACCGGCTGTTGGAATCTCAGCGCTGCCACCAGCTGTCGGAACCTCAGTGCTGACACCCGTTGTTGCAACCGGACCGTTGGCGCCCGTTGTTGCAAATGGGTCGCAAGCCCCAAGGGTAGCGTTGGCCTGGCGGCCTGGGGCACACTGGAAGCATCCGAAGGTCCCAGCAAAGCATGAGGCGACTGCTAACAGAACAACTTGTTTATTCTAGCATCGCAAAGAGCGGGCGGTCAGGTCGACCGAAGTAGAGAGACGGGAGAGCACGTTACTCAACAGAAGAAATCGGAGCCTCTTTCCTGGCGTCCGGGGGCAGCTGCTCTTATACTCTTGGCGTCGCGGGCAAGAAGGAAGGTCACGGGACGACACCACGTGACAGCGGCGACGGACGGACTGATAGACACGTCGGGACAAGGAGGTGACGCATCAGCCGGGCCGGCGCCGGTCAGACCTCCTCGCTTCACACTGGGGGAGCTCCTCTCCCCGGCTGCCGCGCTTTGACAAGCGTGGGCACACACACACACACGCACACACAAAGACACGTGGCACTGAACATGCCGGGACGCGCTCGGCGGGGATGCGTCGCGGCCGCTCCGAACGGGCCAAAATGTCCGCCGCTTTGAATGAAGCCCCGGCGTCCGCTGCATCCGCGCAGGTTACACCGCGCGTCGCAGGCGAAACGTAACAGGACGCTCGGTCAAGCGTTGTCGAGGCGCGGAGCCTTCCGACCGGGAAATCTCGCGTGACCTTTGACGCAAGTGGTGGAGCGGTCAACTCTGTGCAGCGACGGTTCAATATACAAATAGGACTCCCACTGATACAAGGACCACTGCGAAACTGCGCCGTCGCACGACGTTATGTGCGCCTATTCCCGTCGGCATCGCGTGCCAGATTGAACAGAAATCGATGAGGCAGTCTGACGAAATGAGCGCCGCCGTTTGCGCTGCCATTGTGCGTTCGGAGTCGCTGTGGCCTCGAGATTACTGGCGCAACCCGATGTAGTGGTTCAGCCGCTACGATACTGTGCTGACGAACACGAGGTCGGTGGTTCGACTCTGCCGCGCGGCACTTAAACGGCACGCTTTGGGCTATTGGGAACACGAGCGTTCAAAGTTAATTCCGACTCTGCCGCTAACCACGTCTGTCATAACCACTCGGATTACTCGGTTCGCGCTACCGATCCAAGTCGTCGGCGCCGCAATTTGAAGAGGTGGTTCGCTACGTGCGTCGCTTATATGAGATGTCAATAGAATGGTTTGGTGGGCTAGTTGGTATTACGATTGTGGGAAACCAGAGCGCAGGGGCGACAATGCACGAATCTCTGTCTTCGTGTCTCGGCGTGCCTGTGCTGTATTCTCGCAGGCTATATGGTTTCTTTTTTTCTTTCTCTTTGTCGCAACGACCAGGCTACACAACTTTCCTCTATAAGGAGTGAAAGAAACAAGGAAGTCCGATGGCTCCATCTTTTGTTATATACAACCATATGCAGGAAACAGAAAATGAAGTCACATAATTGCATGTGCGACAAATATTTGTTTAAAGCGAAGCGTCTTTTTTTTTCGCGAACCGGTTTTAACGACAGTGGGTGTTGCGGCCTGTCTGTTCGCTTACCGAATAGGCCAACCAATCACAGCGGAGCACGCGCGCCGCCGGTTTCCTTGCACTAACACCAGATGGCGCTCGCCTCCGCGCATCCGCGGCCGCTGCATTGAATTAGCCTCTGTGCAAGGCCTGAACAAAGCCTTCACTGCAACTTCGTGCGAACATTCAATAAACACAAACTCCTGTCTCAGCTCTCTCCGCACTCGCGCAAAGCTTCGCTGTATATAGATTACAGCTCGCTGGATCTGCTGCATATTTCTTTAATTGAAAAAAAAACAAGAAAGGACAACTCAAGGTGCCAAAGACGACTCGATCGCCGAAAGTTTCCATTGAAGCGGTTTAGAGCAAGACTGTGCGACGAGACCGAAGTTTTATTTTACTCCTAATTAACACTTGACGCTTAATCCTTAAGCACTTCTCCACACTAACCAACAAAGCGAACTTCGCCGTTAATGAGGACGTTGGCGACGCGTTGAAAGTTTTAGCCACGCTGTCAGTGTTACTATGGCCATCTGCTGCTGAGCGCCAGGTTCGGTTACGAGCCACAGAGGCGGCGCGAACGATACGGCATTCCCGTGCCGAGCTTTTGGTGCACCTTAGTAGACTTCCAAGCAAACGAAATTGTTTCACGTGCCTCCAGAACGGGGCTTCCGAACGGCGTGTCGCTTTGGTACATCAGACCTCACCAGACAATCGATGGGTGTTGAAGACCCAGAGGAGCAATATAGTAGAGATACAGCAATGCAATAAACGCGCGAAGACGACGCTTGTTTTAGAGTATTTCGCGAATTCGTCTTTTTTTTTTTCACTAAGAATCAAATTGGATCGCACCTGTTGCGCTCGTTCGTTTCCACTGCGGGAACCTTGATTTACGCGTCTCTCGTTTAGCCGGAACTTTCGCTCGGTGCCGAGCAGGAGCCCGATGTCTCCCGCGAAGCTGCGTACGATCAGAGCGTTCGTGCCGACGAACGAAAGTTTCGCGCTCCCGAAACGAGCGTCGGGACCCAATGGCACCCTAGAGACAGCAAAGGGTCGCCTCGTGTGTCGAAAATCCTCGACCCTGCGACCAGTCCGCGCGTCGCGCAGGGTGACAGCCGAGCCGGTCTGCGCGGCCCTATCGTCGCAATCGGGCTTGTCGACAGACGAGGCGTTACCCTCACGCGGGCTTCCTTGACGACACCCCCCTCCTCCACTCCCCCCCCCTCCCCCAACTTTGACCTCCGGCTCGCGTCGTCGTGCGTTACTACGGCTTCCTTCCTTCCTTCCTTCCTTTCGTTTCCTTCATTCGTGCCCTCTTTCTCTCTCTCTCTCTCTCTCTCCATATATATATATATATATACATATAACCACTTTCTATCTTGCCGTTTCCCACCACGCTGTTTCGCGAGACACCGACGCGCCCGTAGCTGGACCTCTCGTTGCTGCCGCACGTCGTCGTGCAGAAGCCAAGCGGCGCGATTATCAGCCGCCACACTCTGTACCTCCATTCATTCGTTGATCCTTTCGCTCTGCCTTTGCGGAGTATTCGATGTTGCGTCGCGCCAGTATCTCGGCGCGTCTCGCGTTTCGTTCGCCCGTGCGCGTCCGCCAGATAGCTTTCGACGCGCCGTTGGCTGATCGCGAGACGGAGATTACGCGGCACAAGCGGCTGTCGCGGCGTGGAATGGCCTCTCCTCCCCCCGCTTAACTCGTTCTGTAAGGCGGTAGCCGGCGGACCCGCGTTCGCGGCCCACCTCCCCTCCGCAGGCTATGGCTGGCCAAGACGACGCCTCAAAGCACTGATGAATGAAGCACTGAACACGTAATCTTGGTGCGTAGGCGTCCTACTCTTAATACGTTGCGTCCGCTGCTGGCCTGCGTTGTGCCTTTATGTGCTTCGCTTTATTCTAAATCGTGTGTGCGAATAGTGATCTTTTGAGAACGAATCGAATACGAATCGAATAGCGCCAGAAGCGAATCGAATCGAACAGTTTTCGAAAAATGAATAGCCGTTATCCCCATTCGCATATAACGGTGTTCACATCCCAGTATTCCTAAAGGTTGGGAAGCTTCTGTCATTACGTAGTATGCTATGAGGCTTTTGTTATTAAAAGCACAACGGGAGCATTAGAAGCAAACAAGTCGTTTCTTTGCATGCACAGGACTATACAGAGAGTGCGAGTGATCGCTGTGCAGCCTGTAAAGTGTGGCACTTGAGTGACGTAGCCTGCTCCACTACGCAAGTTTTCATGTTTTATGTCCATGCTATGCCCACGGGGTTGAAAATTCACCGTGCTTTTAGTCCAATTTTATGATTATTCCGGCTCACGTAGCGTTCTGGAATATTCGAAAAGTATTCGAAAAAAATCGCATTTACTGAATAATCGGTTCGAAAACCGAATCGAACAAGACCACTATTCGATTCTTTATTCGAAACTTTCGAATATTCGCACAGCCCTACCTTTTTTTCTAAATGGGTTTTATTCATTTCCTGTGGGGCCTCTTATTAAATTTCCTTCTATGGCACAGAATGTCCCGCTAATATACTCCGATTTTCATCGTGTTGCCGACTGTGGTCATGTGCTGTAAGCACCCACTGCCTTGTCAAGCTGCTCTTGTATCGTTTTACGTCGGCCCTTCACAAGTAGTAAACTGAAATGAAGTTAGTTTAAACCAACATAATGATGATAAAAGCGAACCACGTACATCTTACATATTGCGTTGAGCCTGCGCATACGAAATATATTAACATGCAGCAAGTGTGTCACAAAAAATAATATTGGTTGCCAACGCGCACCTTAGAATCTACGTGAAGCAAAGCTGTAGTGAATCGCGTAAATAAATTATATACAAGCGGTGGTGTATGCTATTGTCTGCTTTCGTTCTATACAACCTGTAATATCACGCAATGCGCATGTTTGCCCTCCCCCCTCCCCCCCCCCCCCAACGAGTGTCACAACAATTTTATCATGAATATTTTTATGCTTACGCGTTAGACGACTAGCTAAGCCGTCACGCCAACACAAATTCAGGCACATGCACTGTGCAAGACGCGTCCACGCAGCGGTGTCACGATGAAGAAGGCGATGCACGATGTCTGTCAAAGGGAAGTGTGTGGTGATGGCATGTGTATGGGCACAGACAAAAACACGTAACGTATCTAGCTACGTTTAAGAATTCTGTACTTGTGTAAAAGTGTGACATACTCATTCTGAAGGATTGGCCATAAATGGGCACACCCTTGGTCCGTTCTTCAATGAACATCTCCGACACCAACATCGGTCTCTGGGTGTCACAACTACATCACGCGACAAGAAGCCCCAGATTCCGCATTAGTTAACAACAGGTCGCAAAAGCATTACCCGTTTGCTGCAGAACAGTTATACGATTGGCAAGCACCATTCACTACAAGAAAACAAGCATGCTTCGCATTATGTAGATGTCAACTTAAGTTGAGTCTGCTAGTTTCGAGACACACACAGAAAAAAAAGGTGTGAGGTTATCCCACTAACTTGCGACACTGTATAACAACGACAGCCTTTATTGTACGCATAATTTGTCCACGCCTGTCGCAGTGTTCACTAAACTGCGTGAACATATTACGCGAAACTGCGCTTCAATGTAAGTAGCAATTCCCTGCTCGCATCGGTCTTGTGGCCTCTGCTGCTCGTGGTCTCGTTGGAGAGGGCAATTATTATTTTTCAAAAATGAACAAGGAGAAATGAAACTTGCGCCCAATAATATAGCCATGGGTACTCGAAGCCAAAGTCCAGCAAACGGACGTTTCGTGTATTGCAGCGTCATCGGAATCTTGTCGGCCATCAAACCCGAGGCATAGCGCGTACCAGAAGAACACCGTATAGGGCCCCCAGCTACCGCGGACAGTGTCTCTTGACGTTGGACTGTGGCCTCGTCTCGAGACCGCCACGTGAACGACAATCGTCGTCTTCGTCATATCGTCGTCACATCGTTGTCGCTCTTTCGTCTTCGTGCGTGGCATGGATGGATGTCATGAGCGTCGCCTTTGAAACGGGGCGCTAACTTGCGCCACCCGGCCTAGTCCACGAGTTTCCCGGGGGAAAATGTGTTAAACTTGGTCGTGTTCTCTCTGCTTGCCAATGTTCACTAAGCGATCGCAGCGCTCTTCGCGAGTACACCAACAAAAGCTTCCCTTCAACTGATTCGCGTAACCCGTTGGAATCCGCAATTTAGCCTTATTTCGTGATGTTTATTACGATGAGAAAAAAAACGGCGTCTTTAGAGGAACTAGTTACATTAATGCGAGCGCCAGATGCTCGTCATCAATGACGGGAAAGCCTGCGGTGCATATAAAGCGAACTATCATGTCGCAATGTAACACACTTCGTGGCACTAAAAACTGGAATTAAAAGGCCTAACACTAAATTAGAAGTCGTCAGCACTCCAGCTGACAATCGTCTAAATCAAGAGAGAGAGAGAGATAGAGAAAGAGAGAGAGATGAAGAGGAAAGGCAGGGAGTTTAACCGGGATATTACTCTCCGGTTTGTTACCCTACACTGGGATCGGCAGATAGTGGTTAGAAAGAGGACAGAGAGGAAAGGGTAAAAAAAATTAACACAGAGACGCACACACACACGAGGGTCGTTCCAATTAGAGACGTTCACGAATGATGGTAGACCGCAAGAAGCGCAGTAGTGCTAAAGCACAGCATTCTTCTGTGACGTTAGGTCCTGTCGATGGTATAGAATTCCTTCTTCCGATGGTGGTCTCTCGCGCAACTGGTCAAGTTCGTGGCGAATGAATTCCCTCTGTGGACTGTACTGCGGGCAGTCGCCGCATATGGCCAGTGGATTCTTCATCGCCGCAGTGGTCACATGTTGCGGTGGCGGCCATCCTTATCGTCTAGATCAAAATTTTCTTCGGGCGTGGAGTCATCTGAGTGAAGTGTACTTATCTGAGTGAAGTGCACTTCTGCGGAAACTTCCGTCTGCCGTGCGAGTTTTCCAAAATCTATGCTGTGCTCCTCCCTGAAAACATATGCCGGAGGTTCTTTTTTTATTTTTCAACACTTTCAAAGATCGCCTGTGTCAGATAGCATCATTCTTGTCATTGAACTGGTTTACTGAAAGCGGCAGACATTACTTGCATGAGAAATAGAAATGCATAATCGATTAATTGAGATCTCACGAATTAGTTTTCTAATCAATCGCTTTATGCTTCATAATGAGAAATGCGAATAGGGGCCGGTCAGTTCGCCTCAAACTAATCTTCAGGATGGCACCAGTTTCGAGATACTAATTGTCGAAGTTGGCGACAAATTACATTGGCGTCCCAGTTAGTTTTTGCTTCAATGCATAAAACATTTTCTGAAAAAAAAAAGTAAGTGCTATAGCTGCGCACTTTTCTGAAACCGGTGCCATCCTCAGTATTCGCTCCAAGTGACATGCTTGCAAACTCGCCGGCTACATACAGCTCGCATATAAATTGCAGTATGTGCCGTAAGGTAATTAGTACAAAATCATTTAGTAATTTTTATTAATTTGGAAGAATTTGCATCTAAATTTCGCGCGACTAATGTCCGCCGTTCCGAGCAATCCAGCTAAAAGACTACACTTACGCTACAGGCCCGAGGCAACTAAACAAGAAAAAAAAATCTGTACGGTTAACAAAAAAGCAACCATCCTGTGTTTAGTACGCATTAAAAATATCCAAGAATTTTCACATTGATCCGAAAATCCGCGCTACGACTTTCATGATATCTGCCATGTTGCCACGGAGCGAAAAAAAAAATTGAAAAAAACGCTAGTCTTTGTAACCGGATCTTTAAGTGTACTATCGAAGCTGTTCAGCAAGACTTCAAGTTTTTGTTGTACACAGCGCTGAGCGCTTTTTACATCAAAAGGGCGTATGCGCTGCGCACTTCTTCCGTAAACGTGCCCCTTGCATTTCTTCAACCGTGTCTCATCGGTTTTCAGGTTATCGATGCGTCTGCATACATAGCGCTTGCCTGGTCGACAAACAGTGGCCCGACCCATATCGAAAGGCTATGTCAAGGAGGGAAAATAAACATTCAATATGGAAAGGGCAGCCCACTGCAGTAGAATGCGAATACACAAATAGACGCAAGGCTTTCAAAAAGTTGAAATTTCGACGAATAAAGCCCAGTGATCAGATGTAAAACTTCGAAGTTGCTCTCGTTTTGCTGTATAAATGCGTACGATTTATGTCATGTTTGATAATTTTACAATTGCGTGACTTTTAGCAAACCATAAAACTGTGCGGAGAATGCATTTCTTGGCGTATGTGCGCTTCTCATCGCTGTCAGTGTGTGGTATTACACATGTATAGATATATTGGTCCTTTGAAGAGGAACGCAAGTTCCTCTTCACGTTGATCAAAAGAGTTGATATGCAGAGCCACATGTCGTACTACCGCTTTACGAGACTGCAGAGCATTGCCAAAGAATAAACCTATCTTTTAAAACGAAGCTTTCTTTGCCTACCTTAACCTTTACGTGCCAAGCCTTCGTCATCGGACTGTTTACATAGATACATCACTGAAACTATGAATTTTGACCGATCAAATCGTGCCACTTAGCCCAACTCAATTCCGCCCAATAAAACAGCCCCCACATGTGCAACCTGCACATACTATAATGTCGACTCGTAAGTATGCTTCTAAATGACGACACAGACCTCTTGATGTAACACACAGCGATAGTCAATGTTTACTTTGATTTGTTTAACTTTTCTTACATATGAACTATGCCAATCTTGGACTATTGGTCACGTGCCCCTGCGTACGGGCCACTAGGCGCGTCCTGCCTGTTCTTAGCCAATCCTCCAGAATGGCTGTGTGCCACGATGGCACACGCGGTCAATGATGTTTAAATGTTGCCTGATACGCGTCGTACCTATATGCTCACAGCCCGGACGTCGCCATACTTCCCACTAGCATCGCACATTACCCTTTTCTTTTCTTTCCTTTTTTGTTTTTGCCGTCACGTAGTTATTTTCGATGAGGTACAATGTATCTTCATCTTGTTATAATCTTCCCCCTTCGCAATGTCCCACGCCATGCCTTTAGGGTAACTGAGTAAATAAAGAAATAACTAAATAAATAAACTGAATCGCCTCCATCCTATAGTGACATCATTGCCTAGGCGCCCCACACATCGTGCGTCCACCTTATTCTGCGTTTGAATTTCTGGGCAGCTTGCGGAATGGTGCAGTACATAATATTAATTTAAAAAAAATATCGCGTGCGATTATGCGTCGCGGGACGTGGCATTAAACGCAAATGTAAGCATTCAGTTGCGTGTCATTTAATTCGCCCTTTTTTACAAAAATTCCAACGTGTGCGTCAGATATGCGCAATCTCTCTCTCTCTCTCTCTCTTTCTCTCCTTTTTTCTGTAAAGAGCGCAGCATCGTGAAAAACCGTGAGGGCAACCGTTGAACAGAACGGCTTCCAGTGCGGTCACATATATGGGCGACGTCGCGAGCACTTCACCTGTAAAGGCAAAGGGATCTATCTGTCTATGTAGTTGCACGTCACCAGTCGAGCTCGTTCGGTATGCAGGTGGCGTTGTGGCTAGACATAGCGCACAACAGGCCGTGCCTCACGCCGGTCAAGGCTCCGGGTGTGTCTGTGCGAGCCCGCGATACTGAAAGCACGCTGCTCTGAAGTACGCAGCTGTTGGGTGGAAGTTCCGCAGAGCGATTCTGTACAGCTGCGCGGAATAGCTGGAAGGCAGTTGCGATAACTTACTCCCGCCTACTCGAACGCTGCCTCCCGCTGGACTCGGATGTGGTGATAATAATTTTTTCAGTTGCATCCCCTTCGAATAGGGGTGGCGCCAAATATTCACCCAGCCTTCTTGACTTAATTGTCTGTTACCGCAACGCAATCTGTAGCATTCTGCCTATCCGTTCGTTGCCCGTTAAAGGTGTCGATGATTGTTGCACTCAGGCCTCTATCCCTTCCCTTCTTTTTTTTCTTCCCTCATTAATAATCGCCTCTCTGAAATTTCTGAAACCACAATTCTGAAAGATGCAAATCTCTCACGATTCTGCATTGCCTGGATAGCTTGGCGTTCTACTGCCATCTGCTGAGTCGTCACCGGAGAAGGCACATGACTCATCCTGTCGCGAACATTTGCTTCCGCATATTTTTGCCTTCGGGCAGACAGCTCGGGGCACGAAAAGCAAGGCACTGTCTTTTCTGTTATCGTATAAAATTTATGCGCAGATTTTCTGAACGTCGCAGTTGCAAATCTACATGGTCTCTTTTTTTTTTGGGTCTTAGTACGCGGCTTACCGTCAATGTTATTGTTCTTCGTGACGCACAAAAGTAGATGACAGCGCCTCCCGTCGACAGAAGTAGTCATTGCTCCGCGACGAATTCTTAGCGATAATTTTGTGACTCTGCTCCATTTCACGAGTACCTGGCAGCAGTGCCAAAGGTGCGCGGCGTGCACAGGCAATATCTTTCCGCAGCGGCACGTAGTTCAAGGCGTAACTGGCTGTTTATTGGCTGCGCTAGAGAGTTTGATTTTTGCTCGCTTCATGATACGACACAGTGATACGTAACATGTTATGGCCTTTGCGCGTGTACGTCGTATACCGAACATTACTGCGGCAGTTACCGCCGATAACCGTAATAGCCACCCTAACCGTGATCACTTATAGAAACATGGCACCACTCATACTGGGCAAACCACTAGCTTCCATCCGTATTCGCGAACTTTACTTGCTCTGCGCACTGTCAACAAGAAACCAGGGGCAAAATTCGCCATCGCAATGTCTCGTCTCAAACTCAGGTCAAATCATTGGATATGTTTCGTCGTAATTATTGAGATTGGCTGCTTGTTTTCACGCTGCGGGGACTACAGACGCGGCACCGAGCCGTGAAACTAGTTTTCTTTTCTTGTTAGTAGATGGCACCACACGCTTACACTGGTGATGCGTTGACGACGCGTAACCATATAAAGGCCTAATTGTTTACTACCTCATTAATTTACTGCCCCAGCCTAGCAAGCAACGTGATGACGGTACCGAGCAAGTAGACGCCTAACAGACACAGTGCCATAGGTGAACATATACAAAGGCGTTCACCCTAACTACATGCTAAGGAGGCTGCAAGGTGACTGCAGTGAGCGCGTACAGGTGAAGCGAAGCCCTGCTGTCACATGCATGTAAACAAAGCTCAAATTATGGCATCAAAACTTTTTTTTTACGTCAATCCACCGACTATGGAGAATGTACCGATAGGATACCAAGCAGACGCTGAGCAGACGACGCGGCGCGAATGAGCACATCTGGGAGGGGCTTCAGGCCTTTCCATTGGTTAAGAATTCGTGTAGCTTCCGTAGTGTTGCAAGGAACTACTGAGATAGGGTATAGGCGCTCTCGCCTACTATACGGACCCACTAGACTCAAGGTGTGTTTTTCAAGCCACTCCTCGACGTAGGAATGGTGAAGTGTCCTTAAAGCACCGTGTGTTTTTCAAACAATGCGGCTCTCAAACAGGGTAGCTCACAGGCTGTGACGTACCGGTGCGCATGAAATCGCGGGTTCAATCCTACCCCAGGCGACCACATTGCAATCGGGACGGAATGCAAAAACACTCGGGCTGCACGCATTAGACCAACGCTAAAAAATAAAATAAAATACGGGGTGTTAAAATTAATCCGAGCTCTCCCTAGCTACGGCGTCGTTCCAGCTATTCTTTTGTTATTCGGAACTATGGGGAGGCGTGTGAAATACGAATGTTTCTGCCTGCTTTATGTTTTCTTTTGATTCCTGCGCGAGGTGTTATACTAGTTGGTCGCTGTGGCATTCTCACTATGACTGGAGGTACACTACGCTATGAAGCCTCCCGCGTGACATAAACAGGTGCACGTTCTTCAATTGCTTTAATTTGCATCCTAATATGCTAGTAACTGATGGGCGATCGAGCTCTTCTCTCAAGCAGCGTTCTTGTTCACATTTCACTTAAATTTCACTTGGGACCACTTGTATTAGGCGCCTCCCTCGCTGTCTAAACGTTGTTATATTTGAGTTCAAATGTATATCCTCGAAGATGGAAGTCCCGTATGGAACTTTCGTTTGGGTTTGAGTCTTTATTGAAGACGTGCATTTGCGTGTACATGGTTGTGGAGAAAGAGAGCTTAATTGAATGTTATACTTTTCATGGGCGACTCAACAGCCCTGTCATGCATTTCACGCAGTGCCCTTACATTGTGTGCACGTTAAAGAACCGCAGGTGGTCAAAAATTATTCCGGAGTCCTCCACTACGGCGCACCTCATAATAATATCGTGGTTTTGGCACTATAAGCTGCAGATTTTAGTTTAATATAATTTTAAACATGTGAATCCGATCAGCGGTAAAGCGCGACGCAAGTGCACAAGCAAGTCTCCTTGAACCAAGTCCTTGCGTAACGCTTGATTAGCGAAGCGTTTGGTTAGCACAACGTCAAGAGACGTCAAGGTGTTGACTGGAGCGTATTCGAATTTGAGTTCGTAAGTGGAGGTGGCCTGGTTACGTAATGCGTGAAACAGGTAGGCGGCGCAGTTTACCGTAGAGACCAAATTCGGCGCGAAAGGATAGTCGGGTCGAAGTCAGTCCACGTAAAAAGCGACTGTTCGGAGACTGCCGGGAAAGGCCTTCGTCCTGCAATGGACGCATGATTGACGATGGTGGTGGTGTGCTAGTAGAGAAACGACAATCAATACTTTCTTGTCGTTTGTGGAATGGCTGAATGGCTCACGATAGGCAAAATAAGGGCAGACATGTATATGGGCTCTCAGCGCAGTGTGCCTGTTATTTTATAGGATTGCACCTTGGCCTTTCTGGCACGTTAAGCTACCTCAAAGCATACGCGCACGCACGCATAGCGCCACTTTCAACAACGTGAGCATTTTGCGTGATGAAAGCTATAGATATACATATCGCTAGGCGTGTCACTCAACATAGGCTCAAATGGACTCCGTGGACCATAAAAGACGGCAATAATACTGAAGGCCCGTCATTTACACGGCGATTTGCATCGATAGCATGCGCGAAAATTCGAAACGTCTAGTTGGTGCTGAAATGGGTATGGCTTGCAGATTGATCTGCCATGCCACCTGGATATATGTGCTGCATTTAAATTATTGGCATCGTTAACTGGTACATAATTTTACCCAGAATCGCTACACTACTTATGCAACCGTGTTTTCCACTCCGCGTAAACACGGGCATCACTTCGAAATCTCGGTTAGTTGGCGGTCTAGCGTAAGCGAGAGGTTTGCGTTTGGCTTCATTCAAATTTCCCTTTCTACATTGCTGAGTGCATTAGCCTCAGGTTGAGTTAAGCGCATTGTTCTTGTTTTCTATTTCTTGAGATATCTAAAATTGGCCTGTGAATCCCCCACCCCCGCCGACAAACATCGAAAACTTGTATTGTTATCTAAAGGCTCTTTCATTCAAGTAACTCTCGTGGAATTCCCCACCAAAGCTGCCCTTCGAGTTACTCGAGTCAAAGCAAACTCTGTCGATAAGAATCCCGCACTGTTGTCGGTGTCCATGTACCTCGCCCGTCAAACGCTAGCGATTGCGCAAGTGTGTGTGACGTCTCAAACGTTGGGCATCAATGAGGGAAAACCGTAAGGAATCGGCTCCACGATTGCATAAACAGAAGAAAGAAGTGTCACACGGCGCCGAACGTTTTCTTCTCCTCTGTTATCGCCGACTTTGTTTGCACCAGCGAGCGCCAAGTGGGCGGATATCGGAGGCCTTTCAGATTGCCGAGCTATAGTACTCGAGCACTGGGCAACGAAGGTCAAGTGCCGTATTTGTAAACACGCAGAATCACGTGCGTTTCGAGATCCGTGATTGGGCGACCATTGCGTGACGGTCGGTTCATACCTTGGCGTCCGTGTCCGTGCAAGCGACCAGTCCAAGCCCTTACGCTAAGAGAACTATACCGTCGCCGCGCTTTGGACCAGCCGAGGCCGGCTCGCAAGCACTCTATCGGAAGAGCGATGAGAAATCGCGAAGTCGGCAACTGAACTTTGTTCGAATGGCGTGCGTTTAAACTTAAACGCGCGCCGTTTCGCATCTAATGCGTTTGTGTCGCTCCAGCATTGTCCTCGTGCTACTTGGGCGTTCTCGTCATCGCATATTCTGCTGGTCGTATACTCGCAGAATTCCTAATTCGTGTACATCGGTGATATCGCAAACGTTAGCCATAGTATGGATCAGTAATCGAATCGACTCAAGCTCTACTTCACACGGAAGCTACACACACCAGGGGTGCCGTGTAGCATCACTGGCTTCAATTCGTGCAATGCTTTATGTGCGCTTAATTAGTAGTTCAGAAGCTGAGTAGTGAAAGTTTGTTAATTAGTGAATTATACATTTTTATTTCAATGTAAATATTGTCGTCTCCTCCATCAACCTAGCTGAAAAGGCAGATTTGTGCTATGTGCTCCAGAAGATTTTCATGTTAACGTTGAAATACAACACCCGGTATATAGCAGCAATTGCAGACGTAGTAAATACGCAAATGAAATAATGTAATCGTAGAAACGTTTGCTAGCATACATTTTAGGAAGAAAACAAACTCTACTGATAACAGCGAGAGTGCTAACTTGCTTCCACGTTGTATGACAATGGTACAGCAAATAATATCAGCAGGTAAATAGTTTCAGCAACATTTTATCTTCAGAATATGGGGTGCCCCTGCTAAAACTTTGGCCAAGCTCTTCAACAGCAATAAAAACAATAAAAACTCTAAAAACACGGTGAAAAATAGGATTTTAAGACCCATGGTGTTCGCTTATTATTATTATTCCAGTCTCTACACCTTGACGCAGCCTGTAATTCTTAGCTGCAATAAAATATTCAGGTGAGCTTGTTGGTTCAGATCCGCGTCAACAGCGCAGATGAGACGATACACGGAGAGACCCTCTTTCGGTGTACCATCTCATCTGCGCCGTACACGTGCTTCTTAGCATGTTGGTTTAGGATAGGTTAGGCTAGGCTAGGCTAGGCTGGATTAGGTTAGATCAGATCGGGCTAGAATAGGTTATGATTGTATAAAACAATTGCTGAGGCGATTTGAAAAAAATTTGCTGCGTAAATGTGGTCAACTAGCCTTGCCGGCATGAGGACTAACTAATGCAAACAGTGCAAAAATTTGAAAAGTAAATATTTAGTGACTGTAGGAATCAAAATTTTTATTTAGGTCCTGAACTTTTTACAAAAAAATTGCCGAGGAAATGGGTTTAGCAATAGAGAAAGAACGGTGTTTACGAACCCGTCACACCGCAGCAAAAATAAATATCAGAGTTCTGTAAACTGCACTCTTTAGGGTATATAAAGCTGACAGTTATGGCATATGACTTACAGTGGATGTGAAAATTTTGCAATGTTTAGGGATGTTCGTGAAGTGCAACTCCCAAAATAGTGACGTGGTTCACTTTCGCTAATTACATAAGTTTCCTCCACATTACATGCATCATTATGGGTAATTTACAGAATTGTTATGTTTTTCTTTTATTGTTGAGTTAGTAATGTAAATTTGACAGCTGACCGTTCTGAAAAATTTCAGTTTTCCAACATTTCTTCTGAACAGCTGGCAGCCTAAATTAAGAATATGCTGCTGCGGTAGGTTACATTTTAGCATGTTCTTTTAAATGCAAGAAACTTCATCAAAATCGGGGCCATGGTTTCTGAGAAAAGTGAATACTTCGTTCCCATGTATTTAGAGAGGAGCTGTCCAACCAAAGTTTCCCTACGTAGACGTAACGCAGTGCAAAGGCAACGGCGCACGATGATAGACGCAAACACCGAACCGTGTGACGTATGTATGTGTTTTTGATCCTGTCATCGTGCAGCATTTGAGTACCTTATGCTTCGCATACACTTCTCACCATTCTGCCATCGAAAAAAAAAAAAGAAAGAACGTCAGACGCTGCCTTTTTCCCCATGACATTAACCCAGTAGCGTCGATGCCTCATAGTGCGCGTCTGTCTGCATTTTGTGTTTACATTCATGCATGGCTTTTGAACAATGCACTGCATCAACACAAACATTGAATAAGATGAAAGCTTGTGACCTTGCATGAGGTCACATACTTCACAGGATGACTGCGCGACTCGCGGTAAGCTGTACAGCATTAAATGAACCGCCTGTCATCTGCAGCTTCGCTCCCTTTAGCTTCAAACTTGTGCGTCAAGTCTGCGTAATTTTTTTTCTGTGCGCAAGCTCTGTGTTTTGCCGGCGTTGAATCGCAATCTCGTTTTCCCACCCCCGAGGCAGTCCACGCCCATCTGATCCGAAGGATCACGACCTCACAGCGTAACCCTCCCCTCCGCGGGGTGGTCGACTTCGCTCCGAAATTTACGGGCAGCCAGCAGCTTCGCGTTGGCAACCACGCACCACGTGGTCTCGCTCCATTGACCGCCTGTTCTGGATCTGTCGTCTGCGCCCGCCGCCAGTCTGGGGGAGAGAGAGAGTAAAGCAGCCGTCACGGTCGAGGAGGAAAGGCAGAGAGCATGGTGTTCCTGTGTATGCACTCTAGAAGGACAGCACTGCGCACCCGGGTGCCGAGGCGGCGCCAACGGACCAACCGGTCTTGTTGTTTAAAGGAACAGCAAAGAGAAAAATAATACCGCCTGTCCTTCTCGTTGTTGCCCTCGAAATCACGAGCAACGAACAAACGCTTGTCCTCTGCATGGTGACACGGCCCACTTCATGTCAGAGCGCTCCGCAAGTGTACCTGTAGATATGGACCACACCATAAAGCTTGTATTCTAATGTAGCCACAGGCTGAGCTTGGCAACTTTCGAGAACGATTACTGTGCCACAATGGTCGAAAAAAAAAAAAACAACTTTGCAGTCTGTGACGTCGCACTGACGCACCGCGACTGTGATTCCGGTGCAAAGTTACAAAAATAAAAGTCGGCCTTTATTGTCTCTTCTCATAACCAACAGATTAAGGCAATATTAACCGAACTATAGTTTTGAAAGAATGCTTTATCAATCTAATTAGATTTAGTGTGATCATTCGGTTCCATTTAATAGGTGTTGTGTCAAATCTACGCCCCAGTGGTGGCGTACCCGATGGATTAAAAATCAGCGTCTCAAAGGCCATGCTTTTGCTCGCTGCATGCGACTCAATCTATTCCGGGGGCCGAAAACACGTCAGAGACGTCGGGTTTGGGACACTACCTATTAACGCAGGGAATAGAAGACGTAGAGAAGGTCATAGAAAGTAGAGAGAGGAGAAAAGGGGATGGATAAAGAATCGCAACGAAGGGCGTGGAGAAACTGAAAGACGCTATACATAACTGACACAAAAGCTGGGTTAAAAATTAGTGGAAAAAACAAAGAAACACATACATGCATATAAATGGTACCAACGAAAGCATTAAACGTAAGAGGAGGCCATCCGTCACTGGCCGTCACTTGACCGGGACCAGTTGGGTTTCATTTTGGTTGCTGGGTTTCATTTTCCAGTTGGGACTCGCAAGATGATTTGTACCTAACGTCATTTAAGTGCGCAGTAGCTACGTGCGAAAACTGTACGTGTCGTCGATCAATCGCGGAGACGTGTTGACAAACCCGCTCGCGCGTCATCGGCGTCGATAGGCGTTAATTTCTCGGTTGGGTTTCGTGCGTCGTGGCTGGTTGGCCGGCCGGCAACGTACAGCGCGCATTTGATTCTGACCTCCGGGTCTCCATTATGGACACAATCACATTCCGCCGCAGTGCGACGTTTTCCATCTTGTGAGCTCAGATTGGTTCAAGGCGCCACTACGAGCTCTCCGATTGGCTACAGAACTCCAACACGGCGGAATTCAGTGGCACCGTTCAGACTGCGCCCCCCCCCCCTTCAACCGGCTTATAGCGAGCGCCACATCTGCTGGTTTCAAGCATGCTGGCGCCGTCTTTTTTTCTTTCGTTCATTTTGTGAGACACGAGCGCTTACTTTTACGAACGGCGTGCCGACTAAGTGTGAAAGAGTTGGCGAAGGCTGTCGGGGCGGCAAGAGTTATAAGAGCTCAGCGTCTGCTGCCGGAAAGGAGACCCGCGTCCCACGGGAAAGGCGCCGCGCAACGCGAGACTCAATCCTGCGGGCTCGGTACCGCTAAACAAAACGAAATTAATAGATAAAGAACACATGTGGCGCTGTGCAGTCGAATTCAGCTGTGCGTGTTGTGACGCTGCGCTCCACCGGCCCCATACGCTGCCTGTCTGAACGGCGCCGTCTAACTTCTCTCGGTTTGATCAAACAGCCTCGAATTGCGCCGAGCCAACGTGGCGAGGCGAGTGATTTGACGCGCCCATACTGTGTGCGGCCTCGGATCGAGCGATGTCTGCCGTGCCCTTTGCTTGTTATTCCGCGAGACACGTGCCTCGAAAAGTGCAGCGGTGACGCGGGTGCCGCTGAACGCGTAGTTGCAGCTACGAAGTTTCCTATGCTTAAAGGACTGAAGGGGCGAGCTCCTGGCGCTCCGATCGTCCATATGCCATGGGAACGATGGTTAGTTGATGGATTTACCAATGGAGCAAGGGTACAAAATGTAGGAGGCATAGCACTACGTCACCCAAGCCATCCTTGGCAAAAAAAAAAGAATCTCCGCGAACCTTTTTCCCTCGAAGTATCGTATCAACACGTGAGCTCTGAGGCTTGGTGCCGGCACTGAGAATGTTTGGTACCCGGTATGTGTTTTTTTGTTCCCTGCCGTAGCTCCGCTTGCTGAGTGGGAGAACTGAAACCTACCGCACGATCTGACACGAAGATCACGTGTTAGACCGGTGCGCTTGGCTTCGATGGTGCCGCGAAATGCATCCTCCTAGCGCTCGACAATTTCCAGAACAGCACCCCTGGGTGAAATCCCATGGGTGCTGTTCAGGAAATTGTCGAACGCCGCCGTATTGTCAAGTTTGGTAATGAGGGCGATTCCGCCAATCAGAGATACCGTATACATGCTCTCTCTGGGCTCGCTGTGGGCCGTCAAAGCTGACAAGTAGGCGAAGTTGACGATATGTCGGAATTAGTCGGTGTTCTGAATAGCATCCCTGCATGGACCTGCTTGAGTGTCGTGTTTCGCTGCATCTCGTGGCTACATTTCCTATGTCGATTCTCCAATTATGGACCTAAATTTTGAAGCAATCCTGCTTTTCTAAACGCTGTTCAAAGCAATAAATCTCTGCACGCATGCCTGACGACTGCATGCTGTTGCGTTTATAACGCAATACATTGTTCAGAATGAACTGTGTGCAAGGTCCAATGTTGTATAAAGCCAATTTAGGCAAATCCATGAACTAACCATCACTTTCATGCTGTATGCTGGCTCATACGCTATGCGTGCAGCTCCCGTTAGACACTATAGCGCCGTTGTTCCATCTGGTAATATTGTAGGAAACTTATAGTGGCAACAGATTGACAGAATCCGTAGTTACGACAAGCTTTGTCTTGATGGCACAGTCAAGCAGCACGGAATATGTTCGTGGTATACGTGAAGGCGGCCGTACAAACACAGGCACAAGTTAGAAGGAAATAGGATAGTCGGCATTGAAGTTTCCGGCAAGCATTATGTGAGGAACTCTGGTGGCAGTGTCTACGGGTGATGTAAGCATAGTGGTCCAATCTGGCTGGCAATGGTGTTCTTTTTATGCGAATTTGCCTAAACTTCGGTCTTCCGGCTTCGAATGGCTTTGTGACTTCGCGAACTGGTCATGTCCAAACGTAATAATTGCGTTATGCGTGGCACAATTCGCAGCGAATATGCACGTTCGTAGAGTGTTATTGCTTTGCGCTTTCAGAAAAATGAAGACAGAAAAGACCACCCATGAAATTTAGTCCACAAAAGGGCTGATAAGGAGTATACTAAACAAAGGCGCGAGAACCTTCTTGAGCCATAGGTACGAACGCCAGAGAAACTCATGTGCTATCAGTTCGATGGCCACTCAGCAGTTGCAGCGCCAAAGAACTCCTAGTAAATTTGGTAGAAAAATCTGACAGTCGGCGTTTGGCGTTGTCCTTGCTGAGTATGCCTTTTTTTTTTCTACTTGCGTCTGCGCTTCCGAGCCTGTCTTTCGTGAATAAGTGCATGTAGCTGGAGCAGCGCTGCCCCACTGTGTCTCTGAGCTGTGCTCGTCTGTTTAGCTGTGTCCCGACTTTTCAATTAATCTCTTAGTAAACCTTCCCTTGCCCTAAAGTTGTGGTGAATCATTTCAAGGCAGCATTCAACGCGAGATTCTATAAACAGAATCTACCCCCCTTCACAACATTCATATGCACCATATCCAATGACTTGACACGATCCTGTGGGAATATGTTAGCTATGCAGTTTATTTATCCCGTGTTTTGTTTGGCATTGGGCTAAGGAGGGGGGAAGGGACGCGATTTCATTAGTATAGCATGATTATCGGTTATATAGAGCACATATATTTTGCCTTAATCAGCTTCTCTCCCCTTTTTCATGTAGCTTTAGTATTCAGTGCACGTCATGGTTGGTATATCAATGCTACACTTGTACACTAACGAAAAAAAAAAAAACAGACACCCACGCGCACACGAAGCTCGATCACTAGAAGAGGTTTCATGCGTACAATAAATAAAAAAAAAACATGGAGGCATGGTCCCAAAACATGGAGGCAATGACGTGTTTCTGGCTTTTTCAGTACATAAATGAACCTCGTCCGAGATAGGCTTTTCGTTACTGAAAGATGGTACCACGTAACACGTAAACACGCTCTTCATGCTGACTCAAATAAAATATAATAGGGCATCTTAACTCACTTGTAAGAGCTTGCGATGAAGTGCAGCGTTAAGGTTCATGAGGGGCAGCCAGCTTACGGGGAACAGGGTATCGAAAACGGAGGATGAGTTATACAGGATGTGATCGCAGGAATAAATCTGAAATTAAACGAATAGTTACGAGATTGTATCAGCGTTCGAAGAGGCTCAGGTCCAAGGTATATAACACTTCTTGACCAGCCTTTGCTTCTCGTCGATAGCGATCGCGAAAAGAATTTGTGCCATTTTGTGTTTCCGCAACCATTATACTAATACGTATGTTAAAGAATGAAGGCAATGTCCGCGTTGCCGGCGAGCTTCTCGTTCGGCGCGGTAAATGCGAAAATACCGGCGCCTCGCTGGATACGTGATTGACGGCGCCGTTGTCGTCAAAACAATGCCGTTTTGTTTTTTTTTCTTCAGTGCAATGCGTCTTTCCTTGAAATGCGAGCGTGGCAGACTGGGCGCTGTTCTCAGAAGACGTCGCGAGTCATTTCTGACGCGCCGAAGGCGGAGGAGTGTTCCAAGCGGAAGCCGCGTGTTTCAGCGCCATTCAAATTTAGCAGCAGTTCTACGCGCGACCCGACCCTCTTAGGACGCCACCGGGTTTGTCATTCGTGCGGCAAGAACACGCGCCGAAAGTACGGCGAAAGTACACAGGGTGGAATGTCCCACGCTTATCCGTCCAGCGTTGCTACCACTTAACGTAACGCCGCGTAGTGGCAACCGCTAGCTTGGCGCCTCCCCAGCGCAGGAAGGGGTCATGCTATTGCTTCCGCTATTCTACCGTCCAGTATTCACCGCTTGTTTGTTGCCTGTCTACGTGTGCAATTCGATTTTAGTTGCTTTTCTGTTTACTTCCCTCTTTTATTGCACGTTTCTTTCCCGCCTGCGAAAAACGAGAAGCGTAGAGAGCGCGCCAAAATAACGATCCGCTTCCACGTGAACAGGGCCCGGAGGCCACGAGACGATCACATGCGCGGCGCGTGACGTCGGCTCTCGCTCCGACCAATGAGCGTCGCCCGCGCGGGCGGCGCGGAGACGAGCCCCTCTCCCGCCCTCCACTCGGCGCCGCGCAGAGCAGACGACGCGCAGGCGGCTCTTGCGCGCTGAGGACAAAAAAAGCTAGCCTCGGTCACAGGCCCGCGTGGACGCTGCCGCCTCGCAGCTTTCTAGCCCGGCACCCGGGTCGCACTATTTTGAACCGGACAGAGGCCACCGTCAACGAACCTCAAACGCAACAGGAGAGAACCGCTGCGACGCGGTTCAACTTAAAAAAAAAAAATCAAGTCGCAGCAGGAAAGCGAATGAAGGCGCGCCGATAATTCGAATGCGACAGTAGAGCGCAGGCGAGCCGAGGGGCAGAAAATGAATGACTACGAGGTCAAGTGCGCAGTTAGAGCGCTCATCGCGCTTCGTCAACGTATAAACAGAACGCCAGTGCAGCGCGAAAAACAGGGCATAGGCTTTCGCGAGGGCAATGCCTGCACCGGGCAATGTAGGCTGTTGCGCTCGCGGAAAACGAGCAGTGCGCACGGTCCCGGCGCATGCAGTGCCCGGATGCGCGTTGCAGACTACGCAGCAGCAGACGACGCCGATACCTACGTTCGTACGCCGGACGTAGCGCTGCGCACGCGCGGAGGGGCGGCTGACGTCACGGGACCTATAAATAGGACGAGCCGCGCCTCCAGCGGATAACGTGTGCACTCTCCAAGATGCCGGCATCAAAGAACGCAGCCAAGTACACGTTCCTCCGGAGCGCGATGGTCGTCGCCCGGCCGGACAATGTGGAGGTAAGTAGGCGGTAGTGTTTCTTTTTCTTCGGGTGTCTTGGTGGATCGGTCGACGGGACGGGGGGTGTTGTGGTTTGGACTCGAGGGGGGACTTGCAGGCGTTTCCAGGAGCGGTTCGGCGAGCGAGAGAGCGTGTGTGCGAGTGGAGACGGTTCATGCGCCGCGGGCATTGATGCGTCTGCTCCGATGGCGCAGGTCAAGATCAAAATGGGCGCCGACACACCGCAAAAGGCGGACATAAACGCCAACGCGACGCCCCAGGACGCTTCTGATCCCTGGGCACTACCTGTCCTCGAGGACCAGGGGGTCAAGTGGTCAGGTAAACCCCACGCCGGTGTGGCTCTTGGTACCTACCACTTCAGCGAAAAAAAAAAAGTGCGCCACTTGTGTCCCCCCTGTTTTGTGTAACGACGCGTCCGGTGTCTAGCCGATCAAGCTCCGAAGTTTTGCCACTTGCACCACGAGTCAGCGTCGTACACGTCGTCAGCAAGTGTCCGCGCTGGAGCTTCGACCGACATGGCGCCGCCCGGCGGATGGCCCATTCATTCGGCGGCGGCAGCGGCAGCGGCGGCGGCGTCTTCTGCGCAGCGGACTTCGGTGCACGGCGCCTGCGTTGTGTGGTGCAGACGACACTCTCGCCCCTTCCTCCGACATTTTGCCGGCGGCCGTATTTCTTCCGTTTCTCCGTTCGTCTTTCCTATTTTCTCTTTCTCTTTTTGTGTTCCTTCGCTTGCGGGTCCGCTTTCTTTTACTGTTAGCACGCTCCTCCCGACGCCTTCTTTGGCGATCGAGGAGCGGGTTTTTTCAGCACCATGTGAAGAATGCAGACGAAAAGCAGCGCCAGACGTCGGTGACGGGAGAAAAAAAAAAAAAATGGCGCCATACATGTGAAGAGGCCTTACAACAGCTTGCCGGCCAACAATCGGAAATTACGGCCTTCTACGCGCACGATCGTTTGTGTTATTTCCAGTTCACCGATTCGCTGCCCCCTCGAGGATGTTTTATGGCCGCCTCTTCTTTTTTTTTTTTTTTTTTCGTGCCTCGCACACTTGCATCAGCGTATGGTGGCCTCTGTACTACAGACGCTCGGCAAACGTTTTCGTTGTTTCTGTGCCTTTCCGTCAGTTTCAACTATTGTAGCAAATTTGTGTGCTGCCATCGATGCTAGCGGATTTTACACGTGGCCACACGTGTCTCTACCGCTGGGTAACGCCAGCGTCTCTAGACGTTACTATAGAACCTGCACATTGGCGTTACTAGACACCTATCTCGCTACTAATTAGTATTAGTTGCAAACGTTTAGTTAAGGTATAGATCTTAGGTGTATTCTGTCAGATGCCGTGGGCGTAGTCTTATCATTCACCTCGGGCCGTTGTCATCTGTTGATCACATGTCAATTCTTAACGTGAAAATTCAACTTCGCTGAACCATATCGAGCACTACATTTTGCTGCCTTTTCCCCCCTTCGTGTTATATTCATCTGTGCTATCTGCGGTGCTTTAAGAATACTTTATCACTTGGGCTGAAACTTAACCCGTTCCGTTTTCTTGCCTTCTTTTTTTTTTTTATCTGGCAGCTAAGATCGCGTTAGGTGTCTGCCTGTTCTAAATGCGGTCTTCTTTTCTATCAGGGCTCCTCGCGCCTAGCCCTGGTGCCAACGGTCCCGATGGCCTGTTTGATCCGCCCTGTTTTTCGGAAGCTTTCGTCATCGTCTTGAAATTCCCAGAAGCGTCCCTAGTTTTGTTTATATAGCGTAGTCCTCGCCGGTTCGCTGCCCCCCTCCTTCGGTTCCCATTCATTGCCCAAACTTTTCAGGCCCATCGCTCCAACCGCTTGCGATGCTATTTCGAGATACCGTGGGCATGTAGTATACATCGTGATTCACCATGCCCCTATCCACGGAGAGAGCGTTTTATTGCTTATTTTTTGTTTTGTTTTGTCTGGACCCTTGGTTACAATTGCGCATCCCTCTACGCAACTAGGTTTTCAGTGCCTTCTCGCACGCTAGAGGCTAGGGCTTGGTTGCGACAAATTTACTCTAGAAACGCGTGCATCCCACCGCTTGCGCGGAATGCGCCCGAGTTCAATGACTGCCGTTCAACTAAATTTTGAACTGTGATGTTCTCTGCGGAAATTCGCCAAGCGGGATACCATTTGGGATGATCTGCTCTGGGGACCGAGAGATTTCTCCGGTGTTACTATCAGAACACTAAATGACCTAGAGTGCACCAAACTATGGTACCAATAGTCTTTATCGTCGGGCTTTTTTTTTTTTTCGCGTCCACTTGCTTTTTTACTGAACTTTGATTTCGTGAAATATTTTCGCACTAATCTTTTTTGGCACATTCGTAACCGAAGAAAATAGGCTTTCGTGGTTGCACGTTTGGGAAAACACGAGGACAGCTTTAAAGCAGCAGTGACATGAACTTATAGAGTACTTAGTCATTCAATTTTCTTTTTTGTGATAAATGAATGCCAATGACTTAGAAACGCTGGCAAACGTCATAGCGCCCTGAATTCGCGTTTAATGCTTATTCTTTTACGAACCAATTATGCTTTCGGCGCCTGTGAGATTGGCGCGTCATGACTTTGTTATCCCCTGGATCGCCCCGTTTCTGAGAACGCGTGCTGAACTTAGTTTGTGTGCCACTTTTATGGGCAAAATCGCGATGCCTAGTCTTACTACTACTAGTTAGCAAAATTTCTATCCTGTAGTTGCGATAGTGTCGATGACGCTAGCTGCAGCATTTCGAGGCGAGCCTTTTGCGTGTAAAATGAAGATACGCTGCAAGTGTTTCCCGTATTCCCAACCTGTAGGCTCGCTTAGCGTCAGCCTTTTAATGCCTAGGAACGCGGTTGCGATCCTACGGGAGTCGAGACATTGGAACTAGTTGGTTTGATATATTTACTTTGAGCATAGCGCTTCAGTGACGGAGACGGGAAGTACGTTTTGCAGAATTTGAACTGATTTTCTATTTTCTTTTTGCAAAGTGACACATTTACGCCTGTAGTGCAACACCAAATAGCAACCCACGGAAACACAGGGGAAACCACCGCAGGTATACAATCTCGCAGACTCCTTGTCGTTGTCACATGGCCGCGTCCGTCGAGCGCCATGGTCACAGTAATGCGTTTTTACAACTTCGACAATTGGGGGTGTCCAAAAAAAAAAAATATAGCGTCTGTGACGTGTTCCCAGTTCCTCTATTGCTTCCGGCGCATACAACTTCCAAGAATCATCGCCTTCGAGATCTTTTATAAAACTCCGGGGAAGTGGTCGACTGGACACTGAATTTGGCACTTAGAAATGGGAGCGTCAGTAACACTAATTACGCAAGTTGGAAGAACCGTACGCTGCCCGCAACGCCTTGATTTGTCGGTGATTCGCGCGAAAAGCCTTCGACCCGTTGACAGAAACTGCACTGGGTATTTTTCTTTAATATTTACTTCCTTATTAGTTAAGTTTCTGTTCAGTGATAGTTTGGGCCAGAAAGGGCTAAGACAACGGTTAATGAATGGGTTAAGGCTCATTAAAAATTTTATTTCGCAGCTTTGCAGCATGTGAGGTGCATGTATTGCGATAACAAAATTTATTCACCCGTTGGCACGCGTACAAGTGTGGTATTAACATTGAGTTCAATATAACATCGCATACTGCACATACATCGCACTTGAAATAAAAAAAACGAGTAAACAGTAGATAGTGTCTGCTTGGCACTGGCTTTGTCACTTCCACTTCGAAATGTGTTACGGTGTACATGCAAAAAAAAAAAAAGTCAGCCTCGAATTCATGAATGACACCCGGGATGCACTCAAGTGCAGTTTCTACTAAGGTAAACAGAATTTGGACATCGTTCTGGCTGTAGGGAAAACTTTGCCTGGAGAGACGGTTAGGGCTACAGAAATCCAATTAACACATGATTATGTAAATCACGCAAAGAGAATTTTTGTCGTTACCCCAGTCTATATTCCACAATGCACGTTGTTGGTCAGGGTACTTATACGGGTTCTGTCTATATAGTATTTTAGATGCTGAAATGCGCTACATGCGTCTACAACGATGACGAACCATTTCATCCTTGACGTGGGTCTTCTTTAACATAATTTTGCAATCCCGAGACATCGCAAAGCAGCCGAATTGCCTTTAATCGCCGTATCCTCGCACGATTCATTTTAATGTCGAACGTTAAGTTTGTGGTTATGAGTCGCAGATTATGACCGTAGCCAGCGGGATTAAATGGCAATTTCCCAGGCTGCCATTCATCTCGGGTTTTCATAAAGCAAGCCATTCAGTGTGCAACGGTACCTTGTAGTATGTAAGCAATATGTACAGTGCGCAATGTTGTGGCTTGCGTTGCAGTTGTTTAGGCCAGAGGTGTTGGCGGATGACGCAATAAGCAAGGCTTGCCACTTTCTGCTCTGCCTTTGGGGCCGCTTGCACGAGACCTCTTGCCGCAGAGCTCATTTAATTATTCGTCATTTCCTTACTTGTACTGCATGTCGCAATCATTTTGAACAATATGCTAGTTTCGCAGAAAGAAAACCTGGCAACACTGACTTTATTTGCTACATCTTGCTAAGCGACCTGTTTATGCAAAGAGTAGTTGTTGCACCGCCTTAATCTGACGCCGTTTAAGTTTCCGAGCTTGGACATTTGCTCCACATCACCACTCTTTCTCTCGCACTAAATGTCGCGAAAGCCAATCTTGTGTTCCTGCACATGATGGACAATACGAACGCCGTGTGATTCGTGTTGCCGAGTGTTGTCCCGCTAATGAGCTAGTACCGCTAATGCATTTCGTGAATATTTCGTGTGATGTGCGCGTGCTCGTGAGATCATCGCGCGTGCCGCGAGCAGCAGTCAAGCAGGGAAGCAGATGGTAATAAGTCAGGGGACACTTAATTACCCGCTTTAGGAAAACTCCATTCCAAAACATATATTTTGACCGATAGCCTAATTGGCTAGTGACCGGTAGAAAACAGTCACTGGCATTGCTGTACAATCTGTTACTATATAGCAATAAGTACAAGCATTTGCTGTACATAGTGTAGGAGTTGTCGATCTCGCCGCTGCTACCAGTTGAAGGGGTTGTAGGTCCTAGAGAGGAACTTGGGAGGAACTAGGCGTACATTATTTATTTACAGTATTTACATTTTAAACAAGAGGGACATTCGACAGTCTAGCGTGACTCCCACATGGAGCACGCAAGACGAAGCATACAGCATACGAGCACGAAGCTCCAAACACACTGACGAGCACGCAGCTCACGATCACAGAGCACGATGACGAGCACCCACTGGCAGCGACAAACAGCTGCTTATAAACACTCCGTATTCCCTAGATCCCTAGTTGAGGGAAAAACGGCAGTTCACCGCCGATTCGCAGTCGACCCGCCTTTTTAGAGGAGGAGGGCTCACACACACACGTACGCACAGCTTTCACTGGCCCCACCGAGGCCAGACGGGCTTCGCAGAACTCGGGGCTTACTTCTTGACCAAAGGAGGCGCCTCTTGTTCCCCAAGCTGACCCCGCCGCGTGGCCATCGGTTCTTCATTGTTTTGCGTCTTGAAAGGCGCGTGCGACATTGCCGCCAGATGTATTCCTTCGGGAACTCCCTTGCTCACAGCTGCAGCTGGCTGAGAAAACGTTGAATGTCGGCATCTCTGCAGGCCGTTCCTAACAATACGTACCGATTAGTACGCAGTTATGTGTGCAACAGTTAGGGACATGTGCAGTGTTTCTAATCGGTCCAGTCCCGCCCTCTTTATTTTATTTTAGATAAACAACTAATTACGATTAGTCGGGACTTCGGAAGTGTTGACGCTCGCCGAGTTTTCTTTAGCTGTTGGGATGACATGCGCGTAGCTTTCCGAAGCCTTTGGCTAGCGCAGCCGGTATACAGCCGGAAATCCCACCGTTGTAAACGTTCAGAACTTAACGAGTGGTCGTGTTATGAGCAAGGTTGTTCACTTGGGCAGTTCGATCATGTTTCCTAAACTGAGAACGACAAACACGCACGAGCGAGCACACGACGCAAGCGCTCGTGTCGTCTGCTCACCCATCCCCGTCTTAACGTGCTGTTTTCTGTATGACATGGGCCAGCGCTCTTTCATCACGTGCACCATTTCCGACACTGCTGCAAAACTCGGGCCAAGCTCCGGGCATCAATCTGCGGCGGGTAATTGGCGCTTATGCGCCAGTAACGATTGACAAAATAAAATCTCCCAGTGACACATCCGGATACAAAAACTTGGTGGCTGCAAATTCTTGACACGTCCTTTTCTGTTCTCCTTCTTTCTCTTGCATTACTGGGAAAGTGGTGGTTTGGAGTTTAGGTGTCCGCAGGTTGCGCGTCACTCAGACGGCCCCTCACGCTTAGCACGTGATAACTGTGTCCACGTGCGGCCTTAATTATGCGCACTTTCGCAACAGTGCGATTGTACACCAAAATTTAATCCTGCGGTTTTACCGTCGCCAAACTCCACCGTAGGGTATGGGGGACGTTGTGTGTGTGTGCGTGGGCGGGGGGGGGGTGTTAAATTTTAACACGATACCTAAGGACCCGTGTGGCAGACAATACGGTGTCCCGCGTCGGACGTCGCCTTGGGAAAAAGTATTTCTAACCAAATCCCGAACCACGCATACCCATCCACTTCTCTACCACCAAAGTTGCTCATGCCTTGTGTTTCATTCTTTACCAAGCTATTCCTCGGAATTTTGAGAACAGCAGCCCACAAACAAACGTAATCAAAATAAAAAAAAAGACACCGACAGCACATGTCCTTTATGTTAGCTCTTATTAGTCTAAAAGTGCAAAACAATAACAGGAGATCGACCGCGTTTCTACCAGAAAGCTCGCCTTTGTGCATAGCGTTCGCAACCAGCGTTTCCCGGTACACGTTGCGATTACACAAGCTGCAGTTGAAGGGTAGCATGAGAAGCATCGAGGGTCTTAGAACGCTATCGCGTCCCACTCTTAAAGGCGAAGCGTCCTCCAATTTTTGACTGCCCGGGAGGTCGGTTAACGTGATCCCAATGCCCGACACGCGATGCGTCCTCAAGCGTTCCGCCCTGATCGATGTGCGGCTGCCGCGGCCGGTACGCGTACCCCAGACCTCGTGGTCGACGCCGCGCATTGTCATAGCCACCGTGCCGGGTACGATCGAGGCGCACTGCCCGAGAGCTGTACACAATTTCGCGTCCCTTAGGAAGCCGTACGGCGCGGTTCCGCGACCCTGTCACGGGCGGGAGCGGTTGCGTATATACGCCGATGCCTGTACGCGCCTGTCGCGGGCGACGTCCGTCCACCGACGTCGCTTTGGTTTCCTGTGCCGGCGCGCCTTCCTCCCCACTACGCCGCGCGCTCGCCGTACGCTTACAGGTGCACGAGGTGAACACGTGGAGCGACCGGCGCGGTCTGCCCGGCCAGCTGGCTCCGGGGCTTGGCTTCCACTGTCGTCTGCCCTGTCGGCGCGCACGGTCGGTGTAACCAACTCGGCGCTGCAAGGTGTACGCGTGCATCGCGGTCCTCTGGCGGCGAGTAGCGATGCCAACGAAGCACAGCGTTGCGGGCTCGCTCTCGCCACGCGTTCGTGGCGTTCCCCTATACGGCTTTTCCTCTACGGACGCCCCGAGCGGGCCTCGAAAGTTATCGGTTTTATAAGCGCTTTATTTGCCGAAGCGCGTTGGTCTGGTAACAGGTGCGGAGCGGTTGTGGCGTAAGGTTGAAACTTAAAGCGATTGAGACCCCATGTTAGCCGTGCTCTTTTATTACGTCAGTCGTGCACCGGTGAGCTGCGCGGGCGGCGGGAGACGCCGAATCTTTGAGCGTCCCTAACGTTGCTCGGTTGCAATTTTCCAATCTGACATTGTGGGTTTAATTAAATCTGTTCTGACGTCTGGCTGCCGTCGCCTCGTGCGAAGAGGCGACGGCAGCCAGACGTCGTCGGTTATCCCATCTTTCTTTGTGACATGCGACGTTTGCGGGTGTACGTGGAGCAGGTCTATGTAACTTATGCCCAACTTCAGAGATGCTCGCAGATATTGTAGGGTCGCTGACTCTCGCATACTCGTAGGGCTTGTCGTGATCACTCTTGCAGCAGCTAGAAATGTGGCCAATCCGAATGCTGCTTACGCCTGAGACGGACTGTCGGGATTTTTTTTCTTTTAAATAGTATACGCTGACGATATTTATGACCAAAATTTATTTATATACCTTACATTTATTAATTTATACACACGTAGAATGTGAAAACAGTCGTTTATTGTCCTTCGGCACTTTGTGTAGGCTTGTGGCTACATCGCTCGAAGGTGTTCAGGTTCAGGGGCCTCGCCGGCAACCCTTGACATCTCTACTTGACATCTCACTTAGTTGTCACATAGACGAACTTGCCCATGCTTCGTCCACAGGATCGCACCGGTAGCAGCATCTGTATCATGATAGAAAAAAAAGTGCGCAGATACACGTACGAAGAAGGAAAACAGACAACACAGCGTTAAACTCGCGCCTCAACTTTTATTGAAGACCTAGCGATGCACATGCCTCACAATTACAGAAGTAAACAAGCAAAGCGTAATAAGTAGTGCATTCTTTTACTATTGCCATGTTGGTGTCTACTCGATAATATTTTACGTGCAAAGCGTGATATATATATATATATATATATATATATATATATATATATATATATATATATATATATATATATATATATATATATATATATATATATATTATTGGTAGGTCTTCAAGAAAAATTTAAATGCGAGTTGAGCGCTACTGTGTTTATGTTCTTTCTTCGTATGTACAAAGTTCCGTACTTTTTCCGCCACGCATCTGCACCGACAAGCACTCAAATGTCTGCTCTGGGGAGCGTACCGTCCAGTATACGCGAGCTAGCCGTGAGCTGCCGCATGCATTACAGGAGCTCGGTGTACCGCGACAGACGTCTTTCGCCGGTTCGAACTACGGGTGGCCATGCAAGACTGCGAGCTGCCCTACTCCACAGCAGGACTTCACGCGTCTAGCTGTCATATTAGCGCGGGCGCTAAATGATCTCGCGGAGTCGCAAATGCCCGGACTTCCAGTAGAGAAACAGCTCAGTCAGCATGCTCCTCGGGAAATACCGAACGGGGAGAGTCGGTCTTGTCAACCTGTTGCTCGTACCTTCGTCCTCTCCCTCAAGGTCGCGAATTCACGACACCATCGGAGTCACGCGTTTCGCGAGCACTGGGGGGAATAGAACGACTGTGCAAAGGATCGCCTCTCGGTGCCAAAATCTACTTGGCCCCTCACCCGCGCGTCTCTTAACAGGTCGCCGCCGTTGCGTATCCAGCGCCCTTAGTAGCGCAACGGCCCTAGACGGAAAGCTCTTTCTCTCTCTCTCTGTCGAGTTCAACGCATGTGCTTCTGCTTTCTTGAGGATCGACTCACTTCTCGTGGCGCCGGCAGCTGGTGCGGTGCCAGGTGTCTGCGCGGTCGCGCACACCGTTGCGCGTCCTGCTGAAATATCGCCCTCGCCCTGACAGCTGCGTTCGAAGAGGAAGGCAGTAAAGCAAAGCAGGACAAATGCGTCTGCGTCCCTGGCCTGGCGCGGTTTTGAATCTGCGCAGGGGAGGGAATGCTCTCATGCGCACCTGACATCACTGGCGGTGACGAGCTCACTTTTTTTTTTGCGCAGCGCCGCCAGAGAGGCTCCTGAGGCTCGAAATTGTAGCCTAGGTTTCGGCGCCGAGCGCTTATTTAACCCGAAATTCGCAGCTAGAGAAGCTTCGCCGCCTTCCTCCCTTCATCGAAGTTTTCGTACCGGCAGGTCTGTGTCAATATTCGCGGCAGTCGGCAGAAACGCATCTGACGCTCCAGTTGGCAGAGGGGCCACTAGTGGTTCAACTATTTACTGGACAACGAAACCGATCTCTCCGTTCCGTCTTGTTCTGGTGGATCAACTAACAGAGTAGGTCCGTCGCTGTCTATGGGTTCAGGAATAGACGTATTCTGTAACATAACGCTGCCGAGCAGTCCTCGGCTCATTGAAATGCAACCGAAACATGAAAACGCGAAGCCTTAAAATTTCGTTCATGGACTCAACGTAGCGTCGGACTATAGGGCGTGAGTTTTGCGCAATTACGTATCGCGTATCGAAGTTCTAATCAGGCCCTCTACTAATGTCCCCCCCCCCCCCCCCCAACATTTAGCACAGCTTTACGGATTTTTGAACTTTCCGGTTTCACGTGCCGTGAGGCGTACGTGTCGCATGTAGCTTCCAAGAATGAGACTCGTGGACGTAGAATATGATTGGTCGAGGTCGCGCTGTCACGATTCCATTCCACTTTCCCATCTCGGGCTTCATCGGTGATCCGGCCGGCGTTCCGGCAGCGTTATCACCCCTATTAGCCGATCGTGAGCGGCTGATGATAAAGAACGCAATCGGGCGGCACGAGTCCTTGCATACTATATCTGCCCGATGTTCGCGTAATCAGGCTTCCCTGACAATGCGCATACGCAGATCGATCGCATATCCTGCGATGGAGATTTTTCATGGCGCGTCGCGCGCATTTCTGTCGGTATTACGCCCCGAGCACGTGCCAAGGGTGCGATTCGTTTGGTCGCCTTCCTATTCCGGTCGTCGGGGGCGAAAAGGTGATGAGGCGTCGCTTATCTGTCGTCCAGACACTGGCTCAGCGGTCCCTCTCTGTGTACTTACTGACGCTTTGGCTTTTTTTTTTCTTGCTGTTTTCTACCGCGCTAAGTTTGTCTCGGTATGCCCACGCTGCCCGATGGCGATTGCCGGCGTTCGCTAACTTGTACAGTTATCTTCTGCGCACCGTTTATGGACTCATCTTTTTTAATGTTTTGTTTCCTACTGCGACCGTTAGACTACGGACGGCATGAGCGCTTTAGTATGTGCGAGTTTGGTGGATAGCGTTACCTGCCCGCTATGATGCAGTCGCTACGGAAAAAAAGAAAACCTCCCCCTCAGTTTTCTTTGTCTCATCGTTCTCTGTGATTATCTGCCGCCCTCCGCAGCGTTTCTTTTTGCCTAGGCATGCCGGTGAAATATTTGTCATCTATTCCACGCAACACGTGACGTGACCAGGATACCCATACTCGTGGTCTGGATACTCTAGACGTATCCTAATACCTTGCCTTCATGAAATGATGCTGCTATAATTTCCGACAGTGCTTGTGCATCGTAAAGCCAAAAAGATACGCTATGCTGCACGACTAGCACCTAGCCCGTGAAATTGAATATTTATCTTCGTGTTCGAGAAATAAGCAAACGTTCCGTTATCCTAACGCGGCATATCCTTTATTGTCTTCATGCCTCTTATTTTTTAGATTGCTTTGTTTATTTCGCCCTTGGAGCGAGGGATCAATTGCCCTAGGTTTGTGGGCAATAACTGTGGGCAAAAGTTAGGCGGTAAACATATCAGACTGCAACTACTTTCGCGTCGTTCTGCGCGTAACACACTGCGTAAAGGAGGCCTACGAAAGCCAGCTAATTAAGCCGCTGCATGCATACCTCCGCGGCTGCGCCAAAAATTTTTTTCTCCCCTTTTAATCTGGTTTCAAGATGCACGCACTTGAGGGGAACGACGGCATACCCACCATGGTATGCACGTGTTGGAATGAAGACGGCGGCGGTTCCGCTTTTACGCGTCCTCAAATTCCGGCGACCCCGCAGAAAACGCCGCGGGCGGATGCATCCCAGCCGACTGGTTCTTGTTGTACCCGTCCTAGCTCCCAGCACATGTCTGGGTGGCCACGTAGCCGAACACGCGACGAACTTGTACCGTATGTAGGATCTGGGCAACTTCTTTAGATGGGTGTTTGGGGCTAAAAGCACGCTTCGAGTACGACTCCTGCTGTCGGGTGCTACAATGCATTAACTTGAAAGAATCGGCTAATATGGGTTAGCCATATTCAACCGAAGCAGGTGCCAACGACACGGGCAAAGGTGAAGCCACACAGAAAACGGCACCTTGCGCTGACGGACGACGGATTTATTATTGCGACAGACAAAACATTTAAATACGCTGGAACGCGTGATCAAAGGCACAGACACGAGAAAAACGTAAAGAGAACCAGGGGTCGGTCGCACGCGAACAATGGAGCATGCACGTGGTAGATATACACAGCTGCATTCACTACTGGACCTCGACCCTTGGATAAATGGAGGGATATGGTGAGCACCCCCTTTGAATTAAGGTGGTGGCTTATACCTCTGAGCTCGTTATCGACACCTTACATCCGTGCTTAATATATACACTAATCATGTATCATGACTATTAATGACGTGAGCGTGGATATCGCACACATGTACACACGGAATGTAATCAAGCTCTCGGATGTCCCCTGAAAGAAGCTTTTGGTTGGATTCGATTGGATTGGTGATGCATTAGTTGAAATACAGTAAAAAGAAAACAGGAAGACAAAGGACAACACGTTACATCATAGTACGAGTACTACTGGACTCAATACATGCTATACTTTGTAGGAAGAGCGTGCGCCGAGCCATTCGTGCCTGGCTTACGGACACTACAGTAAAATGCTAAATTTTTAGCAGATGTCGGTCTGCACTGCTGAGCAAGTTCTGCACAAAGCTATTCCGTATTTATTGTGAACCACGGTACTCGACTGTGTAGTGCAATACCCATGATTCATGCTGGCAAACCATCTAACCCGACGAAGATCTCAGATTTGACTTTTCCGTGATGTTTATTATATGCCACGAGGTCGTTAGACGAGACCCTCCCGCATTCGAGTAGCCCAGAGTGTCGATTCCATTTCGTTCCTTCGGAGGGGCAGCACGTATGGCTTCTGCTTGGCTATAATATTCTCACTTACGGCCGTTTTAGACGGGTTTTTGGTAACAACTAAGACTTCTGTGGCTACGTTAACGAGTTTAAGGCCGGCAGACCCTGTCCCGCGTTCGCCCCTCGAATTCCAGCAGTTATGGGGATAGTTAGGTGCCCTTTTGATTCGTTTGCGCTGCGTTTCAGCTGACGTAGGAGTCGGCGTTCGTCCTCCACTCAGCGCGGTCGTGTGTGCGTTCGCGCGTGTTTATGGCCCGGCGGCCGCTCGCTGCGTCTAGGGAGCTGCAGCCGGGCCGTCATCGTTTTGGCGGAGAGCCCCGGATCGATACCAGTGGCTCGCCATGGAACGACCTTGGGCGCAGACGAGTCTCGAAAGCGCTGGCGCGCGCCTCCCAAAAGTCGACCGTGGGGTGCGGCTCGCATCGCTGGTTCCCGCCCGATCTGCTGCAGCAGCGAGAGCAGCGAAAAAAGTCTCCGTGTTGTCTTCGCAGAGCAAAAGAAGAAAAGGCCGAGGGCTCGCGTGCCGTTTCGTTTTTCTTTTCTTTTTGTTCGAGATGCTTTTCACTGGGGCTGATTGCGTCTCGGCCGATCAGCAATCACTGCGTGCCGGGGCGTGGGGCGTAGGAAGCCACGGAAATTATATCAGATGCTCCTTATTATCACAATCGTTAAAGCAGACGCAGAGGCTGGTAACACGGTATCTTAAGAGCGCGATTCAACTCGCGAGAATAGCTTTTGTATTTCCGCTTCCTGTCGTAATGGATTACTTGTCCAGTGGCGTTTGTACGAAAAAAGAGATTAAGAAGAGAAACGTTCTCCGTAGACATGTTCGACTTGTTTGCAAGGCGGCTCTTGCAATCTGTGCCGCAGCAAATAACGCCTTGTCGAGTTACGCCGTGTCTGTTCGTAACTTATTCGGGCCTCTTGGAGCGACCGAGCCATGGCCACCGCCGTGGCTCGGTGGCTCTGGCGTTCAGCTGTTGAGCACGTGGTCCACGGTTCGATTCCCCCGGCTACGGCGGTTGCATTCTGGTAGGGCGGAGCGCGTGCATGTCAGCTTACCAGCTAGTGTAAGCAACACCAACTGGTTATAGTTAACTCGGATCACCGGCCTCACCCACACTCTACGGCATTCCGCATAGCCAAGGCGTAGTTTTTGGCACCTAAAGTCCTATAAATTATTACACTAATGGCACACGGTCTCTCCGAAGTAATCATTAGTTGCTCGCACAGCTGGCGTTTGGGTGCATTAGGTGGTACGGCTCGGATTATTTCCCGTAAATGGGGGTTATCAATTTCACGTTTAGATGGGGATGTTCAGAAGTCTAAAATAAAGCATCGCGTAGCGCCTGCATGGTATCACTTATTTATTTCACAATACTGGAACAGTTCGCAACTTACGTTGCCGTAATATTTTACATAGAAAGGACACGAAGAAATGGTAAAATGTGAAAGAAAAAGTCTGCCGATAACGAGAACCTTAGAGACGACGCGTTTCAGTTGTTGCAAAATATAGCGGGGGCGTTGGGGTGCTCGCTGTAAAATTTACGCTCTCAAGAGCGTAAGCACTCCTTCCGACAGTGCAGTGACAAATTGGCCCTCAAGTCAGCTACGTGTAGTACCGCGTACTTCGTGGCTAATGACGCGAAAAAGTTGGTAATCCATGTCTGCATGGGGCAGAGATAAGGCAAGAATCTGAAAATAGTGGATTTTAGCGCATTGCATTCGTCCGCCTGTTTTCCATAGCGGACAGCACGACTCTAAAGGTTCCTGTAAAGGTCGTGATATCGCAACCTACTCCGTAGAACTGCCACTGCGACCTGACTGGAAATATTTCACTGATCAGCACCTTGATTCGTTATTTTGCGCAACTTGCCAGGCCGCGACACCTGGAGCGTGGTATAAAAAATAAAAATAAGAAGGTACGTATGAACGCACCATACGTTACGGCTGGCGTAAACCTGTCCCCAATGACAGGCGTGACGTTTAATGCTGGCAGTGTGCTATCTGTCCTATTGTCATTGTTTTTTTTTTCTTGCGTGTGCTGTTGGCCGGGGGCCAATTACGCAAGACAGACGTCTTCGCGGCCGACGATTAGCCCTTGCGCAATGTCCTTAAAGGTTATTTGCGCTTTGCTTCGATTTCGCCCGCTCTGAAGGGTCGCTGGAAGGTGAAGACTATTCACCTCATCAACTAGTTCAGTGAGCCCACTCGAATGAATGTAAACAGTCGTGTCTTTTTTTTTTGTAGTAGTAGTTGTTGTTGTTGCAGTTGTTATTCTCCGCTGTACGGTTTAACGTACTCTCGCGTATGAAAGGCACACAAGCAGCGCTGAATGATCAGTTGTGAAAGTATGCGCCAGTGCGCTCGCGGGCCAATGCACTATTATGAGTCGTTCTTGGAACTTCACCGAGTCAGACGTCATTGCCGACGCTGTGTCAGTGTTAGACCTTTATGTGTCAGTGTTAGTCGTTGGCAGGTTTGACAATTCTGCGCGTTATGACGAAGCTACATTGTAACGCTCGTCGAAAGAAATGACTGATGTGGCTCGGATGTTTGTTTTATGCTTCTCCACTGAATAGTGGAGCACAAACTGGTAGCCATCTGTACAAGCGTAATTGGCCTGCATGAATCTCAGTGACATCTTGCTTGTCGTCGCGATGCGAATATCCCACTCAACTAATGAGGAAAGGTCACACCATTTGTCTTTCTGTGGCACGTCTTTCGTATACGTGCTTTCTCTATACAATGTGTATATTGTGATTTCCTGACAATGCATTCTCGCTGTTCTACTAGGGTACAATAGTGCCGTGGATGAGCCAGTTAATTCTGTAACATGAGGGCCACGGAATGAATAATCTGTCCGTATATTGCAGTTTGACAAGTCTATTAAGAACCAGGCCTTTCTGCAGCAGCGAGAACTCCAGCATATGTTAACAAGCTTTCTCATGCCGAAAATATTAACGTTAGTATTGGAGGCGACGTTCCAAAAATGTAAATAAATGTCGGCGCTTGCTGAATTGTCTCGCCTCGCAGGTGGTTCCTCAAAAGCGTGCTCTGGACATACATGGTGAACACTGTAGATGTACTTTTCCCGTGAGGGGGCAAAAGTGAACCTGCAGCGTAGTAAAAAGCTTAATGCATAAGCCTATGTACAATAAGCATGTTTATCGGTTTTCAAGTTTAATCACGTGCTCCCTTGCAGAAGCACGTAAGAATTGTATACAGGTGCATCAGTTTGGTTTGTAAGGTTGTCGTAAAGTTGCATTAGCATTTTGTTTGTTCACATTTTCGGCGATCGCGTACAGTTTATCTGTTAATTGCACATATTTCTGCCTATAACCAGATCTCTTTGGGGCAACTTGTGCTTTCGTGTACCAAATCCTGAGGTAAGGATACAGTGCTCGTAGTAAGCATTTAAGGTATTTCCGTGCCAATAGCAAGCAAGTTTCCTTGTATGCTACTCTTTTCCATGTCTTTATTTCGTTTGATCGCCTGTGTATTCATATGTGTAGTAAGACTATGAAAGCAGAGCTGTACAGTGTCGCCCAATGCTACAAAGTACGTCTATGAAACAAGCCAGCTGTTTTTTTGTTGTGCTGTCTGGTTCTTTGATGAAACGGTTACGTGTTGACAACTACTCGCATCAATATCAGCAGGCAGTGCTGTTGGTCCTTTCATCGTAACCGGGGCAGCCTCTTAGCAACTGTCGCTCTTCCCGTTCTGTCTTTGTTTCGTGTGCAGAGCTCAGCCCTGGCGGCAAGATCCAGCGGGTGGCGCTGGGCCTGTGCAAGGGCCTGTGCCTGGTCGCGCTGCTCTACATGTTCATCTGCTCGCTGGACTTCCTCAGCTCGGCGTTCCGCCTGGTCGGCGGCAAGACGGCCGGCAAGGTGATGCAGCAGAACGAGGTCCTCAAGAACCCCGTCGTCGGCCTCATGATCGGCGTGCTCTCCACCGTCCTCGTGCAGAGCTCCTCGACCTCGTCCTCCATCATCATCACCATGGTCGGCGCGAACCGTGAGTGTTGGGCTCGAGCCTTGTCGTGGAATTGTTGTGTGCCTGCTCGTGCGTAAGTGCCCGTTAAAGGGAATTAGAGAAAAACGAAAACCCTTTGGGAAAATTGGGAAAGCGTGCAAGGGGGAAAGAAAATGGTCATCCACCAGCGCTCAGCACTAAGCAACAGAGCTTCGCGGTGATAGAATTAGTTCTGCTCCGGGGATCGCACCCAGCGCCTTTCCGGAGATGGTTGCTCTGCCATCAGAGCTAACCATGATCCAGGCTAACAGGTCGCAGGGCGAGGTCGAGTTGGCGAGCAAGTCGAAGTGCAGGGGGACATTGAATATGGAAAGTCAGTTCGACAGAAAACCAGTGTGGTTTAATTTGTTGTTCATCAGATCGATAAGAATTTTTTTTTCGTTTCATGAAAATATTTGCTCCACCTTGCGGATTTCTGCAGAACTGATTGGCCAGTGTAAAAGCGGTCTGCGCTCTTCAACCTGCCGTACCCTCTTCGGGCGCAGTTTCTTGCCCAAAAGCAATTGTTCTCGTACTTGCGAGCATAGTTTCTTCTCTAGTCTGGTTGGTGCCTGGTTCGTAGCCAACCGATACAATGATTCTTGCATACGGTGCATGCGCTTGCCAATTATATTGCATGCAAGACAGTAATATCGCATAACGTAAGCTTGCGGTGGTCCTTTGTATATCATGAAATATTTTGTCAATATAGGGAGACGCGATTATGTATTTGTACACGAATATGTTGTGCAGCACATATCGACATCGTTTGCTGTGCAGAAATTATTTTCCCTAATCTCGAACTTCTGATTATGCCAAACATTTAGTCGCCATATGTCTGATATGCGATGGTAGTCGCATCGTTACATACGGTCTATTTCTGTGACCAGTTGGCACGCAAGTGGATGTTTCTGTATTTACCGACCGTTATTGGCAACATACCGTTACTGCGGTATCGTTAAAGTAAGCAAATGCTAGGCACGCCTGCAGAAATTGGAGTATCGGTGATTGACGCAGACATCAGCTGTGTACCGGTACTAACGGCATCTCATGCTGCTAGCCACCCTTTGTCAAACAGCATGGGGGCGGCGATGGTGAAAGTGCAGACGAGGTATCCAGAGGCCGAGGCGGCCCGTCAAATTGACGACCAACACGAAATTTTAGATGCCGCTGTTAACGTGTTTGTCGCCAAGACGCCATTTTTTTCAAGGCTGCTGTCTCCAGAGCCGTCCGAGTCCCAAGAGTGTGTTTCTCCGCGTTGCAGTCGTTCTGAAGCGATGGCGCGCGCTGACTGTTGGGTTCGCTTTTCTTTTCCTCCCTCGCTTTCTCAGTGATCCAGGTTCGCGACGCCATACCCATCATCATGGGCGCCAACATCGGCACGTCGGTGACCAACACCATCGTGTCGCTGATGCAGAGCGGCGAGCGAAACGAGTTCCGCAGGGCCTTCGCCGCTGCCACCGTGCACGACATGTTCAACTGGCTCACGGTCATCGTCCTGCTGCCCTTGGAGGTCGCCTTCGGTGAGCTCTCTTGTCACGTCACTGCCGTGCGGCCGCATGCGCGTTGCACACACCTGTCGCGTTCCCCCTCCCTGCCTGTAAATCTTCCGGCGCCCACTCGACGTGTTCGTGTGCCTGGCTTGCTTGCTTTGGTGTCCGTTCGCGAGTGCTGGTTTTATCTTCTCGCTTTCTTTTTTTCACATTCGTCGTGTATTACACGTGGAGTGGCATGCCAGGCATGTAGCCAGGATATAACCCTTTCAGTCAACATTGTCTTTCTTGTTTGTTCTGACCCACAGCGCCAAGGTGAGCCAATGCGCGTGGAATGTGCGTACCATTCTGCGGTGCGTAGAAGCACAGAAGGCGGGCGAGTTGGTATGATTGCGTCGTCAATAACCAGCGCACAAACCAAGGGTGTTAGCGAACGTAATCCTAACCACTTGACCAACGAAGATTAATCGTTAGAAGAAACCTCTACGAAGGAGGAACGGAAACATCCGCGAATAAGCTTTCGGAAAAAGAGGGCGTACGAGATTGTTTTGCGAGAGTGTTCGGGAACATCACTCGTGGTCAACTCACCGGCAATGGCAGCGGAGTTGCCTCGAATACTTGTCCCTCCGGATGCCAACGTTAAAACTTCTCTCTCGCTGTCTACCACTTGCTGAGTTGTTTTCCGTAATCCACTTCATTTGCTGGGCAAGTTTGTTCGTCGAGCAGGGTGTGAGAAACTAGCAAAAACTTTATTGAGAGCTCCCGAGTAGTAGGCAAGCAATAGAGCTCCACTTTGCCATGCCTTGGTCGCACCTAGCTTAACCTTTGGCTGCGCCTAATATAGCATTTGACAACTCTATTTCATCACCTCTCCTGTTTTTCTCGAAATTTCCATACCTGTCAGACTTTCTCACCCTCTTTTACATCGACGCCGCTAACTAGGACCTGCGGTTGGACTGGAAACGTAGCGAAAAAAAAAAAAACAGATTCAAAGGAACAGAGGACTAACACTTCTGTTCTCTGTGCCCAAATTCTTGGCGCTGATTTGTTCAGTCAGCGTGATACACCAACTAGCTCAGAAGTCAGTCCTTCTGTAGATCCTGCGGGCGTATTTAATTTGCGTGAGCTATCAGAAAAAAATGTGATTAACGACGAAAGACAACGCATATCAGTATTTTCTTCATAGGAACTCGTACTTTGGCGTCCGGGATTGTTGCGAGGTATGTTGCTGCAGGATCTGGCTTGCGAGAATGACGGCCCAGGGTCATATGTCGGATACCGTTGACGCGCAAGGACGCGCTGTAGTTATTTTTGTACTCGCTTGCGCTTCAAATTTGTGGTGCTTGTTACATATGCCGACGAATGATGGGTTAAATGCGCTAGCGTGTCACCTTCGTTACACGCTTCGCCGTCGTGCATAGCACGTGTTCTTATCATTAGGCATGTCGTTCTCTTTTTAGAATAGTACCGACAGAAAACATGGTGGTTGTCACGCATGCCCGTGCAACTGTCCCTTTAAATTCCTCGGCGTAAAGGTTCCGGAATGCCGTGACCTAGAGCGTACTGTAGTTCCAAGGCCTCCAGAGGCACGTGTTAGGTTTGTCCATTGCGGAATCGATGTGGTTACATGCGAACGCATGTAACCACATCGATTAGTTTGCCATAACGTTCTTTACGTCATACGAGCACGTCACTGCACATAGGTAGCACGTAATCCGAGCGACTTCACCGCATTTTTTTTTTTTTTACAGCAGCAGCAATGGCTGTGGCTGTGCTTTTCTTGCTGCTGAGCGTGAGGTCGCGGGCTCGAATCCCGGCTACCGCGGCCGCACTTTTATAGAGGCGACAAGTAAACATGCTCGTGTAATTCAATTTGGGTGCGCGGCAAGCACGCTGAGCGTTCGTAATTTGGAGCCCTCTGCTACGGCGTCACTCAGAATTGCTGTACGACGTTAGACCTCGTGACACAACGTTTCTTTTTTTTCGCTACAGCAACACGTATTGATGTGTAATTTGTTTTTTTTTGTTTGTTCGTAACCGCAGGTGTACTCTACCACTTGACCAGCGCCATCATGAACTCCACCAACTGGACGACTAACAAAAATGCTAACAGGGACTTCTTGCAAGTCTTGACGAAGCCGTTTACCAGCCTTATTATTCAGGTATGGTGGCGTGTCTCAATTATGATTGCAGAACGCGTTACTAACCTTCCAATAAATCTTACGTGCATTAAAAAAATTTCATCACTGCACCGGCTCAGTGTGCGGCGTTTTTGTGGAGAATGCATTGCAGGCAGCTTGCTATGTGCATATTTATTAGCTGAATAAAAATACTCATTGATAAAGAAACAAATATTCGGTTTTTTGATGCAGTTTCACTTTCACAGTGTAATTGTACACTTTGTGGTGTTGTGCTAGAGACTGCGATATTGGCCTTGGGACCTTCAAATTACGCTTTTCGAGTCAAATGGCGCAGCCAGTCATTACGCTGACACCTTTGTAATTCGCTCCACTCTACTCCTTTCACTTAATGATTTGACTGTTTACGACTGCACTGACGTTTTGTAATCTGGCGTCCGTAAACTGTGCTGCCATTACTTGGCGGCTCATTGCGTCTTGGAAATGCTTATTGGTGATTTTGTTTCTTTCTTTAGTTGGACAAAAAGGTAATCGAGAAAGTTGCTATCGGGGACGAGACATACTACAACCAATCTTTGATCAAACGGTGTTGCAACGCGACCAGCGATGGATGTGTCACACATTGTAAGTACAATAATTCGCTGTCACATTTTGTTCTCTAAGCGTAGGCTTGATCTCTAGAACATATCGGTTAAAGCGTGGTATACGTCGGTGCAACAATTCTTGCTGCCAGTTTGGAATTAGAGCGGGAATACAATTTTTGACACTCGGGTGTTAAACAATCTTAAGGCTAAAATTGAGCATATTGCCATCCTCAGCCTCACGAACGCATGCAGTTTGACAGTAATACAATGCGGAATAGTAGGAATGTATGAGCACGCTATTATAAGATTGATCCGGCACCTCCCGAACACAAGCGATGGGAAGAGCGAAACGTGTTGGTAAGCAGTCACTGCAACTTCAAAAATTTTACTGTTGGTCATGCACAATATTGTGCTGTTTTGTCAGTGGTCTGTCAACCTTTGCACCCCATAACTTGTGGATGTGGCCACGCTGCAAACCAATGCCAAAGTGGGAATGAGCCAACCACTGTGGTAGGTGACCGTTATCTTCGATACCAATCAGTTCGATACCAAAGAGTTCGAAAAGCCCCTCGCCCCTCGTACGTAGCATGGTAGTGACGGTAATACGTGTGACGTACGATGTGACATCGAGGGCGCGTGTTGCTTCGCATCGCGAGTGCTGCTAACTCGGCTACAATACTTGCAACGCGAAGTGAAGCTTGCTTCGGTGTTCGGGAAGACACGCGGCCAACATGTACCGCCCTTGCTTGCAGGCAAATTCGCCCTGGCCTCCCTGGACTGGCAAGACAGCTTCGTTGGCCTCTTGCTGCTGGGCATTTCCCTGCTGACGCTCTGCGTCTGCCTCATCCTCATGGTCAAGCTGCTGCACACGATGCTTCGCGGTCGCATCGCGGTCATCATTAAGACGACAGTGAACGCCGAGTACAGGTTCCCGTACTCCGTGCTGGTCGGTTACGTCGCCATCCTGCTCGGCTGCGTCATGACCATCCTCGTGCAGAGCTCTTCCATCTTCACCTCGGCGCTGACGCCGCTGGCGGGCATCGGCGTCATCAGCCTGGAGCGCATCTACCCGCTGACCCTGGGCTCCAACATCGGCACCACGACCACGGGCATTCTGGCGGCGCTCGCCGCGGACTCGAGCCGCATCAAGTACACGTTGCAGATCTCCTTCTGCCACCTCTTCTTCAACGTGCTGGGCATCTTGATGTTCTACCCGCTGCCCTTCACTCGCTTCCCCATCCAGCTGGCCAAGATCCTGGGCAACACGACCGCCAAGTACCGCTGGTTCTCGGTTCTCTACCTGCTGTGCATGTTCCTCTTCTTTCCGGCGGCCGTGTTCGGGCTGTCCATGGCCGGCATGGTCGTGTTCATGGTGGTCCTCATTCCCATCCTGGTCATCCTCGCTGCGGTGATCGCCGTCAACCTTCTTCAGCGGAAGGCGCCCCACGTGCTGCCCGAGAAGCTGCGCAGCTGGCTGTGGCTGCCGGAGTGGATGCGTTCGCTGGACCCGCTCGACCGCGTCATCGGAGCCGTCGTTGGCCGGTGCGGCTGCTGCCAGCGGCTGTGCCCGCCCCAGACGGCGCACGACGCCTCGGCCATGCCCACGATGCGGGAGGTGTCGTCCCAGATGAACTTCATCGAGTCTCGCCGGTCGTCCTGCCCGTCGGACTCGCAGTCTGACCTACAGGCCTTCGAGAACTCTGCTTTCAACTGGACTAAAGACAAGCAGAATGGTGGCGCCACGTTTATAACCCAGCTATAGCGCCCCCGCAGGTCATGTGCTGTGATGTAAATACGCGCATCTTTATATATATGTGTATTATATATACGCGAACTCCTGCCTTGTATATAAGACTTCATGTGTGTGCATGTGTGCGCGAGCGATATGTGAGTGCGTTCGAGTGGCTCCAGCGAACGTGGTTGGCGTGGTTTTTTTCGCGGGTGTGTCTGACAACATAGAAGCCTTACTTGTAGCCTAGAACTTGCATTAGAGCACTAGCCGCGAACGTTACTTTCTCGCTGTGTGTTACCAGTCGTCGTTAGGTTTTCCACATCTATCTCGTAGTACATATAGCGAACAATACTACTATAGATGTCCACGCGGTATTCCTGTAGAAGTGGCAGAGATCGCCAGACTATTGTGATAAGTCTTTCTTGGGCACCTATGAAACATCGTTGGCGAAAGTAGTCAGTGGCGTAGTACAGTTAACCACGTAGGTCGACGACTAAGCGAGCTGTAAGCTTCTTTCGTGCTTTTGATCTCACATCAGTATCGTTAAAGTACTAGATATCGATGTCTAGGCACCTGTCGGATTTCGCTAGCGAAGTTGTCCACCAAATGCTGTAGTACATCGCTGTAATATCGGAGAGAAAAAAAAAAGTGCCATTCAGAAAGCTTACTTTACTGCTTTCTGGCGCAGGTATCGCTTTCAGTACTTCGTAGTCATAGTTACGGCAGCATGTAGGTTTTTAATCTGTTCACCATTTTATCGCGCACTTCGAAGCGACGTTGAAAGGTGCTGCAGTCTTGGAACGCAGAACGACCTTGGAATGCGCTTTGTGGCTGCATTCGTGTAGAGGTCGTCTTGCCCCGCAAATCAATAGGAGCGCAACCTTTGTCGTAAAGTGCCACCACGCAGCGCTTTAGTGTTTTATCTTTTTTTTATTACACGTGACCTAATGTTAGATAATATTAGGCCATCTCATCGTCAACATTTTTTTTCTCGTCCGACAGTGTCGCAATCTATTCCTTTTTGCCACCCGGACCCTCGAGCATCCCTTTCCCCCCACTCCTTGTAAATGTGAGAACGTGACCCGACTGGCTTTCCGTTCTTCGCATTCTAGCTTGTCCGCCGCAGGGTCTACCTTAGAAACATACATTCCAAGGCATCGGACGTGCACACTTAGGTCGTCTCGTGTGCGGTACTTAGAACATTACTCGAGGTAAAAAAAAAAAAGTCCATCTGAATTTTCGAGACCCTGTATGTGTACCTCGTTGTCGTCGCATCATGCACATCTCTTGGTGTCGCGATCGTGTTTCGCATTACACGTAGCCAAGTGCTTTCTGGTTCGTCCACCCAATGGCATGTGCACCTCACGCTATGTCGTCGGCGGCAGTTCGGCGCGCGCATGCTGCAAGTCATCGGTGCACAGTACGCTACTACGGAGTGCCTGCAAAAGTGTCATGTCCCTGTCTTCCCTGTACAGTCTGTCCTGTGCTTAGCTTCTGTTACTGAATCGGCGGATGACTTAGCCGCATCTTTACCGAGCAAAAGGTTGGCCACTCTCCTTTCGGCTCATTTTTTTAGCTTCGGGAAAAGAGTTCAAAGTTCGCGCGTACGAGGCCGTGGGTGCCTGCTCCGTTTGATCCCACGGAGATTCTTTGGACTGTTCTGGGCAGCGTGCTGGTGACGCGTTTACAACAGTTTGCCGGGACCCACCGATGGTGCGACGTGTACAGAATGCAATTTGCGCTTTCGGCTAGCGCCGGAGTCTCTGCATTTCCGAAGGAGCGGAATACTGGAGTGGTTACGTGTGCGTATTCCGTTATCTTGCGATATGATCATCTTTTGCATTGTTTTACTCTTTGAAAGGAAAAAAAGAAGCCCGTTTCATTATTTATTATGTTCAGTGTCAACCTCTCGAAGAGCGAAAGAAAAAGTCGCATTCAATCAGTACAATCAAGGTTGAGCAAACTGAAGCAGAAATAAAATGTTTTTAATTCCTTTTTCTAACTTGGTGTATTCACTCTTTGTAGTAGTGTAATCCATGTGTGAGACATGTGAAACGATCGGCTAACGTATCAATCTCTTTAAGCGCCTGCGCCGATTGAGGTACACGAAGCCTTCGTGGTCTGAACCATGACGTCACCTAAGTGAACGAGCCCACATAAATCAGTGACATATGAACGACGGCGTTTATCCTGGTCTTTTCGTTACTGTTCAATGGAAGCTTGTCCTAATCATAGATAATGCGGACCCAAGCACTTGGACATTCTTGCTTGAAACCGTTTAACAGCTTTGCTTTCTTCATGTCAGAATTTCTGGTTTATTAAAATTGCACGGACGCTCCTAAGATCAGAAGGGTTGTCCTACCTGCAGCAACCTGAAGAAAGCCACTGAGGTAAGCGGTAGCAAAAGTTCCTGGTGGCTTTTTACGCCACACAACTGGAGACATGCGAGAAAGCTGGCTTACTGTTCATAGAGGCCTATTTCATGAGATGCTGCATTGCTCAGGGTTCGAAACGTCGTGCATGGCCACGTGTACGAGACGAAGTGGTGCATACAAAGAAAAGGAATACGCGGTGCTACACGACATATTTACGGCAAGGATTTTACTTTTACTTCCGTTTGTGCAACGTTGGACCTTGGTCACGTGGGTGTGTGCGTAATTAACGCAGAACACCGTTCTATTCTTTCCTGCAGCAGGTGGCGCCATCTCTGCACAATCGAATACAAAAGGTACGAGGTGCTACGAGGTATGTGGAAAGGTGTAATTGTTCCAGGACTTACACTTGGAAATGCGGTTGTTTGCTTTAAATCAGGCGCACAATCGGGGCTCGATGGGAACCAGAGGTCAGTAGGACACCTCGCATTGGGCGCTCACGAGAAGACTACAAATGAAGCTGTGGAGGGTGATGTGGGCTGGACTAGTTTTGAAGTGAGGGAAGCTCACAGTAAAATTGATTAGTAAGAACGACTGAGGAATGTGGAAGAAAGTAAATGGGCTGGGAGAGTATTTAGGTATCTGTACAGAAAAAACATTGATTCACGGTGGAAGAAAAGAACTAGGAAGTTTACCAGCAAGTATGCGGCCTGTAGGGTGGGCAACACAGCAACAAAGAACGTCAAGCGGAAAGTCAGAGAGGCTGAAATAATCTCATGGGTGGTGGCAACGGAAAAGAAACCTGCCATGAGTAACTACTTGAGAGGAAAAAACGAAATCAGGAAAGAAGGACTTTATGATAGCTCAAAAGGAAGCTTATTACTATTCGAAGCGAGATCAGGATGCCTTAGAACACGCACCTATAAAGCGACATATAAGAAGGAAGAAGTATGTGCTTGCTGCGGTAAAGCGAGGGAAGCGATGGAGCATGTTTTATTAGAATGTGAAGACATCTGCCCAGTGGTTGATTTGTACACCACTGGCCTCCTTGAAGCCCTTGGGTTCAGCGAGAACAGTGGAAAAGTAAACACGCCCGCAATAGGGATTAGTAAGAGGTGATTGGAGGATTGGCGGAAGAAAAGTAGGGAAACGACAAAAAACGGAGGCGTACAAAAGCACAGTTCGAAATAGGGGATCAGAGTTGGTTGTGAGAGTTCACAGTGCTTTTTTGTATTGTTTAACGTAGGTAGGACATTAGGCAGTATAATAGCAAGAGCTTGGTGGCGCGCCCACCGCCGCCTTCTAAAGGGTATGCTCATAACATCCATCCATCCATGTTGTAGCTGGGTGTTTACCGTCTAGGAACGACAAGTTGAGACGTGCTCGAACTCAGCCGAGTGCGATACCCGTTGCGAACCATTTGCATAGCATTCGCCAGGAAAATAAACTATAGTGTAACGTAACTGGTTTAACAGCCTTACTACGTACCTGGAGAATGAGAAAAAACGTGCTGCTACAAAAAGGGCACGAAGCGTCAAGCAATCAAACTCGGAAGGGAGCATATCGTTTAATCGGGATTTACGTTAAAGCGAAGTATCCACGCAATCAATTCTCACATTGGTGAGTTGGCCACCAAGGAAGCCTGGCTGTTACTTTCGGTAGCTCATTAAAAAGCACAGAGTGTTTTCTGCTCTCTTGGTGTTCGTTTACGAGCAGTTTGCACACGGCAAGATATTCCATATAAATGGACATAGTGGTAGAGCCCGTCGTCCCTAATATTGACTTCAATGCTTCTTTATTTCGGTATTGATGAATGTCCATTTACACGGAATATAAATAAGGGAGTTAGAGGAATTAGCCGCACAGACGCGGCTTGAGTTACCCTCGGCCCCCTTTCAATACTGTATCTACGTGGCCTCAGACACGTTACACATTAAACAAAAACGCGGAAGCAGAAGAGCTAACGGTAACAGTGGAATCCATAAAAGAACAAAAAAAAACTGTTTTGATTAAGCAATGAAAGGATACAGGTAAAAATAAAGACCAATGTAAATTTGATGTTCACAACATACGCTGACATAATAAGAGCGTAAGAGGGGAGAGCAATATATAAATGCATTCTGAAAGTGTTGGACTGCGCACATTGCCACCAAATCTTTTGTACAAATTCAGGAAAATTGGCATGCTGTTGCTCAACATTTTACGCTCATAATTAGTTCTAATACACCGAACCCTCCATACTTCTGGTTTACGGGTGTTACTGAGGCACAACCTTCTCGTTAAGTGCGTGAGTTTTTCGAGAAGTGTGGTGTTATGTTTCACGCAAAACTACTTTTCACGTAAAAGTCAGCGTTCGCGTACAATATCGGCTTTAGGCACATAATATTTCTTAATAAGGCTTTCAGTATGGGTCCCACAGGATTTACTAGCAACTATGCGTGTTTATTTTTCTTTGGACTTTCGGTAATATGTCCAAGTTACACTGAATCGTGGTAACCCATGCAAGACGCCCACAGCTCAAGTGGGGTGCAAAATAAAGTATTTAGATTAATAACTTCACAGAAGTAGGCACGGTGTTATTTATTTCCAAGTGTATATAGAGCGTGCCCCAAATAACGTTACGATTGGGGCGAAATGCAAAAATGCCCGTGTCCCGCGCATTGGGGACACATTAAAGGTCCCCTGGTTGTCAAAATTAATCCGGAGTCCCTCACTACGTCGTGCCTCAGGATCAAGTCGTGGTCTGGCATGTAAAACCCCAGAATTAATTCAGCTAACGACAGCCAAGCTGCTTAACGAAAAAAAAATTAAAAAGCCACGGGCCTCTAAAATTTCTTGAAGTGAAAATGCGAAATGTCTGGATAAAAAGTATGCAGATCCCACGTACTGTAGGGAATCGATGCAAGCGAACCTTTTCTGTGCTGTTTGCGCTCACGGGCGACATTTGGCGGTAATATTGGTGACCTACGACCGTTCTAATATGATTTAAAATGCTACCTTGCCTGCACCACTCGCGTTTGTCTGTACATTGTGCACAGAACACAGAGCAAGACATGTTTGCTCGAGGCGTTGTGCGCCATTGTTCGTATACCCTGAGAGAAAGTTGGCACTGTCATTAACTCACACGGGCGCATCGCATCTTGGCTGAAGTGTTGATTTTGCTGGACAGCCGCCTGGCGTGTTGCTGTCTTTACGCTGTGGTTCTTTAGTGTGGCTTTGCGTCTGCATGCACTGCGTCAATTATCCACATGTACAAACTTGCACGGTGTTTCTCCTTCAGAAATAGCAGGAACGTGCCGTACCGCACATTGAATTAGATTTATTTTTTACCGTTTGTTTATAACTGTGGCCATATCTAAAAGGTGTGCTTCTTTTACTGAAGAGAAACCGAACGAAGCATGATTTCTGACGGGGCCTTTCCTTTTATCCGCGATCGCGTAATGTGTTACAGTGCTGGTCCGGCCAGTTTAGAATTTGGAGCAACTTTCGGAGCAGGGAAAGAATGTCGTTCTGGAGCAGTTTATCTGGAGTAGCCACACCAGTAATTGAAGCAATTTGGGAGCAGAAAAAAAATTGTCTTTTTTGGAACACTTGTAGTAGTAAAGCAGTAATCTGTAGCCATTTGACGAAGTTTATTATTACTGTGCAATCAGGAAATGCTGCTCAACCGTGAAGCGAGACACATACCCAACAGCGACTAATTAAGCTTGCCTTCGTACGGACGGCATATCGTGCACGGTACGTTGCACACATCTTCATTTGAGTAGGTAAGGAACCTAATTTTGTAAATAATTAAATTAAATGTTGCAGGTTGGCGAGAACAAAGATACGCGCATTGGGACAAGACACACATAAAATTACAAATTAGCTGGAACAATTGGCGCCGTCAGGCACAAGAGAAAAAGTGATGGAAAATGTATTATGTGCAATCCAAATGACAGATGTGCTTTGAAAAAATTTGCCGCGGCAGACAAAATGTGTGTTACGCGTAATAACAATGCTAGAAGATCGACAAGAGACTATGCGTCTGTGAATGGCGCCAAGATGAGGTGCCTCCGTACGGTGTGTCGCAATGATGGCGATGGAGAACAACGTTTGTACCATCACGTATACACGTTTTCGTTGTGAGGCGATTTGTCCGCTTCCGTGAGTCACGTGGTCTGTGCGAATAGAATTGATTCGGCGTAAAACCGTAACTTTTTGTCACCGATACCCCAACGACATTTCGAAGCACTACCTTTCCTACCCCCAAGGGCTCAAATCGCCACAGGCACGTCCGAAATAGCTTTGAATGCCTGCCAGTACAATTATTAGGCGTATCGGTGCGCACACTGTCACAGAATACGGCGGGTGCACGCGTGTGTAATTAAGGATGACATGCTGTGTCCTGTGACAATTGCCTCTTACCACTCTCCATATGCTTCACCGCAATATTTTTCGTATGCCTCACCGCATAACACCCCTTTACTGAGACGAAGCTAACTTTCGGAAACCGGCAATGCGCAACGCGTCGTGCTTTCCGAGCTTCGAAGCTATTGGCGAGCATTACAAAAGCGGAGTCGGCGCGACTGCTAGAAGCGGTGAATTGTTTTAATAAAAAACACGGTACTGATCAACAAAAAAGCTTGATAGCGAACGTCGAAGTTGCTAGGCCTACTCATGCCACAGTGGTGGCTACGGCTGCCAGCAGATCTACGTGCGAAAACGCTTGTTCGAGGCGGCGGTGGCTTCTTCGATCAAAGCTGTTTCGGACCTACGGCCATGGCAGAAAGTCTGGAAAATCGGACGGCGAAGAGTTTTTGCGTCCGAAGTTTCAGGCGTTCTTATACATTGACTCTATTAGCCCCGAGAATTAGGAGTGGCGCCCTCTCGCGAGTGACGTCACGGCCAGGACGCCGCTCGCTCCGGCTCGCTCGGCTGCCGCGCGCGCTCGTTCCCTTCGTGTATGCTTGGGGTATGGGTGGCTCGAGCCGTACGTATTGAAGAATACGTCGGCTTCTTTCAGCTGCCATACCTTAACCACAGTTTCTTCTTCAAAAGCGTGTGAGTCGAGAAACTTTGCGGCTTGGATATCGCAAGCTAAGTAGCGTTAAAGGGGTCTACTAGGTTTTGCAATGCATATATGTGCCGTGTCTATCGGTAAATTTTGACTAAAGAAAGAATATCTGCAAATTCAACGCGCGAAGTTGTGTATGATGCTTCGCTAAACATTTAACATTCCTTTAGTATTTAGCTACGAGAGGCATTGCATTTTACGTGGAAGAAAAGTTTGGTAATTGGCGTCAACATGTTATCTGATTTTAGAAAGACACTGCCCAGCGAAGCTCTCATAATGATTCCTATTACTCTGGTGTGTTGTTCTATTCAAATATGGCCATTCATTAATGCGTAAAAAAATAGTTAGGCGCGCATTTCTTATGAAAAAGTTTGCTGCTACTTTCATCCACCTCTGAAACAGGCCTCCAAAAAAACGAATTGCTCATGGCTGCTAACACGACGGCGCGTCATGTAGAGTATTTACACAGTTAATTCACAAACACCATAGTAGCAATCACCTGAGAGAAAAGTTTCGTTGTTAAGATCGAGAGCCACTCAATTGAAAGTGATGAAATGTTTCATAGTGGCCCTCAGTAGCCTTTATCGACAATATGGCACACCCCTGATCACGTAGCGGTAGCAATCGACTGTCCATACGGCGAGGCACGCTATGTTCGCGAAACCCATCTGTTCACTACAACTTCGAATTAAAACCATAAAGCATGTTTTTTACAGTGCCAACTGGAATGGCTAAAGTATTCTCGAGCTACTACACCACAGCTTAGATTTCCTGTATACAAAAGGAAAATTCAAGCACCTTCTGTCTCACCATGTCTCGATCCAGCGTTATTCAAATATACAAACGGATAACTATTCGCTTCGTCGGTACATAAAAGAGAACCTTGCAGGCAAATTAAGTTTGCTCCAATCCAATCGCAAACATTCATAAAGAAAGCACCACAAGCCTTGCATATACTTTCACTTGATTTCTGACCCTCCACCGGGGGAATTTCGATATCTTCAATATGTCCCATACTACTAATTATTGACGCTTCGACTTCTTTCTGGCTGCAGCGATGCGGTCTAGCAGGCGTACTTCACTAAAAAAATTGGGCCGAGCAGCCTGTGTCAGTTCGCCAAACAGATTCATCATGTATATTCCTCAAGCAGCAAGCACTAGTAAATTTCTCAAGTGAGTTTGATTTGATTTAATAATTTCCATTTACACACACACATGTACAGAGTAGTGGTAAGTGGAGGTGGATGAGGGAAAAAAGTCGCACAGACGCGGCTTGAGGTAACCTCACCCCCTTAGGTACAATATGGCTGAACACATCAAGCGCCATATAAATTACATTTATATAGTGGCCATAAAACATTGCAGTTATACAATATATGAAAGAACAGTGAAATATTTCCGCAATAACAATGCAAAACACACTGCGGCAATGAAATAAATAAATGATATACACTAGGTAACATAGACAAAAAAAGAGGAACATATCACACATTATTAATCATTAACAAACGCGCTCTAAAGAGGTGAGTTGAACGTGTAGCACGGAAAAGGGAATATATATTGGTACATTCCTATTTGTACTCTGTAAATAGCTGTAAGCCTTCATTAACCTTACTTCAAGTTTCCGCCGCTAAAAAAAATGAACACATGAAGAACCGCCTAATGTTGACAAGCAGTTAAAGAAGCAAGTGAGGCGTGTAGAATCTAAGCTCCAGTATTAGTTAAGTCCCCGTGCTACTGCCGAGCGTTTCTGTGAGGAAATGCAAAAATTCGATATTATACCATGAACTACTCGTCGTGAGCAAACCTGTTTTAGCGGAATAAAATCAACGTAACTGCTGTAGAAGTCATATATAGCCAGCTTTGTGACATACTTGTTGCACCGCGGCAGGTATGGTATCATAACTGGATTCCTATAGGCTATGCTCTTGCGATTGTCTATCCGCGTATGAAAAACCCGCAATGGGCTGGTCTGCGTCTCTTCGGCTGGCACTGTAGCGTTGCCTTCGAGAGCTGCATTGTTGTCTAAGAAATTAGCTCTTTGAATAAATGTTCGCAAAGGAAGACGTCGTAAAAATATATTTGAGACGACCACCATAAGTATACAAGCAGAGAGAACGAGGACGAACAAACGAAAACACCGCAGAAAGCGCCCGGACAACGCCCGAACTGTAGCAGACGACAGGCGCGAGTCCGTGCCCTGACGTCACGCGAGCGGCGCTCGCAGCGCCGCTCATGTTCGTTCTCGGGGCTAATGGGGTACCGTGGTGGCGCCACGAAGGCGTCCGAATTATCAGGTGCGTCCGAAAAATCGGGCGTCCGGAAAATCGGTCGTCGTGTACAGATGACGAACCCTTCTGAAAACATTTCATTGCCATGGAAACGCGAAAATACCGCACTTTTGCGCAGTTGGCGCTAATGGAACTTCAATGGGTGCAGCCAGGAGCAGGCAAGTCGAATAGTAGCAAAATGGCGCAAATGCCGAAAACAGGTAATGTTTGCTTGTAAACATTTGTTTGTAAACATATATAGGAGCATTGACGAAAAATTGTAACAGTTATATGGGATAATATAGACACAATCTAATAGAAGTGTAAGCTAATTAAGCGCAGTCATAATGGCACACAGACCTATAGTGCAACGACACGTACAGTCGCGATCAATTTGAAGGTGATCGCTCGAGCGGCGACCAAAACTAGGAGCAGCGCCACGTTACGTCATCACCGTCGGACGAGAGGCAAACATCAGATAGCTCCCATCTCTCTCTTTTGGTGTTCCCTGAAAAGCTGTCACTCCCGTCACCGCTCACGGCATAACCTGCGAATTCATTTCGATTGCGTTATGAGCCTTTGCACGGAGGCGTCACTGTTAGCCAAGACATGCATGAGGAAGCGACGCACACAGATCATTGCCATGAAAGGGAAACAAATGCAAAAATGTGGCGAGTTGATCTTGGGGGCGACGGTTGCAGCCTGGAAGAGCATAACAGGGGAAGCAGACAGCGCAATTTTTATCTTCGCAGTTCCGAAATCGGCCGCTATGCTGCTTGGAAGGCCCGCCGGTCGATGCTCGCGCGATCACCTTCAATTTGATCGCGACTGTACAAGGTAGCATAAGGCGTGTGGAAACTCGCACTTGGAAACGCGGACGTGTATTAAATTCATAGTGAAATTGGAACTGATGATTAATCATCGCACAAAATAAGCATTAATGCCCCAAGAAAAGCAAGAGAATTGAAGCAGTACAGAAAGTTAAAGCGGCGAATCCTTTAAAGGGGCATGACACCCAATTTTCGATCATAATTTTCACGGTGTGAGGTATTCCTTGCGTGTTCAAGAACACGTTGGCAAAATTTTTGCGCATTCGAGCCAGCACGTAATTTATAACTGATTTTTTTTGATATCACACTCGAACGGCATAACAGTCGAGCAACACGCTCACACGCTCGGGAGCCGTGACGTCACAAGCTGCATGCTTGCCGAGCGAGCATGTATGCTCCGGCGAAGAATCCTTGTTTCATCTGCGCGCGCATGCGGGAAACGTCTGTTTGTTTAGTTTGCCAATGGAATTTTTCAACACGCAGCGGCTGAAACAATGCCGCCGCGGCGCTTGTGTAGCGCTGCGGGGTGCCAGAGCGAACGGAGCTTGGCTGACGCTGCGGCCAAACACGATGCTGACCGTGTTCGTGCACCGATCCATCCGGCAGGCAGTACCCCGGCCGAACGTCAGCCTTGCTTTTTCTTTTTTTTAGCGATATTGGGTGCAAAAAAGTAAGTTCAAGTAAAGCTTCAGCCAAAGTGTATATCGCGCGAATTCCTTGCGTAGCGCACACATGTGCATGGCCGTTTGTTTACATATGCCACACGCAACTACAGAGGAAAAAAAAAAAAAGAAACGGTAGCTTTGTTGAGTGCGGATACGAGAGGCATGCATGCATGGAATGCAAGCGAGCAGACAATCTACCAGCGTAACAACTTGCATTGGGCGAAGTAGCACCAGAATTTGTCTTCCGTACCTGCCGTGGTTGCTCAGTGTCAATGGTGTTCGGCTGCTGAGCACGAGGTCGCGGGATCGAATGCCGGCCATGGCGGCCGCATTTCGATGGGGGCGAAAACACCCGTTTACTTATATTTAGGTGCACGTTAAAGATCCCCCGGTGGTCGAAATTTCCGGAGTCCTCCACTACGGCGAGCCTTATAATCAGAAAGTGGTTTTGGCACGCAAAACCCCATAATTTAATTTTTTTTGTCTTCCGTGAACGGCTGGCTAAGCAGCGCTGCACGCATGTGTGAATAGCAATGCGAAAAAGCACCAGCAGCATTTCGCGCCAGACTGATATTGCCATCTTGTGTTGACCACGTTTACTACGCTGTCTTTGTTCATTGCTTCCAAGATGTGCGCGCCGGCTTTGTCCATGGCTGGTATAAACACATCTCTGAGGCCATGTTTTGTCACTGAGCTCGTGGCGATGAGCTCGAAGTCAAAATAGATAAGCGACTAGCGTAAGTACATTTGCAAGAGAAATGACTCGCAGTGAAGAAGAATAGCCAGAAAATATTTTGGCAATTATTATGCAGATTTCACCGATAGAGCGGCAGGGAAGAAAGTGTTAAAATCATGCTGAAACCAGAGGCCCCACCCCACGGAGGAAGGAAACTAAGGAGAGGCCCTACCCCCTCCGCGCGCTAGGAGAAAACTGTGGCAGAAATGACGTAGTAGGTTCTCATTTTTTTAGCTGCTTTCTTTTTGCTGTATTTCCACGCCTTTTGGGCCACAATGGCGGTGTTGTTATGGTTTTTAGCGCTCACACGTGTTGCTCTGGTAGGTTTCGTGCCGTGGCAAAGGCGCTGTGTGGGCGGGTTTGCTCGGTGTTGCGCTGTGTTGCACCGTGTCTTGTTGCGCTGTGTTACCTGCACCGTGCTCTGCCGGATGTTGCACGAGCGCGCGCGACGCGCAGCGCGGCGTGGTTTCGCGAAAGATGTAAACAAGAGAGGAGGGTGGCACAAAAGGCGGAGCATCGCCATGAGCAACGCCAACTTTCGGCTTCACTTTTGCTTCACAAAGGGTGACGTCAGGGCCTCTCCTTAGTTTCTTTCCTCCGTGCCCCACCCCTTTCGCACGCTAGGAGGAAAGTGTGGAGGAAATGACGTATAGATTCTCCTCTTTTTTGCTGCTTTTTTATTTCTTTGCTGTAGCCGCCACGCCCTTCGGGCCACAATGGCGGCTTTGTTATTGTTCTGTGCGCTCACACGTGTTGCTCCGTGGGTTTCGTATCGTGACAAAGGTGCCGTGCGGGCAGGTTTGCGTTGGTCTTCGTGTTTTGTTGCGCTGCGTTCGTTATCTGGACCGTGCTCTACCGGATGTTGCTGTGGGCAGGTGGGTCAGGAGGAACTAAAGTTCGTGAAATGAACACGCATGCAACGCTGTACGCAATGTACAGCTCCACGGCAATGGCTACGGACGAAGGAATATCCGCGGGAAATTTTGCACTCTTTGACGGAATCATGCTAACGTGCTAACGATTGCTTAGTATTGCTGCGGAGCACGCGGGTCCGAGCAGCACGGTTGCGCGCAGCGCGGCGTGGTTTCGCGCGATATGTAAACAAGAGAGGAGAGCTGGCCCGATAGGCGGAGCAACGCCATGAGCAGCGCCAACTTCCGGCTTCACTTTAGCTTCACAAAGAGTGACGTCAGGGCCTCTCCATAGTTTCCTTCCTCCGTGTGCTGAAAAAAATTACCCAATAGGTACAATTTGAAGGACACCAACCTTTCAACTGTGTTGAACAAAGAATTTACCCAGAAAGGAAAGATTTTTGCAAATTAAAGCGCATTGCCCTTATGTACGAAGAAAGATTGCCCTGTTTAACGATGGCCAGACATCCCAGTAGCCATAGCAAGTTGATCTCACTGGTATATATACTGTGAGAGAATGAATGAAGCTAGGTATCTTACAATGAGAGGCTATAGGAACACTTGGAGCGTAACTGAGAAAAGGAATGCAAGACTGGTGCAGAGCATGCAGACGCCATTCCCATGGCAGCACATGCAAACTATCTGACGGCAGTGAGAAGAGCGTAACAGTAGTGTTACCCTACTGTTGTGCAACATACGCGCTTTGTAGTCATGTGCCACACACTGGTATACCAGTCATTTTTAAGTTGTTCTTGCAGTCAAGGTATTCGTATAATGTATGCATCCGACTCCTGGACATTACACGTTCTTGTCTTGCAATTGCATACTTATTGAAAAAGAAAAGTGAACTAGAAACATTTGCTATACGTATATTTAAATGTGCTAGCAACCATTGCGAGCAAATATGTGGGACAGTCTAGGCTTGTCTGTTCACAAGTTACCCGAATAGCACTACAGTTCTGCGATTCAATTAACAGCACCAAAGCCCTGCTCTATTGTATGGTAATTCCTGTCGGTGACTCCTTAAACCTCAGAGCACAACAGGTAGAGTATTGCAACAAGCTTGACCAGAGAGATAAAACTTTATTATGTCCTTGATGAGGTTCACGGGTGGCGGGGGTCGGGAGACTAACCCCCAATCCACCCCTTCCTCAGACGACGGCCAGTCCTTGCTTTCTGGCGGCGTCTTCGGCCATCGGAACGGCCCAGAGCTGTCCTCTGGGTCCAAGCTGAACAGCAATGTCTCCCACTGCTCGGCCGTAGTTATGATGCGTGTGTTAGTGCGGGAGTGTGTTGGTGGGTGAGGCTTTGGGGCATTGCCAGATAATATGATCGAGGTCAGCGCGGGCCTCGTGCGCTTTGCAGAGTGGGGAGTATGCATCGGGGTAAATGCGGTTGTAAAGCACGGGGTCCGGAAGAGTTCGTGTCTGAAGGAGTCGCCAAGTGGTGGATTGAGATTTATTCAGTGTTTTGCGTTCTGGGGGGTAGCGTAACCACTATCTGCGGTAGTGCAGGAGAATTTCTCTGAACGTGACCATTCGGTTCCACGCGTGACAGCGATGCAGAACAGAGGGCTGGTTGGGATCGGAAGACGCAGGAGAAGGATGATGCGCCCGGTGTGCGGTAGCTCGGGCGGCATCGTGCGCGGCTTCGTTTCCAGCCACACCCGAGTGACCAGGGGCCCAGATGATCTGGACGCGGTGTTGCCTTGAGGGAGGAGTGCGAGAGGGAATCTTCTGCGCTTGGGATCAGTCCTCTTGTGTAGTTACGAATGGCCGTTTTTGAATCGCTGATGCAGTGTGCATTGGTAGCCGCGTAGGCCAAAGCGATGGCCGTTTCTTCTCCTACTTCGAGTTGCGTGGTGAATATTGATGCGACCGCGGCAAGGCGGTACTGCGACCCCGCGACTGCGACGACCGCCATGGTGTTTTGGTTGGGGTATTCTGCTGCGTCCACGTAAGTTACGTCAGCGGCTTGGTCGTAGCGCTTTTGTAGTAGTTTACCTCTTTCTGCACGTCGCTCCGGATTGTGTTCAGGGCGCATATTGCGAGGTATGGATGGGATAACTAGCTGAGCACGAATGTTTGGAGGGGTGAGCACTTTTGGTCCGAACTGGGTGGTGTAGGTTATGCCTAGGGTGCCTAGAATGTGCCTGCCCGTGGTGGAATTGGCGAGTCGTTCGTATTGGCTAATACGCTGCGCTTCAATAAGCTCGTCTATGGTGTTGTGAATGCCGAGGGCGTCCAGTTTCTCGTTAAAGTTGGAGATGGGAAGATGTAGGGCTTGTTTATAGGCCCTCTTGATCATGGTATTGAGTGACCAGGTATGAATAATGCTCTAAACCTGCCACCTTCTAGACTACAGTCATGGATTTTCTTAGAGAGCTTCACACTGGCAGAACAAACCATTGCGAAAATTTTAGAAGCAACAGCTTCATAAGGAAACACGGAAATTATTCGTGTAAAAGGCTTCCAAATGTCATGGGCCCATTCCCAAAGCGCTCCTTTCTATTGCTATGTAGCAAATACTTCTGATATCGCCTATCGGGTAGTCCTTTCTTGACAACAAGCCAATCTCTTCGTTAGTCGATGATAACAAATTGTGTCGTTTGCTTTCGTGCTCGAACAGTTCATGCAGCCAAGATGAGGCAGCTACCATTTACACGGGTCACATAATACATCATAAATCATTGCAGAACCTGGAGCTAGGTTATCAGTTAAGTGTTTTGCACAAGTTGCATGGTTGATTTATTCTGTCAATGCATGTTTAACTCCCTGCTAAAATACATTGCTAAAAATCTTTCGGACTACTCCAGGCTTGATGAGAATCACGTCCTGGCCAATTGGAACAGATCCCTGATTTACAGTGAAAAAGAAAGCATGCTCGAGTCGTCCCTGCTATTTCCCGGTTTGCGTATTTTTGCATTGTAAATCGTGGATCAGCCTTGATGGTAGAAAAGCTGTTGCGGAGTTTGATTCCTTGTCTAAGGTGTTTGGTAAGAACAACCCTTCGGAACATACTGTTCTCAGAAGTGATACCGTTTTATGTAAGCATCGTTATTTCTCGCACTTATCCGTGCATATAGGGATATATGGGTCTACATCAAGTCGTATGTACGGTGGACTTGATGTAGTTTCTTCAGTATGTCTTGAGAACTTGACAGACAATATTAAATTGCTTCTGTGTCTACACACACTTTCCTCCTAGACTAGTCGAGTGGTGTCGGAGATATGCGACTAAGCGTAGAACTGTATGCAAACCATTCAAACATTCGCCGAACCATAAGGACTTGCTGCTGCCACTCGCGGGGCTTCGCATTCGCATGAGGAACAAGATGGTTGCTATTGTTAAAGGAAAAGCACGTGGCCAACATGTAATTGCCTGGCGCCTTATTAGAATAAATGTAGACGAAGCAGGAAACTCTACTAAAACACAGAGCTTGCTGTGGTTTAAGTCCTAAACGTTCTTGTTCTTTGCTGTCATTCTTAAAATATATCTGTGGTATGCGGTGAAGCATACAGTGTACTGCAGTGAGGCGATGTGAGAATTTGTGCGTACGAAGTTTAGGCAACATACTATTATCATTATCTCAAATACTCATTTGAGACCTCCGTGGTGAAGCATACAGGGTATTGGGCTGCGAAGCATGACACGTAAAGGTTCCTGCAAAGAGGAGGGGAGTGACACGGTGCGCAGCGCGAGTTGTGACGGGGGGTGGGGGGGTGGGTGGGGGGGGGGTATGTAGATGCCGCTTCAGTGGTTGCAGACCAAAGAATGTTGACACATCCTTTCATTCAGTAGTTTAATAACACACTGATTTATCGTAAATTTCCACTTGGCGGTTGCACTGAAGTTTATGTTCATGCTCAGGTAGTGCTGACTGAATGTTTAGCCGACATAAACCCGTTGAAAACAGGTGATCTATTTATGGGTCTCTTTTTTTATCATGGAACAAATTAGAATGCATGTATGCTGTTTGTGGACACATGAATAAACCAATTCAATTCAATAGATGTATCAAAATGTTGCTGGCGCTGAATTTCTTACTGCCAATGCCGGTTGGAAACAAGTGGAAAACGGACAGGTACCGAATCGACTAATAGTTGCTGAGCGTTGAACTAGTGCAAGCAGTTCAAAATAAGTGTGACACAAAGGGACACACATTCACGCGACACCTTCTGAATTTCCACATACAAGACCAGTAGAAAGATGTGGTGCACTGACCGGCACATAATAACGCGAGTAGCGATCAATTTTCAACTCGCAATCCAGTCGGAAGCAGCTGAGACGCGCACGAAAAATAAATACGCAACTGTGGCAGCATTTAACCACTTGGTTATATTACGGTTAAATAAAGATTAACGCCAGTCTCATCCTTAAGATCTTTCTGTATCCCGTCTGCGCAGGATTGTCGTTGCTGTTAATGAAGAGCGAACTCACTGAAAAAGATGGATTCCTAAAGTGAAGGTTTCCCAGGCAAAATCCCTGTTGTCTGTCGTGGCTGGCTGGGCGCAAGGGTAAAAACGTTTCCATGTTGGCGCGTCGGGTTTATGCGCCAAGAAGATGTCAGTATGCGCTTAACGCATGCGGTTGCTAAAAAAAAAAGAAAAGAATTGCACACATCACACATTATCGCACAAGTTACGCATATTTTGGAATATGGGAGAAGCGAAGTTTTTTTCGGGCAAATAAATGCTACGAAAGTGCCGCTTTTCTGCACTGCGTTCTGCAGCGAAGCGGTTGCGCGCCTGCAAGGCAAGACGAAGCGACCTTCACTGCACGAGCCGTGCACGTGACCGTGCACTAGACCGTCTCCGCGATCGGCCCGCTTCACTTGGCTTGGAACCGACCGAGAACCGGTGGCAAACACTGGGAAAGAAAGCACAAGAAGCTGCGCATCAATAATGGAATGAAGTGCTTGAAGGCCTGCTTTTGTTACGGTGAAGACGTTGAGGTATTGTTTGTTCCTCCATTGCGAATTCCATGCAGAACAGAGCCTCATTCATTGGAACATCTAAAGGCAAAACACGAACACAGGCAAACGCATACTGCTATATGTAAAAATTCATTCGTTATATTGCGGCTGTCATGCGCGTCCGGTATCTAGAAAAAAAATATGCAGGCAATCCCCCGTCGCCAGTCACGATGCAGCCGACCTTGTTCACTGAATGCACGTGTTGAGATACAGCACGATACCACTGCGCAAGCGCTCAGTCACGTGGCTTTTTTTCATGTTTCGCGGGCTTTCTTTGCAACGTGTAGAAACGACTACGTGAGACGTATCGTACAGGAAAAAACTCGATCGGTGGTTTCCGAATGTGCTCTACAAACCTGCCTATCATACTTGGGGTCCTGTAAGTCCGGTACTTGAACTTAAATAATGATCGAGTTATGTGGCAAAAAAAAAAATTGCCTTAGTTACTATAGGCCAGTGCGAATAGTATGCGCTAAGTTAATTTCTCTTACGACGCGCCTTTCATTCTTAAATTATTGGGTCAAGGACACACACACACACACACACACACGCACGCTCACACGCACACACGCGCACACGCACACACACACACATTTGCTGCGTCTGTCTTTCGGCTAAGCGCAGTGCTTTATATATATATATATATATATATATATATATATATATATATATATATATATATATATATATATATATATATATATATATATATATATATATATATATAGGTGTTTACGGTTGTTAGACGGCAAATTGTTGTTAATCTTCTTCAGCTTTGATTGACGAACTGCCATAATTGGACTATATATTGAAGTACTCCCGTTCAGTGACACCTCCTTAGTCTGTTCATTGTAGGCGAAATCAGTGTGGACTTTCCCTAATCAGCGGATACAATTTCTGTACTTTAGCAGCAGTTCGCCGCCCTATTACAATTCGGGTAGTATAGCGGTTCCATTTTAATAGCTGATAAGCTGCTGCACTGCCTAATCAGTGTTCCGGCTGCTATCTGATTATTTGCCGTCCTTGATTGGACGTTCTTCTTCTAGACCACCCAAAGAATTGTAATAGTTATTCATTGGATGCGTATAATTTGATGTTTTCTCCTTAAGCCCCAACCACTGGCACGCGCCGAAAGCTTCGGCGCGCGCTGGCAAGCGAACGCGTCGCTTCGCTTCGGCTGGAGGGAAAGGGCGCGCAACCACTAGAGACGCGCGCCGAAGCTCGCTCCTCGGCTGCGGCGCACTGTTGCTGGACTATTCCGTCTTCATCCGTCAAAGTTCGGCCTAAAACAGCCTGCTGTAAACTAAGCTTGAAACAATAAGTTAGTGATCTGTATGTGCTTTTAGATATAAAAAACACGTTTGAATAATGAATATACACCTGCCGAAAGTTTGTTTTTATTTTTGAAGTAACAATAGTGTACAAAATATCGACATCAGCGCACGCGCGTCGTCTGTCTGCAAGATCGCTTTGCAAACACCTGCACGACGATGCCATATATCAAAAACTGTTGTACCATTTCATGTGTTGGTAGCTTATTGCACAGCCAACTATGCAAGAATTAGGCGTGCAATGTATCACTGAAAAAAATCTGTGTTGGCAATATTGCCACGTAGTAGTGACGGTAAATAAATAGTGCCGGCTCAATCGCAACGATAGCGGCGAGCAATGTCGGCAATCGTAGAAAATCTCATCTGCGGGTCAAGCGCGTCGGTTTGCATACGTCAGTCGTCGAAAGTTACAGCCTATTCGGTGGTGCCCGCGCGCCTTCCAGAAACTACAACACAATTCGTGTCGCGTATGCAATCAGATTAGCAATGTTCGTCGACAACAGACAGAACCGTCGATAGCATTCGCGAAACTTGCGATACGTTCAGGCGCATCCTGCACCGAGCGATAACGTTTAACATTTTTTAGCCGGTGAAATACGGTAACCGGATACAGATAAAGCATCCGTGTCAATATAATTATGCTTGTTGGTGCACGAGAGAAACGTGTAAAAGTGGGTTCTGAGAAAATCAGCAAAGCGAAATTGAAACACCTGTAGCACTCACAAAAAAAAAGAAAAACTAGAATAGCTAAAATGTATGTAATTCGTATCTTGTCTCCCCCCAATTCTTGATTCTGCCAAATCTAGCCCATGGAGCACCTCCATTATTCTAGGTTGTTTTGATGCATCAACACCGCATCCGGAGGCCTTCACGTTGAGTGTATTGCTACAAAACATTTTCACAGTGCAAGGGCCATGTTATATTGTAACTGGTTTCCATATATCAAGTTTGCCTTTCTTTACATTAATGAAATGACATACCGTCAGATTATACAAGCTTGAGAATTAGAGGGTTTTGATAGGAGTCTTTCGTTGCCCTTTGCCAAGTCATACTATTGAAGCACTTATTCGAATGTATGGCAGCAGCTCATTTGCATAGTATCAGAAATATATAAACAGGTTATTTTCACAATTTACACACTTCGTCACCACAAAAAGAAAAATTGCAGTTTATTGTTTTCAGCCTGCCATGATGTTTTGACTGAGAAATACATATTCAATTTGTTCTGCAAGGCACGCAATAATTGCTGTGGCATTTTATTGCGCAGCACTACATACAGTAGCCAGCCATTATTAAAACTCAGAAGAAATTAATAGCACAATGCATATGATCAGGCACATAGCATATTATTGCACTTTCTTAATTCATGCCAGAACGACGACCACAGGCGTCCTTCTCCAACAAGGTCAGCATCCATCGTGCCTCCTTACCATCGGGCTTCACACCCTCAGCATGTTCAACCTCAGCTTTGTGGTGTTTGAAACAACCTCAAGTGCGTCTTACGGTTCCAGGGATAAGAAAGAAGACCGTCCTGCCTACCTTGGCCTTGAAGCAAGCAGCTCTGGATTGTTTGTACACTTTCTACTTTGATCGAGTCCACATATATACGGATGGCTCTTCTACTCAGACCAGCTCCACCAGCGCAGTGGTTATACCATCACGATCACTAAGCATCCAATACAAGATTTCTTACTTGACAACATCGACCGGTTCGGAGCTTGTTGCCCTCCGAGGTGCCGTTGATTATATTAATAACCAACCGGCTAGTCGGTGGGCAATATTCTGCGATTCAAAGGCGGCCTTACAATGTCTTCTGTCATCTCTTCGTCGCGGGTCATGTGAACAACTCGTGTCGAAGATACGAGAAATGCACCATCACATGATCATGAAAGGACAAGACGTCAAGTTTCAGTGGCTGCCTGGTCATTGCGGTATCTCCGGCAATGACCTCGCTGACGAAGCTGCTAGGAAAGCCCACGAAGGAGCAACCCTTATTTCTATCCCTTTATCGTGGACCGACGCAGCCCAACACTTAGGCAAGCTAGCGCACTCTTTTGACATTGGAAAAGTGGCACACACCTGAATTCACTCAACATCGATTGCATTCTCCCGATCCCTCTATGCAACTGCGGCTGTTACCAGGTCTTCCGCAAAATGAGGAAACAGTGCTGTGCCGCTTACGCTTGGGCGTCGCATTCACCAATGCATATGCATTTTTGATTGGAATGGCTGATAGCGCCGAGTGCAATACCTGCGGTGTCGAGGAAACCATAGAACACCTACTGTGCTACTGCCCATCTTTTGAAGCTGAAAGGCAAGACCTCTGCACAGCTCTCAATCAGCTAGATGGACAGCTGTTCACCTTGAACTAGATCTTGGCACCATGCCCTCGCATGTCGCAGCTACAAAAGGCCACAAAAGCGCTGCTGCGATATTTGCAAGATATCGGATTGAGTCAGCGTCTGTGATCCAAACTGAGTGACCGACTGATATCCCCAGTGGACTTTCTTTTCTTTTAATCTTTCCGTCCTCCTTTCCCTTTCCCCAGTGTAGGGTAGCCAAATGGGCTCAGTCCTGGTTAACCTCCCTACGTTTCATTTATCATTTTCTATCTCTCTTCTTAATTCATGCCCTTTTTTTAATTGCACAAAAGCTACTGCACTGAAATAGTATACTAGTACATACTTAAACAGCACAATTTTATACTACGATAATAATCAATCATTCAAATTTTTATTGTAGTGCCCAGGAACAGCTAGAGAGCCTTTGTACAGGTGCACTTAACGAGCACTATGTGAGACAAAATGTACAGAAAACATGAATGTAGTAGACAAAAAAATGGAAGATAGAGAAACAAATAGGAAAAAAAGGAAACGCGGAAAAGTAAAAGGGAGTTAATCCTACATGATTATCTACAGATACACAAAACACAGGAAATGAACTCTGAAGTATGTTTTGGAGTCGAGTCTTATTAGCACAATCTTGTAACAAGCCCAGGCAACGAATGTGGAATGCTACCTGGTATACTATTGCGGCACAAACAAATGCATATGATCAAGAAGCTTTAAGGAATGTATAATGTCATGGACCACCTTATACAGGAACAAAAGGTGTGATTTATTAAGACTTGAATCTAGAGGTGCGAGTTGAAGTATACTTGAGAAGGCTCAACTGTGGTCGCCAGAATGGCAAAAGTGGTGCTTTAAGCTAGATATCAATTTATTCTGGATGCGTTCAATGAGGTCAGAGTTAGATTTGCTCATTGCACCCCCCTCCTACAGAAGCATACTCTAGTAGTTGGAGGCACACAGCAGAATTTCAGAAACACAACAGGTGAGTGGAAATCATGATATTCCAAGAGCGTGAAGGGCATCTTGTGTAATTATCTATGTGAAGAGAAGCTTAGCATTCTGTCGTAGTACACACCAAGATCTTTCATTTCATCGACCCTAAGAAGTGGAGCATCACGTAGGGTGTATCAAAATTTCACATGGTGCGTTTTGTGCATATAACTTAATGCCATAGTGTTGGAAGCATTTAAGAGTACTTATTGCTTCTGCACCAGTTTGAGAGTGAAAAAATGTCTTTTTGGAAGTCGATGCAGTGGTGAACACTGTTGACAGTCTGAAATGTCGGCACACAAAGTCATGCTGTTCATTTATTAAAATGCTCTTAGCACTAACAGAAAGCGAGGAATCCCATATAGATTCAAACACCTGACGCACCGAAGAGGATAGATGTAGGTCGGCAGTTAGTAACTGCACATCTAGCACCTGATTTTTGCATGGGCAATGTTCATGCTACCTTTCGAGTGCTAGAAAAGGTACTAGACTTTAGGGAACTATTGAAGATGCTTGTGAGAACGAGGAACAAGTATGCTTCCATACGTCTTAACCCTTTCAGACACCACTTTATCCCATTGATTTAAAAGTTGCTTTCACCACATCTCTTGCATCCTCAGAATCGTAGAAAGTGTACAGCTGCAGCAAATGTTAAGAATTTTCAATTGTTTAGCGAGTTTTGTCAAGTTTACAAAATTTGGACTCCATGCGAAAACTCACTACAGGAACACAAAATATGAAAACATGTACTATTTCGTGTTTTGCAAAGCTTGAAAAGCACTTATCCAGCCACTTGACAATTATGCCTGGTGCACGACATTGTAAAAAACAATGAAAGAAGTGAACCCGCTACATACAACATACTGACACGGAGTAACAACAACCAACCTTCCCACTCATTTTGTTAAAACATTCTGCACATTATTCAAAATTGCAGTACAGTTCCAATAATAAGTGTTTCAAATGTATGAAACACATTTTAAATACCATTACTTTCATCAGTGCTTTTGCTATTGATGCACGCTCCTGCTGTGCCCAGTTGTGTAGACGGTGTCTCAAAGGGTTAAGCTCTGTGAAGGAAATACCATCAACACCACAAGAAAGGGAAAGTTTAAGGCAAAGTTTAAGGCACTTCATATACTTGGAAACGAGGTTTTCATTGACTGTTAGCATACACTGCGCCAGACTGAAAAGGAAGGTTACTTGAAGCATATTTCACACCATATAGCAAACAGAAATGTTCTGCAAAGGCATCAGCAGTGTTCGAGACAACACCACTATTTTCATGAAGAAGACGTACTGTTAAGAATGGCGAGCCGCTAAGCAAGATTGCCACCTTGCCACCCGATTACGACAAGGGGTGCAAGACGCGCATTCCGCACCCTCTCCGTCACTGCAGCTAGGAGGCGTTCGAAGAAGCGGCCTTTGTGCTGAAAACCCGCTTCCTTCCTCCAGCCCCATCGACATTGTGACGGGACGAGTTCGGTGTGTGAACAATGGTTTCGGAGTTCCCCAACGTGGACCTGATTTGACACGCATGGACAAGCTGCCGTGGGGAAGCCGTATTTTGGTGCTTCTCATGCTCGTCCAGGCGCAAAACAACAAGCGACCCTCGATCGGCACCGATACTTCCCGGAACGGCACCCCTTCAACGCCGTCGTTTGGGCTTCGGAATGTGTGTGTCTTTGTGTCTGTAAACTGATCTGCAGAGCAGCGGCGAGTTGGTGATGAGTAAACGAACAGTCGCCGCCTCGTATGGCCGGCGGATAGAGTGTATAAAAACTGTGGTTGTGCGAATGCTGAACACACTTCTCTTGAGCAGTCATGTTAGACTGATTCACTTCTCTCATGCAGTCATGTTGGACTGATACTCTTTTTCTCAAGCAGTCATGTTAGACTGATTTAATTTCTGTAAATAAACCCTTTTTCCTCGTTCTCGATGAGAAACAGTTCTTCACTTCATCAATGATCTCAGCGTAAATAAGTTGGACGACGGCATGGGCCAGCTACCTCCGAATTCATGCCGTACTCCAATCTTGGCAAAGGACCACGGACGATGGGATTGAGCCCCCAATCTTGACAACTGGCTGACAGCGGTGAGATGGACTTTGCGACATGGTGCTGTATCTGCGGTGAGTGCTTGGTTTTTGCTTTGACTCTCTAGGCTTCATTTTGTGGTTGTTCTGTTTAGAACAGTAGGGAAGCTAGATTGTTGTGTGTTAGCTAGGTTGTGTTTTCCTAGCTAGATTTAGAGAGCAGAATCAAGGCAGTAAAGCAGCAGTCATGGAGTTAAAGACACTGCTGAGAGACGAGTTGGTGATTGTTGGTGAGGAACTGGGCCTAGATGTACGCAAGGAAATGCTCAAATCGGAATTATTGGAGCTAATTTCCGAAAAGGCCAGTGAGGAAGAAATTGAAATGGGGTTTGAACTTCTGAAAAAGAGAGAAGAACGAGAGAGAAAAGAACAAGAGAGAGAGGAACGCGATAAAGATCGCGAGTTAAGAAAAATGCAACTGGAACTTGAAAGCAAACGTTTGGAGTTGTCTCAAGGAAGTGAAGGCGCTCTGGGACGATCAAGTGAGGCAGAATCGTACCGCATGGACAGGCTATTAAAGCCATTTGAGGTCGGGACCGACATAGGCTTGTTCCTAAGCAATTTTGAAAGGACTTGCGAGAAGATGAACTTCGGTCCGAGTACATGGCCACAGCGGTTGCTGTCTATGTTGCCGTGTGAGGCGGCGGAAGTAATCGCCAGATTGAGTGCGCAGGATGCATATGATTATGCAAAAGTTAAGGCTAGTCTCCTGAAGAAATACCGCCTTTCAGCCGAAGCTTTTCGGCAAAGGTTTAGGAGCACAGGCAAGAAAGATAGCGAGGGCTATCCGGAGTTTGCATATAGCTTAAAGGCCAACCTAGTCGAGTGGCTTAAAAGCGCGGAAGCGTACGACAGCAGAGACATGATCATTGAATGCATGTGTCTAGAGCAGTTTTACAAAACCATCCCCCAAGCTGTGAAACTGTGGGTGCAAGACAGAGGTAATATAAACACTGTGGAAAAGGCGGCTGAATTAGCCGAAGAGTACGCAACCCGTAGAAAGTTGAACGCCGAGGAGGGAAACTGGGACGGTCGAAATGGACCGCGGAAACCATTTCCGTTCAAAAAGGGTGCGCTAACCAGACGGTCAGAGCCTGTAGACATGGCGGAAAAGCCCGCAGAAAAGAGCGAGGAGAAACTTAACGGAGAAACCGCACAAAAAGAACAGAAAAGAAAATTCGAATCTGTTAGACCAATTCGCTGTTACAAATGCCACAAACTGGGACATATAGCTGTAAACTGCGATAAGTCTAGCGTAGTTTTTTCCTACGTGGAGGAAAAAGATGAGAATATGGAACTTTTAAGTCCATCTCTTCACGACCTGCAAGTTAATGGAAAACCATGCCGAGTGCTAAGAGACAGTGCCGCCACGCTGGACATTGTCCATCCGTCCTACGTGATGGTAGATGACTTCACCGGAGAAGTAGCATGGATAAAACAGGTTGTAGAAGAACACAGCGTGTGTCTGCCCATGGCCAAAGTCAAAATCAGTGGAACATTCGGGGAGCTAGAGACTGAGGCTGCAGTTTCCAAATTTTTGTCACTGCAGTATCCCTACATCCTTTCGAATCGTTCGAATCAGTTACTGCGTGACAGAGGGCTCAAACTGGGAGAGGGCATAGTACAGGCATTGACCCGAGGCCAAGCTCGTAAGATCGCGGCGCTTTCGGCTGAAAATGCTCAAGCTCCTCCAGCGGAAGCAGAAAAGGGGATAACTTCAATACCCGAATCCGAGCTAGGCCCGAGGGACAAAAGAGCAGTTGAGGAGAGCCTGCCAGCTGACCAGCTCAATGAGAGCGTAGCACTAGAGTGTCAGAGTTCTAGCCTGCAGGAAGAGCAAGCAGACGCGCTCACAAGTGAGACAGGGTCGTTATTATCACCGGCCTCAAAGAACTTTGATCAACTCTTACGCGTGGATAGGGAGTCACTGGCAGCTGAGCAAAAGAATGATGAGAGCTTAGCTAAATTACGTGACACAGCTAAAGAAGGCATTGCTAGGCGCAACGTAACGATACATGAGAGAGGAGGATTGTTGTATCGGCATTACAGAGATCGAAAGGGTAGGATTTTAGATCAGTTAGTCATACCTACTAAGTATAGGGAGGACCTTTTGAGTCTTTGTCATGGAAATGGGTGGTCCGGCCACCTAGGCATAAACAAATCAAAGGAAAGATTGCTTATGGAATACTACTGGCCTGGCTGTTTCAAAGATGTAGAAAACTTTGTAAGATCATGCGACGCCTGCCAGCGTTCTGGTAAACCAGGAGAGACTTGGAAAGCTCCACTGAAGGTAGTGCCCTTAATAACAGAGCCTTTCAGACGACTTGTAATAGACACGGTAGGGCCTCTTCCAAAAACAAAATCCGGCTACAAGTACTTGTTTACCATGCTGTGTCCGGCTACCAAGTTTCCAGAAGCAATCCCTTTGAAAGAGCTCAGCTCCACCGAAGTAGTAGACGCGCTTTTGACAGTGTTTGCACGAGTTGGGTTTCCAGCCGAAATTCAGGCAGATCAAGGGTCAGTATTCACGAGCGCACTGACTTCCACATTCTTGCAAAAGTGCGGGGTAAAGTTAATACACAGTTCTGTCTATCACCCTCAGTCAAACAGTGTAGAGAGGTGGCATTCGGTGCTTAAGCGAGTTTTGCGTGCGCTCTGTTACGATCACAAGGAGGACTGGGAGAACTGTCTGCCGGCAACTTTGTTTGCTTTGCGAACGGTTCCACATGAGGCGACAGGGTTCTCACCAGCAGAACTAGTGTATGGGAGGACACTCCGGTCTCCACTGAGAATGTTAAGAGAGATGTGGGAGGAAAGAGGGGAGAGTCCAACAGTGGTTGAATACTTGCCAAATTTACTGGAACGGCTAAGCGCAACCCAAGAACTAGTCGGAAAGAACATAGCAATAGCTCAAAAGAACGCCAAAGTCTATTACGACAAGAATGCGAGGCTTCGTACGTTTAAAGTCGACTTAACGATGAAAGCAGAAAAGTGTAGGTTTGGTTGTTCGCAGGTTACTTATCTGGGCCATGTTGTCGGTCAGGACATGAGATGGCCGGCTGAGCTGAAAATAGCTACGATTGGAGAATTTTCTCAGCCGCGCCCGAAAACGGACCTTCGTTCATTTTTGGGACTTGTGGTGTACTATCAACGGTACATTCCGAATTACTCGCAATTGGCAAGTCCATTAACAGACGCCCTCCGAAAGGGAGCACCGAGTAACGTACACTGGGATAAGGACAAAGAGAACGCTTTCCAAAGTTTTAAAACGCTATTGGTTTCTCGCCCTGTGCTTCGCGCGCCAGACTACACAAAGGAATTCATAGTTCAATGCGACGCAAGCGACAGAGGTATGGGCGTGGTACTTAGTCAGGTCGGCGACGATAACGAGGAGCATCCTATCCTCTATGCCAGCCGTAAACTAAATGTAAGGGAGGAAGCCTACAGCGCTTCAGAGAAGGAACGCGCTTGTTTGGTTTGGGCCGCCCAGAAGTTGTCGTGTTACTTGTACGGAGCGAAGTTCATCTTCGAGACCGACCACTGTCCTCTGACGTGGCTCAATCAAATGTCACACAAAAACGGCCGCTTGCTCCGATGGAGCCTCACTCTCCAAGAGTACAACTTCTCCGTTAGATATAAGAAGGGAAAGTTGCATAGCAATGCGGATGGTTTGAGCAGGCTAATTTGAATTCTGCGTTTGGGGGTCCCGCCTAAATTTTAGGGTTACTAGTGTTAACTTTTCTTTAAGCGAAGAAGATCCCCTTTCATTTAGCAGGATTGCCTCCATGATTGCTGAATTTGTCAGCAGGAATTTTCTTCAGAAATTGGCATAGCGAAATGTAGCATTTTTTTGTTTCTGCACTTATGTTGTTGCTGTTGTTTTGTTTTGTTTTTTTGACCCCTAGCGAGTCTAAAGTGAGAACCAATGCGCGTCATCTCGGCGCAGAGCCGTGTTGCGGGGTTCATTTTGCAGTTGCCTGTCCTTGTTGGATGTTTTGGGTCGGTGACATCAATGCACAAGTGGTCGCTGCGAGCCAAGACATCAATCCCCCCCCTGACCAGCAGCCGTTCTCTTCCTGCCTAGCGGTTGTCAGCGCTAGACAGTCGAGATTTTTCGGGCCATGGAGGCGCTGTTAAGAATGGCGAGACGCTAAGCAAGATTGCCACCTTGCCACCCGATTACGACAAGGGGTGCAAGACGCGCATTCCGCACCCTCTCCGTCACTGCAGCTAGGAGGCGTTCGAAGAAGCGGCCTTTGTGCTGAAAACCCGCTTCCTTCCTCCAGCCCCATCGACATTGTGACGGGACGAGTTCGGTGTGTGTACAATGGTTTCGGAGTTCCCCAACGTGGACCTGATTTGACACGCATGGACAAGCTGCCGTGGGGAAGCCGTATTTTGGTGCTTCTCATGCTCGTCCAGGCGCAAAACAACGAGCGACCCTCGATCGGCACCGATACTTCCCGGAACGGCACCCCTTCAACACCGTCGTTTGGGCTTCGGAATGTGTGTGTCTTTGTGTCTGTAAACTGATCTGCAGAGTAGCGGCGAGTTGGTGATGAGTAAACGAACAGTCGCCGCCTCGTATGGCCGGTGGATCGAGTGTATAAAAACTGTGGTTGTGCGAATGCTGAACACACTTCTCTTGAGCAGTCATGTTAGACTGATTCACTTCTCTCATGCAGTCATGTTGGACTGATACTCTTTTTCTCAAGCAGTCATGTTAGACTGATTTAATTTCTGTAAATAAACCCTTTTTCCTCGTTCTCGATGAGAAACAGTTCTTCACTTCATCAACGATCTCAGCGTAAATAAGTTGGACGACGGCATGGGCCAGCTACCTCCGAATTCATGCCGTACTCCAATCTTGGCAAAGGACCACGGACGATGGGATTGAGCCCCCAATCTTGACAGTACATCTTTGGCACTCCTTTTAGAAGAGAGAGCCCACAATGCCCCAGAAATATTTTGAATTATGTGTCACGCTGGCTTCAACACAATCAATCTGGTCAAAGTGATGATTCTAATAATAATAATAATAATAATAATAATAATAATAATAATAATAATAATAATAATAATAATAATAATAATAATAATAATAATAATCTTAGTGGTAACTTGGCACACTAGACTAAAAAGAAGGCTGATGCCTGTATGTTAGAGCATCTGATAACCAGCCATCTAAAGCAGGAATTTGCAGGATGCAGAAGAGACTTCCTTCCCATCCATGTGCACACACACTTGCTCAATAACACAGCACGGCACACACGCACACTTTTGACAGGTGCACAACACACAGGAGTGTTAATGAAGTCTGGTTCCAAGGAAGGAGAATCCAAATCACCAGGGGGGTGGAGAGAAGGCTCTGCATGCCAGATATAATCATGGAGTTGTGGTGTCGGGCCATAGACGCGTGATGAGGGCTCGGGCTGTGCTGACCACTTGTTCAGACGAACTGAAGAAAGATTAGTGCTGTCCAGAGAGACATCAAACACCCTGCAGTATAGACTAGTGCAATGTTGCGTTGGTATTGCAGGGTGTGCTACTTGAGGGGTTTGAGGCAATCCTCGAAGGCTGGCATGAGCTTGTGACAACCGAAAAGACGGGAGTAAAGGGTGCCTATTGTCCGGCGCTGAACAAGCTTAAGTTTCTTAGCGTCGCGAGTTTGGTACGGGAACTATACTGATGAGCAGTACTCAAGTCGTGACAGAATGAGAGAAGTGTAGAGTGCTCGGAAAACCTTAGGTCATCAGGGAAGGGAGACACGGGACACAAACCCAAGAAAGGGCCGGTGCTTACATACAGTGCTGGTGACATATGCGGAAAAGTTGAGAGAACAGCTGAATGCTACACCCAGAATGGGTAGGGCCCGAACCGTCTTTATAGAAGTGCCTCCAAGGAAGAAGGTTGGACGTGCAGCAGTTTCGTTGTGGCTGATATGCATGGCAGCACTTTTTACGGTGCTACTACAAAGTTTGATATTGTAGGCCCAGTCGTTCACCTTTACGGAATGTATTTATTGTAAGCACACATGCTGTGCATCGGCATATTGTTGTTGTGGAAGCGTTAACTTGTTAATCAAACACATTCTGCGCAGATGCATTAGTAACTTGGTTTTGAGTAGATCTTTGTCCTGACTACAATCTATAGTATCGCAGCAAGAAACATTTTAGTAGAGGCTGAAGGGATTCGAGCAGTTTAAGCATACTGACTGCACAAAACACTGATGACACCTTTTCACCTTCCCCACAATGCACTCACACCATCTACACTTTCCATAAGCAAAAAGTGAGATAAAAAATCAATTACAGTTTCATTGACTCAGTAATTGCTGATTCTGAAGCGGGCATCGAAGCAATCGTGATATACGCTGCTACATGCATAGGTCTTGCATGATGCAGGTCCTGCTATGCACTGCACACAGGGCACATGTTGCAAACAGATAATTTCTTTTTGCAGTGCTCAACTATAACGACGGGGGGCGTTTCCAGCGCTCGTTCCGCACGGACGTGTTTTTCCGTAGCTCCGGATTTTCGCCCCGTTTGCTGGTTTCTTTTCCCCGCTACTGGAACTCTGTTGTTTATGGACCGCTTTGGCGGTTCGTAATTACTACTGGCGCCTATCTACAAGGTACGTCGTCATCTACACCCTCCTGCTGCGCCGTCGAGCTCGAGTTCTTGTGCGGCTTCGCGAGTGCGAGTGCGCCCGGGGCACTCGCCGCGCCGGCGCGAAGCATCCAAGCTGCTGTCCGCTGCGTCGAGGGAGCGGAACATTACCGATGCAACTGCCATCCAAGCCAGGAACGTCTCCTCCGTGGGGACAAGTGCAACGGGTGAAGGCGGCACCCTGAACATGGATACCACCAACATGGAGCAGAACAGCCCTGCTGTCGTGGCGCACACCTCAGCCAAGAGGACGAAGGAAGCTACTCGCCTTCCATCGGATGAAAATGTAGCTCCAGCAGCCCCGAAAAGACCTCGCTCATCACAAGGCCTGCCTGCACGACCGACACGCACGTCTCCGGAGTCGCCAACTACATCGTGGTACAAAGTGGTTATCAAGCCTCGTGCTAGATATGACATGTCCACTCTGCACAACCGTATCATTCAAGCGGCCCTGGACGCCTGCCTCGAGACTTCCCGATTTCAAGGTTTTGCTCTACACAAACCCACTAATACGGTCTCAGTATGGGTGTCTGCTATGGCACTAGTTTATAAACTCGAAGAACTGCAACAAATACAAGTCTCAGAATAGTGTGTCCTTCCAGTCCAGGCGTACCTCGCCAGTGGTACAGATTTAAGACGCTACGTGGTTAATGGCGTTGACCTTGACGAAGAACCCGAGAGGCTCCTGCAGGAACTATCGTGTCCCACACACAAGGTCGTGGCTGCTCGCTACCTAGGCAGCGGTCGTACGTGCCTAATCACGCTTCAAGGTCCTAATTCCCCACCTGAACGTATCCTGTATTACGGCTGCGTACTGAGCCCGCGTCCGTTCAAGCCTTCCGTTGTGTACTGCTACTCCTGCTTTAGACAGGGACACATGAAATCATCCTGCCCCTACCCACCTAAGGACGACACCATGGAGCCTGAACCGTCGGCATCGTTTAGATGCGGCCTATGCCAAACAAACGATCATGACATCACTTCCACGACGTGTCCTACGAAGTTGAAGGCCACTAAGAAGGCTCGACAACGCCATTCTCGACAGCCAGCAAGGACCCCTCGAGATTCATCAATGAAACAAGTCCCTGTGTACAACCGTTACGCCGTTCTGGCCTCGCTGGAAGAGGACGCTAGCCAGGTGACAGAAGCATGTACAGAGACAAGTGATGCTGCCACTCGTACCTATAGCGCAGCTGTTAGGTCGTCCACTTCACGGCCGCAACGGGCATCTCAATCGATAGAAGACACGCCGCTTCCTTTGGCAGACGAAGAGTTCGAGATCGACGCTCGCCTCGCCAACCTTGAAAGGGAGATCCAACGTCTCAAGGACCGCCGTACAGTGCTCCGGCGTCGTCATGACGGAGCGCGGCCGTCGCATTCGCCGTCGCCGTCCAGTCCTGCTCATATGGCTAACCCGGCATCTGTGTCGAAGCCTCTTTCACCCCAAGAACTCCTGCGCTTCGTTGCGCAACAGCTCCAGCATCTCACCTCGGTTCTACTGGCCAATCTTAATCTATGATGGCTGCTACGTCTTCAAGAGTGCCAGAAGGCATCTTAGAGTGGAACTGTCGCGGCATCGCGGGGAAGGTCGGAGAGCTGCGTCAGCGTCTCAGATATGGGAAGCTGCGTGCTTGGGCTCAACTGCTTCAAGAATCCAACGGCCTGCCACCCATTCCAGGATTTGTGGCATACTCATCGCCTTCAATGTTGGATCGTAGGAGTGCTACGCCCGATGTCCCTCCAGGAAAGGTTGCAGCGTATGTAAGATGCACTCTTCATCAGACTCGTGTTGATCTTTCACGGTGGTGTACTCTATGGCAAGAAGTCGTGGCCGTATTGGTTCGTCTTCAATGCACGGACGTTATCGTCGTTTCATACTATGCCCGCCCTTACAGTGGTCGTGCGGCTCGGTTGTGTCTCGGCTGGCTGGCGCACCTAGGACAAAAACATCCTGGTTGCCCCATTATGGTCGCAGGAGATTTTAACGCGCCCCACACCACATGGGGATACGCTATTTCCAGTGCGCGTGGTACATGTGTGCTGGACACATTTATGGACGCCCAATTCACTCTCCTTAATAATGTGTCAGTGCCTACTCGTCGGCGAGACCACCCTTGCGCGCCGCCACACTCACCGGACTTATCTTGGTGGCTAGGAAGGACGACCGTCTCGTGGTCATGTGAACCCGACTGCTGGGGTAGCGACCATCATCCGATTCACCTTGGCTTATCTTCGGGCGGAACAAGCCGCCTCCGCCGCCTATGTCGAGTGGTGGACTGGGATCGATACAGGGTGGTATCAGAAAGCAATGTATCCAACTTCATGGTGGACCCGTCCCATTGTCTTAAGGCGGCATTGATTGAGGCGACACGTACGTCGTGGGTTGATGAATCGCGAACCGCTCCTGATTTGCAACTTCTGCGTCTCTGGGCGTCGCGCCGCCAAGCAGAACTTGCATCAGAACGTGACCCTGCGTCAAATACCCTTCGCTTAGAGGCCCAACGCCTTACTGCAGTAGCTCGGCGCCATGAACACCGCTTAGAACGTGGCCGCTGGATGGAGTGGTGCTCTTCTCTCGGACCTTCGTCGTCCAATGCCTCCATTTGGCGCACCTTCCGAGTAATGGAACGTGGTCGGCGCCCTCCAGACCCCGCAGCCTGCGCCCTGTTAGCATCGGGCCAGACACCAGCAGTATTCGCAGAAACTGTCGCCCACACCTTTTTTCCTGCTTTGGACACAGCACCGCCTCCCTTCGTTGTTCAAAACTGCCTTCCCGCGGACGCAGGCACGCCACCTACGCTCTCTGACATCGAGGGTATACAAGCTCCTTTCACTATGGTGGAATTTTTAGCGGCAATCGACCTGTCGAAGCCACGCAAGGCACCAGGACCGGATGGCATACCGTATGAACTTTATAAAAACACGGAAGGCAAGGTTCTCGAAGTGCTGTTGGGGGCCATAAACGAAGCGTGGGCTACAGGAGTCATTCCCAATTCTTGGCGGCATGCAGAAATGGTCCCTATTCCCAAACCCGGAAAACCCCAAGATAATATCGCTCATATGCGCCCAATAGCACTAACCTCAACGTTAGGCAAGCTGATGGAGCGTATGCTCGCGACACGTATTACATGGTGGCTCGAGCGGTACTCATGGTATCATCATGGCCAAATCGGGTTCCGTGCTCATCTAGGCGCAGAGGATGGCCTTGCGTACCTATCTTCTATGGTTCTCATCGGAGGGCGCTCCCGAAGAATTCGCACCATTCTGGCAATGGATATTCGTAAAGCATACGACCATGTGAGTCACGAAGCAATTGTCGGAATTCTCCATTGGCTTCAATTCCCTAGCCGTGTCTGCACATTCGTCGAAGCCTTCCTGTGCGCTCGCACCTTCTCCATTCGCCTGGCTGGCCAAGCAGTAGGTCAGTTCGTCGCACATCGGGGTGTCCCACAAGGATCTGTGCTCGCACCAGTCCTTTTTAATATTGCTCTCCTTCCACTAGCCTGGAAGCTAGCCACGATACATAACGCACAGTACATAATGTACGCAGATGACATCACTGTCTGGTCAGTTGATACTGAAATCTGCCACCAAGAACACGCGCTCCAAGAGGCCCTGAACATGACGCACAACTGGTGTGCTCAGATAGGCCTTGACATTTCCAAGGACAAGACGACGTACATGTCAGTAGCGAACAAGTATGGGCGCCGTCTACTGGCACTCCGGCCTCTTCAGTTAACTCTGGATCAGCAACCATTACACGAGGCTTCAACTCTCCGTGTACTCGGCCTTGAAATGGATTCCTCCGGATCTGCGGGACCGTGGGTCAAGAATGCAAAGCAACAGGCCGCAGAAACGATACAGTTGATACGTCGGATTGCGAAGAAATCTGGCGGAGCGAGCACCAACATGGCTCGCCTTCTGGTCCGTTCTGTATTGCAACCACGACTCGTCTACAGAGCCCAGTTTCATCATCTCACGAAGGCACAATGGGCTCGCCTTGAGGCCATTACTAATGAAGCTATGCGGGCCATAACGGGACTACCACGTCTCACTCCGTTGCCAACTCTACAGGCTGAGTCCCAACTCAACACTATTGACGAACTCGTACACCAACGTCGATGCGCGCGCGCCCTAAAGCCATCATATTTCGGCTCGGCTGCTTCACTGGCCCGGTACATGGGACACGAAATAGACAATCCAGCATCTACGAGACCCGATGTAGCTCCGTGGGAAAGGGTACAATTAAGTGACAATAAGCCTCTTGGTCGTCTGTATAGCCCGGTTCCTCGTCAGGCGAATGCCCATGTTTCCCGTCTTCATCGCGCCGATGAAGACGAAGACGATACGACTCTTGTAGCATACACTGATGCCATTGTTAATGGCACCATGATTCACACAGCTCTCGTGTGTCCATTGATACCAGAGGCAGGCCAAACGTGCTCGTATGTTGCCGATCCTGCACCACCGGCCTACCTTGCCGAGCTTGCTGCCATACGAGACGGCTTGGCCGCGTTGCTACCTACTGTTCAAGATGCTCGATACTCTCAACTCATCATTCGCACAGACTCGACTCAAGCCATCCACGACATACGTAGGGTATCTCGGTCCACCCTATTGTCAGATAGCATTCACCATCTTGCTGCCACTACGAATATCCTCATACGCGTCCAGTGGGTGCCTCGAGCAGCCCTGCCGGGTCTCCTTGAAGCAGATATGGCAACCCACCCACAGATTACAACATACCCACTTCCACATTTTCCTGAAGACGCCTGTGGACGACTGATCCGGGAAAAGGAAAACCTCCGACGTACCACACGAGCTCTCATACCTCCGTGTGGGTCAGACCTCCCTGGCGGGTTAACCCGCCGAGAGGAGGTTACGTTAAGGAGGCTACGTGTCGGGGTCGCGCTCACCCCTTCTGTGACCGCTCTCTGGCCACAACAATACCATGGTCCTTACGGCTCATCGTGCCCATTTTGCGACACAGGAATCCAAAATGTGACAGTGACACACCTATTATGGACGTGCCCAGGGCTTCATCTAAGCCGTCTCCGCCATCTCCGGGCAACAGGCCTTCGGCCTGGCCGCCCACCCGACCTTGAACGTTGGATTCATGGACCCCATCATCGTTCACCCCTAGATTTTTTGCACGAGTCGAATCTGTTCGTGTATTTCTAACATCTCTTGTATTATGCCTAAGGGCATGCTTTCGAATTAAAAAAAAAACTATAACGACACACTGACTCAAACATGACTGTGTTGTCACGTATGCTTCAGTGCGTCAGTGTTCTTGATTGCTACACGAGCGATTTATGCCCAACTAGCCCAAAAGACGGACGCACTAGAAAGAAGTTAGTGAATGAGTACAGTGAACTTGTACTGAACTGGATTCACATGCCGAATAGAAGAGCGCAGTGTCAGCTGAAACAGGCGGCACGGCTGATATGTAAGTACTTCCAATAGTTCGGCGGAAGTTATCTTTACCACTGGAAACAGCGCAGAGCTTGCCCGTTAAACTTGAGTCAACCGACACCACACGAAACACGCCGCGGTTGACCAACCCAACTTCCACACGGTTCATTCACCACATCACAGGTCACACGAAATCAAGAGTGCCATATTTTAAATCACTGCAGCACCAAACGGACCTGAAAATTCATTTCCTTCGACAGAGTTTCTCAGGTGAGTTCGTTCACTCGCCAGTTACGAACTCGATGGACCCGCTAGGCCTACGCGTAACGTAAACAACATCGGCGATAGGCGAGTGCTGATTATCCAGACTTCGGAACTCGTAAACATGTTCACATTCGTTTTGAGTACAACAAAATGCACACACAACAAGCACGGACCTTGCGGTAATCGTGATTCGGTTGGCTGTTTTAGCAGACGATCGCACTGAGCCCGGCGGAACCCAGTGGACAGGTTGGATTAGTCGGCGTCGTTCGAAGTCGCTTCGGATCCACGTCGCACTGCCACAACCCACGGTCGTCGGTCGTGTCGTCGTCGGCATACTATTACAACACTGTTTTTCAGGAACTCTGTCGCGCGCGTCGTACGCCCAAGGAACTCGGACGATCATTGGTGCCGTCGCCTTCGTACGGGCAGGTACGGGCGGCCATGTCAGGCCTAGTAGCGGAGTCTCCGCAGCCTCCGATTGGTTGACGCCTGCGACTCGTCGCAGCCTCTCATTGGTGCACGCCGGCGCAGCTTCGCCGCGCGTCGGAACTTCAAGCATCGGCAGAAGGCATAATCGCTGCGCGACGTTCCGCTTCAGCGCGTTTGCGACCGACGCGTTGACGCATTTGACCCTTCGGCGCGCGCCGAAGCTTTCCAGCGCGTGCCAGTGGTTGGGGCATTAGTCTCGTCGCGTGATGTCGTGGCTTCTCTCAAAGCCATGTCGCACGTGGCCCCATCCTACGTCAGAACCACGGTTCCTCGATATCCCAGCATAGAGTGATGAGACCCGGTCTGAAGTCGCTGGCTTGTGCGATATTCATACGAATAATGTTGAGAAAACACAGCTTTGGAAAAAAAATACACAATCCCCGGCTTGCACCAATGACCGCAAAATTTCAGTGTTTATTCATTTCATGCCCAACTGTTCCATTCTCTTTGAAGACTGAGATGTATCGGTATTCTACTCATATGACAAAGGAACTGCGGCCACAGGTTAACTTTCCCGGCGTAGGATCATATTCGGTGGGCACAAATGTCGATCTTCGCTAGAGCGTACTCCAGCCGCTCCAGCACGTGTGACGAATGACAAAGAATTTATGGCAGCTTCAGATCTAGTTGGCGAGACAATTCTTGATTGCGGTTGAGTACTCACTATGAATATATATTGATTGACCGGCAGATGGATTGACACTTTCGATACAGTTTTGGAAGAAATTAAAAAAGATAACGCGTTATCACTGAAATGATCAAGACATGAGATAGAGACGCAATGCTTGAAATACGTAGCGCTTGAGTAGAAATACTTTGTGTGCACAACAACAAAATGATCTGAATATTACGCCATGAATCACAAAGTGCAAACGGAGTGTAGTAAGTAATCTTGGCTTAGTGGTTAGGAAAGCACGAAACAACAACAAATATAATGAAAATAAACACAGAAAGGATATATAAGTAAAGAATTTGCCGACCGTCTAGGTTCGGCGTAGGCGTGAAGGAGACAATATGTGTGAAGAAAGAACGCCAAAGCTATTAGCAATGATTATACGATAGGGAGCATGCTGCACAGTACTAATACTGATGATAGCCTTCGATAGAAGGTTTTACTGGAACCACGAAAATCACTGCAAAAAAGAAAAAATAAACACCGGAAAAACGCGGACAAATTAGCTAGAAAGGTGCTGGACAAAAAACTCACGTTATATTGTTTGAAAATAAAATTTTGCTTAAACTACAAGAAACACAATAAAAACAAAATAGAGTGCATATAACAATTCTTCTAGAAGTGCGCTGAAATTTTGAATTACACTAGTTAAATAATTTGAAAGAATTTCCCCCTACGCGAGCAAACTTGGCCGACATCACTCTGGGCTACGCAGGGAAACTCTAATTATGATCTATCACATGCACTTTCAACCGATATTGGAATTTGGGTGCGAGCTATTCTCTGGTGGGCCAGCATACAAGAATAACCCCCTGGTTATTTCAGAGTGGGAGGCTCTTCGGAATTGTCTTGGTTTGCTAAAATTCGTTGCTAACAATGTTTTACATCAGAAAGCACAGACGCCTACTCTTCCTTGCCGAATGCGCATTCTAACAGTAAAAATGTATTTCAACATTTACGAATCTTCTCTGAGACGATCGCACTTCGTATTTATCAGTGAAATGAGGGCATATTTTGACGAGCATCGGTCCCGCTTATATAGACCCCAGATTTTGCTTGTGCAAGCTGAGCTAGATACAGTAAACGTTAATGTCTGATACGTTGGCGATAGAGTGGGCATAGATTTCGTCATAGGGCAGCACTCCTCAGTTAAATTTTGTCACTAGTGCTCAACTACTCATTGCAAAAACATCCTTGTATTATAAGATGAAATAAAATGCTGATTGTCCAGTTTTATTGCATATTTAGAAAAAAAGAGCTCATTGAAATTATTGTTGATAACCGCGCGGTTGGTCGAAATGTTTCGTTTTCGCTCGACCCTGCGCCACCCACGCTTTCGCGTTTCACTACTTTGCTGATCGCGTAGTGCTGCGCTGGTTCTGCTGGCTCGCCAAACTCGCACAAACTGCAAGCAGCAGAGAATATGTAGCAGAGAAAATAGCTTGAATGTCCCGGGGGAGTCTCTGATCATGTCCTGCATTTACCTCAATTTCTCGATTAGTAAGGCTCTGTTCATGATAATATTGACACCTTAGAGATTCTCGAGCCCTAATCTAGAACTTCAGCTTGACTTAGCATTTGTCTTTAGTGTTCCTTTAATACGCCAATAGCAATTTTTGTAGCCAACGGCTCCACATGTCTTCAATCCATCGCTGGATGTTTTTGCTGCATGAATGAAGCACAGTGCGTTAGCGACGAACCAGTTGCATTTCCGACAGCTGATCGCACAGAAGCAGGGCAGGAGAAAGAATGGCTTCGTATTCGTGCACTTTAGCTGAAGCAAGGTGCAGAGCGCGCGGCGCGTAAAGCCCCTTTAGCGGCGCGTAAAGCCCCTCAATTTTCCAAAAGTAGCGCCATTCTTAGATCTTTCCGCCACCCCGCTCACCCAGGCGCTTCCTCCTCCACCCCTCCTGTCGCCCCAGCCTCCTCCGCTCCCCCATTGGCCAACCTGTGTCACGTGAAAGCATGCCCCGCGCTTTTGTATATTTTTTTCTTTCCGGCGCAGAGCAGGCGCCGCGCTTTTGTATATCTTTTCTTTCCAGCGCGCTGCGACCCCCAATCTTGGGCCTGCGACCCCCATTCTTGGGCCTGCGCGACGAAGTACGGCAGGCGGTTTGAAGGAGCGCGGTAGTTTTATGCAATGTGTTAGGGCCGAGTGCTTAATTGCGATGCCGTGCTGCTGCGCCTACGGTTGCCACACCAGACCCAGTGACGACAAAAAGCTTTTTGTTTTACCCGTCGCCGGGCGCAACGCAAAACGAAGAAAAGTGTGGATTCACAAGATCGGGCGGGCTGACTTCGAGCAAGTGGCAAAGAACGCGCGGCTTTGTGAAGTGACACGACTCCTCCAACCTCTTCTTTTGACGCCCGTGTCAAAACGGGCCCGTGTCCAGTGCATTGGGGGTGCGTTAAAGAACCCCAGCTGCAAAAAAAATTAATCCAGAGCCCCCATTATGGCGTGCCTTATGAGATCGTGGTGTTGGGATGTAAAACCCAAGAATCAACTTTTCTTCTGTCTTGTGTGCCTTGACTGTTCCAGTAAGGGAACAGGGTAGGCAAATTTTCCGAAAAAAATCTATTTTTTGTTTTTGGGTAATTTAAGATCTCTATTCTTTCCTTAACATGGCCCAGCGTTTCATTTGCGCATACGCGAAATATTTACCTCAAAATCAACATTTTTCGAAACCTAGGCAGCATCCAGCCACGCCCCCTTTGACACATGCTCGGGATCTTTGCCTCTCCTAAACTGAAAAAAAAAAGTTTTTTTCACCGCCTGTTTTTTGTCACGTTTAGCGGAATGGCTGTCACTCATCTGGCAACAGTGAAAAGCTAGCTAACATATTTCACTTAGCCAAACGAATCCTAAGACGCAGCTGGATTACTCGCAACGCGGTGCGTTTTGCTCGTGCTTTGGCGTGTTTTCGCGGACAATCGAATTTATTTATACTTTGGTGCTGGTTATTTAGCGGTAATGCAATGACGAAGCCAAAGAAGTGCTTTAAAAAACGTCTCTTCCACGGAAACCGGCATAAGTCGATCTCCAATGACGCCAATTGTCTGCAACACAATCCAGGAGTGGGCGCCACTGCCACCACGTGCGCGTCTGCATCGAAGCTTTCGCGCTCGGCGGAACGCTCCAAGCAGAACGCCGGTGTTTCAGCAGCTCTCAAAGCCTGAGCTTCTCCAGAAATGTCTCCATGGAAAAACTCAGAACGCGAATGAGGCGTTCAACAAGGTTGCATGGGAGCGCGCTTTCAGCGTCTTGGCCTCAAGACGCTGAAAATAGTGGCAATGGATGCTGTGCTAACTTTTAATGACCACAGCATTGCTCGAGCCGACATTTTGAGGTCATTCGGAGTTTCTCCAGGACGGTTCACAGTCCAATGGTTGCGCGAAGTTGACCGGCAGCGACTGTACTTTACAGAGAGGGCTACACGACTGGTAACTAAGGAGGCCCGGAAAACTAGGCAGCTAGCACAGAAAAGAAGTGTTGACGATGGAGAGAACTACCAGGCTGGTGGCTATTGAAAAAATGCGCCAGAATTGGTTTCTATAGTCCTATATTCCAATAAAAGTCTTTCTTCCACTTCAAAGCCAATTATCTCAAAACATCAAATTTTGCTGCATTTGACCCTTTTTTTTAGAAACTACAAGCACTAGGGCGACAACATTTTCCAGATATTGAGCAAACATTACAGAAAGTATACTGAACCAGGATTTTAAATATTCTTGTAGGGGATTTTTGTTTACAGGCTATTTACTGTAGATTTTGGCGCTAAAATTTGGTGGGTCCAGTAAAAAAATGAAAACAAAAAATCTAATCTCTAAAAAGAAATAATCCTGGTTCAGTAACACTACCTAACATTGCTGATTACAGTGCCACCAAGATTATTGTTCTAACCCCAGCAGATCACGAGAAAAAGGGTCACGAACATAGCCTTAAATGCATGGCTAGAATAGGACCTACCCTGTCCCCTGCTTCCTTGTGAAAACTTACAACGCAAAAGAATACAGACGCACGTAGTATACAGAGATAAAATTAGCACTTCAACAAAAGTGTTGCTGGTGCCAATGAGGGAGGGGGATAATTATTTTCTGAACGTCTTTCCAATTGTCCCATCAAGTTCCTTCTTTCTTTTCTATCAAATTCTAACCGTTTGCACTGTAATAAATAAATAACGATTTCATATGCTGGTACGTTGTTAAAATTATCTATACCGCCTATGTGTGAAAACGTTGCTCATGGCCACCACAACCTCTGCATGAGCTACGTACATCTGTAAAAGGCGCGGAACAGAAACGGCCCTGCTGCCAGGCATTGCTGACCGCAGACAGTCGGAATCTCTCACGCGCCGGCCGAACAAAAGCATCCTGCAGGTACGTAAATTAACCTGCGAAACCACGTGCACATACTTTCGCGCTGTCAAAACCTGAAACTCTGGTAATTACTCGCGTGTCTGAGCACACCGCGTGCTTGTGTCGTGTTTCAGCAACACGAACTTTCAACGTGCGCGCGCTTTACGCCTTAAATACGCCTTGAATAATGGTGCTTTTCTCTATTTCTTCCGCAAATCCGACAAGACATTCTTAAGGCCAGTTACCGACTGACAAAGCAAGATCTAGATTGAAAAAACTGCTCCGCAGGACTCGAACGAACTTTTCCGCGGATTTCCTCCCGTAGCGTGTTAGCCGTCGTCTGCTACGGCAGGCCCACCACCGGTGGCGCCACCGTCGAGGCCGCGCCGAGCGGAGGAGGAGGGAAGTGAATGGCGCTACTTTGGGAGATTGAGGGGTTTTAGCGGCGCGCTGCCAAAAGCGCCATCTCGTTTCTCTAGAGCAAACTTCTAAGCGAAAAGTCAGCTACGCGATGTAGATACCGCGGTCGCCGCGGGGTGCCGCTACCAGTCCCACGAGCTAAGCGCACTGGGCCTCAAAGTCGTGGCGTCTACGGTAACACCCAAAATGAAATTTGAACTGCGCGCCACGGTGATATTTAGAAGGCGGAGCGTTGTGGGCAAGCCCTACTCCGCTGTGGCCTTGCAGTGCAAGGCATTGAAGAAGGTACGGGAGTGCACCCGAGGCCGTGTTTGATTGCCAACAACTCCGCTTCTGCTGAACGCATTGAAGTACTCTTTGCGGCAAAAGTTTTTTTGAAACCCTTCAAGCAAATTCCAAGAAAAGAGTATTTGCACTTGTTCGAAAAAAAAAAGACGATTTGTGAACACCGGTGGCTCCTGCAGAAACCAGCGTTTTACAATTTAAGAGACGTACGGGAACTAAAGCACATGTCCGAAGGTCTTAATCTTTAAATAGTGCCTATCTGGGGATCAAAATCAACTTCACCATCATTTTGATATTGCAGGAAAGTGCATTTAGTATGCAGCAGCATGCTTTGAAAAGCAAAGAAAGACACCATAGCTACAGCTTCATGCGAATGTTTTTGGGTTCTGTCCACTTCATGCTCTTCGAGTACAGCCATCATAGTATTCGAAGAGGGCATTGACTCATATGGCATTGTAAAATTCCAGAATGAATGCGGAACCACGTCGAACAAGTTTATTGACCTCCTGCGCATCTATTTAGGGTCCCTGTTTCTGTCCGAGAATAGAAAGGTCCGAGAATATAACCCTGCGGTACACATAGGTTAGTAACCTTAGCTTCGGAAAAGCCATTCGAAATTTTAACTATGTTATGTCTCTCCGGCAGATAGGTTGGTAGTAACATTAGTGCTGGCCCAGTTTATATTTGTATAAATATAATTGACTTTATAGAATCTCTCTAAAGAACACAAACCCATTATTAAAAGACTGCATAAAATTCAACTGTTACATTAACTATTTCTGGCACAGAACTTTATTTTGAGAGTAAAAGTGAATTTTATTCAAAACATGCTAAACGGCTGTTAAAAAAATCACTTTCTGAAAAGGACAATTATTTTTTTTCACAATTTACTCACACAGAGTTAGGCGGTCACTTGTGGTGACCACCGTGCCTGAATCGCCTAACGTCACTTTAGATGGAGGCCAATGAAACAGGCACAAAGGGACATTGACTGTCTCGCACATACATGTCGTCCTCGAACCTTGGAGTTTTATAGAGCAGAGAGCACACTTCTGTAGGATGCACCTTTTCAGCTCGTGTTTGCAGTGAAATACACGTATCTTAGTGTCGACATAAGGCTTTGATTTCATTATTTATTTCATCTCTATGTTAAGAGATGAAGGAAAGGGCACGTTACACTAACGTAGTTCGTCTAGACAATTTGCACCGCTGCTTAGCACATGCATTTGTATGGAATTATTTGTTCTGATTGGCAAATGACACTCCAATGGGTGATAAATGGTTTATCGTTGGTGAATTTTGTAGGATGGACTCCACATAGTCACCTTCGCAGTCATGAGAGGAACGTAATCTTCATCGGCTGCTGTATCAGGAGTCGCACACAGTGCGAAGAGCTTTTCTCATGCTGGCTTTTTTTTTGTGCGTTCTAGTAAACTGTGTCATGAGAGGAAAAGCGAGAATTGCTGTCATTTCATTGGTCAACCCCTAAAAAGCTATCAGGGTGCCTTTGTGTTTCCAAAATATTAGAATAATAAACACCAAGCCATAAAAATAAAAACCAGCCCTCTAAGATCCCTCAAACATGGTGGTCACTGCAGGTGGCTGCCGCTTTCAGTGACATGGAAAACCGTTATAATAGAGGCTAGCAGTTCATTCCTTGCACGTCATGCACATTGCGTGCATATATAATATGTTATTAGTCGCTTACGTCCCAGTAAGGACAGAACTTAAGAGGAAGCTTTAGCTCGGGGTACTCCTATCTAAATGCACAAGGAGAATTCGTTTTTTTCGGCAACCACTGCACCAAATATGGCGAGATTTGTTGGATTTAAAAGGAAACTGAGACTCTATTGACCGTTAGTTTCAAATGTTTGCTTTAAGTCGTTCTTTTATTAAAAATTCGCAAAATCGGAAATTTTCAGAAAACGAAACTATGAAACTGTGCAACTCTGTCACTCAGCAATGAAGAATAATATCAAAATTCTGCGAATTGCATCTAATAGTACACCTAAAGCCGACAAAATTCATATGTTACACATGGTTCTAGAAAATTTAGTAATACGAAAATGCAGTTTTTGCAGAACCCTTGTACACAACGTAACAAATTCACGTAAGATATAATATGACGTATACAAGTTGTCCGCTTTGAATGATCTAATGGGTGCCGTTTACAAAACCGCGATATCTGTTCTAGATGCAGAACAATTTGTAATCTTCGTGCTTCTAGTTTTTTTAAACATTCGAAGTTCTGCAAATGTTTTTAGCAAAATTCAGGCCCTAAATATAAATGAACCTTTCAGCAGTTACTAGGATTTAACTCTCTCTCAAATGCAACAAATTTCATTAAAGTCTGTCCAGGCTTTATCTCAGAAAAACATTTTTGCGTTTTACATGTATTTGAATGCGCCGGAGTTGAGACCCAGCTGAAGCTTGCTCTAAGGGCCCCTGATCAGGCCCCATAGCAAATTTCGGTCATGCACTGGAAGTTGTTACCTGTCCTCTAGGGAGGGTTCTGTGGCAAAAATTTTTCAACTCGGCTTATTAATAGCTAAGATAAAAACATTTGAGTGCCGCGAACCCATGATTTTAGCAGGCAAACTCCACAGCCATGCAGACTCTTTCCACTCACCCCGTCTAGCCTCCGCAAGCGAAATTCCTTCCCTGCGTTCTCTCATACCGGACCTCGAGTCTCGCGTGACGGATACGTCACGCGCCCACCCCGCCTTCATATTTTTTCTTTTCTTGCTTTTCTTCTTATTATTATTAGTTTTTTTTTTGCGGTGCTGCCCATTTTCGTTGACGGCGTCGCGCGCGAATAGTTGTGGTTGTCCCGCTTCGCGCAGCGCACGCTTTTGCGCGCTGTGCACAAGGACACATGACTAGCGGTATAATTCAGTGTTACATGAATACTGAGGCCGACACAATCGGATCGCAAAGTATGATCGCGCGCTGGAACACGGTAGGAAATGGCATAGTTTTGGTACCTGCGCACGTGACTGCACGACCGTGGGAACAAGCAGGTGACGTGAAAGTATGTCTCGCTCGCTTCGGTGCGACGTGAAACAAAAAACACGCAGACATTCCGTTCGTGTGTTTTAGTATTTCTCTAAACTTCAACTCGTAAATTCAAGCAACATATCAGAGAAATAACAGATGTTACCTTGAATGATTCTCCAAGTCACATGTCTCGATGATTGACGTCACACTTCAGACACGAGTACGTAGTCGCAGGGACACGAGTATGTCACCGTCCGGCTTGGAGCGAAAGGGAAAACGGCGTTCGGATTGAAATTTCACAACTTTCCACGGCGCGTATAGCGATGTAATATTTTGCAAACTCGATCGTTAGCTCACATTGTATGCTCTGCGCTTGTCAGCTCAAAATGGCCATACCTGGTGAGAGACCCTTTAAGCTTCGTTTTTGGGTTCCGCCTGTATCACGTGATGGAGGTGCTCGTGTTCAATAAAGAATGTTGTCACAAATGACGTTGGAGTCCAAAGGCAGTGCTCTACCACTCTAGAAATGGCGAAAGCTTCAAAGAGCCCGCCGTTTCAAAGTCAACACCTGGGAATTCACACTCTTGAATAGAAAAAAAAAAAAACTATGGGTGTATACAAGCAATTCTTATTACGTGTAAATACGAAAGCATCACTTGTCGCTGGGTTCTGTCGCCGAGTTCAGCTTTGCGGAGAAGTGTTGCTGAGTTTAGTGCTTATGCGTTATGTTTTCGAGTGTAATGCTGCTGCTTGTGAGGTCGCAACAAAGCAGGACGACAAACCGGAAATATCGCGACCTGTCAGCCGAGTTTTATGTGCGGAGTTCTCTATAACGTAGTGTTCCAGGCACATTGCGTTGAGTGTTCTTTCTTAATGACATCATTTTTCAGCACGATGACATGCTTTTGCCCAACCGTGACTACTTTTCCGAGCGGCACCATGGTGTTGGCACTGCTTTTCTTCATCGGGTTCGTAGGCGAACTCCACCTCATACTGAAGGGGGGAGTGTCGTGTAGTGGCCATCCTACGGGTACCTGAAGCGCGTTGCGTCTCATTCGTATAGTCGTCGGTCATAGGCTCCGGCGACGGCCTCTGCAGGTCCCCGACAACGCGACAGGTAAAGCGTGCGGCTACAGCTCGCAGGGCTGAACTCTGCAGCCCTGTTTTAGGGTGCAAGCCCTGTTTTAGGGTGGTGACAGCCTTAGCAAGGGTACTTGCCGCCGCCAGCTAAAGTGGCGGGTTAAACTCCTTCAAATTTCAAGATGTGAGCCACAAAATGACGACACACCAGTCGAGAAACGACGTTGCCTGCAGCCCTTGGTTACGTGAAAATAATTAACTTTTCAAAATAAACTTTGGCCTCAGTAGCCCGAGACGTATACATATAGCGTGTCTCAGCGCAGTACCGGGCACGTTTACGTTTTAGTTAAACAGGCTAGTAAGCACAGTCTTTATTACTGTGAAGCTCGGAAAACACCCTTTATATGTCACATACAAATGGAAGGCAACGACAACAATAAATGCCGTTCACATGCTTGGCGTAATACTGCCACGAGCACGCCTCCATACTTTTCGACTTGTTGCTGTATTCATAGTGCAGCGGTGGCGTAGAGGTAGAACACCCGCCTCGCATGCAAGAGGTCCGTGGTTAGAATCCCGGTGCCGGCAATTTTTCACCGGCTTAAAAAAAAGAAAAAAAAGAGGAAATCCAGGTGTTGATAAAACTGCATAAACAGGCCTGGAGTGTGGCCTGATCTCGGTGACCAGAACCGGTAACGCACTCCCTCACCAGAGCAGGATTGGCCACCCTGGTGCAGTACTTTGCCACAACCTCCTATATGAACACAACAATCAAACCCTGGCCCTCAGTCCCCAGCAGCTGCGAAGCAACTGACCACGGCGGCGGCCAGACCTGCGAGGCAGCAGAGGGCGCTAAGAATCACTGGCTCCGGACAGGCAGCCATTGGAATATGAACCTGGCAACGTTTAACGCTAGAACGTTATCTAGTGAGGCGAGTCTAGCAGTGTTATTGGAGGAATTAGAGGGCAGTAAATGGGATATAATAGGGCTCAGTGAAGTTAGGAGGCGAAAAGAAGCATATGGTGCTAAAAAGCGGGCACGTCCTACGCTACCGGGGCTTAGCGGAGAGAAGAGAACTAGGAGTCGGATTCCTGAATAACAAGAATATAGCTGGTAACATACAGGAATTCTATAGCATTAACGAGAGGGTGGCAGGTCTTGTAGTGAAACTTAATAATAGGTACAAAATGAAGGTTGTACAGGTCTACGCCCCTACATCCAGCCATGATGACCAGGAAGTCGAAAGCTTCTATGAAGACGTGGAATCGGCGATGGGTAAAGTCAAAACAAAATACACTATACTAATGAGCGACTTTAATGCCAAGGCAGGCAAGAAGCAGGCTGGAGACAAGGCAGTGGGGGAATATGGCATAGGCACTAGGAATAGCAGGAGAGAGTTATTGGTAGAGTTTGCGGAATAGAATAATATGCGGATAATAAATATCTTCTTCCGCAAGCGGGACAGCCGAAACTGGACGTGGAGGGGCCCGAACGGTGAGACTAGAAATGAAATAGACCGCATAATCTGCGCTAACCCTGGCATCATACAAGATGTGGACGTGCTCTGCAAGGTGCACTGCAGTGACCACAGGATGGTAAGAACTTGAATTAGCCTAGACCTGAGGAGGGAACGGAAGAAACTGGTACATAAGAAGCCGATCAATTAGTTAGCGATAAGAGGGAAAATAGAGGAATTGCAGATCAAGCTACAGAACAGGTATTCGGCTTTAACTCAGGAAGAGGACTTTAGTGTTGAAGCAATGAACGACAATCTTGTGGGCATCATTAAAGAGTGTGCAATGGAAGTCGGTGGTAACTCCCTTAGGCAGGATACCAGTAAACTATCGCAGGAGACGAAAGACCTGATCAAGAAACGCCAATGTATGAAAGCCTCTAACCATACAGCTAGAATAGAACTGGCAGAACTTTCGAAGTTAATCAACAAGCGTAAGATAGCTGACATAAGGAAGTATAATATGCATAGAATAGAAGATGCTCTCAGGAACGGAGGAAGCCTAAAAACAGTGAAGAAGAACCTAGGAATCGGCAAGAATCAGATGTATGCGTTAAGAGAGAAAGCTGGCAATATCATTACTAATATGGATGAGATAGTTCAAGTGGCTGAGGAGTTCTACAGAGATTTATATAGTACCAGTGGCACCCACGATGATCGGGGAAGAGAGAATAGCCTAGAGGAATTCGAAATCCCACAGGTAACGCCAGAAGAAGTAAAGAAAGCCTTAGGAGCTATGCAAAGGGGGAAGGCAGCTGGGGAGGATCAGGTAACAGCACATTTGTTGAAGGATGGTGGGCAGATTGTTCGAGAGAAACTGGCCACCCTGTATACGCAATGCCTCATGACCTTGAGCGTACCGGAATCTTGGAAGAACCCTTACATAATCCTAATCCATAAGAAAGGGGACGCCAAAGACTTGAAAAATTATAGACCGATCAGCTTACTGTCCGTTGCCTACAAAGTATTTACTAAGGTAATCGCAAATAGAATCAGGAACACCTTAGACTTCTGTCAAGCAAAGGACCAGGCAGGATTCCGTAAAGGCTACTCAACCACAAACCATATTCACACTATCAATCAGGTGATAGAGAAATGTGCGGAATATAGCCAACCCTTATATATAGCTTTCATTGATTACGAGAAAGCGTTTGATTTCTGTCGAAACCTCAGCAGTCAAGGAGGCATTGCGGAATCAGGGTGTAGACGAGCCGTAGGCAAAAATACTGAAAGATATCTATAGCGGCTCCTCAGCCACCATAGTCCTCGAAAAAGAAAGCAACAAAATCTCAATAAAGAAAGGCGTCAGACAGGGAGATACGATCTCTCCAATGCTATTCACAGCCTATTTACAGGAGGTATTCAGAGACCTGGATTGGGACGAATTGGGGATAAAAGTTAATGGAGAATACCTTAGTAACTTGCGATTCGCTGATGATGTTGCTTTGCTTAGTAACTCAGGAGACCAACTGCAATGCATGCTCACTGACCTGGAGAGGCAAAGCAGAAGAGTGGGTCTAAAAATTAATCTGCAGAAAGCTAAAGTAATGTTTAACAGTCTCGGAAGAGAACAGCAATTTACAGTAGGTAGCGAGGCACTGGAAGTGGTAAGGGAATACATCTACTTAAGGCAGGTAGTGACGGCGGATCCGGATCATGAGACGGAAATAATCAGAAGGATAAGAATGTGCTGGGGCGAGTTTGGCAGGCATTCTCAGATCATGAACAGCAGGTTGCCATTATCCCTCAATAGAAAACTGCATAATAGTTGTGTCTTACCAGTACTCACCTACGGGGCAGAAACCTGGAGGCTTACGAAAAGGGTGCTACTCAAATTGAGGACGACGCAACGAGCTATGGAAAGAAGAATGATAGGTGTAACGTTAAGGGATAAGAAAAGAGCAGATTGGGTGAGGGAACAAACGCGAGTTAATGACATCTTAGTTGAAATCAAGAAAAAGTAATGGGCATGGGCAGGACATGTAATGAGGAGGGAAGATAACCGATGGTCATTAAGGGTTACAGAATGGATTCCAAGGGAAGGGAAGCGTAGCAGGGGGCGGCCGAAAGTTAGGTGGGCGGATGAGATTAAGAAGTTTGCAGGGACGGCATGGCCACAATTAGTACATGACCGGGGTTGTTGGAGAAGTATGGGAGAGGCCTTTGCCCTGCAGGGGACGTAACCAGGCTGATGATGATGATGATGATGCATGTCGAACGACATACAATTGAAAAAAAAATTTGGGTTGCTAAAATTAAAGGAAAAGACCACCTATCTATTAAAGATGTATGCAGGTTTCGTGTGCGCATCGGTGTAAAACCAAATTAAAGGAATGTAATGGATCGCGTGCGAACACGGGAACACCAGAGCGTGACAAAAAAAAAAGAAAGTATGGATTGCGCAGCGACTGCTAGCGATATTGCGGACCAAAATGGCTACTCGCCAAATATTGCGGTAAATGGCGGTCAAAATTTTGATGTCGTCACCACCCAAAAACAGCGTTTGCATGTAGGCTCTCTAATCCGCAGCTGCTCGCTCTGCCGTCTGGTCAATCGTCCGCCAGGCAGAGCCCAACCCCGCGCACAGGCTTGAACATATACACCACTGTTGCTTGTTGCAACGGTGGCTCAATGCAACGGTGGCGCAGCTATTGGCAGAGGATCGAATGCTCAGCGTGGCTATTTATTTCTTTATTTGGATGAAGATAACGTAACGTGCCCGCCGTCTTTCTGCCACGGCTTTCTATTACGACTTTCTGATGACGGCTGGGTTGCAAAATGAGCCAAATAATGCTCTCGCATTAAGAGGAAGCTTTAGCTCGGGTGCTCCTATCTAAATACATGTAAAAGGAGAATCTGTTTTTCTGGGCAACCACTGCACCAAATTTGACGAAGTTTGTTGCAATTAAAAGAAAAGCTTAAAGTCTGGAGACTGTTGGTTTCGATTTTTTGAGTTAGGTCGTCAATGTTTATAAATAATTGGCAAAAATCGAAAACTTTCAAAAAACGAAACTATGGAGTTTAGGTCTCCGTAACTCAACAACAAAAAAATAATACGAATATGTTAATTGCATCTAATCGTACATCTAAAGCGGACAAAATTCAGATGTTACACAAGAATTTCAAAAAATTCAGTAATGTGGAAATATAGGTTTTGAAGAACCCTCGGGACCTACATAAGAAATTCACTTAAGATGTAAAATGACATACCGAATTTGCCCGCTTTGAATGATCTGATGAATGCCGTTTACAGAACTGCGATATCTGTTCTTGATGCGGAGCTACGAGTTTGTAAACTTCATGCTTCTATTTTTGTCACACTGTCGAATGTTTAAAAAAATCTTTTTAGCAAAACTCAAGCCCTAAATCGAAATTCCGCTCCCAGCAGTCACTAGAATTTAACTTTCTCTCTCAACTGGAACAACTTTCATTAAAATCGGTGCAGGAGTTTTCTCAGGAGAACGTTTTTGCGTTTTACATGTATTTGAATAGGCCGCGTCGGAGTTGGGCCCGAGCTAAAGCTTCCTGTTGAAACTATTCCGAAGATACTCACCTCAGGCGACCACCATACCGGGAAGAGTTAAATAGGTGCCACACATGAGGTATTGAAGCATCATGGTTGCAACAAACCGCAGCCGTTGCACGCTCGCAGAGATGGTCCACCTGAGGGGTTATAGAGCGACCAGTAGTCGCACAGGGGGAAGGGTTCCGGACCCCTTCTATGGCGATAAACGTTTAAGGGTGGTATCGGACTACGTGTCGAGTGTCAATCACTTCACTTCTTCGACTATGAAAGAAATTTGTGCTGCAAAAATAAAAAAAGATGCACCGATAACCCGACAAACCTTTTCGCCGAGGGTCGCTTTCAACCTCCGCCCAATAAACTTCCTGAATAAAACTGCAGGTGCGACATTGATCCTGGCCCGGCCTCTTTCTCCTGGTCTCCTCGCCGCGAGCACTGACCCTCCTGGAAGTTTGTTATTTCGCTCCGTGGTGCACGCATTTTCCACGGAACTCGCGTATGCCAAGTTGGTGGGACTTACACTGTTAACACACTTTCCATTTGCAGTTACGTCATGTATTCGGCATTCATTGTGTAAATAGCTCTTGGCGCATCATCGTGGGCATTTTGAGCTTGGTGAAAGTTGCAAGAACTATTCCACTTTCTGTAGTAAAAGGACCGCGTTGATCGTTGAAGCTGACGAGGAAAAAGATGTAGTGTTTCGATCTAAGCAATAATACGCGCCCGTGACATCGGCTGCTATTGCAGGAAGCAATTGCTAGCTCTAGCTTGGTTACCCGTTTGAGCACGCCTAATGTTAAGGTGCGCTGACGGAGTACTTAGAACGCGATCACACTGTTCCAAAATTTGGCACTATAGTCAAATTAACTGTTTGGCCCCACTTGGTGGTTAGAATTTTGTTACTTTCTGCTGTAGTTTTACGCCAAGCAAGAGCCGGACACGACAAAAATATTTGCTAGCGTCCATGCCTGGGGGAAGGGGGAGCAACCTATGTATTTAATGTTTTTTTCTTCCCGATATTCCGATTCCAATTGACGTCAGGAGAGAGAAATGGAGCTTGGCAGGCCGTGTAATGCGTTGGGCAGATAACCGGGGGACCATTAGAGTTAAAGAATGGGTGCCAAGGGAATGAAAGTGTAGTCGAAGATGGCAGTAAACTAGGTGGGTTGATAAATCAGGAAATTTACAGGCGCAAGGTAAATTCAGCTAGCGCAAGACATGAGTAATTGGAGACGCCTGAGAGGGGCCTTCGTCCTCCGAGTGGACATTAAAATGGGATGATGATGGCTTTGTGTGTCCCCAAAAAGCAAAAATAAATAAAAATAAGGTAGGGATGTATAGCAGGCGTAAACCAATAAAAAATAATGGAACTGGGGAAGCCTATGCTATCCCAAATAAAATTTATATAAAAGCCAAATTAGGGAAATAAAAAGTCGGAGGCGAGCCTGTATAAGTTACGAAAAGAAAAAAAGGTGAGTATCATGAATAGGACAAGTATTTAAGCGCGTATTGTATAATGTGCTCCTAATAAAGAAATCCAGCACCCCTCCCCCCCCCCCCCTCCCCAACCACCTACCCACCGCTCCGGCTGCCATCCGCAGCACGGGCGAATTTTATTGATTTACAGCATGTCGAGTGGGCAAAGTGATCTTCCGTATGCCTGTCCAATGGTAGGCCAGTGCAGCCTACATGGCTGGTCGTAGATTCTGCAGGTCTTAGCGGTTGCTCCTCGGAGTCGGCCAGGGGTAGCCAGTTGGTCCTAGCCTGACCCAGCAAGACGGCCGCACTAGGCGTCGGGATTAGGAGGCCTAGCAGGTGAAGCCAATGGCCTGGGCTGCACCTCAGTCAAGTCAGAGACGTAGAGTTCTCTTTGAAACTTAAGGTTCATGCTGTGGTGATGTTGATGACACCGAGTGGTAGGCAGTTGATGCAGCAAGACTGTAACACCAGGCGTCATTAAGTGGCCAGGCTGGTGGATCCGATGCCTTGGGCTCGGGTAAGCCAAAGGTATGCAGTTGATGTCAGCAAAGCTCAAGATCACCCCAGGCGTCCAAGAAAGATGGCCAGGCAGGTGGAGCCGATGCCATTATCTGCGCATGTGGCTAAGGACATATAGTGAGAATGGCCAAGGAGCATACAAGGAGCAAGAGATGGCCACGCAGGCAGGGAAGGAGATAGGGCGTAGTCGCGGAAGGTAGAAATAAGGAAGTGAGCAAAATGAATGATGGCGCATGCAGCTAGGGCCAGCTGACACGGGGAAGCCCCGCCAATGGTAGGATAAAGCAGCGCATTTGGCACAAGCAAACATGCAAAAGTAACATGAATTAAAAGAATGAAGAGAATATAGGAATGATATAGTCTAGTTATGAGGCGTCGGGAATGCGGGAAGGAGGAGAGGAAGGGGATACAGAAAGGATGGCAATTCGCGCTAGTCGCAGAAGTAAGGCTCGCGAGCGTCTAGAATTTAGAAGACCAGCGCATTTGTCCGGAGTCAATGACTGCACGTGGCCTTCGTCGCATAATTCTCGAACGACGTGCGCAGTGAAGAAACTGCCAACTTTAGCCTCATTTTTTTCGTCAACGGGCAAGCCTGTAATCTTCCGAACTCGCTCGGCAACGGGCATCCCTATCAAAATAAAGTTTAGTTGTTTTGTTCACCTCAAACGAAGCAGTAGGTTCTTTTTTGACCTGCCATAATTTCCTCAATATTTGGTGCCGAAACCCGGGAGAAACGATCGAACTTACCATTGAGGCAACTAGGTCAACAGACGCCGACACCACAACGAGCTCGGGGAAAGCCAGCAACGATCCTCGGGCAGAAAACGGTCGACGAGGCGAGCCTTCAACAACAAAGCCTAACGACGCCACACCCAGCGAAAACCGACACCATGACTCAAGCCCCATCGCGGTAAGCGAACTGTAAACATTGATGCCACGATGGAACGGCTCAAACTGAAAAGAAGTGCATTGAGAACTAAAGTGACTAAACTGATTTCTGAAGCAGACTATGGAGAGTCATGCAGACGAAGGAGCTCTTAATGCCTTGTCTGCGAGGCTTAGCGCCCTCCGAATACAGCTAAACGAGGTGGACGCAGCCATCGAGCCTTTAGTGCAAGACCAAGACGCAGAGCAAAATTATGTGCGGACCATAGAATACAATGACCGTATCGTCGCACACATGGCAAAACTCCGCCAAGAAGCAGAAAAAGACCTGCTAGCAAAACAAGCAGAAATAGCCGCGACGCGGGCGCAGACCGACATCCCTCGGGCGGGGGAAAAGTGCAAAGTGAAACTGCCGAAGCTCGAGTTACAACGATTTAGCGGCGCCGCCACGGAGTGGCAGTCCTGGGAGCAGTTTGAGCAAGCGGTGCAGGGAAACTACGGCCTCTCCAACGCCGAGAAGTTTCTGTACTTGCGATCGGTGCTTTTGGGAAAAGCCGCAGCGGCCATTGCCGGCATTCAAGTGACTGGGGCAAATTACACCACTGTCATCGAACTTCTGAAAGAGTGCTTCAGTCGACGAGACACGCTGATTCAAGAACACCTGACTTAGTTACTCGACTTGCCAACGGTACAGAACGAAAAAGAGCACATCGGCCTACGTCGACTCTATGACAACCTGCAACGCAATATTGGTGGTCTCACGGCGCTCGGAGCCAAAGCAGACAGTTACGGCGCCCTGCTCTCCTCCGCACTCCTGCGAATGCTGCCAACCGATCTTGTTGTCGGATACTACAAAGGACTTTCCGCTGCAAGCAAAGATGACGGGATCAGTATCAAGAGTTTGCAAGCTTTTCTTAAAACCGAAGTAGAGAGCTGGGGAAAAGGCACTGCAGCCTGGTCATCTCGCAGCCAGAGAATCAAAACATCGACACAGAGAAAAGAGCAAACATCAAAAAGGGTCATCAGCTTCTCTTTTTTCTGCGGGTGCTTCGAAGCACGCCGATACATGTGCATTCGGTGCTGCAAAAGATCACGCGACTCAGAATTGTCAGGTGAAGATCTCATTGGACGAAAAGAAGAAAAGGCTCACTGCAGCTGACCGGTGCTTCCAATGCTTCAGACAACGAAGCAAATGTTACTCTGGTCCTCTCAAAGTCCCGAGTAGCACCAATTAGGAAAATTTCTCTTCCAAGACTGGAATTGATGGGCATGGTGATAGGCGCTCGACTGAGGGAATATTTGGAGCGGTCACTGAGCCTTCCAATAGCCAAATGGTGTCTGTGGACTGATTCATCTATGGCGCTGCATTGAGTGCGAGGTCCCACACAACAATGAAAACCCTTTGTGGCCAACACAGTGTTAGATATTCAGCAGCGATCGGATCCAGATATCTGGAATCACTGTTCTGGGATCGAAAATCCTGCCGACCTTTTGACAAGGGGAGTTACACCTCAGGCACTCAAGTCCAGCTCACTTTGGTGGAATGGACCTGCTTCGCTTTCGAAGCCATCTATTTGTTGGCCAAGCGATGAAGGCACCGCTGACATGATCATCGCAGAGGAAGAAAGAAGAACGCTTCGCGTTCACAACGTGACTGTACATGAATCTGTCTTGCCTCTGCAGAAATATAGCTCCCTCTCTAGAGTGGTTCGAGTGACAGCCTGGGTTTTACGATTTTTCTACAACGCCAAGCACCCCAGCCAAAAATACGAGGAACCTATTACGACAGAGGAAGCTCAAAAGGCACATACTCATTTGATTCTTCAAGTACAATTCGAGGCCTTGCAAGAGGAACTCCAGTGTCTTCGCCGCTCGACAAGCATGCCAAGCGATTCCCCGATACGTGATCTCAGCGTCATCTACGACGACGATGGAGTCCGAACCTCGCCGCTCCCGCCGCTAGTGCCGCCGCCGCCGCTCGAAACAGATTTCTGCGGCGCGGCGGCAGGATTCGCGAGCATTTTCGCTTGCATGTGAAACAGGCTTTAGAGGGGGAGGAAGGCTCAGTGCAGCCGAGATGTCCTACAACGTGAAGCATCCTGTTATCCCACCGTCAAGACATCCCTTCACAGAGCTAACGATCAGCGCAGCCCACCGCCGTCTCCTGCATGCCGGCGCACTGGAGACTCTTACCGAACTGAGGGAAATGAACTGGATCGTGCAGGGAAGGCAAATGGTGAAAAAGGTGTTTAAGAAATGTGCAACCGTTTCAACAGCTGAGCTGCTACTGAGCCAGTCGCTCCTCTGCCTCGTGAGAGGGTGACACAAGCTCCACCCTTTCATGTTACCGTTGTAGATTTTGCCGGCCCACTGAACACAAAGGATCAAGGAAATAACCGGAAGTCTTACACCGTCATTTTCACATGCGCAGTGACCAGGGCAATACACCATGAATTGGTGACCGACATGTCCGCCGCAAACTTCCTGATGGCGTTCCGAAGATTTATCTCGAGAAGAGGAGTTTATCGAGTGGTCTTTTGTGACAACGCCAGGACATTCCAGTGCGCTTCTAAGGATCTAAGGCGACTATGGACAACAATAAGAGGAGAAGAAATTCCCAACTTCTTCACAAGCCACCAGATCCGCTGGAAACATAGCTGAGAAAGCTGCTTGGTGGGGAGGATTCTGGGAAAGAATGGTTCAGTCCGTAAAAACAACGTTGAAGAAGGTCTTGGGAAACAGCTACTGCAACTTCGAGGAGCTCACGACATCCTAACTGAAATCGAAGCTGTCATCAACTCTAGACCCCTGACCTACGTCTACACGGAGGCGAGCGAACCCGAACATCAAGCACCATCGCACTTTCTAGTGGGAAAGCGACTGACCACTCTTCCTGACAGTGGTTCCACTACAGAGGTGGCTCAGCTTCCTGGTCAACTCACTCGTTGGAGGCACTACCGACAAGGGATGGTCGACCAATTTTGGCGTTGCTGGCAAAGGGAGTACCTGACGAGTCTCCGATCAGCACATTTTGCTGTGCCAAATTCCTCAACCGCACTGAAGAAAGGAACTCTCGTTTTAGTCCACGAACACTATCTACCGAGGCAACTCTGGAAAACTGGACAAGTGTCAGAAGTTCTCGGACGAGATGGAAGAATCAGAGCTTCCATGGTGCGCATGCCTAATGGAACCACATTGAGAAGACCGATTCAACTGTTGTACCCCATGGAATACATGGACGAATGACCTGAAGCTCATTCCGGGGGGAGTATGAAGAAACTGCCAACTTTAGCCTCATTGTTTTCGTCAACGGGCAACCCTGTAATCTTCTGAACTCGCTCGGCAACGGGTATCCCTATCGAAATAAAGTTTAGTTGTTTTGTTCACCTCAAACGAAGCAGTCGGTTCTGTTTTGACCTGACATAATTTCCACACGCAGTGCGGGGGCAGGTGGCAAGATTGTGCGACACGTCATCGCACACAGCGCCACACGTGCACAGGTTTGAAGCGCGGCGGTTAAACCTGCGTAGGTATGATACAAAATGTCCGTGCCCGGTAAATAAGTGTCCGAGAAGTTTATTTGGCGGAAACCAATCGGGTATAGTGTGTACAGTTGGAACCCAGTGGTAGAGGTATGTGTTGGAACCCTCTCGCAGCCAATAGGCACTCCACTGCTTTCGCGCGATGCGATGAAAGCGCGCGCGTGCCGTTTTAATGGACGCCGCTGCAGTGCGGAGGAGGCCCATTCGAGCCGCCGACGCTGCAGCGGTGTCTGCCAACTCGTTACCCACCACGCCCCTGTGCCCAGGGACGTGGTGCAGGTATGTCCGCCGGTCCTCTCGAGCGAGCAAGGTGAGCGCTTATTTGCACGCCCATACTCGAGAGTCTGTATCGCGAAGATGCGATATTGCGGACAGTACACAGAGGCAGTCCGTGTAGATATGGACGGGAGCTCTGGACGTAGCGAAGCTATGTACCCGAGCGCCTCGGCGAAAGCGACAGCCTCGACGCTATATGCGCTTGTGGCGTTGATTACTCTGAATTTTCGTACTGCTGTCAAGCGTCCGTTAGGGTTAAACGCAACAAATGCCGCACCCGCCAAGACAGTCGTGAACGCGCCGTCAGTATATACATGGAAAGCTGAGCGGGCAGCAATTCTAGCAGCGTCTGCTGGAGTGAGGCGCGTGAACACGTAACGACATGTTTCGCGCGGGTGGTGGGACCATCGATTAAATGGAGAGTCAATGTCACTTGGGTGAAACTTGTCAGACCCGTGGTGCGTGATCTGACGGAGCGTAAATAAGGAGAACTTCGCGTTGAGGCGTTCTAAATCTACCGTAAGAGACGGACAGTGGACCAATATCTGTTCGGTGGAAGTCCTGGTTGTGTGGTGTGCGCCTGTTAACGCGATCAACAAAGACCGTTGCCCCGACAAGACGCGCGTCTGGAGATGCGTCGTTGGGAAAGGCGGCCACCATACCAGGGACGCGTATGCAATCGCAGGCAGCAGAACCTGTCTATATAAACGACGTAGAAATACTGGGCGCAGCATAAAATGCATGCGAATGAAATTTAGCAATCGAGTAACCAATAACTCGGCTTTAGTCTTTAGAAGATCAACGTGGGCGTGAAAGTTCAGTTTGTCATCGAAGACCACGCCGAGGAGTTTAATGTCGTCCTGATGTTCTAAAAAAGCGTCATCCAGTCGGATAGACGGACGGCCCTTAGATGTACCAATTTGACCATTGTTGAAAAAGACAAAGAAAGATTTTGATTCGCTGATTTTGACCTTGTTTTGTCAGGCCCAATCGCAAATCAAGTTCAAGAACGATTCTGCTAAAGCCTGCAATCGCAATCGCGCCGAACCAGAGGGTATTACGATGGTGCCATCAGCATAGGCCTGTATATGCACGCCCTCTGGTAGCGGGAGACTTAGTAAGGAATGAATTATCAAATTCCATAGCAGAGGGCTAAGATGCGATCCCTGCGGACTGCCGATGGAAGGACGAGCCGAGGGCGAGCCGAGATGTCCCTAGTCTTACTCCGGAGGACGACCATCCGATCGGTAAGAAATGACTGGAGGAGGCGATATAAGTTCGTCGGGCAACAGTGCTTGCGCAGAAAAACAACAGACACTGTCAAAGGCGCCCGTAAAATCCAGTGAAATTAACACTGCGAGCGTCTTGGTGGCCTTAAGTGCACTGAGCCGGTGCTTTAGGGCGTATAGGGCCAGCGGTGCACTCCGGGCATGGGTAAAGCCAAATTGGTTGTCGTGATTGAGGCGACGAGATTGAAGAAAATAATAGAGGCGAGAATTAAGTAGGCGTTCCAGAATTTTACCGAAAAGGGAATTCATTACTAACGGACGATAGGCTAAAGGAAGATGGGGGGGGGGGGGCGGCCAGGCTTGAGAATAAAAATTATTCGACCCGTCTTCCAGTTAGAGGGAAAGTGTCCTAATCGAAGAGCGGCGTTAAATATGTGTAAGAAGAAGTGAGGGTGGATCTGAAAGAGATATTGCACAAACATGCCCGTCAGCCCATCTAGCCCCAGCGCCACGCGCAGGTTGCCCAGAAGTAGGGAGTGCTCGATCTCCGGTAGGGTGAAAGGATGATCGTTGGGCACATCTGGATAAGGAGAGCCCGCGATCGCGCGAATGCGGCTGTGGTAGTCGTTGTCCGCCGCGGGATCGTGAACCGCAACGTGCGTGCTTAATAAAAGCGCTGCTGACGCGTGGATCGAGGTATACAGTAAGGTATATAGTGAGTTGTAAGTAGTAGTAGTATAAGTAGTAGAAAGTAGTATATAGTAAGTGTAGTAGTATATAGTAGGGCATATAGTAAGGTCCGAGGTCTCGAGCGTGGGAATGCAGGTTATAGGGCGCAGCTTGGCAAACGCCGACTGGAAAGGCCGGCCGAAGAGGTTGCGCGACGTGATGTCTGAGCACAGCGCTCGGTCGGCGGCATCTTTCGCGCGACGGAGGCTGCGCTTATATACCGGGAATGCCTGTGCGTACTGTAAACGAAACACCTCGCGCAAGGCGGGGTCCCGCACGCGCTGATAACGCCTGCGCATCGCGCGCAATCGCGACCGTTCCGCAGGCAACTGAGGCGTCCACCACATCTTGGCGCCCTCGCTACGGGGTTGTGGCTTGCGGGCGTGCCGCTTGCATAAGATGTGATATGTGCTATAGAATCGCTCAACCACGGCGTCGAGCATCCAAGCCGACGAAAAGCGGCAGTGACATAAATGGTGGAACCAGGGATCGTGGCTTAGAATCTGCAATATCTGCGCGCGAGCGTAGTTGGTGAGCCGCCTCTCGGGCACGCTCGCGGAATCGCTCAGCGTAAACTCAATGTATCGGTGGTCCGATAAGGTGTCCTCGTCCAAGACGGACCAACGGTACCCACCGCCTACAAGTGAGACATACGCTAGGTCACGTCTATCCACGAGCCGGCATAGGGCTTCTCAAATGTTGGGAGGGAGTCGGGGAGATTAAGTATGAGTGGAATAGGCAAAGTGATTCCAGTGTATAAATCCGGCAGCAAAGCATCCCCTAATAATGATCGTCCCATCTCTCTCACCAGTACATGCTGTAAAATGCTCGAACATATTTTTACTAACCTGGTTAATTTCCTTGAATTGAACTCATTTTTTACGTCAGCACAGCACGGTTTTCGGAAATCTTACTCCTGTGAAACCCAATTAATATCATTTACACATGCACTACACCATATTCTTGACAAATCATCACTAGCTGATTGTATATTCTTAGATTTTTCAAAAGCATTCGAAAAGGTGTGTCACAATCTATTACTTTATAAACTAAAACAACTTAACATAGATGGCAACCTTTTGAAATGGATTGAATGTTTTCTTCTCAACCGCTCGCAATTTGTTTGTGCTAACGGCATTAAATCCGGTTTTACAGAGGTCCTTTCAAGTGTTCCACAGGGTTCCGTCCTTGGACCCCTACTGTTCCTAATTTACATTAACGATCTTCCCTCGCTTATCAACTCCCATATCCATCAATTCGCTGATGATTGCGTCATCTTCAGAGAAGTTACGTATGCTAACGATATTGAGTTGCTTCAGTCAGACCTTACCACGATAGGGAACTGGTGCAATGAATGGTTAATGGAGCTCCATATTAACAAATGCAAAGTCATGCATGTTTCTAGGAAAACATCTACAATACCGTCGTACTACATTAACAACATGTCATTGGAATCAGTTTCTTCATATAAATATCTTGGTGTTTACATCACTTCTAACCTAAACTGGTCTCGTTATAGTGAAAACATAATCAAAAACGCTAATCACATGCTTGGCTACCTACGTCGCAACTTTTTCAGCGTACCTACTAATTTGAAACTTTTGTTATATAAAACATTAATACGACCCAAACTCGAATACGCGACTCCGTTATGGGACCCTGCTCATGAAAACCTAATCACTGACCTCGAGATGGTTCAAAATAACTCTGTACGTTTTATTCTTGCTAACTACATCCCCACAGCGAGTATAACTAACATGAAATCTAATCTTTGCCTCCCATCGCTGGCATCTCGCAGAAAAGTGTCTCGTATCGCCCTCTTCCACAAGTTGTACCATCACCATACTCTACGAGATCACCTCATCCCCATCCAATTTATGCATCCCGTCGCATTGATCATCAGTACAAAGTTGGTATTTTGTCATGCAACACTAAACGTTTCTCACAATCATTCCTGCCGTGAACCTCGCGTGACTGGAACCATCTTCCCGCTGAAGCTGTAAGCCTTATTAATTATGAACAGTTCCGTGAAGTCTTAGCTAATATTGTATATACAGGTGCCATTTAAACACTCATGTAACCAACTGTCTTTGTCTTCTTTTTGTATTTACCACTCCCCCTCTGTAATGCCCTTGGCCCTGAGGGGTATAATAAATGAAATGAAATGAAATGAAATGTGCAGGTTGTTACCGCACGCAAATTGAACAAGCTGCGCGCCACGCTCATCCCCTGAGACAGGTCCCCATAACGTGTGCTTCGCGTTGAAATCCCCGGCCAAGACAAAACTGGAGGATGGATATCGCGTGAATACTTGGTTGAGTTCGTCTAGTATGGGCCCAAGGGGACGATGGGGTGGTGCATACACAGCAACGACCACAAGAGAAACGCCCGCACCCTCGCAATGTACCGCCACAACGAATTGCGTTACGTAAATGGGGAAATACTGTAGGCACGGAGCCCGTTCCAACAGGACCACACGTGGATGTTCATTGGCATGGAAAGTGTGTAGTGTATGGGGCACATTGGTCACTCTGTGGTCGTGCGTGTGCGGGTCGGATATCATAGCAAACGATATGTCCTGCTCGAGCATGCGGTGAATTAAAACCTTTGTGGCGTCACGGCTGCTGGCAAGGTTAGCCTGAATAAATTTGAACGGATGTAGATCAGCCATGTCCAATACAGGAGTGGCGGAGCAACAGGCACAGACCAGCCAGACGTATCGAAGGTCTAGGACACGGTAAGTCCAGTCCACATACCGTACGCGCAACCAAAGGCCAGCTCACGCCGATGACGCCAGGATACGGTGGCCCAATGTCACCGCACAGAGACGGACGCCAAACGTACCACAGGACCACCCCCACCCCCGCAGGCAGCTGCACGATCGCAGACATGGTGAACAGGAAAATGGAAAATATAAAGAGGCTCCAAAGAAAGAGACTGTGATCAAGGATATGGAAAAGCTCACATAGAAGCAAGGAAGGCAGTCGAAAGCCGCACGGCGATCGCCCGCCAGCTCGCCACGCCGAAGGCTGCACGCTCCAACAGGGCGCGCAGCTCCAAGCGCCATCGGCGACCGCGAGCGACAGGAGACCACCGAACTGGGACGCAGAGATGGAGAAAACTCGGTTATCCATAGTCGGTGCGGGCCCGCAAGCGGGCTATCCTGCCCTGTAGAATGGGGCAGGCTTGGGAGCCCGCAGGGTGAGCACTGGGTCGTCGCGCGCGCTTACACTCGCTGCAGCAGACGGCCGCATCCCCCTAGCGAACGGTGCACCGCTCGCCGAGATGCGGCCCCGCGCATCGCGTGCATACCGCGCGCTCAGGCTGTGATCGGACGGGACATGTGCGCCGCGAGTGACCGTAGGTGGAACAAAAGGTGCACGTAGGCACGTGAAGGTCTTCCACCACGCTCGCAGAAGTCCATCCTACGGCGACACGCCCGCGACTCATTAGTGTCCGAAACGCCGGTGGATCTACCGCGATTACGTGGAAGAAATTCCCCGAACGCTCACGGAACGAGACCCGCACCTCACATGACGATGGGTCAAGGTTAAGGTCTGTGTTGCGCAGGTTGATTTGATCAATAAGCTCGTTTGCCGGAACGTCAGAGTCGACCCTTGTAAGTTTTACTTGTGGCTTGCGTCTATTAATCAGGCGAACAGACATAGCCCTTTTGGTTATGGTGTTATTCTCTACAGCCTGTTGTACACGCCGCATAGTAGCAAGATCGTCTGACAATACCGTGACTCCATGAGGTGTTCTGCGGAGTGCCAAATCAGAGTCGCCTGAACAGGGACAATATTGCTTCTAAGTAGACGGAATACGTCCTGCGCAGCAGTGGGCGACGGCACCAGCGGTGTTCGAAACATGATGTGAGCATACTCACTTGTTTGCTGGGGATTCCGATGTAACCATCCCAGAAACGATCGTCGCTGTAGTCGCCGGACCCACACGAACGAGGCCTCACGTGCCTTCATCGGTCGCCAGAGCACTAGTCAGTGCACCGGTCCGGGCAACCACCGCATAAATCAGCCCCGGTGTCACCAGGCAGGCGGCTCCGGGCGCATCACAGGGCGCGCAGGACGCATCCGTTCCAGCTGGTCGCTGAGCTCGTCAGCGCGGCCGCACTGCCGCACCACCACTGCTCGCATATCGGCGTATTCTTGCATCAACTGCCTCAGCAGGCCCAGGATGTGCGACCTGTGGCAGTTAGTCACATTAAAATTAGAGTCAAAGAGGACGTCTGTGATTTCCTGTTGAAATCCCACCGCGCGGTGGTAGGCAGCAGTGAGCGCGGCATCGACCAAGCCGCGCTCCGAATTAGTCACCGCCGCGCCCTGCAACCCGCCAGAGGCAGCTGCTGGCGCGCGGCCCACCGCCACAGGAGTCCCGGCCCCCTGCGAACCGATATGGAGATCTCCGATTAAGCGGTCTCCATCCGCGTCAAATACAGAAACATCCGACTGCGTTGAGTCACCTGTGGACGATGTGTAATCGCGATTTCCGGGCGGTAATCCCGCGCCGGGCACCTTCGTGTCAGCCATACCCCGCTAGTGGTTATGGGCCATGGGCTGAAGGGCCCGAAACGCCAGCCGCTACGAAGGGCCCGAAAAACACATTAAAGGCCTCTTTTGCCCAGCTGTCGCGTCTAGAGAAGGCACGATGCCTTTAAGGAGAGCTTGAATAGAGAAGATTGCAATAAGGAGCGATGGAACCGACCTTTAGACGGGATCTCCGAGGAGCGATGCAGCCAACGGACCAGCAGTGTCTCGAGCCGAGCCAACGGACCAGCAGTGTCTCGAGCAGTGTCTCAAGCCGGCTCGAGACACTGCTGGTCCGTTGGCTGAATCGGCTCGAGACACTGGTGGTCCGTTGGCTGCATCACAACTTTACCGATGGGCATGCCTTCTGACGAAAAAGCTAAAGAAGAGTGTCGAGTGCTCGTGAGCGTTTCCGGTCACTCGTGGGTAGATAACGTTCTTGCTTCTTTATTTTTTTTCCGCTGCCTCGCATATTTAGTAGACCATAGAGTCTCTAACAAAAATTATTGAAGGGACTCTGGCGCTTGTGCCTACGGGTCCTGCAAGCATTGCGCTTTAGCCGGAATGCTGGCGGCTTCAAACGTTCTTGTGACGTTATTTAGAAAGATTTAATCTTTTTCTAATTCCAAGCACTGATAGTTTGCTAAAGATAGCCACGCAAGTAACCTCTGCAAGCGTGTGTGATCACTGCAAATTGTGGCATTTAGTACACAATGCAGTTGAAAATGATACAATTTTCAAAGTCGGAAAGCTGTTTGAAGCTATATGGACAAAGTTAAGGCAAATTGATGCACTAACCTTCATCCCCACCGCAACCTAGCAGTTGCAGCACAAGGGGTCCCTCTAGCAATTTTCGTAGGAAACTTTGTGCCGCCGGTTACCATCGGTCGTGTTTGATTAGGGAAGTTTTTGGCCTGGATATGATGAAATTATACAGCAACTATTTGGGTTAGGTTTTGGATTCCTCACCCTTGTGCACCTGTGAGAATAAGAAAAAAAGTACTTAAGCTAATTTTAGGAACATGCGCTGCGAAAAAGGTAAACGTGAAATAGCCAAAATATTTCAATACACAGATGAAATACTTCCACTGACTACCCTGCGCAGAGTTATCAGCCCGAAAATTTAACAACAAAGGAAGACGAACTTAAATTTGCCTTTCATTTTATGCAGCAAAATGACCACTTCTCCTTTAAGGAGTGCAAACATGCCTTGAAATGAATAGTTAACCAGATTAAAATAGTTTACTGTTGCGCCATGTTGCCACGGAGAGTGCTGCATTGGGGTTAGCTATGGGAGCCACTATCTGCTTACTTTTACCTTGCTGAAAATTGTGAAGTGGTGCGTATACCTGAGGAAACTACCGAGAAAGTTCACCGTAACCAGTAAGGAACATAACGAAAGATTTTTATGTTTAACGTGTCAAAACCCTGATATGATTATGAAGCGCACCGCAGTAGGAGACTCCGGATTAATTTTAACCACTTGGGTTTCTTCAACGTGCAGCCAATGCACGGTACACGGGTGTTCTTGCATTTCGCTGCCAGCGAAATGACGCCGCCACAGCCGGGATTTGTTCTCGCGCCCTCGGGCTTTGCGCAAAACCAAATCCGCTGTGTCCCCAGGGTGTGGTTAAGCAACATAGAAACAAGTGGCACATAATGAACATTTCAGATAATCTTCTGCTTTATTTCGTACTACTGCAGCAATGCCCCATAGGACGGCAAGACTAACAGAACTCACTTAGACTCACTCACCAATTTTACCTTCCCCTTTAGGCTTACTCGGATTCAGAAACACACTCGCAAAAATTCAATTGACCCAGGCTCCTCCAGAATCGTACTTAAGACCGGTCTGCGCCTGAGTGACTCTTAGTTAATCGACTAATGAGCTGGTCAACCTATGACCAATTCTACTGCTAGCTCCGTGGATGCTCATCAGAATATGGCGGATCTTGGTAACGTACCATCTTGCTTGCTAGATATTTGAGTGCGAGTCATATGCAGTTACTAGCCGAATACCAAACTCAAAGACCAGCAAAATTAACGGCGCAATTAAAATTAAGTTCCAAACCCTTGTTCGCAGACAGGCTTTGATTCGATTTGAGAGAACTATAAAACAAAAATGCACCTCAAGAGTAACCGCACACGTTTCGCCTCGCAAATTACCGCGCAAAAGTTTTCTTGAATCATTATTTACACACAATCTGTACAAAAACGCGCAGGTACAAGACCGAGCAATGACCAAGTCAGAAGTCCTTCTGGATGTACTCTTGGTTGTCTTCGAATATTTGTTTCATGTATTCTTCATACTTGTCCGCCCCCTAGGCGAACTGGAGCCAGTCCATCTCCGTGGGCAAACGGTAGCGCTTGCCTGCTGTCGCTATCACTCCTCGTCGTTCACTCGACGGTGAGATATGTCCTGCAAATGGAAGCGTAGTTTTTTGTGCATAAGAAAGAGAATAGAAGTCCTAAATTTACAGCGATAGTGGCGAATGCGAATTCTCGTTTGAGTGTTAGGTCATATCTTTGTTTGGTGTTCCTCATTGAAATGGTGCAACGCAGTTTCATGTATCGGCAGGGAACCGGGTGGTACGAGGGTAAAAAAAACATTCAGAAGAAATTTGTGGCAAATAAGCTGACAACGAAAATGACAACTAGAAAATATATTTATCTTCAGGTGACTGCTTTTAAAACACGATTTCCTTGACGCCCATCTGTGTTTTCTTTTTTGTTTATTGAGGTTCCACAAATGTACAGCCAGGTGGTGAGGACTGTAGACAGCTTGATGGGTTCTTTGCCTATAAGAAAACTCCGAGCCCTTCCACTTTCTGAAGACGGATGACCAGCAAAGCTGTGTATATGGGCCCTTTAATGGTGAACTGCACCTCCACCGCGAGTGGGCCCGGCATTGCACAATGTTAGGGATCGGCCCACATATGGGGAGCGCTTAACGCCTGCTGCACCTCCGCCGCGGGTCGGCCCGGTATAGCACATTCTTCGGGATCGGCCCAGGAATCGGGAATGCAGTGTAAGTTAAGCTGGCCCTGATTACACACGGACACGATCCTGGGGGAACTAGTCCATGATCGTGTCCGTTTGGAATTGGAGAACTAGTAGCAGCACAAGTTTTGTGGATTACATATGACAATTATGTATAAAGGATTGCTAAGAATGACTAATACGATGGCGAGCAAAAAACAACCCACTGCACATATGGCATATTTGACATAGGAAACGACGGATACAAACGCAAAAATAAGCGAACACACTCCAATATATCAAGTAAAGTCGGGCTTCAATGCCATCAGACGATACCGCATCAAGAATCCTAACAACTGTTACGTTGTGTTCAGAGTAATATGGTTTGAGAAGCCAGGTGTAATACTCAGCACTTATTACGCATGATGTTTCAGGGTACAACGCTTTATTGCTTGAATACACTACGGCCCAATTTATGAAACCTTCCGTAAATGAATAAGGAATACTCTACTGCGGTTAGGCCACCTTACGTCCATTCTCAAAGGTTCCTTACTGAGGCGCCCTCAGTATATGCCCCTTCGTGATCCCTTTCCTCGCTTTTCTTGAACTGAATAAGGGCTTCTCGGCAATAGCTGCCCACGTGATGCTCGTGTGCGTACGTGTGTTCGTCTCCGCTGGCCGGTGGGTAGACGAGAAGAAAACGGCGGCTGTGAGTTTTTTGGCGGACGGCAGTGTTCCCTAAAGAAAGTTCAGGGTGCAAGCAAACTTGTATGTCTATGGCCTCTGAGATGCCAGCGCAGCGCGCCTTGCTTGACACACGCACCGCCGAATCTCTAGGCCATTCTCGGATAATATATCCCCTCTCCTTAAGCCTACGACATGAAAATGCTTAAACCGATCTGAGGAACAGGGCACAACTGCCACCAATACCTTGCTGGCGAAACATCGGGAGAGAATTCTGAAGAAAAAGCGACTACTAGTTCAGAAGGAAAGGGCGAAAGAGTGTAGGACGATGATCACAGTTCCTAACCTTATGTCAGGTGTCCTTCATGCGTCCTTACAGCGAAAGGAGGGTGCATGAGGAAGAAAGTGGCATTCTGGTAGTGCAACCCGATGTGATAAAGTTCAGGAATGTCAATGTACTTAAACATAATTCCTATTCACTCAGACAAGCTATACGGCCAAACGCACTCTATAACGTCAGGTTTCCGCTCTGTCATTTTTAGTAATATAACCTTGATGCCTGGGCACCTATGAATACACGCCCTACTCATTTGGGAAAATTTCCGAGCGCATAACTTCTCTCCGTAAACATTAAACGATGCTGTCGCAATGTGCTATATCGAATAGCCACTAACTTCTCTACTAACAAAGCGATCATGACGGCCCATCGTATTTTATTTTTTACCCATCGTTCCACTATCTCAAGGGCATACTTGTGGGATGCCTAATATTTCTTGTCTGCTGATTGCCATCCGATAGGTATACATGCAAAGCTGACCGCTTGGAAAGCATCATACAGAACCTATTTAAAATAAATAGGTTCAGGTTGTGTACCTTGTTTCAGCCTTTCCTATAAAAGACTAAATCGACCTCAAAACGCTAACCCAGTGAGGCAAACATGCCATGGACGAAACAACTGTGTCAAATATAACTTTATGTATCAAAACGTCGGTCCGCATCAACAGTCGATAACATTGGTTCTGCCTTACATTCAGTGGCCACCGGAGACTTGCCTTATATCGAGGCATGATCTCGAGCGGGTGCCGGACGTGCGTGATGCGCATGACCCAGGTCTTGTCGGCGACCAGAAAGTGCAGACTTGGAACTCATGCGTGCCGCCACGTCCATCACTTCCTGCAGGCAGGCCATGGCGTCCTTCGTCGTGTACCACTCCACCTCGGACACGTTGAGGATGCCTGTTAACGTGCGAAGCCGATACTTTCATGAACTGTCACACCAATCGCATATGCTCATCACACTATAGAGACGAAGGCTCGTCCCCATGTCTTGGTGCAAGCACTGAGTTAGCTTACCCAGCACCTTGAGCAGGGACGGAACGAAGAAGGCGTTTCAGAACTTTTCCGAATAATCGAATTAAACGCCACTGAGAGCTCATTCGATTCATGAACTCCTCGGGGGGAAGCAAGCATGTTGAGACGCTTGGCCAACGGCTCCCAAATAACACACGGCCGGTGCGCTTCAATCCGTGACGTCATGCTGCCTTGCCCGATGCCATAACATTTGATGGGGAGGTTGCCGAGTAAGCCGTGGTGAATTTGACATCACTTTTGCCACGCCCGGCTTGACGTTGTAAATTTCTATTCAAGTTGCATGATGTCATAAAGCAAAGTGCACAGGCCTGCTATCCAAGAGGCACTGGTTTTCAAGAGACACTGGGATTCTGAGCCTGGGGTCATAGGTTCAAAACTTACTATCGCGAACATTTTTTCCTTTCGGATTTGTTCTGTTTTTTAATACAGTTATTCCTTTTTAGCGATTAAAGAGGCACAGGTAGAATCCAGGCGAGCGCTTGCGCGGATGACAGAGGTTAATAAAGGGAAAATCGGACATCCACCGATTCTTAGCAATTGCTACAAAGGCTTCTGAGAACGAGGGTGACGCGGCATCGCGCCGATGCCCTCTCCCTTCAGCAAACACCTGGTGCGCCAGTGGAGCAGCAGGTGTCCCATTTCGCCCACAGTGCTCCGTCGAAGCACGCACGTGACGTTGCGTTGCAGCCATTGGGAATTTAGGTGCCGTTTCGCTGTTAGCGATGCCGGCTTTACCGCTCAATGGGCCATTTGATGCTTTCGCGATGACAACTCCGACAACAAAAACCTCTGACGACATTTTAAGATGCTGCTTTACTTTGCTTAGGGACGTTATCAAGGTGGCCTTGTTCAGCATGCCTGCGCCGCCTGAGTAATCGTGGACCCAATCTCAGCAATTCACGTACTGAATGTTCCGATAGAGAAGACCGTGATCTCGACGTGGCACCGGCGGAAGATGTAGTTGTTGATGCCCTCTGTGGTGAGCACTACGAAGGCCGGCAGGAAAGCGCGGATGGCCTGCACGCCCATCACAGCCACCAGGCGGCTGCTTTGCTGCATAAGGTCCGCCATAGACATCACGCACAGCAGAAGCGTGGTTAGCAGGAACACCCAGCTTATAGAGGGCACGCGCTGCTGACGCTGGAATGCCTTCTAGAAGCCTGCGTAAGAACTGCGCACATGCGATACAGCGATACGGGTCAGCTTCAAACTTAGCTAGAACAGCGATTGCGGCTCATATAAAAGAAGTGAGGACCGTGACAAGCAAAGTGTTTTGGAAGGAAGACATACTAAGCTAGCGCTTTCAAGGCAAGAAGACCAGAAATCTCCGAGTCCCTACGCACGTGAAAAAAAAAAAAGCTGGTTATAGTTTCCTCGTGACTGCACGCGCAGACGTGAGCCCTTTCCTAGAGAACAGTGGTCCGGTCACTTCGACGAGGTTCACATAAAGGCTGCTGTGGCCCAGCAAACGCTGTGTTCCAACATACGTGTTATTTGTTCGGGGTAATTATACTTTAGTTTTCTGTAATGTTTAGATATCGCGTATGGCAGAGAGCATAATTATTGTTCTTGAGCTAGATTATTTCAAGACAAAGTCATTGCAAGCATGAATTGAAGCGCATAATCTGCTAATTAACAGAAGACAGTACTGGACTTCTTAATTGCTTTACGGCACATATAGTTTATGAAATGTACCTAATGAGTGTGCAACACATATCCACTTGAACGGAATCTCCATGATTACACCAATTTTGAGGCATCATTCAGCAGTGTGTGGAACGAAACTCTGGGGCCTTCCATACACTTTTATGCTCCAATGCACAAAAGCGCGTTTTGTTAGAAAAATAACTGTGAAATATGACTGAATTCTAACGGCAACGTTAGTGGAGAATATCTCCAAACTGGTGCCATTATGATAATTCATTCCAACTGAACACGCCTAGCAAACTCAACGGCTATATTTCATAAATTGCAATAATTTTTTGATAGTTGAAGCTCCAGGTTTAGAGTAGCACCTGACACCGGCGAAAACGCCGAGAACCAGACTATGCTAATGCAATTAGGGAGGCCCACTAAGCTTTAACAAAAACACTCCCTCACCAGAACAGGAATTGGCCTCCCTGGTGCAGTATTCGGCCACTGCCTCCCTCATCATTCCTACAATTAAACCTATTGTCCTCAGTCCCTAGCAGCTACGGAGCACCTGACCAAAGTGGCGGTCAGACCTGTAATGCAGCAGAGGGTACTAAAAACCTCTGGATTGGGACAAGCCGCCAATGGAAACTGACCCTTGCAACCTCTAACACCCGCACTCTTTCGAGTGAGGCTAACAAAGCAGGACTATTTGAGGTACTATGAAGCATTGTTTGGGATATCATTGGCCTTAGTGAGGTTAGAAAAACTCCCGAGGCTTATACGGTGCTGACTAACGGCCATGTTCTCTGCTATAGAGGACTCCCAGATACGAAGTTATTTGGCGTAGGATTCCCAGTCCATAAGGACAAAGCGGGCATCATTGACTAATTCTACAGCATTAATAAGAGGGTAGCAGTTGTGGTAATAAAACGTAATAATAAAGATGTGTAGATTAAAGATGGTACAAGCCTACGCTCCAACATCCAGTCACGACGATGAGGAAGCAGATCAGTTTTATGAAGATGTGGAATTAGCCATAAGTAAAGCGAAAACTCAGTATACTGTAGTAATGGGCGACTTCAATGCAAAAGTGGGGAAACGAAGGCTGGTGAACAAGCAGTTGCCAACTACGGTGTCGATTGTAGGAACGTTAGAGGAGAGAAGCCGGTGGAATTCGCAGAAAGGAATAAGCTTCGAATAATGAACGCCTTTTTCAGGAAGCGTAGCAACAGAGGGTTGATCTGGAAAAATCCCAATGGTGAAACAAGAAATGAAACTGACTTAATACTTTCTGCTGATCCCAGCATTGCGCAGGATGCAGAAGTGATAGGTAGGGTAAAGTTCAGTGATCATACGTTTGTGAGGGCTATGATTAACCTCAATTTGTAGAGAGAAAGAGCAAGATTGGTCAGGAAGAAACAGGTCATCCTAGAGGCAGTGAAGGTAAAAGCAGACCAATTCAGGCTGGTACTTGCAAAGAAATATGCAGCCTTAGCACAGAGAGTTGATGATGACATAGAGCTAATGAATGAAACCGTAAATGGGCTAGCTTCAGAGGCAGCAGTTGAAGGGGAAGGCAAGGCACCAAGGCAACCAGTAGGCAAGCTCCCCCATGTTACAAATGACCTGATAAAGAAACGACAAAAAATAAAAGTGTACAACTCAAGAGATACGATAGAACTCACGGAACTGTCAAGACTGATCAGCAAGGCGAAGATAAGGGATATACGAAACTATAACGTAAACTATAAGCTGTAAAAATTGGACACAGCCTGAAATCAGTGAGAAAGAAACTTGGCATAGGGCAAACCTAGGTGTATGCACTGAAAGGTAAGCAGGGTGAATCATCAGCAATCTCGAAGACATAGTAAAAGAAGCGGAAGAATTCTACCCTGGCCTGTACAATACACAGAGGAGTCAGGATATTTCCATTAGAAACAGTAATGAAAATGATACAGAAACTCCTCCTCTAACTAGCGATGAGGTCAGAAGGGCCTTGCAAGGCATGAAACGAGGACGAGCGGTAGGAGAAGACGGAATAACAGTCGATTTAATCAAAGATGGGCGAGACAAATGCTTGGAAAAACTGGCGGCTCTTTATACGCAGTGTCTATCGACTGCATGGGTCCCAGAAAACTGGAAGAATTGCCAACATTATACTAATTCACAAAAAGGGAGACGTTAAAGAATTGAAAAATTATAGGCCCATTAGCTTAATTCCAGCGTTGTATTATATATTGACCAAGATAATTTCCAATAGAATAAGGGCAACACTCTACTTCACTCAACCAAGGGAACAGGCTGGCTTCAGGAAGGGATACTGTACAATGAATCATGTCCATGTAATCAATCAGGTAATCAAGAAATCTGCAGAGTACAATCCGCCTCTCTACATTACTTTAATAGATTACGAAAAGGCATTTGATTCAATAGATATACCAGCACTCGTAGAGGCACCCTCAGGTACCCCACAGTGCTTTTCGTTACTTGCTGGGCGATCCGAGTAATGGCTGCACTGCAGGTACAACACTGGGCTATCATAGAAGGTGGTTCTTCGGATACCGGCGACTGAGCAGTTACATTCGCCATTAGGCGTCTCTAGAGACAGATCGGAAGCCGCGGATGTCTGTACAATCGGATGAAGTGTAGAAAGGTTACTAGATGGATTCCTTCTACTAAGATGCTAATAGAAAAAAAAACATAGTAAGCTTTCCGTAGTCCCCTCTGTAATCGCATTTCACACTGCAAGAAAAATACAAAACAAAAATCGACAAGCCGAAATCTAAAATTAGATTGCGTGAAGGACAACGAAACCCTCGTAGTGAAAGAAAGAACGCAACTAACATTTTATTTCTAACGAAACAGAATTAGAAAAACTGCCTATTTAGTACTTCTCTTTATTCTGTTTCGTTGGGAATAAAACGTTAGCAGCGAGTCAGTGGCCGTGTTTGTCGTAGCTTTGTTCGTCGACGTCTTCCTCGCGCTTGTTTTTTGTCAAGATGAAACAACACCAACTGCCCTAGTTTTCAACTGTACTGACTCACTAGTTCAGAATGGTTCGAGTGACCCTCGATGATAGGCTCAAAAACTTGGTCCAAGAGTTCATCATTGATACACTAAATTTTCGGTTGCGTGGTCATAGTGAAATATCTTTTATATTAAGTTTACTTTAGCTTAGGCTGCTCAAACCTTCATGCTTCATGATCAATGTTTTTTGCGGAGCACTTGAAACGAGGACTGGGAAATGACAGATACGAGTGACAACTTCCAACTGATTTTGATAGAAGGAAGTCGAGTGTTTTTTATACACACATAAATGTGACGCAACACTACATATATAATCAAACAATGGCATAAAAGACAACATCAAAAAGGACCAACTAGCCTAAACCGCTACACGTCATGCTTCATTCAGAACTTCGGTAAAAACGTATGGGGATGATTATTTTGGCAATAAATTGCCATCACTTGTCTGTATCGTGATGAACGTCATATTAAAATCGAGAGTCGACCGGGTAGACATTTGATGGCACCTAATAATATTCGTCATATTCTAGAGTACGGGCATTAATTAAAGCACCTAAGGGGCCTCTTGAAAGGAAAAAAAGCGTTAACCTTACGTCAGTAATTAACACAAAAGACACACAAATGGTGGCATGCTGGTTTTGCAGTACGTATCTATTTGCCGGGCACTCATGCCTAAGTTCCGTCAAATAAGCTTAATTCATGTGTACCTCACCTACTCCAAAACGCAAGTGCGTAAATTTATTGTCGGCAATTTTCCAGCAATAAAAGCACGCGATGAACTTCGGAAACCATTTTAGTCTCCGCGGCAACAATCAATGGTTTCGCCAGTTGCAAGATTGGCATGGCCGCGAGTCCCCGCGAAACAACAGTTGCCTGGAGCAAAGCGGCATCCACCGGCGTATAAGAGGAAATTGCGACCCTTTTTTGATGGGGATTCCTTGCCGGCAGCAGCGAAACTATGAGCTCACTTGATGAAACTAATTTGGCTTTCCATGGAGCATGGATGTACTGATACATCGGTCTTAACGACGGAAGATGCATTGACGATTGCTGCCATCATGAGAGGAGCTCACGGAATGATCGTGTCAGTAAGAATTCTTTCAAAGCACCACTGATGAGCGGCTACGGTATGCAGATTAACGTTTCCATTAGCAGAAGATAAAAGGCAACATGGCCGTGAAACTTACCTGGAGCGGAGCTCGATCGAACCCGTCAGCACGAATGGGAGTAACGTCTTCTTCTGAGTGGATGGCCTCGCGATATGATGGTGATGGTAATGATGGTGCCCTATTTAATGGCACAAACCCACTGCGGGGGATAGGCCACCAGTGGGGTGGTCATCATCATCATCATCATCATCATCAGCCTGGTTACGCCCACTGCAGGGCAAAGGCCTCTCCCATATTTCTCCAACAACCCCGGTCATGTACTAATTGTGGCCATGCCGTCCCTGAAAACTTCTTAATCTCATCCGCCCACCTAACTTTCTGCCGTCCCCTGCTACGCTTCCCTGGGGTGGGGTGGTAATGGGATAAAAATCACCGCCCAAGCACTCCGTACAGATGCTTAACCAGCGAAGCTGAAACATGTGGCCCCGGTGTTTATCACTGGGTTGATCGTGACGGTTAAATAGACGACCGCTTGGTAGGCTGCCGGAGCCTGGTAAGTCGTTGCTGCTTGCCCACGCCTGCACGAGCCTTTTCTTGCGCCCGGGCTGCAGCATCGGCACGGCGTAAACGAGCCCGTTCCCGGTTCTGCTCGCAGCGTTACTGATCGAAAGCTGTCTACTCCTCAGGAGTACGTATGACGTGTGACCTACCCATTTCGGAGCGGGAGAGAATGTTCTGCGCATTCGCTCGGCTGCGACGGAGAGCAACGACTTCACTACTGGCGCAAACAATCGCCTGCCTCCCCTTTTCTCTTTCTTTTGCGCATGCGCATGGAGTTGCGCCGGAGGAGTTTTCAGCGTACAGGCGAGAGACGGACGACAGACGTGCGAGCAGTGGCACGAGCGCGTTCATGCAGTTACGGCGAGACACGCGGACACTCAACCGAGGAACTGGCGCCTAAGAGCTGCGGTGCAAAAATATCTAATGAATGCCGCTGCTGTTGTTCTGCGTGTGCTCGTGAGACAAACATGATAGGCTCTAAGCCTAAAATATTTGAATCTGTTTTTTATTCGAATCTCTTGACGTCAAGTTTACCTAACCACTCACGCAAGAATTGGGCCGTAACCCACAGCGTTGTTTGAAGGGTCCAATCAAACGCTCTCCTCATTTATAGGCCCGTCACTTTCATTTGCTCTCGATGCGAGTCGTATTGCCTCCATTGTGCAGTTCTTATCTAATTGGCTGCGAAGAGGCGAGGAGCACGCAGAAGTGGAGACGGTTTCGGTGGGGCTGAGCTGACGCAGTGAAAGTAGATAATTAGATGAGGAGAGTGGTGCCACCGTATGCAATTGGTCCGCTTCCCCTTGCTTGGCTTGCGATGAGGGGTGGAAAATCGTGGCGTGCAATGGAAGTATAAAAAGTGTCGCTAAAACAGGTCCTCACCGAAGGAGGGTTGGTAGAAGGATTTCTTGTACGTGGTAAAACGCCTCCATAATGGGTCACTGCCGCTCGAAATTTTTATTAGGCGCAAATAAGTCCATGCTTCCGGCAGCTCCGACTAACCAGTGCCAGTGCGATCGGCGGGCAGTCATCTTCTACTCCTTTCGGAACGGGGCAGCTTCGGAGTATTCATAAAGAAGTCACTTTTGTTCAGCATAATAACGCATCTTTACCGCGTGCACGTCAGTTTGGAGCAGTGAGTTTTCGCGGTTTTGGGACGTCGCGTGACAGACGGGCGTAGTGGGCGCAACCGGAAAGCTTTTGACCAATGGTAGAGTGCTATTTGCGAAAACTGCATCGAATGAGAGATAATAATTGTTTTTGTTTGGTCTAATCGTGTGTGACGTCGTGTGAAAGACAGGCGAAGAGGGGGGGCGTGACCAATCGTCGAAGGCCTATTGCAGAATTGCAATAGAAACAGTTTGAATATGCTTGACGTTTTAATGCCCCATATCTTTTTGTTCTTCTTCTACCCCCTAGAAAACACGCAGATCCAATGCAACGCTGGAATGTAAATAGCGTGAAGCTTAATTGTTTGAGTTAGCGAGCTTGCAGGAGTAGTGGATGACACGAGAACAGCCTCAACTGTTGCTCTTAGTTGTCGGTGTGACGTGGATGAAGGCGGTATATGGTGCTTGTCGAGGGGACAGTTCTGTTTAGAAGTGTATGGGTTTACGGAGAAGTGTCAGACATACCTAAATACATATAAGTTTCTACACCCTTTGTGTCTCAGCGACCCATGCCCGTTCTGAAGGAGAGGGCGAGAATCGACGCATACCCGATGCCACATGCCCAATGCCCCAAGCTGTTTACTCGGCGTCTACATTAACATCCAAAAGCAAATTTAAACTGCGCATCGCGGTGATATTTAGAAGGCGGAGCGTCGTGGGGAAGCCTCGCTCCGCCGTATCCTTCGGAGTGCAAGGCATTGAAAAATGAACGGCAGCGCCGCGAAAAGGGTGCTTGATTGCCAATAACTCCGCTTGCGCTGAAGGTATTGAAGTACTTTTTGCGGGAAATATTTTGGGAATATCCAAGTTTAACTTCAAATGCATTTCTCCTCTTCGATAAAAAGTAGACAATGGCCCGTCTAAGCAAATTGTATTTTTTGTGAGGAAAACTACGTTCGCTCCAGAAAGAAGCGGGTTAACAGAGAACATCCTCGGGTATCGCGCGAAATAATTTCCTTAAAGGAGACAATGAAAAAAAAAAAGGCGCGAGAAGTAAAAATAAGAAACACGAGTGGCCTACAAAATTTCGTACGGGTGCTACAAGGCCAAGGAACGTTTTTTTTTTCACCATTACTCTGCGTTCTCATATGACAAATAGACCACAAGAATTCTAGCATTACCTGTCGAGGGAGCGGCACACCTTACTGCAAATTACTGTGTTGAACGAAATTGTTGTTTAGCCAGAATTCAGAGTAAGCAAATTTAATGCATTCTTTCTATCTGCATTTACTAGAACTGACTTTAACATGGCCCTTTTCCACGTTATCAGTTCGGAAACCGAATGCGGGAAATAGACATCCACCAAGAAGGAATTTTTCGTCTTCTCCAGAAACTGAATTAAAAAAAAACAGTGTCTCCGACCTTACAACAAATGCATTTTTGCAAAAACATGCAGTTTGGATGTTAAAATATTTACGCGTAATCTAGAGGCAATCTTTAGAAACTTCGCTTATACCTGACAACTTGCGCCTGGCCAAGGTAATACCTGTTTGCAAATGTGGCTCTAAAGTCGAAATAAAGAATAATAGACCTGTTTCATTAACATGTGGGTGCAGTAAATTGGTTGAACATATTATTCAAAGGCTATAATATTGCATTTAGTGAATAATAACCTATTGTACAGACGGAAACATGGATTCCGTTCAGGTTTATCTGTGATTACTGAGTTAGCTGAGATAACCCATGACATAGCTGGCGGAATAAATGAGAGAAGCCAAAAAGACGCTATTTTCTTAGATTCTTCAAATGCTTTTGACCTCGTTTCATATCTAGACCATCTTATTAAACTAGCTGCCATTGATGCACACGAGAAAACAGTTTCATGGATAAATAACTATCTCGAAAACATAAAGCGGTGCGTAGCTCTGAACGAGTATATGTCTGATTACCTTAGCCTTTTTTCTTGTGTACCGCAAGGTTCAGTTGTTGCACCCCTCCTATCCCTGATCTAAATCAATGATATTCAATCACGCATTGATCCGCGTCATAAAATGCCCTTATTCGTCGATGATTGCATAGTGTACGCGTAACATTAAACACCTCAAAGGATCAAGTATACTAAACGATGCGTTATCTTCGATGCAAAACTGGTGCAACAAATGGGGGGAGGAATTGAGTGCAACAAAAACTGCCAATATCTTCTTCAACATAAAAAAACTGCGCTTCAGTGTACGTGCGCAATAAACAATATCCACCTCAGAAAACGCGATGAGGTCACGTATCTCGTGGTCACTCTTAAAATAAAATTAAAGTGGGAGCCTCGTATAAATAATATAAAGGACAAGGGTTTAGGCAAACGCCATTTCTTGCAAGAAAACACACCTCCTAGTATTAAATGAAATGCGTACAGAACCCTCATCAGACCCGCTTTAGATTATGTCGACATAATTTGGGCCCCGCACGAGAAGTACTTAACCGAAAAACTAGAACTCATACAGAACCTAGCACTACACCCCGACGTATTCCTATTGCTATGAAAGAAAAGGTCAAGGATGAACTGGCCAGGCTATAACGAGAAGGAATGATACAAAAGGCGGAAGAATCGACTGAATGGCGCGCTGCCATTGGTGCAGCAATGAAGTGCTCTGGAGCGGTAAGAATCTGCGTTTACTTAACTAAACCAGTTTGTCAGACAGGAGCGCCATCACCTACCCACAGTAGAGCAAGTTATGAGAATCTTCCAGGAAGCGAATATTTTTTCTAAACTGGACGCTAATTCTGGATTCTACCATATGAAGCTTTCCAAGGAATGTCAAAAGCTCACCCTTTTTATTACGGCGCATGGGTGGTACTGCTACCGCAGGTTGCGGCTCAGGATAACATCTGCACCAGAAATTTTTCAAAAAAACTTCTCGGGTCTTGGAACACCTAGACGGAGTACTGAACTACATGGACGACATTCTGGCGTACGGGAAGAATGAAGTGAGACACGACAAACCCTTTTGTAACGTGCTTGACCGACTGCAACAAACAGGAGTAACGCTTAACAGGGAAAAATGTAGTTTCTCTGCTGAGCAGGTAGCATTCTTTGGCATGATCTTCGACGCCAATGGTGTGCGCCCAGATCTTGTGAAAATCAGTGCACTCAAGCAGCTTCCCCGACTTCGAAACGTCGCTGAGGTTCGTTCCTTATTAGGTATCATGAACCACCTCGCAAGGTTTCTTCCTGATGCTGCGTCTACATCTGCGCCTCTGCGCAGCCTCCTCAACAAAGACAGTGCCTGGTCTTGGGTTACCCAACAAGACGAAGCTCTTGAACAGATCAAGACTACTCTCAGCTCGAACGGATCTCTGGCAAGGCACAACCGCAGGTACCCGGCAATCGTATCGGCGTACGCATCTTCTCGAAGACTAGGCGCCGTACTACTCCAGAATCAGCCAAGTGGCGAGAGACGTCCAGTAGCATATGCCTCCAAATCGCTCACAAAAACAGATGAGATGTATTCACAGATTGAAAAGGAACCATTGGCCTCGACTTGGACAGCAGAATGCTTCGACGAACTTCTGAGAGGCCTCACATCTATATTTGAAGCAGACCACAAGCCTCTCCTTTTACTGTTGAGTCGCGATCCTCTCGATTCTCTTCCACCAAGGATGCGAAGATTCAGAATGCGTCATTTTCTTGCTGTACTCATTCACTCTTACACACGTATTAAGCTACAGCCGCAAGGTATCAAGATTAACAGTATTTGATAAGGTATACTATCAGTCGCTACTGCGAAACGACCTCATTAGTCGACGCACATACATTTCACATGGCATTGATTTTATTGACAAGGTAGAAATTATGTTTATGCGATAGCAATTATATGGGCACTCCAGACGCATTTTAGCTGTCGGCTTCGCTGTCGCCCTGACCTTCTGCATAAAGTCCAAGGGCGATAACACCGTCGCCGTGCACCGTTGCTGTATGCGCGAGTGAAAGCATGCGAGGGGAGCCGACGATCATGGCTCAATCTGGCGCGAGAGGGAGCAAAGCGGGGAGCAAGCACACCGTCTTCCGTCGCGAAAGCCTTTGGGCGGGGGGGGGGGTACAAAGGGAGGCGCGTTCTCAAGGCCACCTGCAACAGCTACAGAGTCTGCCGTCCGCTGTGTTTTCTCGGCTTAGTTCGCGCTGATGCGAGAGGCAGCACGAAAGCCGAATCCCTTGCTGCTGCTACCGCGCTTCCTTACGCCATCGTTTTGACAGCGATTGTTCGGGGTCATCGAGTGAGATGTGTTCACGTTTGTTTCGACGTCCATGACGCCGTGCTTGTTAATTTAATCAGTACGTAAATATTTACAAGTTCATGCGGCCGGTAAAACCACTATCATTACTTCGCATGCCTGTCTGCTTATTTGCTATCACAATCGATCCTTCGCCATTTGGGCGAAACTGTGACTTCTCTTAGGAGTGATTCTGCTTGAAGGTTTTTAATGCGATTAGCATTCTTTGCCTACTTAATGCGCTTTGTGCCTGCCTGTCTGTCTGTCTGTCTGTCTGTCTGTCTGTCTGTCTGTCTGTCTGTCTGTCTGTCTGTCTGTCTGTCTGTCTATCTATCTATCTATCTATCTATCTATCTATCTATCTATCTATCTATCTATCTATCTATCTATCTATCTATCTATCTATCTATCTATCTATCTATCTATCTATCTATCTATCTATCTATCTATCTATCTATCTATCTATCTATCTATCTGTCTGTCTGTCTGTCTGTCTGTCTGTCTGTCTGTCTGTCTGTCTGTCTGTCTGTCTGTCTGTCTGTCTGTCTGTCTGTCTGTCTGTCTGTCTGTCTGTCTGTCTGTCTGTCTGTCTGTCTGTCTGTCTGTCTGTCTGTCTGTCTGTCTGTCTGTCTGTCTGTCTGTCTGTCTGTCTGTCTGTCTGTCTGTCTGTCTGTCTGTCTGTCTGTCTGTCTGTCTGTCTGTCTATCTATCTATCTATCTATCTATCTATCTATCTATCTATCTATCTATCTATCTATCTATCTATCTATCTATCTATCTATCTATCTATCTATCTATCTATCTATCTATCTATCTATCTATCTATCTATCTATCTATCTATCTATCTATCTATCTATCTATCTATCTATCTATCTATCTATCTATCTATCTATCTATCTATCTATCTATCTATCTATCTATCTATCTATCTATCTCTAACGCCGACCCAGTGGCCGAAGATGTTCATGAACTTGGCCAACTGGGCATGTGCTCGTAATCGTGATCCGGTTGTGGTTGTTCCGTCGTCGTCATTCTAGCTTCGATCTCTGACTCTTCTAACGTCGTCATCGTGACGGCTTCTAGCCCGACCCAGGGGCCCGAATCGTCTAATACCTTGGGCCACTATGCATGCGCTAGTGGGTGTGATGCCATGGTGGTCGTTGCACCGTCGTCATTACAGATTCGTCATCTGACTCTCGTCATGTACATACTTGTCCCGCATTCATTGTCATACCATCATCGTGATGCCATCGTGGCCGTTCTATCGCCGTCATTCCAGTTTCGGCGTGCGGCTCTCTTCATGCCGTCATCGTCAGACAATCGTCCAATACAGCCTTTATGATACAGTAGTCCTCATGTCAGCGTTGTCATTTTAATGTTCTCGTACCTTTGTCATGCGATTCTCGTCATTGCTTCCTCGTCATAGAGTCATCGTGGTCATTCATCGTCACCGCTCTAACCTCGTCCTGCCATTCTCGTCATGCCCTCACCATCAAACCGTCGTCGTCACGCAGTCGCTGTCTTGCCGTCGTTGTAACACTGACACTTTACAGTTGTCAACACTTCAGAAACATCATCCTATTGTCATCACGCCGTTGTCGACACAATGCATTCACTATTCCATCAGCGTCATTCCTTTTCCCTCAGTCTAGCGTTATTACGCTGCCGTCATTCAATCGTGATATCGCCAGGTCAGCTTGGCCCACCGACTCGCGTCATGCTGTCGTCGTCACGCCATCGTCCTCATGCATTCTTGTAATACATCGCTCGTCAGGGCCTCATCCTTATGCACTCATCATCATATAACTGTCCTCATACCGATGGAATGCCACAATCATCATTGCATCGTCATCGTACCATCATCGTGGTGGAGTCGTGGTCGTTCTATCGACCTTATTTTAACTTCATCCTCTGACTCTCTACATGCCGTCATCATCACGCCATCCTCGTCACACTGTTGCCGTCATAGCATCTTCTCCATGCTGTTGTAAGCTATTCATTTTACCATCGTGATCACTTCAAGAACATCACTCCATTGCTGTCATGCCGTTATCGTCATACTGCCTTCATCGTTCCATTGATGTCACTCCTATTCTGTAAGTCTAGCGTAAGCATGCGATAGTCGTTGAATCGTGATTAGGCTGCTGTTGCCATTCCGTTGCCATCATAACGTTGCCGTAAGACACTCACTCTAATGCATTTGTTGTAATGCAGTTATCGCCAAGCCTTCATGGCCGCGCCATGATCGTCATGCCAGCTTCTTGATCTCGTTGCCATGATACAGTCGTCGGCATCTGGCTCTCCTCATGTGGCCATTATCGCTCTGTTGTCGGTGTACCATCCTCATCATTTCACAATCGTCGTCATAATGTCGTGATGCCGCCGTCATCGTACCATCTTTTTCGTTCGATCGACGTCATTCCTGTTTCGTTAGTCCACCGCTTACAACGCGTCGTCGTCATACATTCTTCGTCATGCCGTTTGGTTCATGGGGGACTTTGGCAAGCGAGTGCACCACCAAAGTGGGCTGATGCCGGAGGCAGGGTATGTCGCATAGAGCCGAAGGCATGAAAGCCTCGGAATGCCTATTACAGATTTTAAACAAACGGGAAATCAGCAATAACATGCATTGCGATATAGTTCAAATGGTAATCTCATTGCCATTGACAGTCGTCGTGAGATGAGCTCTGCCGTAATTTTAGAGCGAAGTTTACTTTCACTCTTGCTTCAACCTTTCCACTGCTGCTGCAGCTACTATACATTTACAGGTAGTTCCGGTTGGCTACCCTGCGCAGGGGGAGGGGTTAAGAGGGATAAAAAGAGAGACAGAGTGGATGGGGGAGATAGAAAGAAAGGGAGACAAGCACGAACAAAGCGCGTACACTACAGAGCGGTAGGGGGCGGCATTCTTAGAGTGTCGTGAAGCACCGTAGACTGCACGAACCTTAATAGCACGAGTAAGGCCTTCAACGCGGATGTTTTTTCCGAGCATTGGCCTAAAGCTTTTAGTTCTGAAAGTGGACGATTGTCCAACTGGTCCAGTACTCTGCACATCACTTGTCTCTCAGCACTGTATCGCGGGCAGACACAGATAATGTGTGCGAGCGCCTCGTTGATGTTACATGTGTCGCACGTGGTGCTGTTGGTCATTCCTGTGAGGAAATCATAGGCGTTTGCAAAGGCAACGCCTAGACACAGACGGTAGAGCATGGTCTGTTCACGTCGTGGTAATCCAGGCGGGAGGTGCATCCGTATGTCCGGAGACAATGAACGCAACCGACACATGGCGAAAACATTTTAGTCCCACAGGGGCAAAGTGCACTCACGCGACATCAATCGCAGCTCAGCCGCAGCGTCTGTTAGCGAAAGCGGAATGAAGACTCGTTGACCACTTTCATGTGCAGATCGGGCGGCTTCGTCGGCGTGGTCATTCCTGCTGATGCTACAATGTCCTGGAAGCCACTGAAAGATTATGTTGTGTCCCTTGTCATAGCTTTGATGATATATGTGCCGAATTTCTGAGGCCAGTTGTTCATTGGGTCCGTGGCGCAGTGGGCTTCGTATGCACTGAAGGGCTGCCATGGAGTCACTAAAGACTGTCCATTGTTGCTGTGGCTTCTTCTTAATGAAATCAAGTGCAGCACGGAGCGCCGCGAGTTCAGCACCCGTCGATGTGGTCACACATGAAGTTCTTTGATTTCCTCAGATTGTGCCAGGAGGATGACTGCAGCAGCAGAGCTGTTGAGTTTTACTGAACCATCTGTGTATACATGTTGCTTGAATCTGTGCACCTTGTGAATGTGCTCACTCCCAAGTTGCTTGTTTCAAAGCTTGCAATGGCGCTCCAGCTTTCCTTCTGATTCCTGGAATTGTCAATTGCATTTGAGGCCGGTGCAGACACCACAATGGATCTGACAATCGTGTAGCGGGCGCAAATTCTGATGGCAAGTACGACTGATGTCTTACAATAGTTTTAGCAAAAGTTGAATGTGGCCTTTGTGCTGGCAAGCAAGCAAGATGGTGTGAGGGAATCCGAGTCAGGTGTCGGATGTGCGCTCTCAGGACATCTGTATCAATGTAGACTGTCTAAGGAGCGTCTCTGACTATGGCCACTGTCGCAATCGATGACATTGTTTTGGGAAGACCGAGACAAGTCCTGAGTGCTTGGGCTTGCACGATCTGGAGTTTGCGAATATTCGTAGTGCAAGTATTTCCTATTACAGGTAAGCTGTACCGCAGGAAGCCCAAAAAACAGTGCTTTATATAGTTGCAACAATGACGGTACTGTTGCGCCCCAGAACTTCCCACAGAGAAACGCAAGAAGGTACACAATGGCGGCCAAACGCTTTGTCATGTACGAGATGTGAGGGCTCCAAGAGAAGTCTCTATCAATGATGACGCCAAGAAATCGGTGTGTTCGTCTATATCGTATAATTTGGTCATTAATCCGCAAAGCATACGGGGCCATTGATTTGCGAGTAAAAGCAACAAGTGCACATTTCTCAGCGGAAAGCTCCAGGCCTTCTCTTCTTAGTTATCTTGACACAGCCGTTGAGGCTTTCTGAAGTCGTGCGCGGACTTGTACACGTGACACGCCTGAAGCCCATATGCAAATGTCGTCTGCATATACGGAGAGCTGAACGGTTTGCGGTAACGAATCAGCGAGAGCAAGGAGCACCAGGTTGAAAAGGGTAGGGCTGAGTACTCCGCCTTGCGGTACACCACGACTGGTATAGCTAGATGGCGTTGGTCCGTCTTAAGTCAAAATAATGAAATATCTTCCATTCAAATTGTTGCGAATCCAGCGAAAGGTGCGTCCACCAATCCCTACAGCTTCTAATGCGTCCAGAAGCTACTAACTGCTACTACTAACTGCTAAGCTACTACTGCAGCTACTAACTGCTAAGTACTAACTGCTAAGCTACTACTGCAGTTACTAACGTCCAAAGTAAAGAAGGGAGGCAGATAGAATGACGGAGAGGATGTAGGGAGAGGATGCAGAGAAGGGCTAGAACCGAGGAAATCAAGAAACGAGTCAATAGCAGCCTTGCCACTTTTCCTTCGCAGCTCCCATACATAGGGCGAGCGCGGGAAATAGGAAATGTGGCTAAGAAAGCAGAGAGAGAAACTTGCTGTACTCGAGAAAGGCTGTGGGGAAAGGAGCAGACACTCAGAAGGATGAGGGCACGCGCAGCACTCCCGAGGATGGATTATCGGGCAACAAAGCAGTCCGGCGACTTCGGGCTGGGGCAGCCCTTACACCAGCCATCACTTGTACATGAGGTTAACCATAGAACGAGATTGTCTAGAGTCCGAAGTTCTCCGCTCCTGCCTATGCAGTGGATGCCCACTATCTACTCTGGACATGCCCTAGGACAATGACAATTCGAGAAAGTACTCAGATATGGGAAACTTAATAGTTATTAAGCTCAATACCATGAACAGACTGAACAAATACTTAGCATTCAAGACTCTGAGATGTTAAGGACTGAAATAACTGTAGCGTTTTAAGTCATCACGCGATGAAGATGTCAATTACTCTAGGAAGTTCGCGTTTTCTTTTGAAGGCATGTTGTGTACGGCTATACTACTGTTTCCTTGTTTACCGCATTATTGTAGCAGCTAGTACTGAAGAAACTGGAACGACACATTTTTGTACAAATGGTTTATCTGCAACTACTCCCCTCTTTAATGTCTTTTTGACGTCGTCGTTAAAGAAATAAAAAGAGTCAGTTTCACCATTTGAAGTTTCGCTACTGTTCTTGACTGTCACTAGCACGTGACGTCTGGTTGAGGTGCTTTGCGTTCATGTACCGGGCGCCCAGACAAGCTGTGATCCAATCCCGTACCCGAAGACAACACCAACGTTGTCCCGGACCAAGGAGCAAGCCGCAGGCTACAACCCCTGCTCCCGAAACACGGATTTATACCTCAGACAACCAAGATCGTACCCAAGTTCACAACCCCAATGGCAGCCCCAGCATCCTTAATCTTGCGGCAACAGCCCAGGGAGCCACCGACTTTCCGTGGAACATCATTTAAAGAACCAGATAATTGGCTGGAAACATACGAAAGGGTTGCTGCATTCAATAACTCGCACCCCCACGGAAAGCTACGGCATGTGTACTTCGCCTTAAAAGATGCCGCCAGGACTTGGTTTGAGACCGGAGAATCGGCCCAAGTGATGGGATCTATTCTGCAACGGCTTCCTGCAGACTTTCACGAGTGTCATTCGCAAAGAGCAAGCCCTAGCTGTACTGGAAACCCACATGCAACTGCCGAACGCGAACATCGCGATATTTATGGAGGAGATGACTCGCTTTTTACGACACGCCGACCCCCACATGTCAAGAAGAGAAAGATTGCTCTCTGTCATCTGAAGGATGCGTAAGCGTATCGTAGTAACGACGTGATATTGAGCGGTCGTGCGTTGGTGTGTTTGGTATAATTGGGGGAATGCCCTTCAAATCCCTTGTGAAAGGGAGAAGCGTGGTTTCAACCCCGAAATGTGAAGTGAAACCTGCACGAGACGACGTAGAAGAGGCCAGTAGAAGGAATGTTCTCTCGCGTTATAGAGAGCCCGCAGCGAATGTGGAGGTAGTGTGAAATGACGAGGCAGATGTAGGAAATGAAGGAAATGTATGCAACATTTATTAGGTGCAATGTCTTTTGTTGGTTAGTTGTTCGTGGGTTTGTTGCTGATCGTGTAGTTAAACTGGGTGATGGTGCGTAAATGCGACAGCGCTGCGGTGGCAAGAACTGCTGCGGAAGGTGGCGCACCGTAAACTGATGAGGAAAGCAAACTACAGCAGGTGCGTGCATCAGGGGTGCGATCTTGTACGCGTTCCAAAATAGAACGGAGGCGGTCCGTTCTTTACGTCACGAAATAGGCGCTATGTTTTCTTCCGTTCATCCGATAGCAGACGACACGGAATGATTGACAGCAGATATCACGTCACAATTGATGTCATGGCGTTCGGCACGGTTCAAATTGACGAATCGTATTTGGCTCGGTGGAACGAACCGCCTCCGTTCTATTTTGGAACAGAGCAGTCATGGCTTCGGATCGTGTTACGATCCGAAGCCATGACTGCTCCACAGTTGTGGCGTGTGCCTGATTGTACACGTCATATGGTCACAGAGACACGCTCGTGCCACTGCACGCGCCGCATTCGTCTTCGTCTTCTTCCACAGCTGGCTCGCTCTATCTTGAAAGCTATCGTTTTACGCGAAGGAGGGACGGACGGTCAGTTTCCATGTTGGTTAACGACAGGAATGCTTACGCACTTAAAATAGATCAATGAAAAATAGCCACTCAAAAAAACTGTCCAACCAATTCCTCTGTTCGACTTTACTTTGTTTCACTGCCACCGAGCCCGATTTTGCGAATATTTCATTTTCAACCTGTTGTAGTGCCTAACTGCCCACTGCCATATCTACTGCCATGCGCACACGCGCTTACCACTGTGTTTTGTAAATGAACACAGTTTTCTTATCGCACGATTTGGTGCTGTAAATGACAAATGATATCTGTGTATTTAATTTGCCTATATAGCATATTGAATTTCATTGCACAATTTACCACCTACTATTCTCATTTGCTCACTAAAGCTCACCAAATCTTGCCCCTGAAGTAGATGAAAGTGCTTGCCGGAGGTGGGATCCCAATCCTCATTTTCGTCATTACGCCTGCGATGCACCACCACTTAGGCTAATCCTTACTGGTTTTGTACGCTTGCGCACTAATTTAACGTTGGGAGCCATCATTTGCTTACGTATTGACTTGCGAAAAATTGGGAACTGACGTATACGCATCAAGAAGCCATCGAGAAAATTGTGTCAATAAAGCAACATAGAAACAAACGAGAACCATACTATGAGCGTTTCAGAACATGTTTAGTTTTGTTTGGTACCACTGAACCATTTCTACTGCTTGGATCCTCAATTGGCATTCATTTTTGAAACGCAGCTTCATGTTCCCTCGCTCTTTGAGCCAGAGTACAATTCAATGACAAATCATATACGAAGCGCGAAGGCCGTTAGAAAAATGCCGAAAGAAAATCAAGTTCGAAGGCAAAAGCCACACACGCTTTCACTTGAGTAGGTAAACATTCCAACAAATCAAGTTAAAACCAAAGGTCACAGACATCTTCACTAGATTTAAGAAAACGTAAAAAGAAACTGCTGCTCGGGAGTAAACGAAAGTTTCCTTAGCAAATTATCACGCTTAATTTTTTGTGTGCATTATTTACACGAACTCTGCCCGAATTCGTGCTGGGACAAGAGTGACCAAGGACCAGGTCAAAAGTCCTCCTGGATGTACATCTGCTCTTCTCCAAATTCTTGCTTCATGATTTCCTCGTAGTTCTTTTCCGCACCCTCGTTGCGCTGGAGCCAGTCTATCTCCTGGGGCAAACGGTAGCGCTTGTCTGCCATCACTATCACCACAGGTCTCACCCGGTCGTGAAAGATGCCCTGCAAAGCAATGCACATATGAAAGGCAATAGAATTTCTAAACTTAACGTAAACATGGCCAAACACGAGCGTTTCTTCTAGTGTTCGGTCATTTGATAAAAGACAGCCCACAAACATACGTCATGAAACAAAGCACTGACAGCGCGTGCGTTTTATGTTGCCTCCTCTCTGACTTAAATTTTGAAAGTGCGAAACAATAAGGGAAACCTGAAAATGATGTAATATTTTTTCTCTTGACAGGTCCCTACCTCTGGGATCGGCTCACGCAAGAGCCTGCGCTTCTACCAGAAAGCTCGCCTTCATGCATAGCATTAGCCGCCAGCGTTTGCCAGTAAGCACTACGGTTACATAAGCTGCAGTTGCAGCCAAATGTGTCAGCCAAACATCGGCAGCTACTCGGATATTCGAATCAGCCATACATAGGGTTCAGTTGACAAGGCTCAGTTGACAAGAAAAATAACCCAAAAGTATTTCATCAAGGGTTATCATCAGAAGCCTATATTTATGTCCCCGGGCCAGACGAAGGCGCCTCCCAGTGATCTCCAATTTCCCCTCTCTTGCGTTAGCTGATTCCACATTGCCCCTGTATGTTTCGCAGTTTCATCGCTTAAGCTAATTTTCTGACATCCTCGACTGGCACTTCCCTTCCTTGGACACCCATTCTGCAACTGATCCATCGGTTGTATACCTTACGCATTACATAATCCGCCCAGCTTTATTTTTTTCTCCTAATGCCAACTTGAATAACGGCTATCCTGGTTAGCTTGGTGATCCACGCCACGCTCTTCCTGCATCTGAACGTTACGCCTGGTATTTATCGTTTCATCGCTCTTTGCGTGGTCCTTAACTTGTTATCGAGCTTCCTTGTTAACCGCCGAGTTTCTACACGCAATTTTAACACTGGTGCAGTGCAAGAATCGCGTACTTTTCTTTTGAAGGACAATGGTAATCTCACAGTAAGGATGCTGTAAAGCCTGCCTATTGTAGTCCAACCCAGTTTTGTTCTGAAATTTATTTCTCATAATCAGACACCCTTGTGAGTAATTACCCTTGATAAACGTACTCCTGTACAGACTATAGTGGCTGACTGTCGATCACAAAATCATGTTCCCTTGCCACGCTGCTAAGCATTACCTTTGCCTTCTGCGTAATAGTCCTAACGCAACAATTATATTTTCTTGGTTAAGGTCCTCAATCATTTGTTGAAATTCATCACCAGTGTTGCTGAACAGAATAATGCCGTCTGCAGACCGAAGGTTGCTGAAATATTCGCCGTTGATCCTCACTCCTGAGCCTTCTCAGTGTAATAGCTTGAATACGTCTAAGTGTGCAGTGAATAGCATTAAAAAGACTATTTCCTTGCTTTACCGTTTTATTCAAAGGTAACCTTGTAATTACTTGTGCACGAAACACGGTGCCTGTGGAATGTTTGTAGATGTTTAGCAAGATATTCACGTATGCATTCTCTACTACTTGATTAAACAATCCCTCCATGACTGCTGGTATGTCTGCTGAAGCAAATACCTTTTCATAATTTATGAAAGCCATATAGAGGGTTTGAATGTACTAAGTGGATATCTCCTTACCTAGTTAATGGCGTGGAGGTGATACATTATAGACAACTTATTGCTGAAGGAAGCCTGTTCGTGTGAAAGATTAAAGTGTTTACCTAATTTAGTGGATGTTACCTTGGCGAATATTTTTTACACTGTGAAAGCTAGCTAATGGGCCTATAATTCTTCAATCCTTTAACTTCTCCCTTTTTATGTATTAATATAAACTTGGCACCCTTTCATTTCTCTGGTGCATAACATCTCTGTTTAAGTTGACTGGTATTTCAGCTTCTCCTCCCAACTGTTTTCACCAGGACATGTCTTGCAAGGCCCTTCTTACTTCATTGCTACTTATAAAAGGAGCCTCTGTATCCTGATGAAGGGTATACAAAGCTTTACCGATGATTACGATATTCACTAATGTGATTTCTGAGCGCAGCTGTTTAGGTGTTCTGAATTCACGGTATATTCTGGCTGAGAATTTGATTCTGAACAAAAGCGTGCTCTCGGCGGTGGCGCTGAATCTCTGCTCGGGTACCTCGTTTAGCAGCAGTGGCAGGTGAAGCATTTCCACCAGCTGCGTCGTTAACTCTTCAGAAGGAAAGCGCTAACACGGGAATGCTTGGAGCGCGTTCACTGGTAGCGGCGGTGCCGCAGCTCAAGTAGCGCATGCGCAGTTGGTCCCAAGCCCTTGCCAGTGCTGTTTCCGCGTTGGCTGCGTACGTGGTCACCGCCGGCTCTCCGCTTTCGTCCTCATTTCTGCTCCGCTTTCCCCCTCATTGTTCTTTGTCCCCTCCTTGCCGCTTTCCTCCTCGCGCCTCTTCGCTCTCACCTCTTTTTTCATTCCCACTGTCGCAGCGTTCGCTCTCAGCTTTCACTGTGCTCGTCCACTGGTTACAAGTGACGCCGACGCTCGCCGCAGGAAAGGGTGCCTAGCAGCTGTGCTCTAACACAGCGTGAAGGGCAGGGCGAAAGTAAAGAAGACGAACCCAACGCTGACGAACAGCTATTCTTTATTGCATTTTCAGTCGCAATATATAGAAATCCTAATGCGCAGAAAGGCACAAAAATGTACATATATATGACATGCCACTGTTGCCTGCAATTTATCGTTACATTTGATAAGTAGCGAATTCTCCACCGGGAAATACAAAAAAAAGAACGTGTGTTGAGAAAATTGCACAAACAGGCCTGCAGTGCGGCCTGATCCCGGTGACCAGAACCGGTAACGCACTCTCTCACCAGAGCAGGATTGGCCACCCTGGTGCAGTACTTGGCCACAACCTCCTATATGAATACAACAATCGAACCCCGGCCCTCAGTCCCCAGCAGCCGCGAAGCAGCTGACCACGGCGGCGGTGAGATCTGTGACGCTGCAGAGGGTGCTAAGAATACCTGGCTCCGGACAGGCCACCATTGGAATCTGAACCTGGCAACGTTTAAAGTTAGAACGTTATCTAGTGAGGCGAGTCTAGCAGTGTTATTGGAGGAATTAGAGGGTAGTAAATGGGATTTAATAGGGCTAAGTGAGGTTAGGAGGACAAAAGAAGCATATAACGTGCTAAAAAGCGGGCACGTACTGTGCTACCGGTGCTTAGCGGAGAGACGAGAACTAGGCGTCGGATTCCTGATTAATAAGGAAATAGCTGGTAACATACAGGAATTCTATAGCATTAACGAGAGGGTGGCAGGTCTTGTTGTGAAACTTAATAAGAGGTACAAATTGAAGGTGGTACAAGTCTATGCCCCTACATGCAGTCATGATGACCAGGAAGTCGAACGCTTTTATGAAGACGTGGAATCGGCGATGGGTAGAGTGAAAATTAATACACTATACTAATGAGTGACTTTAATGCCAAGGTAGGCAAGAAGCAGGCTGGAGACAAGGCAGTGGGGGAATATGGCATAGGCACTAGGAATATCAGGGGAGAGTTATTAGTAGAGTTTGCAGAACAGAATAATATGCGGATAATGAATACCTTTTTCCGCAAGCGGGTTAGTCGAAAGTGGACGTGGAGGAGCCCGAATGGTGAGACTAGACATGAAATCGACTTCATACTCTGCGCGAACCCTGGCATCATACAAGATGTAGACGTACTCGGCAAGGTACGCTGCAGTGACCATAGGATGGTAAGAACTCGAATTAGCGTAGACTTGAGGAGGGAACGGAAGAAACTGGTACACAAGAAGCCAATCAATGAGTTAGCGGTAAGAGGGAAACTAGAGGAATTCCGGATCAAGCTACAGTATAGGTATTCGGCTTTAACTCAGGAAGAGGACCTTAGTGTTGAAGCAATGAACGACAATGTCATGGGCATCATTAAGGAGTGCGCAATAGAAGTCGGTGGTAACGCCGTTAGACAGGAAACCAGTAAGCTATCGCAGGAGACGAAAGATCTGATCAAGAAACGCCAATGTATGAAAGCCTCTAACCCTACAGCTAGAATAGAACTGGCAGAACTTTCTAATTTAATCAACAAGCGTAAGACAGCGGACATCAGGAACTATAATATGGATAGCATTGAGCAGGCTCTCAGGAACGGAGGAAGCCTAAAAACAGTGAAGAAGAAACTAGGAATAGGCAAGAATCAGATGTGTGCGTTGAGAGACAAAGCCGGCAATATCGTTACTAATATGGATGAGATAGTTCAAGTGGCTGAGGAGTTCTACAGAGATATATATAGTACAAGTGGCACCCACGATGATCGTGGAAGAGAGAATAGCCTAGAGGAATTCGAAATCCCACAGGTAACGCCAGAAGAAGTAAAGAAAGCCTTAGGAGCTATGCAAAGGGGGAAGGCAGCTGGGGAGGATCAGGTAACAGCACATTTGTTGAAGGATGGTGGTCAGATTGTTCTAGAGAAACTGGCCACCCTATATACGCAATGCCTCATAACCTCGAGCGTACCGGAATCTTGGAAGAACGCTAACATAATCCTAATCCATAAGAAAGGGAACGCCAAAGACTTGAAAAATTATAGACCGATCAGCTTACTGTCCGTTGCCTACAAAGTATTTACTAAGGTAATCGCAAATAGAATCAGGAACACCTTAGACTTCTGTCAACCAAGGGACCAGGCAGGATTCCGTAAAGGCTACTCAACAATAGACCATATTAACACTATCAATCAAGTGATAGAGAAATGTGCAGAATATAACCAACCCTTATATATAGCTTTCATTGAGTACGAGAAAGCGTTTGATTCAGTCGAAACCTCAGCAGTCATGGAGGCATTACGGAATCAGTGTGTAGATGAGCCATATGTAAAAATACTGGAAGATATCTATAGCGGCTCCACAGCCACCGTAGTCCTCCACAAAGAAAGCAACAAAATCCCAATAAAGAAAGGCGTCAGACAGGGAGATACAATCTCTCCAATGCTATTCACAGCATGTTTACAGGAGGTATTCAGAGACCTGGAGTGGGAAGAATGGGGGATAAAAGTTGATGGACAATACCTTAGCAACTTGCGATTCGCTGATGATATTGCCTTGCTTAGTAACTCAGGAGACCAATTGCAATGCATGCTCACTGACCTGGAGAGGCAAAGCAGAAGGATGGGTCTGAAAATGAATCTGCAGAAAACTAAAGTAATGTTTAACAGTCTCGGAAGAGAACAGCAGTTTACGATAGGTAGCGAGGCACTGGAAGTGGTAAGGGAATACATCTACTTAGGGCAGGTAGTGACCACGGATTCGGATCATGAGACTGAAATAACCAGAAGAATAAGAATGGGCTGGGGTGCATTTGGCAGGCATTCTCAAATCATGAACAGCAGGTTGCCACTGTCCCTCAAAAGGAAAGTGTATAACAGCTGTGTGTTACCAGCACTCACATATGGGGCAGAAACCTGGAGGCTTAGGAAAAGGGTTCTGCTGAAATTGAGGACGACGCAACGAGCTATGGAAAGAAGAATGATCGGTGTAACGTTAAGGGATAAGAAAAGAGCAGATTGGGTGAGGCAACAAACGCGGGTAAATGACATCTTAGTTGAAATCAAGAAAAAGAAATGGGCATGGGCCGGACATGTAATGAGGAGGGAAGGTAACCGATGGTCATTAAGGGTTACGGATGGATTCCAAGGGAAGGGAAGCGTAGCAGGGGGCGGCAGAAAGTTAGGTGGGCGGATGACATTAAGACGTTTGCAGGGACAACATGGCCACAATTAGTACATGACCGGGGTAGTTGGAGAAGTATGGGAGAGGCCTTTGCCCGGCAGCGGGCGTCTCTAGGCTGATGATGATGATGATGATGAATTTCACTGCAATGTGGGGATACAGAGGGCACGCTTACGCAGGAATGACCATGCTCGTGTATTACGAAAGCCCCATGTATTTCACGAGCTCGTCGCTCGGGGTATGGTCCCAGGAGCGTACATTTTACAAGATAAAGGGAGCATCCACAGTTTCTACGGCGATCCGTAAGGTGACTTGTCACTAAGCCCATGAGCGAGAATGCGTGTTCTCGTAAACGATCATAAATACATCTACCACATTTCCTAATGTAACAGAGCCCGCGTGAAAATGTTGTAGCTAACCAACTTGCACATCACTGGCAAATGGCTTTTAGCAGGGACGTTTACGTTTTAAGGTGCCATGCAAAATTTATAAAACACATGTCTTTTTTTTCACTTATAGGTCCTTTAGTGTAATGCCATGAATCGGTAATTCCAGAGCAGTAATGTGAAACTACAATGTTCGACGAAAACTTTGATGTGTTGGTTTATATCTTTTTCGTATATCTGTAACTCTATCACGTTTCATAAATATTTTTCAGTGCATCAGATGGCTTCAATCTGAGTATTAACTCCCCCATATGTTTGCAACGATTATTTGCTTTTTATAATAGCGCTACTTTTCTCTATTTTTGCTGTCATCAATATGAGAACGAAACAATATCAGTCTTTTGTATCGATCCGAAATGCTTCTTAACATTCATACTGATATCATACTGACATTCAACAAGATATCGATAGTGGCAGGTAAAATCACTTCGCTGTAAATTCTGTACAGTGTTACTGAAAGAAATATGTAAGAAGAAATATTAAACAGGGGGTCGTACCTCGGGTCATTTTAGTGACGGAGATAGATTTATTGCGCTCACTTACAAGAGTAAAAATTGCAATTATTTCCTCCGCCACATGATAGAAGAAAGGAAGCTTACGCGATTATTTTAAGGCGTTCGTTGCTGATGCAATATCAGATTTTATTTCTTGCACAGTAATATTTTGACACGATAACAGTAATTTATGGAGGTACGTCATGTGTTTTAAGGCGGCATCTAGGTGCCTGAGTTAGTAAGCCTTCATGCTAGTAATACCTGCCTCCAGTGAACTGCATAATTTTGTTCATATGGAGTGCATTTTCAGCGGCTGTTCTATGGGAACCGTGTAATTTAATCTCTATACAAGGACACTTTACGCAAAGGAAAGACTTGTTGCACATGCATGTCAACTGACACGGCAGTGTATGATCAAGAGTGTAGAAAAGTATGCACCTTTAGCTTTTTCCTAAAATGGCGCACGCGGAGCGAACCGTAATGTAGAACTCGAAATCTCATGTATTAACGAGCAGGAGCATGATATCGTTAGACCTGCACATTCACGTGTGCACACAATTATGTTTAAAGCACTTTTAGGCAAAGAAACTCCGTCAACAATAGCGTAAACATCTTTTACAAGGAACATGTAAATATATTGCACCGATGCCAAATGGCGCGATCCCTCATGATGTAATTATGTCGTACAATACCACAATTCCCTTTAGAGTCCATTTCTTCTGTACATCCCCGGAGAAGGTGAAAGTGTATTAAGAGAGCGATGGAGCAGCATAGCGAGCAGTGCTTACAAGATCTGCACGTCGTAAAGAGAAGGGAAACGTACGTCAACTGTGCGGGTGTCTACGATGTGCTGCATTCCAAACAACTCAATGCAAGGACAAAGCTTACGAGCAAATCCTGACTGTATACATTAGGCTGGGCCCCTTTCGTGGAGGTGATAAAGACATGGTTCATCAAGGTACTTTTCTTATAGTGTAAGCAATCCTTGGGTATTTCACGCATTTTCCAGGGGGCTTTCTATGCACGTCTGCATCGAACCGTTTTCCCGCCTACGTAGGCCACTGTGTACGGTCGAATGGTTAGTGCATCAGGCTGCTCTACCGATGGAAGAGGTTTCGAAACCAACTGTCGGGTCAACTTGTGTCTCTAATCCTGCGGCAATGTGCACATGTGTTGCACTAATCAACGAACCTCTTTCACAGTGACATGGATCACTGCAGATATGGGACTGGGTGGGTACAAGTTTTCAATGAGACTCTTTGGCGCCGAGTTGCAGGGTTAGGTATGTACAGCTCAGTTGGTGCTGGTCTTCAGTGAACCTCTTCGATGCCAACTTCGGTCACTGGGTATGTACTACCAGGTGAGTGCCACTCTTGAATGAACCTATTTGGCACCAAGTTGAGTAACTAGGTATGTGCCATTCAGAATATGCAGCAAATGACAACTACTCTACAATGATGAAATAGAGCGTTAGTGTTTCTCTGATGCTGGGTCAAATCACACCTACCTCACAAGAACAGCAACCCGACGCTTTAGTAGGCTGCACCAAAACTGCACTGTGTATGTGCCACTGTTCAATGAACCCCTCTCCAACTTAGGTCAACGAGTAGTAACTTAGGTCAATAGTAGGCAGCAAGGAAAGGACCAATTCTGAACATTCGCAGGCACCAGCACGCCACGCTTTTCACTTTGGAGGCCACACGCGGACTTCTCGGCAGCGCCACTAGGTCGCGCAGCCTGTCCAAGAAGAACTCCGAGAGAGGAGCCCTGTGGCCGCATGATGCGTGCCTAAGCGCTCGAATGCACCGGTGCGCCACGCGTTTCGGAGGCCACGCACAGCTTTTGCTGCGGCTGTGCTAGATGGCGCCGAGTGTTCTTAGGAAAGTGTGAAAGAGGAGCCCCACTGCAGTAAACGCTGCACGCGTAACTCGCTTCGACGGCAGAAATACTTTACATTGCTATATTGGTCCAATGCTAAGCGCATTACCAACGACATCTCATCTTGAGATGGGTTCTGCCAATTTTTTCAGCTACATTTACACTTACTGATGTTGTCGCTATAGCTAAGTTATCATCAAACGCGCACACTTAAGCAATTTCCGACGCGTACACCACGGACTAAATCAAGGTTCCCACGAAACGAGTGCGGGAGTGACGGTGCTACGAGTACAGTATTCTTTTGAATGGCGGTGGTCGCCTTACCGGGAAGCTGAGCCTGCGAGTGGTGCGAGGAACGTACATGGGACCAATCAGGTACTCCTGCGTCTCGCTGTCAATAGCGACGCCCTGAATCAGAATGACATCGTGGATGTCAGGCGTCAGAATGAACTTAGTCGCGATCTCCAAGTTGGGCATTAGGAAGGAGTCCAAGCGACGCTGGATCTTCTCAAGCGGCCATGTCTATGCAGGGTGAGCAAGAGAGGGAAAATAAGAAATGCATTCCTTGACGTGTGTAAAAGATGAATATAATGTAAGTAAAAACGAAACAGACTATTTCGCGCAAATCTGCGCATTATCTACCTTAATGGCAGTGGAATGCACAAAAATGTTTTGAATAATTTTCTGCTTCTGAGACAAATTTCTTGGCGGAATAAAAAATAGAATAGAATAGAATGGGACAAGATACTATGTCGCGCTTATTATGAAGAGCTAACTAGGTAAAATCATATCAATTCCTTTTTAAGTTACCACCATAGACAATCCATCGTCAATTTCTCAGCTGTCACGTGCATGGCACTTACTAATACCACTTGAATGACATTTGTAAATGACAGTGATGACCTCATTACCATAAGGGCACAGATCGCAAAATAGACTAGCACAAGTGTGGGCGTCAAGAAACATGCTGTTCTAAGTGGATTCGGGTTTCGACGTGTCCATTGTCCATCAGTCGTTTTCGCGTCGTCATGACTCGTTAGACTGCCCAGAAAGCGTTAAGCTTTTCGGTATTGCACGCTGCAGACAACCTCAGCGGTACGTTTTCTGCGGTTTTGACTCACCGCATAGCCACTCGATACAACAACTATACGTCATTGGTGGTATTGATATGACTGTATTCGGTGGCGCACTGATAATCGGTGTCGGCGGCATCATCCATTTTGTCAGCGCCGTAATCAATGACCGTAAAACTGTGACGCTTCAAGCTATGCCACAACCTGCCACTTCGCTCTTCTCTGGCTTGGGTACAATGCCTGATGCATACCACATTGGCATTAAGGACGGAGTTGTGCCATTTTTATTGAACGTGCCAAGAAGAATTATTTAACCACTTTTACGACTGGTGAAAACTGAACTAGACAAACTGGAACGAGGTGGTCCATTCACTTTCAACTGCGCATGGATTTGACAAAACTTAGCATGTGGTCCTGCGTCAGCGTAACCTAATATCATGAGTCAATCTAGTGACTGCATAGGTTAGACCCGCCACATTCTTGTCCACGCTCAATGCGCAAGTTAGATTCTATCTGGTGCGTTCGAGTGGTATTGTTAGAGCCGCCTACCCTTGAGGATTAAGTCTGCCCCGGAAGTTTTCCAGCGCCGGATATCTCGAATTCTTGAAGGAGTCTGAAGGTGCGTTAACACTGTGGACAACATTGCTGTGTTCGCCGGAGACCGAGGTGAACATGACCATCGTTGCTGAGTTGTTTTACAAAAACTTAAAGATGGTGCTGTCATCTGAAAGACCCTAAGGGTGCGCGCAGGGTTTTATTCGGCAAATTGCTTGGAGTAATCTTCAATGCCGATGCCACAGTGCCCGACGAAGGCAAGCTTGCTACCATCTTACGTTTGCAGCATCGAGCTAACTTGATTAGAGTTCTGCGCTTCCTCAGCATACTCAAGCACATTCGGCGCTTCTTACCTGATTTCTCGACTGTTTCTGTACCCGTGCGGCTGCTCCTGAATAAGCATTCTACATGGGTCTGGGGTCTCAAGCCTCAGCCTTTAAGTCACTAAAGCAAATGGGGCGTGGAGTGGCTGTATTGCCAGGTAGAAGCTAGACCTTACAGCAATTGTATCTGTAAACGCAAGCTCCTACGGCTTCAAAGCCATTGGAGCTTCCCTCCGTACTTGTACAAAAACAATCGATTGGCGAAGGTCCTACTTCTACAAGAACAATCAGATCATGAAAGACGTGTAGTTGCTTTTGCATCAAAGTCACTTAATATGGTAGAGCAGAAATACATCCAGAAAAAAAAATGCAAACTCTGGCTGCGGCATGTGCAGTCATGAGATTCGACGACTTTTCGGGATGCGTCGAATTTGGAGCCATACGAGCTTGTGTCCGTACTTCTACAAGAACAGTCCGTTGGCGAAAGTCCTACTTCTACAAGAACAATCAGTTGACGAAAGTCGTGCAGTTGCTTTTGCATCAAGATCGCTCAGGCAAATCAGATCGCATCAGATCCCTCGCTCAAGCCCAGACACAGTCTACGATGGAGAGCAGCCAAAGTGAAAGCGGGTGAGTTCCTCGGCCTCTGGGTGCTGGATACTAAGGTTATAGAAGAGTTCTGATTTGCTGACTTACCTGTGCAAGGAAGTGCTCTAAGTGTGTTTATGTTTAAACTGAATCACCAATGCATATTCGTACTACAAAACACATGGTGCACAAGGTGCACAAGGTGCATAGATAATGAATAATGGAGCAGTGGTGCCGTCATGGCTATTGATTTTGTCCGAGTAGGGCTGCGAGCCGAGTTAGGAACACGACGCCGGAGGAGGAAGAACGTTTTTAATCCGGCATAACTGCCACCAGAAGATGCACAGAATACCCTCGATGTGGCTCCGCTATCCTTCTTTAAAGCCTTGCCGTGACGAATGGAGAGGGAAACAACGTCTCGTGTACAAGCATGCGCGACTGCACATTATCGCGCAATTTCACAGTTTCGCCCGGCTTCGGTGTTTGGTGAGGACAGACGTATGCGCCCGAGCACAACAGTATATAGGGGCAGGTGGCGATTTCAGAGGTTTTTAGAACGCTGCACTAGTCAGCAGTGTCTCATGCTGCCAGCTGCACTTACGGCGCGTTTCGTCTCCTTGCCCTTACCAGTAGGACGTATCTACAGTATTTTACAGCGCTTACTTTGGCCGATGTTACCGCAGTTACTCGAAATCAGAAAGTAAATCGTCTGGCCAACGCGTGTACGGATTGTCTACGAGGAACGTATTGAAGCAACAAGTGCTGGAATTTCGCGCACAAAACTGCATGTGCTAAGAAAAGGATTTATTCAACAACAATGTCTCCTTGAACATGATTTTGTATTGGAACGCCCCAAAAAGATAGCACGTATAATGCTGTTGTCACTCGTACAGTTCTGATGATGATAGGGGCCGATCTTGTTCGTATTTCTTTATCGCCATCAACAACGGTCGCTGTTGCACGGTTCAACAATCACGGTAGAGTTTGGGTCAGAGAAAGGGTATTCGATGGCGTTAGTGGGCAAAAAGCCCTTGTAAAATGCCTTTAATATGCTTTATAAGTGCTTTATCTGGACAATTTGGACAATATTTTAATTTTGCAGCTCATTGTTGCTGTTAAAAGTGTTTTGAAGTGTTCTTTATTGAGCTGCCTTTAATTTTTTTTCGCTTTCAGAATATTGCGCTAGAGGGCGCAGACATCAGCCTGCAATCGTGATCAAGAAACAAATTCACGATTCACGGATTGCGATCGTCGGATCACGATCACGATGCGACAGTGACCGTGCAGTAGCATACTTTTCTGGATCTAGCTTTTTCCCGATCCGTCCCGATCTCGATCATAAGTGTACTTATGACACCGCTAACAAGACGCAACGTCTGTTGGCTATGATCACAGGCCCCACTGACACCTATCCTTGTCTGCATGGCTTCATCCAAATGATCACGCCACGTTATTAATTCGTAAGTTACTGTTGTCCATGCCTTAAGCTGAAGCTAGAAAATATTTTGTTGAAAACGCTATACTACTATACTACTATACTATGCTATACTTTTACTACTATAAGCACGCCTCTTTAAATATGGTGATATTCCACTTGCCTGGTATTTGGGATGCGTTTGTAGAACCAAGAGTCCTATATTTCTCGCAATGTATGCCCAGATGTCGTATAGAAAACTCGGTGCGTTCGTGAAGATTCCTATAGCTTCCATCACTCGTTCTCTTGGGATCATGTAACCCTGACGAAAAAAAACACACCTAGAAAAATCAGTGGTTATTTCGTGCAAAGGTTGCCCCAGGGCGCTTAGTAATAACTACGTTATTACTAAAAAAAAAGGAACGTGAAAGAGCGTAATCGATGTTTTTGTATTTAGGTCGGCAAAATATAGAGAAGTCCTTCAAACTCTGGCACAAAATTATTTTTTTTTCTTGCGGTTCATTCAGACTTGGTACCACTAAAATCGTACTCAGCCTGGCTCCCTCGGACTCAAAGTCGCCAAACTTCGACACGGTCGAGCTCACGAGTCGGTCTGGGTCTCAGTGAGTCGACTCATGATGCAGCATGCCAACCTATGCTTGTTAGTAAAAAGAATGTTGCTTGATCTGTTTTGTGACAATGTATAAGAAGACATCTGCGAATGCTGAATGTGCCACTTTCTGCTTATGTCTAAGGTGATATTTTGTGAACCTCGCTTAGACAAATAGTTTGCTCTTGATATTCTCTAAGTACAGTGGCCAAACAAAATCACGTAGTTCAAGTCTGCAGCGAAGTGTGACTTTCTACTCACTCATGTTACTCAATGCAACCTGCCGAAACTAACTCAATTTCGTTATTTCCTTGTGCGGGGAAATAATAATAATAATCTACTTTCTGTAAATTTTTGTTGAGTGGCTTGCAAATGTTCAAGCAGAATATATCAAACAGGCTGACAAGACTCCACGTAATGCGCTCGATCTCAAGCACATGATTATTAGAAGAAAATAAAACAATTGACATATAATCAGATTGATGATAGGCAAGTAATATGAAGAAAGTTTGATTTGAGCATGACTTTGCTCCGTTGTAGTGAACGACTTGACAGGAGGTCCGGCCAGGTAAAGTCATAGTACAACCATTTTAAATCTTGTTCCTGACAATTACAAAGGCGAATGAGACTCTGTGCAGGACAAATCGTTCTAAAACCATACACAATGTGCGGCGTTCTAAGCAGTGGCTTTTTGGGTGCTTTGGTTATGACAAATTCCCTTTCTAGGGTGATCAGAGTAATCCCTAGTATGAGACGTCACCACCGCATCCTCATTTGCTGTTTTGCAAGTACTTATGGCATGCTATTACACATACAAAAAGACGTGTGCAACAATGATCTAGAAGCGGAAAGCCTTGGCCAAATGTTCTACGAACAAGCATAAGGATGCGGCAGAATTAAATCTAAGCTGGATGAGGTTTGGCGTGCATCGTAGTATGTTGGCGTCTTGTGGCTGCTTCTGATCCAAAGCTGGACTCCACGCATGGCCAATAAGGTACAGTTGTTGCCAATACAAACTACGCGTCCTCGAATGCACTTGTGACGCGAGCTTTCACTAACTTGTAATGACACGCAAAAAGTTTGCAAATTGTTACTTTCTTGGAGATAAATTCTAAAAACGTTACTTACGGGTATCGTTTACATAATGACCTACTGGATAACCGCACTATACATGTAGCCTATGGAAGTACAATAAATAAGAATTACGATAAAACGAGCTAATGTGTGCCGGCACGTTCAGTCAGAGGGCTGTCAACACGTTCGTCACTCATGTCTTATTCAACGATGACGCTTGAGCAGCCCCAACCACACTGCACCCCGAATCACCGATGATACTTATACTGGACGAGTTGGAAAGTGGTGTAATCAGCGTAACCAAAATCCGAAAATAAACATGACTTTGGTTTTCATTGGAAGTAGCAGAGGTCGACTTCACGACCTCGTGCTTAGCATCGCGCCCTCTTGCCGAATATATTGGTCGCCACGTGTTGCCTTCGTTAATGCAAGCCACTAATAAGTACGCAGTCAAAACAGAAAACTTCGAATGGCAACGAGTGAAACGGAAGCACGCGCTTACGTTGACCTGCGTCTCGGCGATGACTCGCGTCATGGAGGGCTCCTCAGTTACGAGGCCGAGGTCACCGATGCAGGCGGGTGCGGGCACGTAGTCGACGAAGTAGCCCTCGTTGAAGAAGAAAAGCGTCGATGCCGAGTTGGGCAGGGCCCCGTCACCACGCTCGTCGTACTCACCCTCGATCTGCACAGGTCATCGATTAAAAAGAAAAGCTCATTGTGGCAATTCTCATAGGATGCGAATGATATCATACCTGACATAACAATAAATGATCAGCTCTATTGCATTACTCGCTTGGACAACGCTGGCTATTGAGTTGTACGGCTTTGTATCGATCCACATTACAAACGTAGCAATAGCTGTGCTTGCGGGAAGCGAAGCGTATGCTAAGTGAAATTCTAGGGCAGTTGATACCTGAAGGAAGGTTGTTCCACGTAGCATGGAAGGAAACGTGTCGGGTTTTGTGCCCAAGCACGTGCTATTATAACCCTGAGGTGTGGAGGAAACGAGGTGTTCGCACAGTGGGGTGGGCCCAGCCATATCTTAGAAAATCGCTATTGCAAAAGAACTCTCTCATTCGTATCATGTACACTTAGCACTGCTATTAATCGTACCGCGTGTCGGCGACCGTATCATTCAATGGTTGTCGACATAAGAGCTTAACTTGACTTTTGTTTCACTGCAACTAATTCGCATGAATTATCTTAGGTTTCAAAATTACTCGAAAGATAGTTTTGCTTCATTTGTAATAAAATATGTTCGACATTATTCCACTTTCTTTACGTAACAATTAAAATTTTCAATGCATAAAAGGGGCACTAAAGAGAAAGCCTGGATTAGTGTAGACCAGCGAAACAATGAAAAGATGTTTATCGTTATATTTCCTGCAATTCATTTATTGCCCAAAAGTAAAATAAAATTCAAACTTCCAATTTGGACTTTAGCGCCGGTAGCATTATGCCGGTTTATTAGTGTGGCAATTATTTTATTTTTTTTAGTGCCTTGTTCACATTTCAGTGGTTACAACTCTACGCAGTTGTTTTCGACGAGTCAAATTCAGTCGCTGACTCTTTTAGAATGCAATGCATTCGAGCTTCAGCGACGAATAATTACCTAGGCCTGAGCAGACACCGGCAAAGTTTATGACGTCAAGGTAGGCTGGTGCTGGGACTTCGAGGCAGGTCGCCACCATGTTTGTCCTTTTCGCTATCGGGCTTACCAAGCCCCTACTAACGTTAAGGGTGGCTTTTTTGTTTTGTTTAAAGGAAATTTCCTAGTAAACCTGAAAATATAGTTCTCTAAAGTGTTTCTTGGAAACCATGCGATTCGTGCATACCTTCAATATACCAGAATAGGTCAGTATAATGTCATTCTCTTCCTCCCTCTCGACGATGACTTCGGCTGGGGCGTAGGACATCGGTTTGATTTTGATCTAAAATACAAATGTTATGAACAGCTACGTTCAGTACAATCATAAAGCGAAGTGACATACTGAGCTCTTCATGCAGAGTCAACATAAAAACAACGGCATGGCTTAGCGGAATTTACTCACAGCTAAAAATTGGCGTATGCTGTCAGAGTTGATCCACGGAATGACTCTGAGCATCGCTATCGGTTTGTAGCTGGTGGGCAAGCTACACGCCTCGGAGAGGATGTACATGTGTCGATTGTGGACAGACTGCGAGTGAAAAGAAAAGCGGTTGAAGATGCGCGACGTGTTCTGGTCCTGTCAGTGTCGATAAACGTCTGATGTCATACTAGACATATTGCTTCAATGAGCAAAATCCTTTTTGCGTATACCTCGAAATTATAAGCAGGTTCACTCTACATACTCACTGGAACTTGTATTCTGAATTATCAACCCTTGCAGTCCTTAAACATCGTGTTTTTTTTTTTCTGGGAGAGTGGCCAACACTTTGCAGAAAATATTTTTTACCAGTTAGATAAATATTGACACGTTGTAGTGACGGCGAAAAACAAGAGAGTACCAAAACTGTCAAAGAATCTGACCTAATTGGACGAACTTGTGCCGAGAAAAACAAGCGACACTCAGAGCCCAACGATAGAGCCGAGCACAGTTTTCAGTCATTCCAAATGATAGCTAGGGATCAAGTGCGACGGACATTTATGCATAACTAATCATACAGTCCAACGCAATCATCGTTGCTGAAGTACGCTCTAGAATGCAAGAGTACACCACTATTTGTAAAGCACTAGAAATATAATTGAACAAGATTCTCTCACTCTTGAACCACCGTCAACATTCGTGAAAATTCTGACCTGGGCAGGCACCTCTTGCGCCAAGTGATATCATTGCAAGCGCATACACGCGTGTGAATATAGACGTGACGGTATAACGCGCAAAAGAACTGAAATAAAGAAATATAATAATTTAGAGGTATGACGCATAAAAATGGCTGTGGCTTAGGTAAGGTTAAGCCCAGGATGCGAAGCATACTAGCCTTTATTTTAGTTGTTGAACCACTGTTTAGCCTGGTGAACTGCTGTTGCTTGGCTATATTTGGTTCGGCTAGACGAAGAAACAACTCTTGCATTACTGCTTCGCCTTCAAGAGTGGAACGCGATAGCGTTCCCGTCGACCCGCCAAGGGGTGTAAGACAATGGGCTACAGGGCAGCGACTACGCGCCCCGCATTGGACGCGGTGAGCGTCGAGCAAAGCAGCGTTCGGCGCGGCAACGATATGTGCGCCTGAGCAAGAGACGCACGCCTTAGAAACAGCTCGTTTCTAAGGCAACACCGCATTCACTAGAGGCGCTTTTGTACCGCTTTGAAGCATCGTACTCGTGGCTCAGTGGTAGCGTCTCCGTCCCACACTCCGGAGACCCTGGTTCGATTCCCACCCAGCCCGTCTTGCAAGAGTTGAGCCAAAGCCACTTCTCCTCTGTCGTGACGTCACGGTGTCACGTGGTTTCATGGTCACCGCCGCGCCTGAGGAGCTGGGTTGAGCTCTCGTAATATGCTTCGCATAAAACCATAACACGCTTATAAGGTGCACCGTAGTCTGAGTCTACGAATTGTTTCAAACGCCCGGGGTTTTTATTGTGCGACTAAACCTAAGCATACGAGCATTTCTGTAGTCCGCCCCAATCAGAATGTGGCTGGCTCTGCCGGGATAGAACTCCTGGCCCTGAAAGCGCAACGCCGTTACCATTAATCTATTACGGTGGGTCACAGAAGAAATATTTGCTAGAAATAGAACCACTGCTTCCAATTAGGTAGAAATTCTTCTCATATCAATAAGAACACTAACAGCAGTCAGTGAAAAAAACAGCACGTAACATTTCTCGTCAGAGCCTTAGTAGGGTCCCGCTTTAGATATCATTGCTTTGTTATACTCACCGTAGCGAAGTGGTCTTTCCAAGTATTTTTCCTTAGCTCATCTTCTCATTCAGCGCGTTGATTTTATTTTGACGCAAAGCGTCAAATAGCTCATTGAACGAAAAAGCTGCTGTCTGTCGTCTAGAGCAACGAAACTGCACCTAAATTCCCATTGGCTGCTATGTCTAGAGTCACTGGAAAAAAATTTTTCCAGTGACTCTAGCTACGTCAGGTCATGTGCGCACCCTAGCGGAGCCGAGCGGGCGAATGGGAACAGCTGCCGCCGCGCTGTCGACCCAGGCGTTGCGCGAAGGGCGAGTGCATCGCCGCGACGCCACGTCACCCTCGCTCTCGGGAGCCTCTCTATCCGCGCGTTCCTTGCCCGCGCCGTCCAGCAGGTCTCGGCGGCTCTTGAAAGACAAAGGACGAGCGAAACCGATGGAACGTTGCCCCTCAGGGCGACCGACCGCGGGTGTAACACGCGCTGGAGTTGAGTAGGGATCACCCGCTGAGAAGACGTCAGGGCCCGCGTCACAGCGCCATTTAGTCATGGTGTCGTTCTGCAGGCGACTACATAAAGTTGTTTCTCTCTCTCTCTTGCCCGCGCAAGCTTTCGCCTGCGTTCTAACTTCGCCTCGGTAATCGCTATAAAAAGTTAATGCATAAAAATACAGAATAAATGCGAAAGGAAAGACGTGGGTTGTAGTTAGTTTTGAACCTACGATGCGACGCTCAGAAGTCGTGTGTCTCACCCGCTGGGTAAAACAGGTGTTGGCCAGGCGACTCAACGCACTCACTTTGCCGCGAGATGTTCATAACCCGAAGGACCTCGCAGCGGCACTAAATTTGACATAAATGCTCTCGCATTCACAACACACAAGAAGTGCTTAGGTATCCTCGGATTTTTTTTCTTGTCGTCACTATTCGAAACATTCAGAAGCAAGCTGCGCCTCCACCGCGACTCGAAGTGCTTAAATTTTGTATAAATGCACGGAAACTTGTTTGAAACAATGGAGACCGAGGACATCTCTACAGGTGGGTTCTGTGCTGGAGGAGTAATAGTTGAGTAATACGGAGGAATCTATTACTTATGTATACATGAGTAATACGCAGAAATTTAACCACCTGCTACTGCTCATCGCAGTACGTATACGAGTTCAATAAAGCTGTTCACGAGCCAAGCCGGTAAAAAGTTGCGTAACGCGTGAGCAGACTTAACCACTCACGACCCCGTTAGTCGTCTTACCAAGCGCAGGCTCTTGTAGTCTTCAGAGTCTAGAACGCCGTCCCGCTGCATCTCGTTGATTTGCTTGCTCAGGTCGTTAAGTATCGTGGTGCTGGCCTGACGGCTCCGGAACGAAACCATTATTCCTGGGAAGCGAGACTGCAGAAAGCCAGCAAAGGACTCCCCTGAAGAATCCACCCCAGCCGCAGAGGAACACAATAAGTATAGCTCGAGAAAGTTTTAACTAACTGATTCCGATTCCCTGGTAAGCGTTGTTTTCCATTTGTCTTTGACGAGAATCGTTTCATCAAACTCCGACATCCTGAAACAGATTAACAAAGGAAACCTCCAGCCATAGCCGACGTGTGGTGCTCAAAGTCGTATAAGCTTAGCCTTCACGAAGACCTTATTCGAGATGTTGGCCCCAGGCTTTCTGTCCCTTGTCAATGTTTGTGGGTTACATTTGTTAGCATAAATGCGGCAGTGTTTAAAAAGAAACGCCTTCTTTTAGAATGCAGAAACTAAGTCAAAGAACTGAAGTTGCACAGTATAGATTTCATGTCCAGAAAATGTTTTCACGGCTCTACAGAAGCATTGACATCACAGCACATATCTGCAGTACTGATTTACAGCTGGATTTTAACACTGACACCCCACGGCAAATAAGCTATAGAGGGTGTCCCAGCTACCATGAACCAAGTTTTAAAAATATGCAAATGCCGCGCAGCTGCACAGAAACAAGGTAATGTTTGCCGTCGCTTGGAGATACAGATTGTTATTGCATTCCACACGAATACATAATTTGTCTTAAATAATTAGTCAACTTCGCCAATATTAACATTAGATAAAAAGTGTAAATGAGAAATTTGTGGAGCGACATGAAAAAAAATTACCGACGATTACGTTACTTCCTAATGCGAAATTTGAGCGCAGCAAATAAGCTGTTTCACCTTTTCGATAGATTGAGGCAAAGAAATCGAGCAACACATGTATGCGCTATCACAGAATTTTTTGTTTATTTTTCACACGTATTCCTTTAACAAAGACTCCACTAACAGTTCTTGACAGTCATGAAGGAAGCTTTGTGGTCGGAGAAATAGACTGATATATGTTCGACTTGGTACACCAATGCTTGATTCTCAAAGACGAGATCTATACAAGTGCCTCGCGAGGTTGTCACAGCCGTGGGACGCGTTACGAGCGAGAGGAACGGGATGTTCTCCCGCATAAGTGTTAGGAAATTGCTGTTTGTCTTTATGTCAACATTAAAGTCCCCCACTACTAACATCGGTTTGGATCGATGGACGGTTAATGCGAGTTGCAGGAAGTGCACGACGTCTTTCGTGAGTGCAGTAGCGGACTCACGAAAGCGGTATCAGTCGGTCGCTGCTAGCGCTGGGGGGATGAAAGGGGGGCGGAGCTGGTTACGAGGCCGACGACAACGCCGACGACGACGCGAAACCCAGGAACGGATGCCAAAGAGCCATTTGTGTAGCCAGCCCTCCTCCACAGTCTCTCCTCCTACCTTCCATCATCCTCCCTCGCCCGGAGAGCCGACAGCGCGCATGCGCGGCGGCGGAGCAGGTAACGAGGCCGACGACGACGACGACGCGAAACCCAGGAACGGACGCCAAAGAGCTGCGCTCTAAAAACTCGCGATGCAGCTTTCTGTTGCTCAGTACGTGCTCCATAAAAGTGTTTTACATGAACGTGAAGGGAGCCCGCGAATAGACGCAAAATTTCCGCGTGGCTGGCCATTCGAAGCACTTTGCGTGTATTCGTGGGTTTCTTTCACGCTTGGAAAAACACTTATGTAGCTGCATCAGGGGTCTTTCATGTTGCTCCATAATTTTCTCATTGACACTTTTACTCTAAGTATAATGTTTTATAACTTAATTAAATAATTATTACTATTTGTGTAATTAGGACGAATCGAAAAGTTATCTGAGTATTTCCAAGCGATGAAAAACAACCGTACATTCTTTCTGTCCAGCTACTTGGCATTTGCAAATTTTAAACCTTTGTGTATGATATTTGGGACACTGCATATTGTCGCCGCGCTAATAATTTAGGTATTTGATACATACCGTACTGAGCTGCGATATGCTGACTGATCATAAGACAGACAGGTTTGATTTTAGTCATGTTCATTATGGAAGTAATGAGAGAATAAATGAGACACATGAAAACATTTGTTATACAGTTGCGATGTGCGTTCTATGCAGTGTGATAAGTAAGGCTGTGCATTCCCTTTGCACATGAAAAGTATTATCGTCGCAAAGCTGAACACTTTCTACATTTCTCCTAAGCTACGTGCGGCATAACATTCACAGGTAGCCTCTCAAAATAATATTATTAATGCCAAACTTAGGAGAATTCGTTGACGTCCTGGGGATCTCACTTAATTCTCAAACGTCAAACGCGCATCGTCAGGACGTCCTCGGGGTGCTCTTGCGTTGCTCGGCTATGGCCCCTACGTCTGTAATATCTTTATTTATTTCCTAATACTGTGACCTAGCAGGCACATGCGTGAGTGAATTGACATACACGCAACGAATATACATGTAACACAAGCAAGACAATAAGCAAGACACTTCCTTGCCAAAATCACACAACGCAAAACTAAATGTTAGATCAACTGCAAGAACAAGAATAATTGCAGGAATATGTATTCTATGTAGACGTAGTGTAAAAAATTGACGAAAAAAATATTTCTGCAAGACGGACATGCTACATTATGCTACATATCTTGATGAAAAATCTTTCCACAGAATTATTATTAAAAAGGAAACGAGTTAGTAAGGGCCGTGTGCTGTAATGCAGCACGACTTCTTTTTCGCGCTTCTCTGAGAACACTGGGTGCCACCTAGCGGCGCCTCCGTGAAGCCTGTGCATGGCCTGTGAAATACATGTCGTGCCAGTGCGTGCGAACGCCGAGTAACGCGTCATGGGGCAACGGTGCTCCTTTCTCTTGCTTCTTTCTTAAGAGGAAGCTTTAGCTCCGGTGCTCCTATCTAAATACATGTAAAAGGAGAATTCGTTTTTCTCGGCAACCGCTGCACCAAATTTGACGAGGTTTGGTGCATTTGAAAGAAAAGCTTAAAATCTAGTGACTTTTGGCTTCGAATTTTCGATTTAGGTCGTCAGTCTTTTATTAAAAATTGGTGAAAATGGAAAATAAAAAAAAAACGAAACTATCAAGTTTACAACTCCATTACCAGGCGATGGAACATGATTATACAATTGTGCGAATTGCATTTATTAGTACATCTAAAGCGGACAAAATTGATATGTTACACATGAATCTCAAGAAATTTATTAACATGGAAATACAGCTTTTGCAGAACCCTTGTACACTACGTAACAAATTCACGTAAGATGTAAAATGACATATCGAATTTGCCCGCTTTCAATTATCTAATGGATGCCGTTCACAGAACCGCGATATCTGTTCTTGATGCAGAGCTATGAATTTGTACACTTCGTGCTTCTATTTTTTTCAAACTTTTGATTTTTTAAAAAAAATCTTCAAAAGAAACTCAGGCTGTAAATCGAAATTCCGCTTCCAACAGTCACTAGAATATAACTGTCTCTCGCAAATGCAACAAATTTCGTTAAAATCGGTCCTCGGTTATTTGAGGAAAACGTTTTTGCTTTTCACATGTATTTGTATAGGCCGCGTCGGAGTTGGGCCCGAGCTAAAGCTTCCTCTTAAGAGGAAGATCCAACTCGGATGCTGCTATCTAAATACATGTAAAAGGAGAATTCGTTTTTCGCGGCAACCAATACACCGAATTTGACGACCTTTATTGAATTCAAGAGAAAAACTTAAAATCTTGTGACTGTTGCTTTCGATTTATTCACTTATGCCGTCAATTTGCTATTAAAAATTGGTGAAAAATGCAAATTTTCAGAAAACAAAAGTATTAAGTTTACAATTATAACTCAGCAATGAAAAATGATATCACAATTCTGTGAATTGCATATACTACTACATCTAAAGCGGACAAAACTGATATGTTACACGAGAATCTCAAGAAATTTAGTAATATTAAAGATAGCTTTCGCAGAGCCTTTGTACAAAACGACACCACGTAAGATATAAATTGACATATTGAATTTGTCCGCTGTGAATGATCTAATGGATGCCGTTTAGAGAGCCGAGATATCTGCTCCTGATGAAGACCGATTAATTTGTAAAATTCGCGCTTCTATTTTCTTCGAACAATCCAATTTTTGGAAATCTTTTTAACAAAATTCAGGCCCTAAATCGAAATTCCGCTGCCAACAGTCACTAGAATTTCTCTTTCCCTCTCAAACGCAACAGTTTTAATTAAAATCGGTCAAGGGTTATCTCAGAAAAGCATTTCCGCGTTTTACATGCATTTGAATAGGGCCGCCGCGTCGTAGCTGAGCCCGAGCTACAGCCTCCTCTTAACACGCTGAGCCATCTAGTAGGGTTCCAGATGTCCGCGCGTTGCCTCAAAAATGAGAAGCGGGACGCGCCCATGCGTGCGAACACTGAGAATTGCTTCCTGACTTGCATCGACCCAGTGTCACATACGTAGTGACCCAAATTGGTGGGAGTTTCATCAAAGAGCGGTACACAAGTCCTGCATCTACTGTGACCCATGTCGGCAGGAAATAGGTTCCTTGGAAGACTAACACGTTCCAGTATGCACACACTGCGGCATGCTTAGTGACTCAAGTTGATCCGACGGATGGTTTCGAAACCTGTTCCCTCAAAACAGCAGCCTGATGCTTTAGACACTCGAACATGGACTACACAGTGACCGAGGTTGGCGGGAAAACGGTTAGATACAAGCATATTAACCTACATACATACATACATACATACATACATACATACATACATACATACATACATACATACATACATACATACATACATACATACATACATACATACATACATACATACATACATACATACATACATACATACATACATACATACACACATACATACATACATACATATATACATACATACATACATACATACATACATGCATGCATGCATGCATGCATGCATGCATGCATACATACACACACACACACATACATACATACATACATACATACATACATACATACATACATACATACATACATACATACATACATACATACATACATACATACATACATACATACATACATACATACATACATACATACATACATACATACATACATACATAGGCAGGCTTCGGACCGTCCGCGAAGTTCCCTAAGAATGCTAACGTATTAAAAACAGCATAAGTATGGCTGACATACTGCACAATATGCTTTCTGGCTAATGCAGAAAATAATTTATAGTTCATTTTCAAAATTAATGGCGTCTTAAACATATTCAGGAAATGTATTTCACTCTGTATTGTTCCGTCGAGATAAGGTGCTTTTAAATGGTATGTTTAATAAACTTTGGTTTTAACACATTTTCCCGTAGCAACAGGTTCAACAAAAGAGAAAGTACCACGTCTAGTTTGCCTATCAAAATATTACAACTACTTATGTTGTTACGTTACATATGTTTTTAGACGGTAGGAGCGTTATCGTCCGCCATCAGTTTGATAGAGTTTGCAGCCGTTAGTGGTTGAGCTGGTCCTGTTATAACAGAGTAGCAGCCCACCTGGATCTCCGCGAGCTTCTGGAGGACGAGCAGTCGGTTGAGCGTGGCGCGGCCGCGGATCTCCATGGCAATGTCGGCCGACTCGACGAACTTCCAGACGTTCCTCTGGACCTCCTCTTCGCCGATGACGATGGCGTGACCGGCTTCGTACGCCGAGTAGATGACGGTGTCCAGGGCCCTGTGGATCAGCTGCGCACACTGGACTAGAAGCAGCTGCGATACAATCGTAGGCACTTTTAGCTTTACACAACACGAAACCAAAATATTTCAGGGATCGTGCCGTACGAAAAAAAGGCAAAGCTCTTAGGGGAAGTTGCGCAAAGGTTTTTGAAGAGGAAAGCCAGGGTGCGATGTCGCGGCACATATAAAATTTCATTGCGACGCAACGTTTGTCGGAGCCCCGCATTTGCTTCGCAACTGAATCATCAATGATTGTAAAATAAAAGTTACTTTCCGTATACCTCATTCAAACAGACAACGTAAATGTGTTGTTCTTATTCCAATAAACCATCTTTTTTTGCAGGTCACGGTTGCGCGGCTCCTCGCTGGAGCTCAACTTCGAGTTTTTACGGCTGGGGTAGTGATAGCTGACGTCGTGATGCTGAACGAAGCCTGCATGAAAAGCACCGCCAGAAACAACAAGCAATGAACGTGCTTAATCGAGACCGTGAGCCAGCAAACCGACGCGTAGAACTTCCGAAGGGCACGAACACGCGTCTCTACAGCTTCACTGTCATTACGCTGTGCTAGACTAAAACCATTCCCAACGTAGGTCTGTTGGCCGAATACATTCGATTCACGTATACAGGACATGTTGTCGCGATCATGTGAGCAACAACACGAAGCGCGTGGCACAGTGGTTGTGCGTTTTAGCACATACTGAGCACGACAGTACATATATATATGAACTTTTAGATTGGCATACATTTGTGAAGAACCTTTTTAGTAACCAATTATTCTTCCTGTTTCCTGCTTAAAACAGGGATGTGGTACGTGCAGTATCGAACATCCACAGATTTCACCGCAAAATACTGAAGAGAAATTCCCCTGTGACACGAAGTAGCTCTAGCACTCCTCAGCAAAGCGTCCACCCCTACGTTTACTTAAGTTTACCACATCCCGAGCTTCCAATCAAGTGCCCTCGTACTCTTCGGCACTCTCGCACACTGACTTCTTAGCAGAACATTTATGGCGTTTTCCGGACGTGTCTCTTCTGCAAACCTATGCTCTCTGGTCAAAGACACGCTTGAAAAGTCGCAAATGACGAAATTTTCAGCGCAGGTGCAACTTCGTCGTGTTTAAAGGAGCAGTGAAGCTGGTTTCCGGCTGAGATGCACAGCGAAGTATTAAGTCCACGAAAAGAATACGACCTGCTGCCAGAGCGCTCGCTCTAGCGATGGCCAGAAGGGCATAGTTAAAAAGAGGTGTTCAGGGGTACCTTCAGGACCGAATGCCCTGCGCGTAGTAATTTGGGAGGCTATTTCTGGAGGCTACGCAGAAAAAAGCTTTCAATATCTTGTAAAAAAATGTTTTGACGCTTCATTTGCCAGATCCGTTATCTGAGCATCATTGTGTATAGACAGTTTTGCTTTGGTGCGACTTTTCGACTGCTCCTTGATGTGAAACTACCAAGAGGCGCAGACAAGGATATGGAAATATTTACGTTTTATTGCGCTTAGCGTAGGTAATGCGATCTATCTGAACGAGAGTCACTGCATTAACACACACACACACACACACACACACACACAAACACACACACACACACACACACACACACACACACACACACACACACACACACACACACACACAAACAGGCACAAAATGCTACACACATGTTGTGCCTTCGTGTCTTGCATTTACAATAAACCTCGATGTAGCAAACTTGAGTGCAACGGAATAATCAACCGAAACAATAGTTTTATTGATCATAGCTAGCGGTTTATAAAGTGCTATGTATATGAAAATTCAATAGATTTAAGGGTTTCAAAGCGCGATTTCAACACAACAAAAGTTTGCCGCCGCCACGAAGGAAGGCTAAGGCATAATTTGGAAAGTGAACTGCATACGTCAATAGTCAAACAGTTCTAACCGCGTGCGGTTCTTTACTAACGTGACACTCAGCAACGTATCCGAATATGCTGATGTGCTGCTGTTGTGACGGCCGTCTCTGAGGCCATGTTCAGTCCGTGCACACGTACCTCGACGTATTTGATGGCGTGCGTGAAGCGGGCGGAGATGACGACGATGAAGAGGATGCTGAGCATCTGTTCGTATTTTGGGCCCGCACTCACAAAATGCACGACCACGTGGACAAAGAACACCGCCATGCACGACGCCAGTAGAATTAGGTCCAGCTTGTTGTAGTTGTCGAGGTTAACGATCTTCTGGCCGTACGCTGACAGCTGCAAATCCCCATGTACGCAGAAAAGCTTTCGCCTCCAGAACCGTTGTTGATTGACAATTACATTCACTCTCTCGGTAAATTTCGTGACGTTCGTCCATGATCGTTCGATCAAAGCAGTGATTACGCTTTTCACTGTATAAATAAATGGTCTACGTAAAGTCACATGTGGCAGGATACAAAAAGAAACGGCGCTCCAAAGGTCACAATGTCGGTAAGAAATGATATGCACTACAACTGTCTTTTGGTGCGTTATTTTCAAAGCAAGATGAACTTAAATAAGTGTTCACACACACACACAAAAAACTTTAATGTTAAGCGTGTAGGGATTTGGCGTGGGACTCCTGAAAAAAGATTAGCTCTGTAGTTGTCATTGCGAATGTGTCTTTTCTAACTTTCCAGTTTTCTTTTTCGTCAATTTGTGCTATGTTCACGCCATCCCTACCAAAGGCCAAATTCAGAAATCATTGTGTTCGCAAATGGAATTTTTTATTAACTGGCCGCCTTTGTTAATATTGTAAAAGCTTCTTTTGAATAGGGTACTTGGTTTCTTCTTGTTCGTCTACTCCATGGCGTAATGCAAAGGCTGCTATGCTGGCTTGTTTGTATGCGATATTGGAATACTGATGTAGAGCAAACGATGCTGGACTCAATGATGGCTCTCGAACACAAATATGCAGCGTGAACTTTACAGCTCGAATACTACAATCAGAAATATTCAATCTTCTAGTGATGAATCTATGCTCAACTTAAGGCAAATTGGGGAAGTCTGCTAATCAAACCAGGAGACGAAGTAAGAAAACGTTTCTTTCGGAAGTGCTCTTTTGTGTTAACCAGTTACATGTGTTAATAAGATGTACAGCGTCAGGATTGGCAGGATTTTTAAAGCGCAGCTTCTTCTTCCTTTGACTTTCCCACTGCTGCTACTGTTACTGCTGCTGGCTGGCCCACCACGTCGGGTGGTGGTTAAGAGCGTGTGTATACATGAGAGGAGCGTGGCAGAGAGGAAAGGTGACGCGATAAACTCGTTTGGAGCTTTGCATCGCATCGAATGTGCACAATGCCCTCTGGAGCTCCCTGGACGTAGCTAGATTAACTTCTTGACAACTGTAATCACGCGCGACCCACCGCAAAATCATTGCAGAAATTGCAGCGCTTACCTTTCTACTAACATGCAAGTCCTCTGAGAAGCTAGCTAGAATAGTAGAGAGGAGCCGGGAGAGGAGGTAGAGAATGGGTAGAACGGAAGCACTCCAACACCTTGTAGACTAGTCTTGACGGTCTCGCGCAGCCGCGAAACGAGCGAATAGAGAGCTTTGGGGTACGCTAGCGGCTTGCGTAAGAACTAGCGGAGACGGTACTGCGCATACACAGACTCGGACGTAGGAGCCTGCGCTTGCATAGTACCATGGCCCCGAGTTCTTGCGTACGCAAGCCGCTTGCGTCGCCTAATCAAAAGCTCTCTAACGACAACCTTGCCACTCTTCGCTCGCAGTTCCCATGGAAAGGAGGTGTGGGGGGAAGGGAAACGGTGACGTGAGAAGGTAAGGATACTACTATGCCGGACAGCGGTTATGCGCAAACGGGATAAATTTAAATTCAAAATACGGTATGGTACGTTTCTGCTATTTTTGAAAAATATACACAATGCAAATTTTTTAAGTGGACAACTTACGCAGCGTGAGCAAAAGTGGAACCACGTTAAAGCGCATGGTAAGTTTTAAGCGAAACTGCAGAAGCGGTCACAAGTCAAATCAGTACCTTTGTGCTCGCCGCAGTAGCTTTTCGGCTATGGCATCCCTACAAAAAAAAAAATCCATAGGCCCCATAACTCCCATATCCAATAATCCGATATGAAATATATAGGATCCCATACAAGAACCCATTTTTTATATGTCATATGATGTTATTGAATGCAGGAGTTATAGGGAATGTGGAGGGTTTTTCAATAGGGATTTTTCGAGACCATGGGTTCAATCCCGACGGCGGCAGCCGCACTTCGAGGAGGGTGAAATAAAAAAAAACGCTCGTGCAATTAAATGTAGGGACGCGTTAAAAAACACCATGGCGTCAAAATTAATCCGGAGTCTGCCACTAGGGCGTGCCTCATAATCCGATTGCAGTTTTGGCACGCACAGCCCCATAAATAAAAGAAAGTTTAATACTTCTTCCAAGACGTGGTGTGCCATGTCAGGCAATGAATATGCTCAACCCTCGCAGAGATAATGTAGTCAAACGAACCACGACGTCTCAAGCAAATACCTTCCCTTTTGTGTTCTGTGTGCATTATAGGGAAAAACAGCAGTTGCGCATGCAAGGTAATGTTTAACGTCAACTAACCACTCTCGTGTTAGCCTAAACGTTGAACAAATGAAGCTTCAGGCGTCAGCATTGACGCCAATTATCGTCAATCAAATAAAACAGCATAGAAAGTTGGCCCACATCGATTCCCGCAGTGTGTGGGATCCGCATAACTTTTTTGCTACCGAGATACTTTAGGGTCAGACCTTTCGTGAATACGGGCCCAGTTTTGCAGAAGCGTACTAATACCAGCCAGCGCTGGAAGTTACAACCATATGTACAATGCCTGCTCTATAGCGGTTAATGCCGTGATAAGGTGCGTATTTACACTTACGGGCTGATATTTGCGACTAATCATATAAGTTCTGATTAGGACAGATTCGTAAGTGCTTATGAGGCGGTGTATTTAAATCGAAGGGCGAAATTGCTATATTCACAATTGCCAACATACTCTTGAATCGGCAGCATGCTTGTTTGTTTGTAAGTTCAGGTTTCCTCTTCACCAACACACCAAGAGTTTGGTGCTCTTTTTTTTTCAAATCGTCAATAGAGTAAGGCTAGGGCGTTCAGTGGCAGGGGCTCTGACCATGGTGGCGACCTCGACGAAGAAGGCCACCTGGTAGATGAACTCCACGAGCATGGCGACCGTGAAGAATCGCTCGTTGCTGTAGACGGCGGCACGCAGCAGTCCCACAAGGAGCAGCACGAAGGCCAGCGTGGTGTTGGTGATGATCACCTCGTAGCAGTCGTGCTCGAACAGGTCCATGAGGCGTTCGTTGAGCGGCTTCATCAGCTTCTCCGACAGGGACACCGAGTCGTCGTCCAGCTCGGTCTCCTCGTGGAGCGGTTCGCCCAGCCGGTCCTTCTGCAAAACGCGTTATAGCACAGTGCAACATCTGCACTCAGTGACCCTGTATGAATGCCGTGGAATGCAACTCTCACTTGGGACGTGGATAGATGCACGAATTATTGATAAGTTATTAGAGTAAAAAAAAGCGCTGGTCGCGATTTCATCGCCAGTGCAAGCTTCGTCCACTGGAGTATGTTTAAAACCTATTACCGTGTTCACGAGCTCCTCTTTCCTGCGGACATATCTGCTCCTAGACTCTTGTCGGCCTGCATCGTTAAGGCATCTCCGCATTCTCAACAGCAACTGTCTGCGAATCAACATGCAGTGTCAGCTCATTTCATGGTCCGGAAATTGTCTCGTGAAAAGCTTCCCGTTGTGTCACTGATAGCTTGCAAGAATATAACCAGCAGATGTGGATCATTACCTTTCGTCAATTTGTTATCAGGCGCTTTATTTAAATTGAAGGGCGAAATTTTTTATATACAGAGCCTCATAACAAATTCACGAAAGGTCATGATCCACATCTTCTGGTTATATTCTTGCAAGCCATCAGTGACACAACGGGAAGCTTTTCACGAGAGAATCTTTCGTTGTATTAGGAAAAAGACCATTAAGGTGCACAATGGATTATTTGTATTGCTCTACTAGCGTTTTCCCGCATCATAGTTGCACCCTAAAACGCAAACGTTCAATTCGAACTCAAGAATTATTTAATGCAGGCACCTACCACCCAGAGAATCCATTGCGGAATATCGACAAGTGAGTTGATGATGTCGATGTCCAGGTACCTGACGAAGACAAAAGATTTTTTTTATGATTACTAAAAATCAATGGTTTCCAAATTAGGATTAGCTTCGGGGTATACACGGACAATATCAAGCCAGAAACTTTTCGAAGAGAAAAAAATGTGCACCTCAGAGCAATGTCGAGCGAAACATGGTCAGCTTTGTGCACGACTCACATTTTCTTGTCGTAGGGATACTGCAGCGCCGCAAGAAGGGCCATCATGGTCTGCTTCTGCACCACGCCCTGCCTGTGCTGCCGACTGTAGCTCACCTATGTATGGGAAAATGCACCGTTGGATGCCCATGTAGCTCTTCCCAAGAAATGCACGAGCATAATGTGGGTTACATTGCCGCGGCAACATTTAGTCGTACTCGAGAAAGGAACACTAGAAAGCTTTCAGGTTGACATTCTTCAAGCTGCCCAGATGTGACAAGACGACGACGAGTAGGAGACGCCTATTTATCTTCATTGTGCATCTGACCGGCTCGAAAACAGAGAGAAGGGATAGCGAACTGCCGTTCTCAGCTTCTGAATGAGGCGTCAAGATATCATATTGTTACTACGCAGTGCTAACGCTGCAGACAGTGATGAATAGTAGTATTTCTTGGAGCCTTAACGCGAAACTGCAAAATGCACTTGTAAAGTGGACCTGTACATAAAGAAAACAGGGCTAACATCATTGAAGAGGCTGCTACCTCGACGGCACTTTTCCGAGAACCTCATGCACATAAACACTCAAACATCGGCTCTTCGTGCAAGCGAGATCGATTTCATATGTCTTTGAAGAAGAGCAGGGCCAGCCGAACGCAAGGCGCCCACTGTCTTTGAATCTGTGCAAGCTCACTGTGTTGCACTTGGTGGTCTAGATCGCTCTGACGCGAGCGGCCGATGGGGCGATGAGTACTCGGGCTGCGCGCAGCACTGCCGTGGGCACGAACTGGGCACAGTGTGTGTGCACTTGGCACGTACAGTACAGACGCATGACGCCCATGCTCGTGCAGTCAAGGCTGTAGCACAAAACTGCTCACCGATTCTATGCGGAGTACGTTCTCTACCGCGAGGACCTCGGCTTGGTGTCTTCTGCGGGAGCTGCGCACCTTCTCGGTCCTCTGCAGAAAAAACGAACAAAAGAAAACAACAGCTTGTAAAATTACATAGATATTGAAAAGGAACGTCCTTATTGCTTGGTTCAAAAAAATAAAAAAAATAAATGACACGGAAGTTCTCGTGGCATTTTTCGTCTTTATAAAATTATGCTTACACAGGGTTACTCATGCCTCCAACTCTCTATTTCCTCGTAATTTACATTAAACCAGTACATATTTCAGCAAATGAATTAGCTACGAAGACAGTCGCATATTGTGAATAGACATGGTCATTCGAAGCCGGACGAATAAATTTTGCGAAATGAATTGTACTTAAACATCATTTCTGTTCTATAAGAAAAGCAATAGTGGCGGCCATGTTTCAGGTTATTTCTATTAATAAACTGTTGATGCCTATGATGACACGAACTACTCATTTGAGCGAATTTCTCAGCGCATAGGATCTTTTCGCAAATTACACAAGTAATACTTTCGCAATGCGCTGTTTAGAACAGCTCCTAAAGGCCGTAGTAACAAATTATTCGGTGTGACGAATCCTGCGTTACCTTTCTTTCATGGCTTCCCTTCCTCAGGTGCATACTTGTGATTACTATTACTTTTGTCTAGCCTATTGCTGTCAGACAAAACTAGGCCCAGTGCTGACGGCTTGAGAAACAGTATACGCTCCAAGAACATGAATTAGTTTTCGTTTTCTTCCTTCTTTCACTTCTCATTGGTTGCGCTCAAATTGAACTGACAAAATTGATGTAAAAAAAGAAAAATTACCGACGATTACGACACTCTCTAATGCGAAATGTGAGAGCAGCTCTATGCGTGTTTTCATATCGTAATATATTGGCTGGCAACGACAATCTGTCTCGCGCAGAACGTTGCAAACGGAACGAAGCATTGCTACACGAGTAACACTGAAGTACAATGACAGCGCCGAAGACAGTCGGCGATCGTCAAAAATCTGATCTGCGAGTCATGCGCGTCTACTCTTATACATGACTAGTTAAAGCTTCCAGTGTCGCTCAGGTCGCTGCTACCCGCGTGGCTTCCAGAAAATACTACACAATTCGCGTGGCGCATACAAGCAGATTACAAATACTATGGCGCCATCTCGTAGTCTCGCGCGGCACTCTCCTTTTCTCCTCACCCATTCGCCGTATTGTCCTCCATCGCTTTCCGCATCCGTTTTCCTTCTCGCGCTCCTTTCTTCCCATCTCCCGCTGAGCTTCTGACTAGCTTTCATCTTTCGCTGTGCTCGTTTGCTCGGTTGCGAGGGGCAACGCTGGCGCTCACTGCAGGAGCGGGCTACTAGGAGCTGCGCTCTAAACGCTTACCACGTGAAGCTAGCTTGCCCAGGAAGACCAGACTGCCTGTCGTTAATCTTGATTCGGCCTTAGGTCCAGGGGCAACTGTCCCTAAGGCAACGCTGAGCTTGAAGGCGGTCGCAAACACTCTTTCAAATGCGTTCTCGCACGGTTAGGACTCATGTGCCAGAGGTATTAGCGAGGCCGTAGGAACCTTGCCTTATATCGAAGCATGACCTCGAGCGGGTTCCGAATGCGTGTGTTGCGCATGACCCACTTCTTGTCCGCCACCAGGAAGTAGGGGTTGTTGCGGCTCACGTGTGCCGCCACGTCCACCGCTTCCTGCAGGTACGCTACGGCGTCCTTCATCGTGTGCCACTCCACCTCGGACACGTCGAGGATGCCTGTCAACGCAGCCGAAGAGTATGCTCATGCACGGTCGCTCGAAGCACAGCGAGTCATCGCACTATAAAGACAAGATCGAAGTCGACTCCGTGTCCCGGTAGAAGTGCTGCGTTAGCTTACCGAGCGTCTTGAGCAGGAACGGAACGAGGGAGGCGTTTATGAACTGCGTGAGGACCATGTCCGTGGTGACGTACATGAATGACTGCAAAGGAATGTGAAAACAGGATTGTATTCAGGTCGCTCCCGCCGAATGATCCGAAAACCTTAACAGCCAGAGTGCGGTATTACAAAACATCAGCTCGCTAAGCGCCGAAGCAGCGAGAAGCATCAACAGGTTTGACATATTGGGTAGAAAATTAAGTTAAATATTTTAAGGTGATTGCCTTGGGTGTCTGCGTCCGAATTGACGTCACATTTCTCAGGGAAGTTCCTGTAAACAAAGTAAATGTGTGGCTTTGAAGAGAAAATTTGGTACATGTCAGTCTGGGTAGGAATCGAGCCACGTAATCTGAAGGGGTGCGAGACGAGCAGGCTTTCCTGAAGCCACGGCTGCTCCACGCTTCTGGTTTACTAAAGGTGACCCCAGCGGGTGCCTGATTGCACACATCACGTCGCAGCCATCTCGTTGACTAGTGCGTGCGTCATTGGGCGGCGCATGTGACGGTGCGGAGGAGGTGGCGCCACGTTATGAGTGCATAAAAACGAGCGCATTGATGACGTTCCGAGGTCTACGTACCATAGAGTTTCCTACAATATACTAGAGGGAACTGCAATCGTTCAGCTACCGTTGGAATGATGGGAAGTACATGGATGTGTCTGATCTTCGTGCTTGTGGATCGAGACGTTCGTGTGGATTCGTTTACTATGCTTTCTATGCATTCGTTATCGTAAATTTCCAAGCAATATATAGACCGTTTCATCGGGTGAGGAGGAAAGGGGGCGCGGCGAGCCTGTCCTCCTCTCTGGCTTGTGCGATGCGGCGCGGCGCTGCTTGAATGTATTGCTGTCGCGTGCTGCGGAACAATTTCGAGATGCTTTAGATCTTACTTTGTGAAATTTATGCAATGTCCGTTCATATAAGGTCGTCAGGGAAGCGTTTCGTTGCATCGGTAACTACAGTACGCAGAAATATCTCTTGGGGGCGCAAACATTTGACGCGCATTATCAGCCGCTGTGTGTTTGTATTGCGAACTATCTTGCATATATCGGTTTTAATTCAACGAAGAGAACTGCCATATCTGTATTAGCAGTATGAAATGGTAAATCTGCTCACTATCTGATCGCTTGGCGTATGAACTAAAACATAAAGAGTGCATGCTCGTGTACGGCCAACCTATGGCAACCACGAAACATGTAAGCGGCACGTGCCTTCAGTTTTTGTGATACACCGGCATCGTTCTCGCGCATATGAAGCCTAGCAGGCTTGAAATCACTATACGTCTACGCTAGCCTCCTGCATAAGGCCGATGGCGCTGCTCGACACAGCGGTTGAATCAGTATGATACATATATAGGCTATAAAGGAGAAGAAAGGGGGTTAACCGAGGGGCCCGATCTTTATTAGTCATATCATAAGAAGCCAACAACACCGACACCAAGGATAACATTGTTTTTTTTCATCCACTTTCATTCCCATTAATGTATCGTTTCTTTATTTCATTTATTAAGCACAAATAATTTCCCCTATGTTGTCCTTGGTGTCACTGTTTGTTGGCTTCTTATAACATGTAACATATGTGCTTCGGCATTGTCTTCTTACCGTATAAAGCCGTAATATGCGAGATGGATCGCATAAAAAGAATGCGATGAATTTCCGTAATACGTGTGAGTGCGTCGTAGAGAACGGAACGAACATAACCGAAAAATAATTCGGATATCATCCTCTTTCTCGAAACAAAGACAAATTGGCCGTGGCTTGGCTCGTCTATGCCAGGATATACGTGGCGAAAGCTAAGGCATAGCATGGTTAGCCTTGGTTAGTCTTGATTGCAAGTACAGGATAGTCTGGTTGTCTAGCTATGTTGCGGCGTTTAGCCAGTCGTTCGGCGCGCTGTTCATCTGTTTCCTGGGCGATTTGTTTCCTCTTCAACTCGTTCCGATGTCGATTACAGGCGGCCTTCCTCCTTATCACAATTGTCGCCGTCCATACTGCCGCCTTAACTCTGGTTGCGTCGCATGCGAGCTCTCCTTTTCGATCTTCCGACATGTTATCAGGCATGCGACGCAGCTGGCTAAGCGAGTGGAGGCGAGCGCAATGACGAGGAACGCGGAGTGACGTCATACCAAACGGCGGAGGCAGAAAGGCGCGGCGCTGAGCAGCGGCAGAACACCTGTGGCTCGGTACTACTAGTGGCGCATGCGCAGTAGTGACTAGGGAGCGAGGGAGAGAGAAATATCCGCGGCGAGGCACGCGTTCTGACGTCATGTGCCTCCTCGGAGCACCGGCACGTCGAAATCGGAAGTTCGCGGCCAGTAAAGCTTTGGCTTTAAAAAAACGGGATAATGCCGCATTGCGATCTCGCATAGTAATGCCCCACAACGTTTATAGATATATAAACATTGATGCCGCATGCTTGTACCATGCGCTATGTAGAACAAATATATCTGTAATCCAGCGCCTACCACTGCTTAGGATGTTCGCGCAGTTCCTAAACGGTCGCTTTGCTGGTCAAGTATAGTTCACGCTGTAAGGTATGCTGTTATTAGTAATCAAAACTATTTTATTCATGGGTGGAAACCTCATCCACCGAACCAAGTAGTCGCGCAATGTAATCTGTGGCTAACAGTTTGACAGCAGGTTTTGGCCCCCAAAACTCCATAATTTAAGTATAATAGCCAGCTCCTATCGTATAGCAGAACTGTACCCACGATGTTACGATCGTCGCGAATGTTTCATTGCTCCTAAACCGCAGCTTAGAACTAGACAATAATACTTCAATAAGACCACATTAGTGAATAGAACTTTCAGAAATACACAATTGATCGTCGAGGCTGACTGCAGGCTCAAGCGCGCGCGCACATATCCTTCAGCGTGCTCCGTCCGCCTCAACGCCAGCAGAAAGTCCAGCCATACCGACTTAAAACACTTCAGTACGTCTCACAGAACCGTTTTCCACGTAGAAGACGCCACGTCGTACTAAACAGACCGCACGAGCGCGAAAACGACTGCCAGGAACAACCGCCGACCGTATACCTGCCATGCAAAACGGAGCGCTCGCCCAAGCCAGCATGCCGACTGCCCAAAGATGACGCCACTGCGTATGTGGTGGCGCCCATGTAAAAACGGTCTATACTTTACCAACTGCAGATGACTCGGCGAACACGCACAATCGCTACTAATTGCAACGGTTCAGCTCGTCGAGGTGGCCAACTCGAAACGCGCAAAGCCCTGGCTTGTCCGCGAGAAATTCATAAGGGCGTTATGTGTCGTTGTCGACGCATGCATCCGTGGCGTAATTGTTTCAATATCGGGCGTCTGTGCCAGCGGTGCAGTGCTTGAATCCTGCCGTCGGACAATTTTAGTATCGTTTATTTATTCATTGCGCAGCAATGCGCTCTGCGCATTGACGTCACACTCGGAGCGGCGCCGGTTGTCGACGGCAAGCGATGGAAGCGGCGATGGTTGTCAGCGGCTCGCGAGGCGGCCGCGCTACTGCGCCCCTTTGGGAGAAGCGCGTGCCGGTGCGCCTGAGGCCGCCTTAGGGCTACGTGTGTGCTTGCATTGCGGCGCGTTACGTCCTGCAGGAAGTCTAGCCCCGATTGAACCCAATATATCACTATATGTGCAGCAGGCCCTCGCCATCCTGTGTTACAAGAGTGTAACCAAGAGGACGAGCAAAATGAGGACAAGGTGAAAGCCGGAGCCTACGCCTCGACCAGTCGACCAAGGAGTGTAACCAAGGAGGTTAAAGAAAAAACTGCTGGACTGGAAGTCGCCCATACCGGCTTATGGGCTCCGGGTAAAGGTGGCGGCGGCCAGCTTGCGGGGGGCAAGAAGCGGCCTGCCAAGAGCCTCGCGGCGCCGTTCGGCGGCCTTTCTAGCGGCCCCTAATTGCTTTACGAATTTTCGAACTATAGTGCAACACTATGAGGCGAGCCATATATTGGAGGTCTCGGATTCGCAGATGTCCGAGGTCTGGGGTATTTTTTTCATTTTTGTCGGCATCAATATGCAATTGCCGCAAAGTGAAAAAAAAAAACGAACAATAACTTGCGTTTCTTCACCCTCTTTAATGCAGTGTAGGAAATAATTAATAATGAAAGCTGGCAGTGGAAAAAAGCAATAACTGACAATGTGGCAGGATGAATATCAGTACAGGCAATAAACAAATATTCAGTATTATCTTCATTATCATCAGGTGTTGCCGGTGCTTTGGCATGCTCACTGCATGGAGCATCTCGGAACGATGGTGTTACCAATGTTACCAATTCGGCCTTCCTTGTTTCCATGTTAGTGAGTCTGGTTTTAGTTTAGCACGCTATCTCTTTGGCCTCCGCGAAACATCCGCAATTAAACAGATCGGGAAACGTTCCTGTTTTCGTGTAAGCCGAGCAGCCAGACATTTTCCTGCGACCGTGTGTCGGCACACAGCCGCCCATCATGTGGGCTCCGCAGAGTCCTGACCTTAGTTAGGTTCTCGGTGTGGGTGTCCTGGTGCGTGATGTGGTAGAGCGTGGCGAGGGAGACGATGTAGGTGCCCTTGAGGCCCATGCCGGCCAGCACGATTGCTTGCTTGGCCGTAATGCGGTAGCCAAAGTGACCGATGAACGGGTACAGCATCAACACCGCCAGACACCTGCGATACGAATACACGAAAGACACCTTGGACTGTAGGACGTTGCGTGGCAGACAGTGTTTATGGGTATTCCCAGCACGTGGGCTTGCACCTCGCGCGGAGGCATCTACAGTCTGCTGTGATGAATTACCAAAACTTATAGAGAGGGAATAAAGATGCGCTGACGGTGAATTCTCCTTCAGCGTTACAAAATTACTCTTCACTCCATCTATGTTCTGTGAAAGCCCAACTATTGAGCGCAAGCCCCAGCCAAAAGATCACGCTGCACCCCCTCCCTTGGTTCATGATGTAGGTCGATAGTAAAAGAAAATCGCTTGCGTAGGGACGCTGCGGAAATGATGGAACCTGATTCGCTAACGCACCTTTACATACTTCTTTTCGAGTTGGAAAGCGGTGCACTTTTACTGCGCTTTCAGATCGCGATCAACTACTGCCACATATACTAATAATAATAATAATAATAATAATAATAATAATAATAATAATAATAATAATAATAATAATAATAATAATAATAATAATAATAATAATAATAATAATAATAATAATAATAATAATAATAATGTTGCAGGAAGAAAGCAGGCTCACGAGTGTAAAATATACTATATTTACAACTGGTGTAAATAGCGTTCAGGCAACTGCCAGACTTGGTCCTCCTCTCGTTTAAATGAACTTCTTCGTTCCCTTCGCCGTTACGTCACCCTCCTGACGGGGTGGCTCCATCCCGATGCAAATTATAGAGCCCCACCTAATGGGGGGACACAGGGCTTGAGCCTGGTGACGTGAACAACATCGTGGTGACGTTGGGATGCACTGAAAGTTGACCGACTGTGGCGATCTCGTATGTCGCGTCGGACAGTTGGCGTAAGATCTGGTACGGACCAGAATAACGGGAAAGTAGTTTTACCGACAAGCCGACGCGACGTGAAGGCATCCAGAGAAGGACAAGGGAACCAAGCGAAGAATGGTGGTCTCGGTGCAGAAGGTCGTAGCGTCGCTTTTGAGAAGCTTGCGAGACTGTGAGGCGATGACGGGCGACATCTCGGGCCTGGGTGGCTAAGTCAATAGCATCACGAGCGTAACCAGTGCTGGGTGATTGTGCTGCAGAAGGGAGCAACGTGACAAAGGGCAAGGCGGAGTCGCGGCCATACAAAAGGTAAAATGGTGAAAATCCGGCAGTGTCGTGACGGGATGCGTTGTACGCGAAAGTGATGTGTGGTAAAGCGACGTCCCAGTCGCGGTGATCGTTGGAAACGTACATGGCCAGCATTTCAGTTAGTGTGCGGTTGAGTCGCTCGGTGAGGCCGTTCGTTTGGGGGTGGTACGCTGTAGCGATCTGGTGTTCTGTAGAACAGGAGCGGAGCAGATCATAGACGACCTTCGATAGAAAGTAGCGGCCGCGATCGGTCAGCAACTAGAGAGAGGCGCCATGGTGCAGGATGACGTCGTATAGTGAGAAGTCGCCGACATCTGTAGCGCAGCTGGTTGACAGCGCTCGTGCGATGGCATATCTCGTAGCATAATCGGTCACTACAGCAATTCATTTGTTTCCTTTGATGGAAATTGTAAAAGGGCCAAGGAGGTCGAGGCCCACACGGAGGGAGGGCTCTGTAGGGATATCAATTGGTTGAAGCAAACCAGCGGGAGGCATCACAGGTGTATTCCGGCGCTGATACAGGTCACAAGAAGCGACATAACGGCGCACAGAGCGATAAATGCCGGGCCAGAAGAAGCGGCGCCGCAGGCGGTCGTAAGTACGGGTGATGCCCAGATGTCCAGCAGTAGGAGCGTCGTGAAGTTGCTGGAGCACGGCGAGTCGAAGGTGCTTGGGAACGACTAGGAGGAGCTCCGGAACGTCAGTACGAGCGCTACGACGGTATAAAGTTCCATGGCGCAAGGTGAACATTCGGAGGGACGGGTCATTGGGCGAGGAGCTTAGGCGTTCCATAAGTGTTCGAAGAACAAGATCTTTGCGCTGCTCCTCGCCAATATGGAGGAAGTCCGAGAGGGATCAAACACTGATGTCCGAGTCTGCGTCGGTATCATCCGGCCGGTCCACGGGATTGCGGGACAGGCAGTCAGCGTCCTTATGCAGGCGCCCTGACTTATACATAATAGAATATGTACGAGGTGTGACACACACACACACACACACAAAAAAACGAGTCTGGTCCAATAACTTATTGTACTTACTGAATAAGCTCTCTGTGACAATATCACCTTCAAAGTAGTGCCCCTCAGCATTCACACACTTCTGCATTCGGTGCTGCCATTGCTGGTAATACTTCTGGAACGAGCTTTTTGGAAGGCCCTTCAGGAGATTCTCCGTTTTTGCCTGAACCTCTTCAAATGAGGTAAAATGAGTTCCCTTTAAGCAAGATTTAACTTTGGGAAGTAAAACAAAGTCGCATGTAGCCAAATCAGGTGAATAAGGAGGATGCCCCATCACAGTAATGTTTTTGCTGGCCAGAAACTGCTTGACAGATGGGGCCTTGTGAGCGGGTGGATTGCCAAGGTGCAACAGCCATCCATCAGTCCACAACTGCGACCTTTTGTTCCTAATTTTTTCACGAAGTCTTTTTAGTTCTTCGATGTAGTAGTGTTGATTAACAGTTTGACCACTGGGAACCCACTCAATCATTAAATTCCAATAATGTCGAAGAAGACAAATAGAATTTTGATTTTGACATGCGTGCTTTTTTTGGGCCTTGGGGATCGTGGAGACTCCCACTGCATTGACTGGCGCTTACTTTCTGGGTCATAGGTAAAAATACAACTCTCATCACATGTTACAACAGATTCCAACAAATTTGGCTCGCTTGCAATGCGTTCTAACATGTCCACACACACGTCTTTACGTCACTGTTCTTGGTCAACGGACAGAACTTTTGGAACAACCTTCGCACAAATCTTCCTCATGTGTAATTCTTCCGTTAAAATGCGTCAAACAGCTTCCTTATCCCAGTGAACCAACACCGCTACAGCAGGAATGCTTAATCTTTGGTCCCCACTGATCACATGACGAACTTTGGCAATGTTTTGGTCTGTAATCACTGACCTTGGGCGCCCAGCACGTTCATCATCTTCCACACTGTTCCTTCCCTCTGAAAACCGCTTATGCCATCCAAACACACGTGCACGAGACAAAGTTACATCTCCATAAGCCTCGGTTATTATTTGAAATGTTTCCGAGCTTAATTTTTTAAGTTTCACACGAAACTTGCTGTTGATTTGCTGTTCGGTTTTTACATCAGACATTTTTCCGGCAGAATGCAGTTGCACATGTTCACACATTGACGCAACACTCCGAACTGGCGTGATCGACTCCGTCGAAACTGGAGTCATGAATAGAGGAGGTGTGTGAGGATTACGTCAGCAAAACAGTTGTTGCCAACTCCACTCTATTTTCAAGCTACACACGTCCAGTTGGGTCCTTCAAAGAGGAGAGCCAGCAAAGGGCGTGATGATCGTTTACGACGCGGAAGCTCCGGCCGAAAAGGTACGGTTGAAATTTCGCGACCGCCCATACGAGCGCGAGACATTCTCTCTCAGTAACGGGGTAATTTCGCTCGGACGTGGAAAGAAGGCGGCTAGCGTAAGCGATGACACGGTCTTGGCCCTGTTGAAGCTGGGCGAGGACAGCGCCAATGCCATGACCACTTGCGTCAGTTCGTACTTCAGTGGGCGCAGAAGGATCAAAGTGTGACAGAATCGGGGAAGTTGTAAGTCTCTCAATCAGTGTAGAGAAAGCTTTCTCCTGTAGTGGTCCCCAAGAGGAAAATATGTCTTTCTTAAGAAGGTCAGTGAGAGGGTGAGCAATGTCGGCAAAAGTTTTTACAAATCGCCGGAAATAAGAGCAGAAGCCCAGAAACCTACGGACATCGTTTGTGGAACAAGGTACAGGAAAATTTCACACGGCGTGAACTTTCTGTGGGTCAGGTTGGATTCCGGCGGCGTTTACGAGATGGGCGCAGCGTTTTTATTTCATGGCGACCGAAATGGCACTTGGAGGAGTTTAGCTGAAGGCCAGCCCTGCGAAACACGGAGAGTATGGTTGTGAGGCGCTGCAGGTGGCTCTCAAAGTTCGGCGAAAACACAATCGCATCGTCGAGATAACAGAGACATGTAGACCACTTCAAGCCGCACAAGAGAGAGTCCATCATGCGTTCGAATGTAGCTGGCGCATTGCACAATCCAAAGGGCATGACTTTAAATTGGTACAGACCGTCCGGTGTGATGAAGGCGGTTTTCTCGCGGTCCATCTCATCGACGCTAATCTGCCAATAGCGAGAGCGGAGGTCAATTGATGAAAAGTATTGGGATCCGTGAAGGCAGTCAAGAGCGTCATCAATGCGAGGCAGGGGATAAACATCCTTCTTTGTTATCCTGTTGAGGTGACGGTAGTCAACGCAGAAGCGCCACGAGTTGTCTTTTTTCTTTACTAAGACAACCGGTGACGCCCACGGCTACTGGAAGGTTTAATGATGTCCTTGTCCATTATCCTGTCTACTTCTTTCTGTATGATGGCCCTTTCTGTTGCGGAAACACGATATGGCCGCCTATGAATGGGGCTGGCGTCACTAGTGTTGATGCGATGCGTGACAACAGATGTCTGGACAAGTGGACGGTCGTTCAAATCAAAGATGTCCCAATAGATGACAGGAGGTGACGGAGAGCTGTTGTTTGCTCGGAAGAAAGGTCAGGGGCTATCACCTTAGAAACATCGTCCGCAGGCGTCGAATACGAAGGAGTGGGTGACAAAGGTCCGTTGGTACTGAGGAATGATTCAGAGGTCAAAGAAGAAATCTCAAATCCTTCCAAAGGAGTGATATGCGCTATGGCGATACCGTGTGGCAGCACTTGCGACGAAAATCCAAAATTGAGGATGGGCACGCGAGCGCAGTTTTCGTGGATCTGGATTAGGGTGCACGGTAGGGCAATATTGCGCGACAAAACCACGTCAGTGAGGGGCGACACGACGTACTCGCCATCAGGTACGGGAGGACAGGGCGTTAGGAGGACATTTGCAGCCGCCTGTGGAGACAGCCTTGCAAACTCAGCTGAACATAAGCGGTGTGAAGCGCAAGTTGTTGCGTCGGCAGAAAGCGGTAGATCCAACTGGACAACACATGTGGAGCAGTCAATTTGGGCAGAGTGTTTCGAAAGGAAGTCGAGGCCGAGAATTAGGTCGTGCGGACAGTGTTCAAGGACGATAAATAGAACAATGGTGTAATGGCCCCAATGGTCACACGTGCCGTGTACATTTCAAGGACAGGTGAAGTACTCCCGTCAGCGACTCGCACAGTGCACGATATGGCGGGTGTCAAAACCTTTTTGAGCCGTCGGCGGAGGGCAGCGCTCATAACTGAAAGCTGCGCTCCTGTATCAACGAGCGATCTAACAGGAACGCCATCAAGTTCGATGTCCAGTAGGTTCCCACAGGTAGGCAGGGTCAACAGAGGATTTGTGAACCGGGTCGGAGTTGCAGCTTCACCTCCGGGAGCTGCACCGCCTAGTTTCCCGAAGCGAATCGACCAGTTGCAGAAGGGGACGAAGAGCGGTGAACGAGAGGCGAACGGGACCTACGACCTTGCGGAGACGGGGAGCGGCTGGATCTTGGTGGAGCACTGTCGGCGTTGATGTTCCTAGTCGGCGTATAGGGCGAGAAAGTACGAATGCCTGGCACTTGGCGGTAGTGTCTCGGAGACGACCACCGAGGAGGCGAAGACCAGTGGTTGCGGAAATGACGGGCGATGTGTCGAATACCGGAACAATTAAAATAGATGGGTTTGTCATCCGCTGTGCGCCAGTCAGCTGGGTTGCGACGGAGTGGCGGAAAGCTTTGCGTCTGGGAGCGAGTGGCCGGAGAAATCTGGCAGGTGTTCGTATGGCGGACCGAGCAGAGAGATGGAATGCCAAAACTTGCTATTTCCTCTCGAACGACCGCTTGTACAAGGGAGATAGCGGGCACGCTTTCCCGACAGTCGGAACTAACTGGAGCCGGAGCCATGGCCTCAAGCTCACGGCGAACGATGCGCGTTATATCTTCCGCTCCTGTCGGCTGAACAAACCGCGGACATGCAATTAGTCCCTGTGTAAGTCCCTGTGTTAGTTAGTCCTGTGTTAGTCCTGTGTTAGTTAGTCCCTGTGTCCCTGTCCAAGATGTGTAAGAAGATGTCACGGCGGTATTGGGCAATCGGTCGAAAGTTTGCGCGATGCGGCGGCCCTTCGCTTGATCGAAGCGCCGGCAGTCCTTTATAATTGCACCCACAGTGGCACAATCCTTACACATAAGGACATTGAATGCATCGTCTGCAATACCTTATAGTATGTGACCAATCTTGTCTGCATCGGTCATGCTGTTATCAGCCTTGCGACAGAGGGCCAGCACATCATGTATGTACACGACATAGGATTCTGTGGACGTCTGAGCGCGGCACGCAAGTTCTTTTTTTGCTTCCAGCTGACGACCGACAGGGCTGCCAAACAAGTCTCGCAGTTTTTCTTTGCAGACATCCCAGCTCGTTAGGTCAGTTTCATGTGTCTCGTGCCATTGCTTCGCAGTTCCTCCCAGATAAATTATCACGTTTGCTAGCATCACTGTTTATCCCACCTGTTCTTGTCGCATACTCGCTCGTACACCGTAAGCCTGTCCTCGACGTCGGCGTTGTCCGTGCCGCAAAATGTCCCCGAGTCCCGCGGATGAATGAGGATGACCATTGGCACGGGCTGCTGAGGCGTTTTCGCTTGCGTCGGTTGATTTGCCATTGTGGCGGCAGGTAGGTGACGTCCGCTGCGAAGTTCCGTGATTGTACCCCACACCTTCCACCAAAATGTTGCAGGAAGAAAGGAGGCCCACTAGTGTAAAATATAGTTTATTTACAACTCGTGTATATGGCGTTCAGGCAACTGCCAGACTTCGTCTTTCTCTCGTCTAAATCAACTTCTTCCCTTCACCGTAACAATATTATTACCTTTATTCATAAAAAACAAGTGGTACAAAGTGCCAAGGCATTAGGAAAGAAGTTGCTACAAAAGCAACTTGACTAGTCCTAATAACCAGAAGGTCCAAAAGGCAGCAGACAGCAAGGAGTGAGAAAAAAAAGGAGAAAAAGAAAGGAAAGAGGAACAACAAAAATGGAGAAAGGAAAGAGAGTAATGGCATGTAGTACATAGATCTCACTTAAACAATTTGCTTCACACATGAAACAGCTCGAGAAAAACAAACAATATGGATATGTAGATACACAAAACTCTTTAAAAAAAACATGAGGTACAAGGTTAAACCCAATTCTTGGGGCAACAGAAATTATACAGTTCTCTGCCAGAACAATTAGGTACATCGATGGACGCAAATCTGAGATTATTCAGTAGAGTGGGGAGAGTGTAACAAGTCATTTGGTTACCATAGGTTGAACGCACATGTGGCACATGCTAGTATTCCGGGAACCTGGTGTTATAACATGGGATGTTGTGTTTTAATCTAGCCAGAGATGAAACAAGGCCTAAATTCTGTTTGGTTTCTTTTAGGTATCCAAGAGCAAGGTGGTAGGTAAACATATCACTGACTTTATATACCCGAAGTTTTTTAAATAGGAGCTCAGATGGGGAGTCAAAGTGCATATCACTAATTAAGCGAGCAATTTTCTTTTGTATTACAAGCAAACGGTTAATATTTGTAACAGGTGTGGTGCCCCAAATAAGGCAGCAATAATGAAGGTGGCTCGCAAAAAAAAGCATTATAAATTAACATTTTAATCTTCCGAGGCATTTAGCGAATAGAGAAAACACGTCCAGTAATTTGGGAGAGTTTGACTGCAAAAAAATCAATATGATCGCTCCAGGTCATGTTTTCATCAAAAAAGACCCCGAGTGTTTTAACAGAAGGGACGAGTTCAATTTTAGAAGACCCTAACACCACGTTCCTACAAAGACAGGTATTCTTATTCTTCGGTTGAAAAAGGCTGCCTTGTTTTTTCAGCGTTAATCTTGAGACCATTTTCTAGAGACCATAAATATATTTTTTCCAAACAAGAGTTAGCCACTCACACTAGCTCCGAAGCATCATTGGACGAAAACAGGACAGTAGTGTCGTCGGCATAGTTTATGAATTTGGCATCGGGATAAATATTAACGAGATCATTGAGGTAAAGATTAAACAGAAGAGGCCCAAGGATACTGCCCTGGGGAACACCTGCCGTAACACAAGAAATTTTGGAGGATTCGTTGTTAATGAACACATATTGTCATCTATGCTGCAAGTATGACCGAAATAATTTTAAGGCGACACCGCGGATACCATAGTAGATCGGTTTATCTAATAATAATTCATGACTGATGGAGTCGAATGCCTTTATACTAAAGTCAAAAAATACCCTTAAAGTAAGCTGGCAGTCCTCAAAATTTAGTAAAAAATAGAAAGTGAAATTGGATCACCCTATAACAACAGCGATAGAAGTAGCCTGCTTTTCTTTAAAATTTCATGTATCTCTCCTACACTCTTAATTTTTTCGCTACCATCTTTCTTGCAGTCTGTTGTAAGCAACGCGTGTACGGTTGCAATACGAGGCATGCGTCAGAACGTGTGTCGCTGAAGCATGCACTGACCGCATGGTCATCTTGGCGATGTAGCAGAGCAGTATGTCCTGCCAGTCGTATGTGCGGAAGTAGTAGACAATCATGTAGGCCGTGAACGTCGCACATATGAACGTGGTCAGCGTTGCAGTCCAGTCGAATAACACCGCCCAGTACCTGCACAACGGCGCCGGTAATCACTGAACGCTGGGCGGCTCGCATTGATTTGCTTCAGGCGTTGCATAGTTTAGGTGAGATATCACGGCAAATCCTTGCTGCTAAGCACTGTGCGCTGGGCGGCTCGCATTGATTTGCTTCAGGCCTTGCATAGTTTAGGTGAGATATCACGGCAAATCCTTGCTGCAAGCTGGAGCACAAAAGAAAATCTGCACTAAAATATCCCAGAACGGCTAGGAGTGTGTAATGCTAATGTTTATACCTGGACTGTGGTGCAGGCTAGCAGTTATACCTCGCAATATTGAGCTCGCCGATCTCTCGGTTCTTTGAAGGCCCCACTCATTTTATGAGATTTTAATCTAAACAGGGTTTCTATAGCGTTCTCGCTTTAAGGGCGAGATCATGGTACTTACAAAGTAACGGCACCTTTATTACACTTGTTTCCAGAGCATAAAAATTTCTAGAGCATATGTGCTATGAAATGCACTACATTTAAGCCAAATATCTCATGTGTACGGTCTATAGTTTTTGATATACGAATATATATTTAATAATAATAATAATAATAATAATAATAATAATAATAATAATAATAATAATAATAATAATAATAATAATAATAATAATAATAATAATAATTGTAATGTAGAAGTCTTTTGTAACTGCTGGGGCAACATAGTGATGTGAGATTTCAATACAGTAAGCTAATAATATTATACAGAGAAATGACAGTGAAAAGTTATCGACGTTCGTTCCAATTACCCCTTTAACATTATTGGACATTTGTAGTTCCTGTCATGAGTAAATAATGCGTCAATTGCTCCCCGCGATAAATTCTGAAAATCCATGTTCTAGTCTTTCCGCGGCCATGCCGTGGAAGTGACTCTAACAATGCCATTCAAATCGAATAAGCAGGTTTTGTGAAGAAATGCACTAAAAAAATACCATGAACGTAAAAAATCAACACTAGTCATTTCTCTGCTCGTAAGAATACACTTGGCTCCCTATGGCAGTTCTTGGAATCCCTGATTAGTAAAAACGAAGGTGAAGAAATATAAGAGCAAATAAGAAAGTAACTGCTCAGAAGCGGTTGGAATCGCCGACATTCTGCGGAAGTTTCCAAGCCACGATGCGATTTTTCATTACAGCGTGAGCAAACGCCGCGGTGCGCGAAGAGCTGCATATCTTAAACAAAAGAACGGACGATAATGAAATTGGGTCATTTCAGATTTATCATCCGATTCCTGTCGTCAAGCCCTCGTCGCGGCATCCTTGTCATGCAGTCGTCTCACAGCCATCATTATGCAGTTGTCTGTAAACGCTGGTCGTCATCCCGCTCTACTCACGCATTCGTCACCAGGCTATCATCGCTATACGATATTCATCCTTTCTAAACCTTCGTCCCATTGTCATTCCGTCGTGGTCGTAAAGCCTTCGGTTAGGCCGTTGTATGTTCAGAAAGACGGCGAGTGCTCGAGCACTGTTGGAGAGGAAGGCAGTTGTTTAGGGAGGAAATGCATCATGTAGACGAGGAAAATATATTTTATTAATTTTACGGGGATTTTCAAGGGACACTAAAGCGAAACAATAAATCAGTATCAGTATCAGTATTTGAATTTCACGCCGAAACCCCAGCTCCGGTACGTCAGCGTGACGTCAGGGATTCCAAAGTATGTCTTCGCATTTGGCCGCGTTCGCTGAATAAAGGTTCCCGAAACTTGCCACGTTTAATATTTGGTTCCTTTAGAACACAATGTAGTCTATCTGTACCGCTATATATGATTAGTAGGCCCTAGAAGATGCCATCAAAATCCAAGACGTAACAGCCCCCAGGTGCGGGAACTTAAGTAGGCGTCGCCACGCGTATTTCGTTATTGCGCTTTTTCTGACTTACCAAACGTGTTATCGCTGTAAGAGTGGGGTTTTCGGTGGTGTAAAACGGTAATTTACTGACGCAGAAGAAATCATTTTTCACTTTAGTGTCCCTTTAATTCTCACTGCCCTTTTCTACATGTGACGATGCCGATGGTATGAGGATGAGCGTGTAACGAGAACCGTAGTACAACGATGGCGTGGAGGCCACTGACTGAGCGAGAGTCGAATGATGGCGATGGTGACAAATGACATGACAACGACTTAATGACGGCAATGGCACGACGACGGCACAAAAGCAACCAGGAAGAGAGCACACCTGGCCGTCGGAATGGCGTTCGCCACCTGGGGATTTCGGAGAGCGACTCGCGCGAGTGTCATCGCCTCTAAGAGACGTCGTGCGCGTTAAAGCGATGCCGAGGGGGCGGATACTTAACGCAAAGGTGCACCCTCCTTAGGTGTCCACTGTTCTCACCAACGAGTAAACACGAGCGCGGGCACAAAAATTGCGCATGTCTCCACTGCTCTTGAGAACTGATGAAAACGCCAGCCTTACAGTGGTGGTGCTCACGGCATCCTGTGGCGGTGGGCTCGGAAAGAAAGGTAACACTGAGCGGTGACCTGTAGAAACCAATAATTCTAGTCCTCGTGTGGAGGTAAAATGCTCCGCCAATTCTAAGAGCCATGAAGAAGTTTTAGGAAAGACTATATATATATATACGGTCAAGCTCCGGACCAACGAACAACTCAGGGGAAAAAACTGCCAATTACGTCGACATCCTGCATTGTGGTAGGAAAAGCATATTCAACGAGAATATCCCACTGTTGCGGAAAATAATTAAGGCCGCAACAATTTTCGATTGTTAGTCTGTTGAAATTTTTTTGTTGAGAAAAGAATAGCAGAAGTACCTCCTCGTTGCAAAGACGCAGTGTTGCGAACAGGCACCGTTGAACGTAGACAATGTTACGCATAACCCAACCTAAGACCCACATTATGCATCATTATAACTCGAAGGAACATTTATAAAAGCACCATTTTTTTCCCTTTTAGAGATCACCATACTTGCCCTTTTAAAGATAACCATACTTGCACTAATAATGACAACATACCTTAAGCAATTGTACTGTGCCCTCAAAAACATAATACGAGGCATACAAAAATTAGGGAAATGACTGCGCTCATTCAGAGCGAAGTTCATTATAGCAACCGCTAACTGCACTGCCAGGTCTAATGTTACAAAATGCTAAAGTCGAAAGTATATTGCCGGCGCATAGTGAAATACTGTATTCACCAAAAATACGTACAACATGCATACTTTAGTGGCTCTTGTCGGTATTTGCGGTAGAAGGATGTATTTACATAAAACATTTACACATGGACATTTGTGAAAGGTGTGCTTGAAGTTTAGTTGGCTCTAGTAGTGCGACATTAGGTCTCTGTCAGAGAGCGCTATGATTATGACAATTTCCATAAAGAAATAACACTTTCCCGTTGTATTGGGGGTAAACAAAACACTGCCGCTGTATGAGTTAGGAATCTAGACCCGTATTCACAAAAAGCGAGAGGTCCGCAAAACTAAAAAAAAAATCAGATATCGAAACGAATATTATTCGATTTTATTCGGTCCTCAAAACGAGTAGTCATTTTTCAATGACGTCCTTAAGTCAAATAGTAATCACTTGAAAAATCCGAATATTTCTAGAGAAGCTTTCGAATACTTTATGCCATCTAATGTATGTGCGATCAAGCATAAAATTCAAGCAAAAATGTCATCTGTTTTGGGGAGAACACAACGTCTAATGGATGTTGCTCAAGTCTTAGAGCTCGAGAGGTGAGCAAAACAATCATTAACAATAAAATTTTGTTGAGAGTTGGCATTCTGAAGTGTGTATTCTATCGTACTCCTTATGGAGGCAGCATCAACGTATGCTCGTTAGTACGCGGGAAGATCATTTGTTAAGTTTTCCGGAATTTTTAAACAGTGCTGGGGCAGATGGCGTAACACTTGTTCTTGAACTGGATTTTGAACGAGGCGGATATTACTAGCACGAAAAATGAAACTACATATCGACTTGTTCACCAAAATTCCATAATTGCATGACTTCTTAAATAATTACTTTATGGCACATATTGCGACTTGCGAGTTTGCAAGACGTATGCACATGCAATGAATCTCCAGGATGACACCAGTTTCTAGATGCCATTTCCCAAAGTGCGGAACAAGATATCGGTACGTTCCATTTACTTTTGTGCTCCAATGGAAAAAAGAGGGTTTAGACAAAAAGTAAGTCGAACAACAGTTTATATTTACGGCGAATATGGGAGCGCATATAACCAAACTAGTGTCATTCTGGAAATTCACTCTAGGCGGACATGCCTTGCAACCTCCCCTGCTCTAATTATTAAATTGAAATATTCCCTGTAAAGTAATTCATTGGGGAGTTAATTAGTAAGCTCTTTTAGTTAGTAGAATATGTGTTTTGATTTCTTGTGAAAGTAATGTCCGCTTCTCTGAATAAATCAACAAGGACCAGTAACTATGTTATTTGGGACAGGCGATCTAAAAGAATATTTGGGAAATTAAAAATGATCACCCCGTATATAAGAATATGTTTCATTGTAACCTACCTTAGATTACCAATAAGTAATCGCATAATAAGCATAATCTACCACGAACATTCGAACAAGGGAAAATGTGCTTTATTTTCGCCATAACCGCAGACCTCGCGTATACCTGGTTTGGTTGCGAAGGTACACTCAGAGTTTATTGGCCCACAAGAATAATTGTATAGCCTTTATACGGTAATGTGGTATAAAGGTTATAAAAAGGGATAGGGTTCTTCAGAAAGGCTGGACAACGTTTTTGTTAAAAGGACGTATCTCTTGGCGAAGATAGGTCCTCTTATCGGAACATTGGGCAGGCTTTCTCTGGCACCTTATTCACGTTTATAGCATTTATATGATGTGTGCTACTCCATCTGCCAACCGCATTTTAGAGCGCAGCTCTTTGGCGTCCGTTCCTGGGTTTCGCGTCGTCGTCGTCGTCGGCGTCGTCGTCGGCGTCGGCGTTGTCGGCGTTGTCGTCGGCCTCGTAACCAGCTCGCCTCCGCCGCCGCGCTCCGCCGCCGCGCATGCGCCGCTGCTCCGCCGCCGCGCATGCGCGCTGTCGGCTCTCCGGGCGAGGGAGGATGATGGAAGGGAGGAGGAGAGACTGTGGAGGAGGGCTGGCTACACAAATGGCTCTTTGGCGTCCGTTCCTGGGTTTCGCGTTGTCGTCGGCCTCGTAACCAGCTCCGCCCCCCTTTCATCCCCCCAGCGCTAGCAGCGACCGACTGATACCGCTTTCGTGAGTCCGCTACCGCACTCACGAAAGACGTCGTGCACTTCCTGCAACTCGCATTAACCGTCCATCGATCCACACCGATGTTAGTAGTGGGGGACTTTAATGTTGACATAAAGACAAACAGCAATTTCCTAACACTTATGCGGGAGAACATCCCGTTCCTCTCGCTCGTAACGCGTCCCACGGCTGTGACAACCTCGCGAGGCACTTGTATAGATCTCGTCTTTGAGAATCAAGCATTGGTGTACCAAGTCGAACATATATCAGTCTATTTCTCCGACCACAAAGCTTCCTTCATGACTGTCAAGAACTGTTAATGGAGTCTTTGTTAAAGGAATACGTGTGAAAAATAAAAAAAAAATTCTGTGATAGCGCATACATGTGTTGCTCGATTTTTTTGCCTCAATCTATCGAAAAGGTGAAACAGCTTATTTGCTGCGCTCAAATTTCGCATTAGGAAGTAACGTAATCGTCGGTAATTTTTTGATATTGGATCTTTATGCGATAATGCATAACGCAGCAAGGTCCGAAGAGCCCATAGATTGCGAACAAACTGCTCAGTTCTTCGCACGATATAAAATCAGTTTTGTGAATAGCATGGCATAAAATTTTGTTCGTACTGTTAGGGGCCGAATGGCTAGATTCCTGTGTGCAGAAGATCTGCGGGAATAGGAGAGGACTGCGAAGACGAAGTATTATATGAAATTATAGCCTCTGTAATAATCTGGTGTTAACATTTGTGATGTGCGAATTTACAATAATATTGGTGCGAAGGCTGTACATTATTAGCAAATTATTCGAAATATATTTGATATTTCAGTCGACTCGCTGATAAGTTTATTTGATTCGTATTCAATTTGGCGTAAAACGCTGCTATTCGTGCACAGCATACGAAAAGATCTCACGCTAGAAAAGTTTGTAAGTTTGAGTTCCAACATTTTTGCTGCTTAGTATATCATTCGCGTAGGCAAGTGATGAATCACAAAGGGCATTTATGAACGAGACGCGTTGTGAATTCAGTCCCGAACTTTAATTTAGATGAAACTATTCTACAAAAGACCAGCAACACGAATCAGAAGGATAGCGGCGAATGCAGTCAATCGAAGATAAGAGTTGGAAATGGAAGATGCAGGAAGTCCGTTGCTATGCTAATGCATTAGTCACCGTACATACAGGAGTAATCAATGGTTCTCACGCACGCTCCTGAATTCATCACCATGGGGGATTGAAATGAATTTCATCATACGTATGAAACGAGGCCTTCAATACCGCCATATTTTTGCGCAGGTAGCACGGCGTAAATATGCGCGTTACATGGTTTCCGTTATCTCCAGCAGGGCAGTTATGTTGTTTAGTACAGCGGAATCTGCGAACATGGGAACAATTGGGCATGTGTGACGTGTGGGCATGTGTGAATTGCCACTATGAAACCAAAGACAACGTCCCAGATGTTTTGAATGCGAGTGCTCACCTTGTACTACACGGTAATAGCATAAGTGACAATGAGGCAAAAGCCGACACCGTTGAAAAAGAAGTCGTTAGCGAGAAAACAAGTCCTGCACACTCACGACTCAAGCGAGCTTTCAAGCTCTGAGCAGGAGATGAGTCGGTCCGACGTGACCACCATGGTGTAGACGATGACGCCGGTGACTCCCGAGCTGTGGACCGACTCGAGCAGGAAAAAGGTGAGGTAGGTGCCGCACATGACCACCACGATGACCGAGTCGGTGCCGTAGGAGACTATTTTCAGCACACGCATCGTGGCAGCACCAAGGGTACAGCCCACAATCACCGCCACCAGCTGGTTTTGAACCGGGAACATAAGGATGTCGTTGTACTCTGCAAGGATCCATGGCGGCATCTGCATCTATGGCTTGAACAGTGTGGGGAACGCAATAATCAAAAGCTGGGCGTCTTGGTTTGGTAATGTGGAAGTGGTGACGTGGTAAAAGGAAGAGGACATGATCAAAACCGCCGAATTAGGACAGTAAACTTATTCGAATTGAAATGAATATACAAATCCAATAGGCGTGCTCCCAATACCCGAGCACAAGTCTTAGCTAGACTGCTATTCAAGATAAGGAAGACTAAGGAAGATAAGGAAGAGGGTTCACAATAGTTACTGACGCAATTAACCACGCTGATTACATTTGCAACTGAACAGTTAGCGCCAGCAAACATCTTATTCTAAAATGATACTGTGGCGTTCTACAACACCATGTTACACGGCTTCAGCACCATTTGCATGCGTTATGTTTGAGTCGTGTTGACCTGCAAATTTTCTTTCATTACTCCACGTTTTCAGACGTCCCGATCTTGCTTCAAACAAAGGGTGTGTTGCTCTTTTGAATTATCATGAAAGTTATCCGCGTTAATTTTTTTCATATAGTTTCTCTTCCCTCGCGCCTGTACAAGTGCCTGTTTCCGCAACTGTGACTTCACGTTTGCTGCTATGTATTTACGCTGATGTCTGCCACGTTAGCGTACTACTTATTTTCTTGCACAGCTACGAACCAGAACCTCAGCATGCGAAATGTGAAAGAAGCATAGTTTTAAGGGAAAAGCTTCTCTCGCTCTGTGTTTTCCATATATATAAAGATAGAAGCAACCAACTGAAGCATCCAAAAAGAAATAAATTTTAGGCGTGGTGCAGGGCAAACGATGCATATGCAGTATGCTTGCTTATTTTCGCAACGAACGCTCTGCTGAATTCTCTGAAGGATTGCACGCGGTGTTTGAAGAATGAAATGAAATCGTTGGAGTTAACGTGCTAAAGCCACATTTCCTAGTAGGGTGAACTCAAAATAATTTCGTTGACCTATAGAGGAAACTTGATGGACAGGTGACTGACCGGATGTGATGAGAAAGAGCATTCCATTTGGAGGCTGAGCGTGTGAGAAAAATGCTACAGTGCCGAGATTGTCGGTGTGAGGGTTCATGTGCATTGCTGGTGCGATGAGGAGATATGGGTGCTGGATGGGGGGAAAGGGGGGGGGGGGGGTTACCGAGAGAGCTTCAAAGAAACTTGTCGAACTGAGACTATGTAAGAATACGATGGCGAAGAGGAAGACTGGATAAACGTGATTCTGCCTTTAATAAGGACGTGCGAACATGGCATTCATGCATTCCACTAATTGATATATATGGGATGAATGAATCTAGCGGCGAGGTTTTTTATCTCTTCTAGAGCGCTGGAGAGGTGAGGTTGGTGTGGGCTCCAAATGGCGGATGTAAAATTAAGCTTCATTCTAATTAGTGGTTTAAAGTTTCGCATGTTCGGGGGCATAACGTAAGTTGCGCTTCAAGAAACGTAGCGTTTTATTGACAGATTAGATGGTGTTAGTAATATGTGTACAGCAAGATAGGTGATCACACACCGCGACACCCAAGTATTTGAATGAGTTGACGGCTTCTGCAGGAACGTCAGGAATTTAGTACGAAAAATAAAGGGGATTAGAATGGTGGGAGGAAGATATAGATTGATACTTTTTAGGGCTGAGTGCCATTAATCAGTGGTAGCGCCAATTTCGTGCGTAGTTATCGTCAGCCTGTAGAGATTGTTGGTGAGAGGCGACACGATAGGTGACGCAGTCGTTAGCGGGCATTTAGGTGGGGCAGGAAACATGTGTAGCCAGGTTCTTGGTATACGGGGTGTCCCCCGTAAATTGAGCGAAACCTTAAATATGCAAAAGCCATCTAGCTCTACAGAACCAAGGTAATGTTGTTCGCCGTCGCTTGGAGGTACTCGGAGGGGTTTTTGCATTCCGCCAAAATACCTAACTAATCAACTTCTCAAATATTGTAATTAGATGAAACGTATCAATGAAAAAAATTGTAGGGCAACATGATAAACTTCCAACATAGCTTTCGGTTGTTCAATACGTGCTACATAAATGCGGCTTTACAGGCATGAAGGAAGCCTTCGAATACACGTAAAGTGCCTCGAGCGGCCAGTCGCGCGACAATTTCCCGTGAATGCAGCTTTCTCTCATGCTTGAAAAAAAAAAGATAGTGTTTTGTGGCGCGTATTGGAGCATCACAAAACTGTACCGGGAGTTTTTTTCCGTTGCCATACAATTTTCTCATTAACACTTTTCAACGAATGGTATTATTTGAGGTTATTTAAATAATTACGACTCATTATGCTATTAGGCGAAGCGCAAGATATCTCGAAATGGCGGCAAACATTGCGTTGTTCTGTCCAGCTGCGTGGGATTTGAATAATTATAATGTTTCGCTCAAGTTACGTGGGACTCCCGGTGTATCAAGAACAGAAAGGGCCTGAGGACGGATCCTTGCGGCATACTTGACGTTGTATGGGGAGCTATTTAAAGTAGTGGTTGTTGATAAAAGTGATTTGGGAACGGGTATTCGGGACTTCTTTGATGCATGGAAGAATGTCGGACGTATGGTCAAGCGACATCGTTTTAGCATGAGTCGTTGATGCGGCAGTTTATCAAATGCCTTTGCAAAGTCCCAAAGATAGCGTACGGCTGCAGATTACGATCGAGATTAGTGTGTAAGTCAAAAAGGAAGGTGGCCACCTGAGTTTCGCATGACAAACCCCTTGCGAAATCCTTGCTGTGATTAACTAAATCCCTGGATCGGGCCTAGCAAATTCATAATGTGAGAGCAAATGGTGTGTTTCTTTGTCTTTAAAGGGACGCTTGTGAATACATGGGATGGTACTTCAATGGTTAGTTAATAACGGGAAAAATCAGACATCTACCTTTTTGTAGCATTTGCTACAAAGGAAACCCATACGGGTTCCTGGAAAGAAAAGCCTCACAGTTGAAGAAATATTTGTCCTGGTCCGGGACTCTGACCCGGGACCACCGCCTTTCCGGGGCAGCCGCTCTAGCGTCTGAGCTAACCAGGCGGCTAGCAGATGGCAGAGTGAAGTCGAATTTGTCAGCAACTCGAAGCAAAAGCCAAGAGTGGGGCGTAATAGTAATAGACGTAATAGACTTAACAGACGTAATAGTTAGTCTTTGTTACGGGTTTTCTAGACGGGAACGACCCTTCCCACTTTCTAATTCTCACGCATGCTGGTGGCAAGAGATTCAGTGTAACAAGCATAGATAAGTAGCTGAAATGCATTTGGTATTTTTTCGAAACATTTAGGTAGTATATTTTATACCAGCTGAGGATGACAGTTTAATATTTTGAATCTGGGATGATAAATGGCCGAGACAGTGTACAAATAAAATTTTGTTGTTTCGACGGGATAGAATAAATAAGAACGTGGCGCATAACTTTCGACAGCAAAAAAAAACAGATGAAAAAGTAATAGTAAAGATTTCAGCACATTCAGCGTTCGCCAACACCTTATTAGATTCATTAGTGGGATTAGATATCCCCCAAAACTTCCTATGGTTTTGTTCTAGCATATTATGTAAGGCCACGTGAAAGAACGTTTATTTAGCGCGACGGATGGCTGCCAAGGAAGCACTCTCAGACGCATAGTATTTTTCGCACGCGTGCGCGTTGCCTTTCAACTTTGCTGCGCATAAAACATGTTTATTTTTATTTTCCAACCCTTTATATGACTTTGAGAACTATGGCTTTTGTGAGGTAGCCCGGAAAGTAGCTTTAGGAAAGTACTTTTTTACTAGCTCGTCTATTTTGTTCTTGTTGAGTATACAACCATCATTAACGCATTGTTTCTAGAATTTAGTTTGAAAGAGTGAGAGGAAGGTAATTAGCTGGTTTTTAATGGCTTCACAATCGCATTTATCATAGAGACAAATAGACTTTCTTGAGGTCTGATGCGGCGCCATCTTGTAGCCAAATATAGCGTGAATAACCTTAATATTTGGGGTTTTACGTGCCAAAACCACTTTCTGATTATGAGGCATGCCGTAGTGGAGGACTCCGGAAATTTTGACCACCTGGGGTTCTTTAACGTGCACCTAAATCTAAGCACACGGGTGTTTTCGCATTTCGCCCCCATCGAAATGCGGCCGCCGTGGCCGGGATAGCGTGAATAACCTTGTGGATGCCGATTTTATTTAGACAAGTCATCGATGAGAGGTTTTAGGAATTGTTTATAAGCATTAAATTCCAAGATTTTTTCCGATTACTGTGTAAAGCGTGTTGGTTCAGGTACTAATTGCACTAGGTAAAAAATTAAGGCAAACGTCAACACATTAATTGCGTTAGTGTTACTCAGTACGAAAATCTGGTTACACAAGTTAAAGCTCGGAAACCTAAAATCAGTAAAGCGAAGCATATGTGCATTATAGCGCGCTGTATGAAACTGGCTCCGAATATTAGTTTATTGCGAGGTCTAAGGTAGTTTTTAGAACACGCCCAACAAGACCCTTTCTGGTTTTCTGCAGTTTCTTGGTCTTCAGCGACATAAGAGCCATAATATTTTTCAAGTGGTCGGTTTGCAGCGATGAGAACGGCTGCCCATAGGGAGCCTTTGCGGTCGTTAAGACAGATTATAGCCCGACAAATCTGCTAAAACTTCAACTTCATTTGCATCATTAGTGAGCCATTGTTTTGCTAGTGTCAGTGCATTACTTGTGGATTACGAGACAAGATTAGACACGAGCTCTCGCTTGGGCAAGAAGCTGCTCACGATAGAACGAATGACGGTAAGAGAAAGCCCATTCCCAGCGGTGGCATTCGCACGACAGTGCGCTTTGGGATCACGAGGTGATTGCTAGGCGACTTCCTTTACTGGTTGTGACGATGCATCAAATGCATAACCGTTTGAACCATTGAAAGGTGTCTTCCATCGCAAGGAAAATGGCACAGATATGCTGCGGACAGATATAGGAAAGATCTTCACCAATGGTGTAGCGAGTTTCCTTGAGCTTACTACCATGACAAATAATTGCTGTCCTAGTTTTGTGAAAAGCAAGCTCAACTATGATGGGTCGGCATCGGTTCGTACTGTACTTACGAAGACGATGAGGTAGAGGTGAATGATTACCTGTTCTGATTCAGCGAATGTTTTTTTGTGTTAATACCAGAAACGCCGCAAAATGTTGGGTGATATCTGCGTGAATAGAAAGTTTTAGAGTAGCGTTCGTCACCTGACGTGCGTTAAAAACGCAAGCAGCTTTGCGCGATGTTACGGCGCGCCTCCCCTCAAGACATTTAGCTTAACGCACAGGAAGGCAAACGTAAGGAAGATGATAGAATACAGGGTACCGTCTGGTGCCTCGTGTCAAAAGTATCCAAGTAAAGACAATCCATTAGCAACTATCCTGCGATGTTCCTGCGTGGGTGCGTCTGGTTAGGCCTACGGACGCCTAAATCGCCGAATGATCCCAGAAGTTGGGCAAGCTATGCGCTTATGATGAACTTTTCGGGCGTGTACAGAGGTAGCGAAAGCGCATTTCAATAGTTACTGGGGATGAAATAGAACGAGAGCGTAGCCATTGCGAGAATTCACGTTCAAGCGGGAGCCATGGGTGCCGCCATGTTCGACAACGCTGTCTTACCCTATGTATACAGAACGTACGTTAAACTTGACAAATAACCTAGGTTTCCATAGCGTCCGTGAACATCCGATAAAGAATAACATACCGAGCACGCGCAGTAAGGACAACGTTATTCGTTTATGTACGTAATGCCTTTAAGTTTGATTGCAAAAGCTATTATAAAGCTCTCTAGTGATTCTCGGCATCATCCGAACGGACCTCAAGTGCGCGAACCAAGCGAGACTGTGCGTTATCTATGAGCATGCTGTCTATTTCGCTCCGAATTGGTATAACGCTAGGGTAGTGCTTTCTATGTCGGTTAGGCATTTGCTAATAGCGGGAAAGTTCCTGAAATATAGTCTAACGTCAGAAATCGATAACTAATGGCTGGTCTGTGGTCATTTTCAATTCAGTTAGTGCCGCGGCAACATCAAGACCAGTCCTAGTTGGCGCATCACCGCATAATAACAGGGGCCTCCCCAACGATATCGATACAACCATTCTGGTATTCTATTCCACGGATATCGCGAGTGCTTCCTAAAATTGCCCGTACTTGCATTTTCGTGCAAAAAATTTTGCAGCGGTTTGATATAAACAAATGGTTGCCACAAGTTCCATCATCATCGTCATCAGCAGCAGCAGCATCATCATCAGACTGGTTACGCCCACTGCAGGGCAAAGACCTCTCCCATATTTCTCCAACAACCCCGGTCATGTACTAATTGTGGCCATGCCGTCCCTGCAAACTTCTTAATCTCATCCGCCCACCTAACTTTCTGCCGCCCCCTGCTATGCTTCCCTTCCCTTGGAATCCAGTCCGTAACCCTTAATGACCATCGGTTATCTTCCCTCCTCATTACATGTCCTGCCCATGCCCATTTATTTTTCTTGATTTCAACTAAGATGTCATTAATTCGCGTTTGTCCCCTCACCCAATCTGCTCTTTTCTTATCCCTCAACGTTACAGCTATCATTCTTCTTTCCATAGCTCTTTGCGTCGTCCTCAATTTGAGTAGAACCCTTTTCGTAAGCCTCCAGGTTTCTGCCCCGTAGGTGAGTACTGGTAAGACACAGCTATTATACACTTTTCTCTTGAGGGATAATGGCAACCTGCTGTTCATGATCTGAGAATGCCTGCCAGACGCACCCCAGCCCATTCTTATTCTTCTGATTATTTCCGTCTCATGATCCGGATCCGCAGTCGCTACCTGCCCTAAGTAGATGTATTCCCTTACGACTTCCAGTGCCTCGCTGCTAATTGTAAATTGCTGTTCTCTTCCGAGACTGTTAAACATTACTTTAGTTTGCTGCAGATTAATTTTTAGACCGACTCTTCTGCTTTGCCTCTCGAGGTCAGTGAGCATGCATTGCAGTTGGTCCCCTGAGTTACTAAGCAAGGCAATATCATCAGCGAATCGCAAGTTACTAAGGTATTCTCCATTAACTTTTATCCCCATTTCTTCCCAATCCAGGTATCTGAATACCTCCTGTAAACACGCTGTGAATAGCATTGGAGAGATTGTATCTCCCTGCCTGAATCCTTTCTTTATTAGGATTTTATTGCTTTCTTTAAGGAGGACTACGGTGGCTGTGGAGCCGCTATAGAGATCTTTCAGTATTTTTACATACGGCTCGTCTACACCCTGATTCCGTAATGCCTCCAAGACTGCTGAGGTTTCGACAGAATCAAACGCTTTCTCGTAATCAATGAAAGCTATATATAAGGGTTGGTTATATTCCGCACATTTCTCCATCACCTGATTGATAGTGTGAATATGATCTATTGTTGAGTAGCCTTTACGGAATCCTGCCTGGTCCTTTGCTTGACAGAAGTCTAAGGTGTTCCTGATTCTATTTGCGATTACCTTAGTAAATAGTTTGTAGGCAACTCCGTCACTCATAAATAAAAACTGACTTCTGTGCTGACGTTACTACAGCACATTGCTGGAGGGTATTCAACAGAACGTCCTAACGTCCAAATTTATAAAGTCAACTATAAAAATATTTGCCCGCATACAGTTTCTGCAGTTTGAAATTGTTCTTGAAAGATATTCAGACAAGGCAGAGGAATCGCAGGTAGATATTTGAGCGGATCGATCACGAGCAAAGGCGGGAAGCCGTAACATGCTGCCAGCATCGAAACAAGGCACTTGTCTCCTATTTGTCCGTGTGAAGAGAACGAGTCTCTGGTCAACACGCCGGCTCCAAGTTGAGACAAGCATTGCTCGCCCACTAAAAGCCATGCTTAGACTAAGTGATCTAAGCAGTTGACTTACGATATGCGTTTCCACTAAGAAAGCCAAAGACGGACCACGTCATGCCTGCGTTGAATAGGGCCTCTGACTGAATCATTGTGGCGACTACAGGATAGCGACCTGGAAGTAAAAAATAAATTCAGAGATGAACGTGATAATTTTTATGCCGGTATATATGCGCTTTTGCAAAGCAAAAGCAATAACAAAACAGAGGTTCATTCTAGCAAAACAAGCGGTTAAACAAGCTAACTCGTTAAATACGCTTCCTGCCGATACTGTGTTGGAAGCGGGAACATTGTAAAAACACGTTCTAGATCTGGACGCGTTTTCTTGGAAAGAAAGTAAGGGGAATTATATCGGTTACGAGTTCCATAAGATACTGTGTATGACAATGTTCTCATGTCTTCTCCTTAATTCAATTGGCATCCGATGGCCCACTTTTAAATGGGGCTTAGCATTTGTTAAAACAATGATGTCCTGGAGGTCTAAACCTGATAAAATTTGATCAATCGTGACCAAGGATATGAAATGTTGAGAGAAAAATTTTAGCTCCAAGCCAACTCGCATTTCCTTGTCAGGATGCAGGTAAAACGCCAAAATGCTTTTATAGGACAATCACTGGATACTGTGTATGCACTTTGTTGAGTTTGAGGGTACGTAAATTGTAGTGTCTCTAGAAATCAGAATTTCGTGTAGTGTCCGACTAATGGCAACTTAAAATAGTATTTATATGCGTCTATATAATAACATGCATCTGGTAGAACATACGAAGCGCACAAGTTGGGTATATAAAGTTATACCGTACGAGAAAAGATTAAAAAATACAAAAAAAGCTTGCAATGGTCCAGTTCACAAATTATTTTATATTATAGCCACTTTGCCCGCTTTAGATTTTTTATTTGGCATAGTTCACAAAATTTTGATATCGTTTCTTATGGCGAAAGCGTTAGGTACCCACGCTGGCGATGACCTTGGCGAAGCTGTGCCGCGACGAAAAACGGCCGCCGCAGCAAAGAGTAAAAAAAAAGAAATGACAAGAAATGCTCGAATTGGCATCACACTCGTCAGGGTAGTTCCTGTAAACAATGTAAATTACTGGCTTTGAAAAACGAAATTCGGTACATTTTGGCGTTGGAGTGAATCGAAGCCGGGCCCTCGGGTTGCGAGTTCGGCACGCTGCACTGAAGCCGCGACTGCCGCCCCCCCCCCCCCCCCCGCGGTTCTGGCGCACTAAAGGTTGCCGGCTCCCTTTCCAGTGCGTGCGCCATTGCGCAGTGCACGTGACGGTGCGTTGATGAGCGCGTTGATGACCTTTCGATGCCTACGAACTGCATAATGCTTCCGTATTCCCGAAAGTGAGCAGTTTAACGTCTCTGCCAAAGTTTAAGTTTACTAATTGCTATCGCGCCAGGTGTTACTGCGCCGAAAAGCGGTCGCGCGCGCTCTGAGCATTGACGTCACTGTCGGAGCAGCGGCGGCGGCGGCGGCGGCGAGCGCTGCAGGAGCGTCTGCGCTCCTGCGGCTGGCGAGGAGCGGCTGCGCAAGTACGGCACTGCAGCGGAAGCGCCTGACTCGGCTCCCGAGTGAGGAGGTCGCCTTAGGGACCGCACGTGTACTTCCCATTGCGGCTCGTTATGTGTTGCAAGAAGCCTAGCCCCGATCGTGTGACTTAATGCATTACCAATAAGCCTTACAAAGAAGTCCCACCCCGACTGTATTATTACATGTATTACCAAATGTGCAGCAGCCTTTCGCCTTCTCGTGAGTGTAACCCCTGCGAACTTTTTATTGACAAGCGAGACTCAGAAACTTGTTGCTTTAGTTCCATGTTTGATGTTCAATATCGCTGTGAAATAAATAATTGCGCAAATAAAAGATTTATTTCTTGGGGTCACTAGAACTGAACTCTTTCTTTATTACAACAAAACTCATCAAAATTGGCGCAGTGACTGGCGAGATTAACTGGACTCCACATTCCGCTAGATAGGAGTTCTCAAGCTAGAGCATTCTCTTAATCAGCCGTTTCGATAGGGCACGTCAGTTTCTTCGAATATGTGCATGAATGATTCAAAACAAATCGCTCTAGAAATGGTATCCAACGACCTAAGTTATTCGGGATAAGCTCTTACACTCTCTTATAGGACGTTAAATTTTCTAAGCAAGAACAAGACTGCGAAGAGCTAAGCGACAGAAATTGCAGTCGGCATCCATTTTGTTCAAAAGTTCTGTATGTGTCCGAGCACAACAGATCGGGTGCAGAGGATTGTTCTACCGCAGGTTCCATGTCGCAAATGTACTTGTAAGAATTAGCGCGAAATATACATTTTTATGGTTATAGCACGGCTAATTCGTTACTTTTATTTCTGTGTTTATTTTCGTAGATTTCAAGTGTAGCAGAAACAGTGAATGTGCAGTGACCTTTCTTGCAACAGAGGCCGATGTCATCTATCTCTGGCGAACACTACGTAAGTATCATGAAATAGGTTATAAGACGTCATGGGAGGTCTTGATCTTGCTTTGATGTTTCCAGATTTTCTTACAGCCTATGTTAGAGGGACAGACAACCGCTCAGAACATGAATCGAGATAACATGGTTGATGGAATTATTGCCTATTGTATTCATGAAAATAAGCCATGTTTTTCCTTAGTAAGCGTAGACGTTTATTTTTTATTCAATAAAAGTGGCGAAAAGGGACCTTTTGGGTGCCACGCGGTGTTAGATACGGGACCTTTTTCTGGGCCCCCTTCGAATTCCCCAGACCACATCGAATCGCAGCACAGCTAATTGAGAAGCGCAGAAAGATGGAAAGCACATTCCAGAGGAGCGCACGTGCAAACAAGTTGAAGGCCCCTACTTCGTACGCCGCCGGTAGCTATTCAGTGCTTGACTCTTCCAGAAAGCGAGAGGATAGGCTGGCACTGTTGGAAATAAAGTGGGTCCCAAACCAAGACGGCGGTATTGCGCCGGGACGGCCTGACGGCGGTATTGTGTCGTGACAGCCGGACGGCTGTGATGTACCGGGACGGCCTGGCAGCGTCGCACCAGCCGCCTTTGAAGAGGGCATTTGCAAGCCAGCGAGGCCATACCGCCGGGAGTAGGGGGCCCTCGGACAATTGGGGCCCAAGCGTCGCCCCCCCCGTCCGCCTTTGAGACGGCGCTTAAGTCAGCATCGTAAGTCAGCAAGGCAAGACCGCAGGGAGCCGCCGGGTGTGACAACACCGCACGGGCGCCTACCATTGGCCGAAAATGGCGTCATCTGAGCGGACTCTCCCATTGGCCGAACATGACGCGTCTTCCAGACCTCGAAGGGTTTAATAGACGATGACCGGGAGCAGCAGAAGAGAATACCAGAGCATTCCTGGAGCATTCCCTGATTCATCTCTCTCGAACTTCTTGCGACGGGCCGCAGCGTCCGAGTTGCTGCCGGCCCGTAATGACTCTAAGACTGTTCATTGACGTCTCACTGTATATAATGTAAAATAAAACTCCCAAGTGTTTCATCGCAAAGTCCGTCCTCAACTCCTACAGCGGCAAAAAACATGAAGGTGCATAAGCGGCCCATCACGTGACCTTCTCTTAGTGTACGCGGTTCCAGGTGTTTTTTTTTTTAGTACGCAAATGAAGAGCACTTTTTTTCTGCTACAAGTGTTTTTCTAAATTTAAATGGTGCAGACAGACCGTTTGTAGCGAGTAGAAAAGTGGCGCTGCCTTCAGCTTCGTTTTGATTGTGTTGGCTTGGCTCGTATATTTGCATAACGACGACGACGGGGGGCCAGCCAGCCATGACGTGGGCGTGTACTTAGCGCAAAACGCGGCAGAAAGATAAGTATGTACAACAACGCAAACTTATTGTACCCGCTTTTTATCTTCAAGAGTGGTTGAAAAGGTAAACATGTAGGTGGTTAACCACAGTTACACTCACTCCTGCGAAAGGAGAACGATGGGGAGCTTTCGCGATTTGCGAGGCAGGCTATCGGCACAGTTCTCACTTCTCAGCGTTGCTGGGTGAGAGATGCCCTTTTTTTAGATGCTACTATGATCTAAAAATTCTGCTGAAAAGTGCCCACACGCTTTTGGAAGTAACCGCTGCAGATGTAAACACTATCGAGGGTGAGCTTTGCGTTTGAACCATAAAAAAAAAAGCAGTCCTTAAAGATCGGTTGTCAGTCCCTTTAAGCTACACATCGCGCTTTTACCTTTAGTTTTTTGTCATTCCCGAGCATGTCATAAGCAACCTGGCAGTAATCTGTGCACAACGCGTTTCAATGCCATTACGCCATCACTGCAAGCTACAATGGAGGTTTTCGGTTAGTGTAAAGCTTGCTTTGCCTTATATCTTGCACCAAACTAATGGTGGGGCACGTACTCTTACAATTACGATATAGGTTTCCCGTTCGAGTATTTTATAAAGCAGTAGACGTTAAGAAGCCAACGTGAAAAATGATGGCAGCAGGGAAGAAGTGGCAGCATCAAATCCCGAACTGTGACGTTAGAGCAATATAATAATATTTGGGGTTTTACGTGCCAAAACCACTTTCTGATTATGAGGCACGCCGTAGTGGAGGACTCCGGAAATTTTGACCACCTGGGGTTCTTTAACGTGCACCTAAATCTAAGCACACGGGTGTTTTCGCATTTCGCCCCCATCGAAATGCGGCCGCCGTGGCCGGGATTCGATCCCGCGACCTCGTGCTCAGCAGCCCAACACCATGGCCACTGAGCAACCACGGCGGGTTAACGATAGAGTACAATTTCTTTTCAGTGACGCTCAAAGCTCCCAACACTCGCAAATGCACCTTGTTGCAAAGCCACATTTGTAACGACGGCATTACAAGTTTTTCGACGTAGTGACGCCCACCTTCGTCAAAGATGATGTTACTCAAGGGCACTCTCTCGACAGAGCACATGAAGAGGCCGAAGAAGACGCACTCCCTCGGGCTCCATGTTCCGTCGGCTACCCTGTGAAACGCGTAGACTGAAGCCATCACGATGGTCAAACCTGCAACGAGAAGCGACCCTTTGCACCACACCATGCGTAATCTGTGCGCGCTTCTCTCAAGGTCGTGGATAAATATACATTTTGAATGTTTTAACGCGCTATTGCACAAGACACATTATGGTAATAATAACGCTCGTACGTTCTCTTTTACTATCGCCACCCCCTCTTACATAATGTCGTCCTGACGTTGTGCGTTATGTTTAATGTTAATTGCTGCAGAACTACCTGGCCGTATTAGTATTTCTGGTATCACCAATTCATCCAATGTCAGAACCACCCTTAGTGGTCATTTGGTTAAGATTGCCAGCGTTAAGCAATTGTCTCTCGATCTTCATTTAAGGCTTATTGATCTCCATGCATGGGTTGCAGATATGGCTTGGTTTATTTTATTTGTGGTTGATAGCTACTTACTCACCCAGGATGTTATGAACAATGTGGCTTATCCCTGTGTTGGGATACACGGTCGAGCTCTGTGCTGAGTACTATGGGCAACCTCTCTATACTTCTTCTATGATTCTTTTATCCGTCCTTTCATTTACTTCTACATAGTTTATACAGGGTGCGTCCTGAAAGTAATGTCAGTGAATTCATTGTGACTCGACTGTACGTCGGAGCTTGGTCTAACCGGTTGAAGCTGGTAGTGGGGGAACCCAGCTAAGCAGCCCTCCGTCACTCAGTGTGCTCCGAGCATCGGAGAGTGAAGGACGGGCTTCTCCGTGAGAGTTGCTTTGTTCTTGTGCAAATCAAAATGCAGCGCTTGTTAGAACAAAGATTTGCGATCAAGTTTTGCGTGGCACTTGGCAAGACCACTGCGCAGACTGTTACTATGCTCAAGACTGCTTACAGAGAACATGCCCTGTCAGATCGGCAAGTGTTTTGGTTGCACAAGGCCTTTTTGGGAAGGCCGGGTAGAGGTCGACGACGAGGACCGCGCTGGACGGCCGTCCACGACCACCACGGCTGACAGTGTGATGCGAGTGAGGGAACTGTTGAACGCAGACTGACGATTGAGTGTTCGTTTAATGGCCGACATGTTAAACATTCCGAAAACTCAAGTTCATGAAATCGTTACAAACGTTATCGGCATGCGGAAAGTGTTGCGCAAAAATGTCTCCAAGAGTGCTCACTGACGACCAAAAGTCACGCCGCGTTGAAACGTGCCAGAAAAGCCTCGACGTGTGCAAACATGATCGAAAATTTTTGGATAACGTCATAATAGGTGACGAGACGTGGGTATTTGAATATGACCTGTAGACCGAAAGGCAATCATTGGAGTGGCACACGCACTCGTTCCCTCCCCAGAAGAAAGCCAGGATGAGCAAATCAAAGATCAAGATCATGCTCATCGTTTCCTCTTTTTTTGACATCCACGGACTGGTTCATCATGAGTTTGAAGAACCTGGAACCACTGTGAACTCCAAATTTTATGTGGAAGTCCTCAAAAGACCGAAACGCAGGGTCCAACGCATCCGGCCGGACATCGCAGAGAACTGGAAGTTGCACCACGATAATGCGCCAGCCCAGAGTGCCTTCATCGTCTCCGACTACCTGGTTAAAGCAGGGATGCCAACGATGCCCCAGCCCCCGCACAGCCCGGACTTGGCTCCCTCCGACTTTTTTCTGTTTCCACGCCTCCAAACACCTCTGAAAGGCAAGCATTTTGGGACAGTGGACGGGATCAAAGCAGCTTGCAACGCAGCATTAAAGGCCATTCCGGAGGAGCACTACCGTAACGCATTCGAGGGCTGGAAGTCTCGCTGGAGCCGATGTGTCGACGCAGAAAGGAGAGAAGAATTTTAAACACTTGTAACGATAAATTCAATAAATGATTTTTAATCGCCTTACAATACTTTCAGGACAGACCCTGTATGTATGTCCATGCCAGTGTGTTTAGATGCGCATATGGCTATTTTTCGTGTATTGGGTCTGTGCCACTTAAATGCTGTCATTTTCTTTCACTTTGCTTTGGCTCCTGCATTGGGTTCATTACGCTTTTTCTCCGTAAGCCATTAAATTTGTTATGTAGCGCACGGCATTAAAGTCGCTCAGCTGGTTGTTGCCATATATCTAATAAATAAATAAATAAATAAATAAATAAATAAATAAATAAATAAATAAATAAATAAATAATGGCGTTTCTAATAATTGTTCATATCACTCTTGCAATGTGTTTACTCCGCAGTGTAATACTGCAAGGGTTTCAGGTTACAATGTACCTTCACCACTACGTTTGCGACTTGCAGTTCATAAGGACGTTCAACAAGAAAGGTGACGCGCATGCTACTTCAGTACTTGTATACGTATCTGCATTTTGTCCGAGTGCTGCAAAAGAGAAAATATTGCCGCTCATAGAGATTATTAGGCCCCTGTGTTACCCTGAACTTAATTTTACGAATTGTTTAACTCAGAATTCTGCTACGTAACTCTGATGAAGGTCTAGTTATAAGTCTTTCAGGTTGCTTACATGCAATTTGAAGACAACTTTGCAGAGGTAAAAACCTGGACAGCGACAGTTCTGCGAAAAAGCTTTTTCTTTCATAAATTGTAACGCTTAAGATGAGTGCGGTCTCTGAAGTTGAGAAGGCTAAAGCGAAGCGAAGCGATATTTCGTCGAAATGGGAATCAAATGGGAAATCTTGTGGAACTAATAGCTGCAGGCAACAAAGAAAATTTATCAACACTTCTTTCTGGGTGAGTTGGTTCATTTTGAAACATACGTGTAACGGCGCAAACAGGCGACAACAAGAAGGGAGACACGTACACACAAGTGCTGACTAACAACTGGTTTTATTGCCAGGGATAGCACGCCTTGTATGTGCCAGAGTCAAGCGAGGGAAATGAAGGGGAAAGGCATGCCAAGGGCGATAGCGTGTCAACGCAAGCGCAAAACAGCCAAGCAAGCGCAAGAAAACGCAAACAATTATTTTTCTTTTTCTCTGCAATATGAACCCCCGATAGCCGCATCCAAAAGAACAAATTCAGCATCAAAGAGAGCAAGGGATGCTAAAGCATTTGCTACCAAATTTTTTTACTGTGGTAGGCTTCTAAGCTGATGTGCGCGGTCTCGTTACTGCTCTTTCCTAGAATCGTCGTCTCTTTCAACCGCGCCACGCGATCCGTACACTTGCTAAAGTACACAACTAAATGGGCGTATTTATCATCTCGCTTTTTCAGTTTTTGAGCATGTTCCCCTCAACGGTCATTTCCAGAGCGACCAGTTTCGCCGACGTAAAACATCCCACATGACATGGGAATGCAATACACTCCTCCAGTGGAATATATAACTAACGGCGGTTGGTGGTTCTTCTCGCATCCACGTTTTCTGGCGTCACAGATACGCGCACACAGCTTTCCCAGCTCATTTGGGGCAGACAAACAAATTGGCACGCCGTGCCTAGTTGCAACCTTCTTGAGATTGTGGCCTTAAGGTTATGGCCAGCGCCTGTGTGTACGTGTCTCCTTTCTTGTGGCAGTCTGTACTGTTACCCATATGTTTCTAAAAATTTTTGTTCTTGCATTAGGAGAATGTGATATCCCACATGATCCGATGTTCTACTCTATCTATTATGCCTACCCGCCGTGGTTGCTCATTGGCTAAGGTATTTGGCCACTGAGCGGGAGGTCGCGGTATCGAATCCTGGCCATGGCGGCCGCATTTCGATGGGGGCGAAGACACCTGTGTACTTGGATTTAGGTGCACGGTTTAGGTGCACGTTAAAGAATCCCAGGTGGTATAAATTTCCGGATTCACCCACTACGGCGTTCCTCATAATCAGAAAGTGGTTTTGGCACGTTAGAACCCCAAAAGGTATTTTTTTTTATTTTGCCTCGGAAAATCTAGGCCAAGGATGACATAACCGCTACGTGCATGAAGGCGGTGTTGTTTGGCTGATCATCTCATCTGGGTATCTCGGTTCCTAAGATAACTGCGTGACCTGTGTACGCCTTTATAAAGAAGGTATCTGGCTGGCAAGAAATTACAGCTTTAATATACACGGCAAAATATTTAACAAAAAATCGTTTTTGAGAACGTTTAGCAAAATCGTGAAGGTGGCCCTGTCCAGCGTCCCTCCGCCGGTTGCGCAATGGTGGACCTGATCAGAGCAATCGGCGTACTGAATGTTCCGACGGAGAAGACCATGATCTCGACGTGGCACCGGCGGAAGATGTAGTTGTTGATGCCCTGCGTCGTGTGCACCACGAATGCCGGCAGGAAAGCGCGGATGGCCTGCACGCCGACCCCGGCGACCAGGCCGCTGCTCCTCCGCAGCGAGCCCGTCAACGACATCAGGCACAGCAGGACCGTGGTCAGCAGGAACAGCCAGCTCATGTAGGGCACGCGCAGTGGGCGCTGGAACGCCTTCAGGAAGCCTGCACGAGCAACGCTTCCCATGCGATACCGTGGCGCGAGCCGCTTTCGACTCGTACAACAACTGCGCTTCTTGTTCGCCCTCAATGTGTGCCCTCAGTGAGTGTGCCACAGCTTAGTTTCTGGATGATGTTAGCAGCGACTGCACATTATGTGCTACACTGGGCTATCACGCATTGTTGCTTTTCTGATATTGGTGATTAAGCAGTTCTATACGCCTGTAGGCAACTCTAGAGACAAATCGCAAGGTCGCGCGCTGACTACACAATGAGAAGTGTAGATTAATGACTAGGTTATTCAGTTGCTCTTACATGCTAGCAGTAGAAATATGGTGAACTTGAGGTAGTCCGCTCTGTAGTCGGATTCCTCACTGCAAGAGAAATACAAAACGACAGTGAAGAAACCGATATACAACGAAATCATGGTTAGAGAAGGATAGCCGAAATGTTATTGAAAAAAAAAGGAAGACTTACTCTTGTTCAGAGTCGCTCGAGTGATACTCGATGATAGGCTCCGAGACTTCGTCCAGGAGTTCGTCCCTGCGTGAAAGTTTTCATTGAGCACACGGTCATTAATTAGTGATACTCAAGCTTTACTATTACGTTCACTTGTGCGTATACCTTTCGCAAGACTTCACGCTTCAATCTTAACCCTTATGAAAATTCATGACAATGTCTTAAATTTTATTTTGTACTTCGCTAACATACAAAGAATGTTTCAGCGAACACTTTCAAAAATTTTATAGGATGCGTGTAGCAGATAGCACAATTCTAGTTCATGAGCTGGTCTACTCGAAGAGGCGGGCATTACTTGCATAATAAACTGAAGCACATAATGAAAAAAAGGCAATTCACAATTTAATTATTTAAATAACTACTTTAGGGCCTATATTGCAACTTACAAATTCTAGCCGTGTAGTTTACTTTTGTGCTTCAATGTTACTTAATATGTACTTTACAGACTACAAAAGGCAGGCGACTGACTTTGATATTGCAAATGTATGCGCCATGTAACCCGAGGACACCTGAGCACATGAGTAGTTAGTGCGTACGCATTAATGTCCGATTGGGCGCCGCTGAGCTCTTCTTCGGGGTACGAATTCCTCGCGGGCCAGCCAGCCCTTTGAGACGCTTGGTGCGTTTTCACTTGGCCTTAGCGAGGCTCAGAGCGCAGGCGCGACCTTCCGCGGACAAGGAACGGCCCGATAACACAGGCTTCCGCGGGCGAGCGTTAGCAGCGTCACCGCGATGCCTTCTGCCCTCACAAAACACCTGGGCATTGCCTCCTTGCAGCACTGTGGAAGCTACACGAATTCTCAACCAATAGAAAGGCCGAATGCCCGTCGAGATGTGCTCATCTGCGCCGCGTCGTCTGCTCAGCGTCTGCTTGGAATCATGTCGGTACATGCTACATGGTTGGTGGGTTAACGAAAACATGGGCCCTATAGCGTAAAGCTATTCCAATGTGTTTTTATTCCAATCTACTTATGTCAAATTTGCGTACCCGCCCACGCAAGCATCGGGTGGTGACCAGCAGGGTTGTTTGAGCAGACCAATCAAACGCTCTCCTCGTTCGTAGGAGGTCACTTTTGTTTGCTTGAAAAACGAATAACTTTGCCTACAGCGAGCGGCTTCTCTTATCTGATTGGCTGACAAGAGGCGAGGAGCAGGGTCAATGGAGAGGTATTCGACGGGGCCGAGCCAGTGCACTGAAAATAATCGATAACCGCATGAAAAGGGTGGTGCCAACATCTGCGATTGGTCCACTTTCCCTTACTTAGCTTGAGGTGGCTAATTGAAAATCGCTCCGGCATGCAACAAAAGGTTAAGAATGACGAATTGCCGAAAGCAAAGACGAAAGCAAAGACGAATTGGCCGAGCGAGGTTTTAAACGTGCCGAATGTGCTCGATAACGTTACACGGCCACGCAAAAAGCTTTATTGTATGCAAACAAACCCATGCTCTCCGGCAGATGCAAGTAGCCAGTACCTGAGCGATCGACGGCAGCTATATTTTGTTCCTTCCGGAACGGGGCACCCTGCGGCTATTCAGAAAAAAGCTCAGCTTTGTTCGGCATAATAATGTATCTTTAACGCGTGCACGTCACTTTGACAGGGTGAGTTTTTTCGGTTTTGTGACGTCGCGTGACAGGCAGCTGAAGTGTGTGCAGCTCGAAAACGTTTGACCAATAGCCGAGGGCTATTGGCGAAAAGGCGTCGAATGAGAAAAAATTTTTTTTGTTTGGTCCAATTATGTATAATCAGTGTGTATGACTCATATCAGATGGGGTTTTCGTGACGCCGCGTGACAGACAGGCGAAGTGGGGGTGGTTCAAAAAAGATTACGACCAATCGCGGAGGGCTTATTGCAGAATAGGAATAGAAACGTTTGGAATAGCTTTACGTTACAGCGCCCCATGTTTTGACGCAATAACCAGAAGCTTCATTTGAATGGATGCGACAGCGGGGTTTCGCTTTAGCTGCACGCTTTCCCTGGAGTTGACTTGCAGCCTCCTTAGCAAGTAGTAAGGGCGAACGCCCTTGTAAATGTTCACCTGCAGGACAGCCTCTGCTCGGCATCTACTTGGCGTTTGCTCGCTACCATCACCACGTTCCGCGCTAGAACAAGGTAGTAAATTAATGATGCAGTGAACAATAAGGCCTTTAAAGCGTTCTGCATTGTCAACGTGTCAGCAGTGTTAGTGGTGTGGCGCTACCTGCTAACTAGAAATCAAACCAGTTTTACGGCTCGGCATCGTGTCTGTAGTCCTAGCAGCGTGAAAACAAACAGCCTATCCCAATAATTACGGCAAAATATACCTAATGCTTTGACAGCTTGAGATGAGACTTAGCGATGACGGATTTCCCCACTTGTTTCTTGCTGACAGGGCGGAGATCCAGTAACATGCGCGAATTCAAATTAAAGAGGGTAGTCGTTGCTTTAAGGGCACCTGCCGTGTTGCTATAGTTCACAACTATTAGGGGTCGCTATTACCGCTACCGGCGGTAACTGCCACAGTAATGCTCGGTATGCGACGGGTATGCGCAAAGGCAATGGCATATCACGTATCGCTGTACCGAATCATCTAGCGAGCAAAAATAAAACTTTCTAGTGCCGCCAATAATCAGCCAGTTACGCCTGGAAGTACGCACCGCTGCGCAAGGATATTGCCTCTTTGCGACTCGTAGGTTCGGTAGTGGTGCAAGATTGTTGTGAGGGGGAGTACACTTGCCTATAGTGCGTGAGCGGAAAGCCAACTGCCCCACCCTTTCCATTTTCTACTCTCAAATAGTGTCGGTCTCGAGAGCCACACTTGGCTGGCGGAACCACTGGCCGCAACCTCGCGTGGCATCCGAAATCCCCATCGCGCATGCATGCCAGTCACGAAGGCCATTAACCTCGATGAGCGTATGTTTGCGCGCATTACAGGCGACAGGTATTCTAGCGCCAGACAAGCAATCTTTAAAAAGCGCCCCCAAAAGAATTGTGTCGACCGCGGCTTCACTGCGGCACCAACTAAGTAAACACCGCGGGTCACAAGCAGCTGGTACCGCCTGCCACCAGTAATGATATAGCGTCGGTCGCGAACGCCACCTCCCAACGCTTGTTCACAATTGAGCGCCGGCCCGTTGCGCTAGGGCGCAAGCCATTCCACAGTCATCTAGTAAAGGAGGAAATCCGCTGCCCGGCTGGTGTGCTGTTTGTTTCACCTAAAACCCCTTAAACTTCGTGAAGTAGGGCCACACTTAGAAGAATGCCGCCTCCTCCTGGCGCGCCCTGGCCGAGGTCGACGACGCGTCGTTATTGGCCTAATAGCATCACGTGGGCCCTCGCGCCGTGCATTAGCGTCAGGTTTGCTCGAGAAGCGTCTACGGAGTGACGAGGAACGCATGTTGGCGCCGTTGCTACGCTAAAGCAGTGTAGGCGGCTCCACGGCCGAGGAGGGAGCGTGAAAGAGGAAAGACGAGGAGGAGTGAACGCGGAGGAGGAGAGTGTCACTACTTTACGAAGTTTAAGAGGCTTTAGTTTCACCCGCTTCACTCAGTCGAGGTGCGCTCGTGACTTGGTGCACCGGCCAATTGGAAGTTAGACTGCTAGAGATGCCGGACACCGGCTTCATCGCTCGATGAGTCATGTCACGCTTTCGCATCAAAACTATCTACCGAATTTCAGTACTGGCTTTACTCCGCGCTTTAAAGAGCCATGGTTACGTCCGTCGGAAATTAACACGAGTCCCAGCCACCAAGAAAGTGAACGCTTAGTTGCCTAGAAGGAAGTGACGCACGCAGTTGTACAAGACAAAAATGTGGCTAAGTATTGACCAGGCTCAAGTGCCGGCTGCTGAAGAGCCATGTGCTCACTTGATGAGGCTAATCTAGCTCTGACCAAATTAGCGATAGGCTTTTAGGTTAGCGGTGCGGCGATATACGCATTGGCGATTTTTAGGATTAGTAGTCTGCCATGGAGGAGTGAATGGAATGCTGGCTCTAAACAGGAGCTCCCGCGGCGCGCCGCTGACCAGCAACTAGGGCACGTAGGTTAACATTCATATCATTAGAAGTAGGAAGGAAATATGAGCAACGAACTTACATGGCGCGGAGCTTCGATCGAAACGGGCAGCCCGAACGGGACCTCGCGTTTTCTTCTCGGCGTGGGGCCTCGAGATACGCGTGGGCTCGCGGAACCGAACACCTGATCTTCTTCATCTTCTCTCGCGTGCATGCAAACCGCGCGGATGAAACGCAATATTGACATCTAATTGATGTGAAGCTTGTATGAGTTAGCGAGGCCGCAGCAGTAGCGCATGACACCAGCACAACCACGTCGCCTGTTGCTGTTCTCGCCCTATGTTGCGAGGACAAAGGCAATCTGTGATTTTGTCGTGGACAGAGTGTTGAGAGGTGTATGCACAGAGAAGGATAACCCCCCAATGCCTTAACACTTTCAAGTCTTCTAAACCCCTTTCGTCACAGTGATGTATGCCCATTTGTGAAGGACTGGCCAAGAATAGGCACATATCCCATGACAGATAACTAGTACGCTCAGCTTTGACGTGGCATCATAGTAGCAGCTTCCATCCAGTACCCACCCCAAAGGGGGAAGAATCAGCACAAGAATCTAGGCAATATTAAACAATTTTCTGCACAAAATAGAAGTGTCGTTTAATTTTTGCACTCGGACCAGAAGCATACATCATGGTTTAACGCTTTCCCGAGAGCACCTTTATGTACTACACGATATGACAATGATGGAAGATGACACTTTATTTATGCACATGCAAATTTTTTCATTGCTTATGCTAATATCCACACACTTTACGGAATGTTGAAATCGTGTTTACCCATATTCCAAGTATGTCTGGATAATTTAGCTTTTGTCCTTGACATCAACAAAAGTACTATGGTTATTGTTTTTATTAAGATGCTATGAGAGTAGCAAACATGGCGTTTTTGCAGATAAGTTATTTTGGGAGGCCACGTCCTTTGCCACTAATAATTTGAGTATACACCCGAAGACTCAACAAAAGAAAAAAAATTTATTTAGGGCTCCAAAAAGAGGAAACTAGGGAAGCCTATTGCGAACCTAGTATGACGCATAAAAATGTGGGCTGTTTGCACTAGTGGTGCAAGGCTGGGTCACAGCGGAGCAAGTTCTGGGTTCTGATGAGTATTGCTATGTTTTGCTAAGGTTTGCGAGGTTATACATGGCTCGGGTAAGTTCATACTAAGTGTTGCTAGGTTTTGCTGAGTTTTTCGAGGTTATGCATGGCTTGACTATAGACTCATACCAAGCGTTGCTAAGTTTTTCTAAGTCTTACGAAGTTATGCATGGCTTAACCATGCTCATACTAAGTGTCGTCAAGATTTGCTAAGTTTCGCCAAGTTTTCGCGAGGTCATACACGACCACTCCGGTAAGCCACGCAAGCCCCATCAAGTCACACGCATACAAGCCACAGCACGTGCGTCGCAATTTATTATGTACAGTGGTTCAGTACCAGTCATCATCATCATCGATCCGGTCCTCGTCCTCGACGTCCGACCGTCATCGGGGTCGTCGTCGTGGTCGGTGGTGTCGGGGAAGGCTTCGCGAAGCACTTGCAAGGTAGAGCTCGGCAATGCACAGCTACGCATCGACCTCTCCGCGGAGATATTCACGTCGAACCAGAGCAGGTCACAGACGTGGCAGCTGTGCCAAAACTCTATGCCGAGGAATTCGCGCTGTAAGCGGCCGTTCGCACCTCCCATGGGCTTGCGGGCTTAGCCGTTGGACACTCTAGGCGACGCCCAGGCCCGGAACCGATTCCCAGCGGCGCCCAACATTCAGTCGGCAGCGTTCGTTGTCCCTGGCCCAAAATTCGGGATCCTCGGCTCGGCGACGGCGTTTGTCGGCGGCAGCCTTGTCCCGATGGGCAGGATCGGCTCTCTTTCGTCGATCGTAGTCCCGCTGAGCCGCGCGCCGAGCTTCCAGACGCGGCAGCTGTGCCTAAACTCTATGCCCAGAAATTCGCGCTGAAATCGGCCGTTCGCACCTCCCGTGTCTCGGCGGGCTTGACGCTGGAAATTTTCGAGCAGTCGCAGGCCGGGATCGCTTTCTCGGTGAGGTCGAGCGTTCAGGCGCCTACTCTCACGTTCCCTGGAAATTCGGGATCCTCGACTCGGTGTCGCCTCTTCTCAGCCGCAGCTTGGGCACGATGTTCCGGATTAGCTCGGTGGGGTCGCATCGCTTCTCGCTTAGCAGTACGGCGCTCTTCATGGTAAGTAGCTTCTTCTTCAGGCGTCCGGACTTTCTTCGGTGTTTCCATGGAGTACAGGAGTAGAGGAGGCGAGAGGTGTGCCGTGCCGCCACGCTGGCCCAAGCTTTTACTCGCCTGTTACGCGACGACTCCGCCTTACGCGGGTGGGGTGCGAGGAGGTTACGTGGTTCGGTGCTCATGCAGGTGGTTGCTAGGCAACGTGAGGCGGACAGTAGCTGGGCTGAGGTTTCTGACAACGCTCCGAAAGCATAAACAGCTCCGCTGTTAAAACAGAAACAAAAAATTCACGCAGAAACTTCTCTGGGAGTTGTCTAAGTATGCGTAAGCATTGTGCCACTTGTTTATCTCCGCGCAGCCCAGTGTCATTATCAATGCTATGAAACTTCATCAGGCCAGTACAAATGGCATTGCTGTGACAACATGAACTGGTGCCGACGGTGGCGCAAGGGGCGTTGTTGACACAAAGTACTGAAGGTGGCGGTGCCAGATGCGCTGATGACGTTCCCATAATTAAAAGCCGTTATGGCTCTTTAGCGCATCATCCATACACGTGGAACCATTATGAACCGTGACCATACGAACTTAAGCGGTGGCTTCGTTTTGGCAACACAACGAGGGTCGCGTCTTGAAAACAATCTGCGATGCCGACAAAGGTTGCCGACTCCTGATAGCTTCACTCGCTGTGTTTTGGCCGCTTAGCGTTGGAGATACGCGGGTCCCTATCCTAAAAGCGATCTACTGAGAGCTCCGTGAGCGCTGTGTTCTCGCCGTTCTGTTGGCATTGAAGTGAGAGGCAGCAGGAAAGTGAATTCGCTCGCTGCTGCAGCCGCTATCTCGAAAGCTGTCGTCTTACGGGACGACGTAGGGACGGTTTTCTCGTTGGGTAAGCATAGAGATACTTACGCATTTAAAAGTGGGTTTCAGTAAGTACTTGAAACGCATCTACGAGGAACGTTCCGAAAGTAAGTTTTGTCATTTATTGTAACATGGAATCTTTATTGCAAAAATACACCACGGCATGATGAACTATACTCCTTGCACAACTATTTTTCACATCTCTCGCCACTGATATTGAGACATTCGCAGTAGCGCGCAATCAGTTTGAAGAAACAACTTTGGTAAATATTGGTGCCCTGCAATGTAAGGTCTAAGACATGACCTTTTCAGCGTACATGATCTGTAGGCATTATTGGATGACGAACACACTAGTCTCACGTGCCCATTCGCACCGGATAACAGCACGCACTTTCATCGGCGACCACTCTGTCAGCAGACGCCTGTCTGCCATCGCGATTTGTACTCGAATAACCTCGGGCACGCAAATCTGCTGCTACTCTCTCTTCGAAGAACCAAGTTGCGCATTCAAAAAAGACAATCACTGGAAAAGGCTGTGGTTGTGTGTTTCGCTTGTCTGTTGTCTGTTTTCCTGTGGTTGTCTCTTTTTTTAATGGGCAACTTGATTCTCTAAAGTAATGCCCCGATTAGCGCCCAGCAAGAAGTTTTTCTAAACTCTCTCTTCTTCGTCGCTCTGTCCATGCGTCATTCATCCGCCGCTGATGCTTATTGCTGTAATGCAAGGATGTAGAGACATACCTGATAAGTCAAGCAGGCTAGGTGACTGTCACTGCTTTGTTTCAAATGGGATGCTAATAAGTGTTTATCATCATCATCATTATCAGCAACCTCATTAGCATTGTATGGTGTTCCACTTGTCACGTGATGTGACTTGTGCGCAGCATAGCGTAGCTATGTGCACACTTTACATTGCATTTGGATAGTATTATATCAGGTGGTACTCCATGAAGGAATTGCACAGAAAGTTGTACCAGCTACATAGAGAAGGCTAGATGACCAAAATCAAGATTACGGAGATGTATACAGAAATACTGAAATGAAAAAAAAAAAACATGTATAGCATAACTGAATAAATCAATCAGGCTTGCTCTTTCAAAGGGAATGCCTATAAATCATCATCATCATCATTAGCATCGTAACGTGCCATTTGACACGTGATGTGACGCGTGCGCCGCGTAGCGTCGATACGCGCAAACTTCGCGTTGCAGTAGCGTTATCTTCGACCAGGTGTCCCGGCATGTAGCAGTTGCATATAGCACTTGCATGCTACATATAGCTGGACCTGGTTAACTCAAGCAGGCTAGGTGGCCATTTGTCACCACGCCGTCTCGAAGGGGATGCCATTCGTAGTCATCAGCAGTAGCAGTACCCTATTGTGCCACGAGGCAAGGGATGTGACAGGTCGACTTCGCAGTCTGGATACCCGTCTTTATAATTCGGCACACGTTATAACCTCTCCTCTCAGGGTACGAACCGCTGCTGAAGAAGTTAATCGTAGAGCAACTGGTGCTGCTGCAACCAGGCGATGTTGAACTCAGCAGACCACTGTGCATAGAGGAGCACAAACCGCAGGACAGTTTGGACTGCGGTTTGGACCGCAGTACAGACAGGAGCAAGGCGGACAGTTAACGTTGCTCTCAAGAAAACGACGCGAAGGGAGTTCGCCGCGAAGACACTGTAGTGCGTGGCGCCGAAAATGGAGCTGCTGTGTAGCCACTCCTCGTGCTTACGCTGTGATTGTGCTGAGTATCCGCGCAGGCCTGTGACTTTTTTAAACCGAAGCTTGCGGTCTTCACCGACGCAGCCCGCTATCGAGACAGGAAGAGTTTCGTGGAGGCAGTTACTAGCCACCGAGGCAACCACCTCACGAGCGTCACCGTGAACACGGCACATGCCGAAGCGGCAGAGGAAGCGGCCATAGCACTGGCCCTCACACAAACCAAAGCTACATGCGTGATCTGCGACTCGCAAAACGGCAATTCGCAATTTTGCAAATGGGCGCATCTCGCAAGAGGCGTATCAGATACTCCAACGACATCCCATACACCAGGGAGAGGCCGACGTTGATAACCGAAGGCATTTGTTATGGATCCCGGCACACACTGGAATGAGCACCCCCAACGAAGCGGTTCACGGCGTTGCTCGAGGCCTGACTCACCGAGCAGCATCGGAGGAAGAGCCCCCGCGGGGTACTGCAAACGTCTGGGCATGGGAGGATCGTATCACCAGTTTTTACGACATCACGGCACACTACCAATCACAAAGACGCATATACCCATTCCCTCACGCCAGGTTAGACAGGATGCAAGCAGTACACTTCAGACAATTACAAACAGACTCTTACAGAAACCCCAGACTCATGCACGCCATGTATCCAGACATGTACACTACAAACAGATGCACATCGCGTGGAGAGGTTGCCACACTAAATCACATGTTATGGGAGTGTCGGGACCTAACAAACAAGTCGGGCAGTGCCGACCCCTCCGTCTCTCCCACCGCCAGCCTCCAGTCACGCTGGATGACCGCACTGCTCAGCTCTGACCTGACAGCACAACTCTGGGCCGTCCAGCGAGCCGAGGAAGCCGCTTCGAGACAAGGTCTCGGAACCGCGTCCGCTGCGGGTGCCCAGGCCCACTAAGAAGACGCCGGACTCTAATCTTGTTGATTTGAAATAAAGTTTACGCTCTCTCTTTTTGCCTCTCCCTTCGATTTTCCCACTGCTGCTGCTGCTGTGGCTGCTGTGGACGCTGCTGTCCGGCACGCTGCCTCGGTGTGGGGTTCAGAGCGTGTGTACACATGACAGGAACGAGTCAGAGAGGAAAGGTGACGCAATAAACTTATTTTCACACCACCACGTCGAATGTGCACAATGCCCGCGGGAGCTTCCTGGGTGTCACCACGTAATTAACTCTTGACAGCTGTAATTATCCATGACTCCCCTCAGAATCATTGAAGAAACTGCAGTGCTTCCCTTTCTACTGTCGTCTGAGTCTACAGGGGACGTAGATAGAAGTGTGGAGGGGAGGGAGAAGGAGAGCCAGTTCCCATACAAGGGAGGGGGGGAGAGAGAGATGACGCGAGAAGGCAAGGAAACCCTGCTGTTATACGACAGCGGTTGCGGAGAAACTGGATAAGCTTAAGTTCAAGGTACCGCACAGTGAGTTGTTGCTATTTCTGAAAAATAAACACCAAGCAAATATGTCAAGCGGACAAACTACGCTGCGCGTGCAGAAGCAGAGCCGCAATAATTTAAGAAGCACCGCACGGTCCAGGCGACACTACGGAAGCGGTCGAGCGTCACATCAACACTTCTGTGCCCGCCGCAGTAGCTTTGTGGCTATGGCATTGCTAGAGGTCGCGGGTTTGATTCCAATCGAGGCAGCCGCACTTCGACAGGGGCGAAATAGAAAACGCACCTGCAGTTAGATGTTGGGACACGTTACATAACAGGATGGCGTCAAAATTAACAGTCCACCACTACGACGTGCTTCATAATAGGATTGTCGTTTTCGCACCTACCGACCCATAATGAAATTCATGTTTAATGCTCAACCCTCTCAGGGGTTGCGAAATGTGGCGCGCAACAACGCCTCAAGCAAACACCGCTCTCTCACTGTGTGTTTGTGTACTACGCAGACAAACAGCACTGGCGAACGCAAGGGGACGTTTAACATCAGCTCAACACTCGCGTGTTAGACTAAACGTTGAAGCAATTAAGCTTAGGCGTCAACATCCCGGCTAATTATCGTCAATCAAAGCATCCAGCACGGGACGCTTCGCGTACATCGATTCCAACAGTGCGTGGGATCAGCGTACTTATTTTAACTACTAACTACGTACGGTCCAGATAACAAGGCGCGTAAACCCTCTGTGCAGCTTAGCTGCAGCGTCGCGCGTTTGTACACTATTAATTTAGGACGTTTTGCTGTAAATATTATTCCGTTATGCCAATATACTTGATCCACTTTGAAGTGTTTTTTCTTTCTCAGTCACGAGTTTAAATGGAACGAAACCATTTTATTCCAACCGAAACGAAAACTGGAACGAAAAAAAAAAAAAAAGCTTTCCGTTGGACACTCTGCTGCGGACTGGGTTTCCTGCGCTTTCATTCCGTTCACCAGCCCGGCAGTTGCTGTTTATATGTGGTGCGAATTAGCTTCTCGAAACATCGGATCAAATGTCGAATTGTTGACCATTTGATTTATTGTCAATCCGTTGGCACCAATTACCGTTTGCAATGTGGTTCCAAGTTCCGAATGCGAGTCGTCGCTACAACAGGCGCCCCCTCTCGCAGTTGCCATCATTTAGCAAAACATTCTTCCGCCTACTGCCGGAAGATGGGGCGGGCATCGCGCCGACGGCCGCGGCAAGACCACTCGGTGATTCGATCGGCTCGGTTGAGTGCCAAGCGGCCAAGCGCCGACAACGCCTTGCGCGCGATCTATAAGCGCGCTAGAAGCACAAATACAATGACGCACATCCCACACACTGCGTGATTGTGTGTACGAGAAGGTTCCATGAGCCAGCAAGCTACATCTTGCATTACCATAAGAGAAGCCCAGCAGATTTCAGTCCCTCAGCAATTATGCTGGGCCTTTCAGAGGAAGTGTAACGTTTATTCAGCAACAAAACGCCTCAAATTGCAACGCACCATGTGCTTGAACTTGCGGAAGCAAAAGCGAACTTCAGCGAGGAACAAGTCCAACAAAGTTAACTTCATCGCCAGTTAGAATATGACCGCGCTCACTTCTTAGAAGAGATTTTAAAGCGATCCCATGATATAGTTTTCTGTCCCTATGGCATCTGTCATCCTCGTGGAGAGTGGAAGGATGCACACCAAAGCAATTTCGGAAAACTGGTCAAGACGCGAAGTTGTCTCATCCTTTGAACGAAAAAGTAAATAATGCTTTCCATGGGCCATCGTTTGTCCATTTAGTAGCTCTAAACACTCACCTCAGGGGCTCAGTGACCAATTTACCTCTGATGATGAGGCCATGATCTCTGTTTTTGGCAACTTGGCAAAATTATGATTGAGCGTAATACGAACCACTAGTTCGATAAGCAATGTGTGCACATTGAAAGAATCCACAAGTACTGCAAATTCCGAGTTTTCAATCACTACGGCATGTTATCCTCAGAGAGAGTTGAAAGATACGCACCTAATACATAAACTGAACGATAGACACCGTACGATGCAAACCTAAAATACGTCAGGGCATAAGCCTCTGACCTATTGTTTGAATGGAAACATCACGCGCGCGCGCGCGCGCGCACACACACACACACACACACACACACACGCACACACACACACACACACACGCACACACACACACACACACACACACACACACACACACACACACACACACACACACACACACACACACTCACACTCACACACACACACACACACACATATATTAGGGGTGTGCGAATATTCGAAATTTCGAATACGAATCGAATATTTTCCTTATTCGAAGCGTATTCGATTCGAGAAATGCATATTCGTAAATTCCCGTATATTTGAGGATGGCCGAATAATGGTCGAAACGGTGAATATTCGCACAGACTGTGAATAATTTAGCAATTATTGAATTATATGCTTGCTCCACATTCTCCTAAAAACATGTTTATTCACTAAGAGCTTGACATGATCCGCTCATTATCTGTATGCTCTGCATCAAGATGGCAAGTTGGGCCAGTTAGTTGGGATTCATAGTAAGGTTCGTTACAGTGCAACACAAAACAAGGACAAAAGAAGATACAAAACGACGACAGAGCGTTACAGCACTGTGATCTTAAGTGCTGTAACGAACCTTACTATGAATGTGTACGCTCTGTTCCAGTCTATCTGCATCAGGCCCGTGAGACATGATCAGTTTCGATTTTTCTTTTTACCGAGCTTTATTCCAGGGCCCTTTCATAGCAATATATGATGTACTTTCGGGCTTTGTAAGTATGCTTAATAAAATATGCACCTAGAAAATGTTACCTGGACAAATGTTGTCACAGTGCATAGAGAGCCCTTACTTTCTGAACATGTTGAGCAGTCAATTTTCCTTCGAGATAATCTGTAACAAGCGTTTACCTGACAGAGCATTACCTGACATTACCTGAGGGCATTACCTATAATGAGTGTCTCTTTAACCTGAAGAAGCCTCGTAAAATGCAATATTATTTTTAAAAGGGTAATAAAGCTATTGTTACCTCGTTTTGCAATTTTTTAATACTACACATATATTCGATATTCGATTCGATATTCGAAGACAGTTTTTCGCCTTATTCGTATTCGATTCGTAATCGAAAATTTCAATATTCGCACACCCCTCACATATATATATATATTAGGGGTGTGCGAATATTCGAAATTTCGAATACGAATCGAATATTTTCCTTATTCGAAGCGTATTCGATTCGAGAAATGCATATTCGTAAATTCCCGAATATTCGAAGACGGCCGAATAATGGTCGAAACGGCGAAATTCGGACAGACTGTGAATACTTTAGCAATTAACGAATTATATGCTTGCTCCACATTCTCCTAAAAACATGTTTATTCACTGAGAGCTTCACATGATCCGCTCATTATCTGTATGCTCTGCATCAAGATGGCAAGTTGGGCCAGTTGGTTGGGATTCATAGTAAGGTTCGTTACAGCGCAACACAAAACAAGGACAAAAGAAGGTACCAAACAACGACACAGCGTTACAGCACTGTGATCTTAAGTGCTGTAACGAACCTTACTATGAATGTGTACGCTCTGTTCCAGTCTATCTGCATCAGGCCCGTGATACATGATCAGTTTCGATTTTTCTTTTACCAAGCTGTATTCCAGGGCTCTTTTCTAACAATATGTGATGTACTTTCGGGCTTTGTAAGTATGCGCAATAAAATATGCACCTAGAAAATGTTACCTGGACAAATGTTGTCACAGTGCATAGAGAGCCCTTACTTTCTGAACATGTTGAGCAGTCAATTTTCCTTCGCGATAATCTGTAACAACCGTTTACCTGACAGAGCATTACCTGACATTACCTGAGTGCATTACCTATAATGAGTGCCTCTTTAACCTGAAGCAGCCTCGTAAAATGCAATATTATTTTAAAAGGGTACTAAAGCTATTGTTACCTCGTCTTGCAATTTTTTAATACTACACTTATATTCGATATTCGATTCGATATTCGAAGACAGTTTTTCACCTTATTCGTATTCGATTCGTATTCGAAAATTTCAATATTCGCACACCCCTAATATATATATATATATATATATATATATATATATATATATATATATATATATATATATATATATATATATATATATATATATATATATATATATATATATATATATATATATATATATATATAACATGGATATATTGCATTCATTGGTACCTGAGCGATGCATAAGTGTCCTTTTAAATTGGATACATGGTCATCAGGTACTATTTGCACGCGAAATTTCGGATTCTTTAACCCATGCTTTTAAAGGGTGGCTAAAACGGTCTGGGAAAATTTTTAACGCGTAGGCCGCTGCTACAAACTAACATTCGCGCCACGCTTGAAGTTAAGCCTCTCATATTAACAGAGCTACAGGCGATGAAAAGCTGCGGTCCTCCCTAGCCGTGCTTTTTGTCCACAATTCGTTCACCGAGTAATCAGGGCTAAGCTCCGCCTTCACTGTCTTTGCGTCATGATGTGTCGTCATGTCGTCTACTTCCGCTGGCCTTGGAGCCAGCTCGAGAAGCCTCTCCAACCTCTTCGCTAGCCGCCTGGCCAGCGATCCCTAACAGGAGCTATCCAAGCAGCGTACGTTGCGCGCGTTCTGTCTCAGTGCCGAGCGTGTCCGGTACTTTGGCAAGCATAGACGTGCTGGGCGTCTTAACGGACGGGCGGAGGGGTAAACTAAAGCTCCTCAATAGTGCTATTGCTGTGAGGAAGGAACCTTAACGTAGACCTATGTACAGGGTCGTCCACTCTTAGTACGAACATGGCTCGGCGTGGCCGCGCTCCGCGGAGCGTGGCCTTGAGCCTTGCTGCGCTGTGTTCGTACTAAGAGTAGACGACTCTGTATGTGAGTGGCCTGATCGGCCTGCACGGTCCAGCCGTGCCAGTGTCGCTGCTGGGCCTGGACGGTGGCCCAGTGTCTAACCAGCCAAGCACAAAACTAATATTGCTGTAACATAGTCTGAAACAGGTAAAATATTTATAAAGGGAGCGTGTTCACGATTACGCTCCTGGCGAAAATTTACGCAAGCAGCAGAATGGAATGCACTTGGTTACTCCTATATTAGCTCTAGGTTTGTCTGCTGGAGTTCTGTGGCACCAACTGGCTGCACTGTGCAGGCCGTTTACGTTTGCGCCACCGCTCATCCTGTAAAAACGCCCAGCTCAATTACGCTTTCGTTTACACGAATACCTACTAGCAATAGTAAAGATACAAACCAACTGCGCGCAGCGTCTCCTTCGGCGGGCGTCGGTGGAGTTTTGGGTTACGCGGTCCATTTTACGCCGAGCAAGAACAGCTTCGCTGTTATAAAAACAGCATCACTTGGCATTTGTGGAAGTCGTTATTTATAACACTGCCCTAATGAAGAGGTCGTAAATGAGGTGAATTTGAGTCCCAACGTGGTCTTTGACACATGTTTTAATGTGCCCAAACCAGCCTAGGTTCTCCGTAATATTTCAAGTTGTGTTGTTATGCGCAGATATTATGTTAAAGGATATGCAGCTCTCACGCACAGTGGGACTCGATGTAAGCGAAGCTTTGTCTGCTGTTTGCATTCATTGACGTTATTTGGCCGTAATAAATTGACGGATGCGGCAGTCGTGACGGGAGGTGAAATGTTATCTTGCCTGCTCCGCTTGTATTTGTTGCTCTTTCTCCTTTCAGCGCTTTATGCGCACTTTCGTCGCGTCGGCACTAACGTCGACGCCATTCTGGGTTATAGCGTTGTAGCCAAGCTTTATGTATCCTCCTTGGTTGTAGCTCACTAAACTGTCCCCTCTCAATTAACATTCTCGCCACTTTCACCTTCTACTGTCGTTGCTGTTGCGGGTGAGCAAGGGGACAAGTGCGGCAGCTCCTGCACAGCATTTGTGAGGGGTGTGCAGATGCGACGCGGCGTAAATCTTGACACGAGCTTCTTCAGTTGTCTTTCCTTTGTGCCGCAAGCGTCGCTTGGCGAATAATCATCCTGAGCCAAAACCGCGCAGGCTGTCCACGTGGCGCATAAGTTGTCTTACATTATTTACAAAGTTATTCCTCGGAATTTTGAGAATTACAGCTCGTAAACAAATGTCGTAAACCAAATTACCGACTGCACATGCCTTTTATGTTCTTGTGACATGGCCACGTCTCGACCAAATCCCGACGCCGCCTGCGTTAGTGCCGGGCGTCTGAACTTCGTCCTGATGTCGCCGGCGTTAGCGGCGTGACAGCAGCAACAGCAGCAGCAGTGGGAAAGTCGAAGGAAGAGGCAAAGAAAGCTTTGCTTTAAAAGCACAATAAAACAACGTTAGGATGGGTACCGATGGGAGCGTTACATTACAAGTGACATGGACATTGAATTTCCACAGATTAGATCAAGTGTCTGAAAAAAAAAAAACCATGTACGTTTTGTGGTTGGTAAACGTGGAGAGAGGCTTCGGGGCCGGCTGTCCGGTGCGCATACCGTTACCACTACGATATGTAGCATAACATACATTGAAAGTACGCATTTTAATACTTCGGATGAATGGGAGCAAGAAGTGTGGCTCTGTCTTACGAGTGATCAAGAACTGTACCGATTTCCAAATATAAACGGGATTAGGGCTATTTCGCAAAGGAACCACAGTAATTAACCTACTTCAGAGAGTCGCGAGTTCCTCGCGTGCCACTTCAGTCAGGACGACAGAAGAACCTCTCGGGTCGACTCTGCACTGCCCCTTACCGTCCGCCAAGGCTGTGGTGGTGCCTCACAGAAGAAGTCCATATTCCGTGACGGAGCCGTCTCCGCGGGCTTGCAGCTCGCGCAGTCTCCTCTTGAGCAATGCGGCGTTCAGCAGCCTTAGCAGCAGTGGCGCCCTCGTCGGAACGGATCCGTTGCAAGCTCCGGGACGCGCGTAGCGCGCCTGCTGTAAAGGCACGATCGCTAGCTTCGATTTGGTCTCGTTGTCCGTGGGAGGCGCGAGTGTCTGGGGTTCCCGTCTGCCATTGGTCGCCACTCTCCTACCAGGTGTGGTGGACGGCACCCATCCCATGAAGAACAAAGCGCCGGCGAACACTGTGCTGAAGGTGACGAAAGCTACGCAGACACCGCAGAGAATCTCCCCGAGGCTGCAGCTGATTCGGGGCATATTTCGTCGCCGACCGTGCCACGTCTCCGTGTTGTGCCTTCCGGCGTCGAGCGAACGCCAGGGCGCCGACGAGGAACTGGACACCCGGATGTAGACGGAAGACACGTCAGGGTCGGTGGCGTCTTCTGCAACGTGGCTGATTTGACTGGAGGCGTTGGGGTGGCATGTTGCGCTGAAATTTGTGCCCTTGGACGCAAAAGATATCGCCATCTCTTCTGTTCAATTCCTTCTTCTTCTTCGTATTCTTCTTCTTTCTTGCCCCTCCACTTGGCATTTTTCACAGACAGCATGGACGTATTGGCTATAACAAAGCAGACGGACACATCTGGAAGCGTTTTACCCCTTTTAGTACTTTGTTGCGTGTAATTTCAATAAATCCAGTGTAGCCAATCCACCTAGTGGGTACGAGCCACGTTCCGAGGCAACAACAACATTGCTCAGAAGGTCTGGTCTCCGCAGCGACCGACATGCTGACTTCAGGAAGTGGACTACAGATGACCCCGATTAAATAGCCTTGCTGAACCTTCAGCATGATGCAGGATTGGACTGCATTCATATTTATAGGTTTGTTTTCTTGTTTTTTATGGGCCGTAAATCAGCTCTCGTCAAAAAAAAAAAAAACAACTGAAGAAAGATGACAAGAACCACCCATTAACCATGAAGAATGTGTAATGTTTGCTTTTGAATAAAACTGTCGATTTACTGGAAAATACGTCACTGTGCGGCCGATGTATTTCTCTTCTACCACTGACCACACACGTTAAGGTGGCTAGACTTGAGTCGCATTCACCTACGTAAGCATTATCACACTTTCTACTCATTGCTAGCTGAAAGCACGTGGTATTTTTGTGGCGCAGCGAATTCTTCAGCAAAAGGTTTGGTCTCTGTTACAGAATTTCATTGTAACATTTTTGGTTGGTATCATCTTTATTTATAGTGCTGCAGAGCTTTCGCCGACGGGGGCCTTAGGTCTCCCACTTGGGGGCGTCAAACATTCCCTCCCTAAGTTTTACTTACGCAGGGTAGCTTTGGTGCCCTCTACTCCCTGTATCTTTGGTAATGAGGAAGAAACAGCCAGCACTTTCAATGTTGCCGCTGCTTTACTAGTGCAAGAAAAACAATTTTGAAACTACCTCTTTGAGGACTTTGCCTCGACTTAACAGAAGTTTTTTTCGCTTGCGACTTCTACGTTCGGATTCAGCCGTAGAAACGTTTGTTCCTGTTGTCTTTCCGTCGGTGACTCAGGCACAACTCATAGTAGAAGAGAGCGCCTTAATAGAAGAATAATATGTTACTAGCCTCACATGCGAACAATGCCACACAGGCGAACTCACACAATCACTGACACACGTCTTCTTCCTTCATTAACCAGCCGACGACTACTACTACGTGGGTCCCAGGCTTCAGGTAGACCCACTAGTGCACTACATTCAGTTTCAGTTTGTTTATTCAGACATACATTGCCTGGGTAGAAAGGACTAAGGGCAGATGAACTCTGCCTGACTAAGGTCCGTCCACCCATACATTTGCTCAGAAGCAGTGAGAATAAAAAAAGAAAAACAATGGCTTTGTGCATTAAAGCGTGACAAAAAGATTTTCATGAACAGAAGTAACATCGCGAGTAGGCATCTTAAATTGAGTCGCGGAAACACACAATAATGCAACATCAATAACCCATAACAAGAACAGACGAGTACATAAATGGCAACATATTAAAAAGTACAAAGCTTGTGCAAGCGTTATACAAAATGTAACATAATCATTCCTACCAATGTATAACTGTTAGAAAACGCAGTAGAACACAGAGGTTATGGAACAATAAAAAGGTGTTTTTTTTTTAAACTCAAGAACTTATTTAGGACAGAGTACCAGATAGTAAGTACACATACACATACCAAGCGTTTACCAAACGAAGAGGACATACCGGTTTACTAAAGGAACTTCTAGCTTATGGATATTGAAGGCCAGATTTTCATCCAACTATTTGACAAGCGGTGCAACAAAGCGGCTGTATCGATATAGAGTTGAAACATTTATGCTTGTTCCAATGTGCCATGCTAGGTATAATTTAATGTGAGAACGAGATGTATCCAAGTGGGCTAAGCGCATGCCTGGCAGGTCCTCCGCGAAATCTTTCTTTTTCGGTGCCGTGGAACCAGACGGAAAGGTTCGCTCTTACGCAGGTTCTGCATCAGCTGCTCCTACCCGTCAATATAATGTTACGGCTACAGTGAAGGGTCCACTCACTATAGTCAATTCCTACATATTTACACTTGTGCCACGCGTGGGCGTCACGACGGTTCCGTTAGATGGCGTGGCGTGTTCATGGGTAGCATGCCATGAGTAACTACTTAAGTGGAAAAAACGAAATCAGGCAAGAAACAATTTATGATAACTCAGAGAGAAGCTCATTACTTTTCGAAGCGAGATCACGATGCCTTAGAACACGCACCTATAAAGCGGTATATAAGAACGGAGAAGAAGCATGTGCTTGCTGCGGTAAAGCTAAGGAATCGATGGAGCATGTTTTAGAAGAATGTGAAGACACCTGCCCAGCGGTCGATTTAGGCACCACTGGCCTTCTTGAAGCCCTTGGGTTCAGCGAGAGCAGGGGAAAAGTAAACATCTCTGCAATAGAGATTAGTAAGAGGCGATTGGAAGACTGATGAAGAAAAGTAGGGAAACGACAAAAAACGGAGATGTACAAAAGCAAAGTTCGCAATGGGGGGCAAGAAAATGTGGTTGTGAGAGTTCATAGTGTTTTTTTTTCCTTTTTCTTCTTTTTTAATTTAGGTAGCACATTAGACAATATATTAGCAAGAGATTGGTGGCGCAACCCTGCACCCCGTTCCAAACGGGACACTCATAACATCCATCCATCCAAGCAGGCATACTATATAGGCTCTCTTTAGGGAGCAACCCGCCGTGGTTGCTGAGTGGCTATGGTGTGGGCCTGCTGAGCACGAGCTCGCCGGATCAAATCCCGGCCACGGCGGCCGCATTTTGATGGGGGCGAAATGCGAAAACACCCGTGTGCTTAGATTTAGGTGCACGTTAAAGAACCCCAGGTGGTCGAAATTTCCGGAGTCCTCCGCTACGGCGTGCCTCATAATCAGAAAGTGGTTTTGGCGCGTTAAACCCCATAATTCTTTTTTTTAGGGAGCCAAAGTTGCGCTACTGTTATCCGCGCGCCGCTCACGCTACCTCCAGATATTCTAGCGCCACTATTCGCTTAGCGCCATCGGGTGGTAAAAAAGGGCTCCGTTTTGTTGCGGAGAAACGCTTCGCAGGTGACGAGAAGGCTCGGCAGGAACGGGCCAACCAAGCGCAATTGACATGGGCACTCTTACTGCTCGTTTGCTTGTTACTTGATGCTCGATGCTTGATGCTTGTTGTTACTGGAAGCTTCGCCGGTGCGACAAGACGCAACGCAAACCATTTATTCCTTGTGCTGAAGGGGTGGTTTACTGTGTCCCGCTGGACTGCGGTGAAGAGTATGTGGGACAGACGGGCAGCAGCATCAGCGAACGCGAGTACAGGTATAACGTTCAAAAACTAGCCGCATCAGGCAACCTCGCCGCTCATTGCGACGCTGCGGATGCAAGCCTCTGTTTAATTGGACGCATTCGCTGGCGATAAACCATGACTAACTCACCAGAGGAACACTAGAAGCTGCAGAGATTAGGAACACGAATTGTGTAAGTTGCCTGTCAGTATCCTTATCAGAAAAGTTGTTTTTCCCGCGTGAGCCGCCTGTGTCAGTTGAACTTGCTGGGTAGAGTTGTTTGTGTCTGCCTTCTTCCGTCGTTTTGCGCGGTGATATATATATATATATATATATATATATATATATATATATATATATATATATATATATATATATATATATATATATATATATATATATATATATATATATATATATACGCCGGCGCCGGAGGCCTCCGCCTTGCATCCAGCGCACTTATTACGCAGATATTGCGCTCAAGCTCGCGTGCAAAAATGTTTTAATAACTCGAAAGGTAAAGCAGTGATTAAAAACGATAAAAAGACGTTTCTTCCTCTGCTCAGACAAATTTTGCTCTTGTGTTATTTGAAGCCCTTGGTCAGACGTTAAATCTAGTTTTAAGGCTATCCATGACTTTCTTGATTAAAAAAAAAAACAAAAAAATACGGGCTTGAACTGTAGGCTTTAAGTTGTCCAAACAGCTTACTGTGTGCTTTACACCTTTCATCATCATTACCATCATGCGCCTTCCCCCCCCCCCCTTTTTTTTCTTTCCCTCTTCCCCTTCCGCCAACGCAGAGCAACTGGCTAGAGGAATGTACCTCAGGCCGACCTTGATGCATTTCGCTTCATTGAACCTTTCTCTCTCGTTCTTGTGCTGATTTCTAATATGCAGTTTGAAAACATGCTCTGTTCTTTGTTATGCAGAATAAGAGTCGACATTTGGTGCAAAGAACTTCGTTTTCATGTTGCTTGTTTTTCATGTTTCATGTAGCCTGCAACGGGCAGCGTTGGCAGTGTCAGCCAGCCTTGGGAATTGGCCAGGACTCTTTCCTTCGTCATCGTCACTATCGAAAAGCTGAATGTCCGACGTGTTCCTATCGAGAATTTGCAAAATCGCGTCAGCCTTCTCGTCAGACACGCGAGGCTCCTGTCCTAAACAAAAAGAAGAGAAGCGATCTTGACCACAACGCCAAATACCAAAGTACTCGTCTGCTGTTCATAACAAAGCCATCGCGAAAGCGCGATCAAAATAACCGGGTTGAGTGCCAGCGTTCAACGTAATGGACACGCGAAATCAAAGGAAGCATAGATAAAAGTAAGGACGTGAACAGTTTAAAGATCGTATTTTGCGCGTTCGCGGTTCTACAAACTTTAATATAAGATCGAAGATATGCCTTGAAACCAGGTAGAAATACAAGAAATAATATTTACTTCTCCGGCAGGTGCTACAACGTGCCGCGAACCAGCCGTGGTTGTTTAATCGCTATGGTGCAGGGCTGCTAAGCACGAAATTGCGGGATCGAATCTCCGTCACGGCGGCCGCATTTCGATGGGGACGAAATGCGAAGACACCCGTGTACTTAGATTTAGGTGCACGTTAAGGAAACCCAGATGGTCTAAATTTTCAGTCCCCCACTACAGCGCACTTCATAATCAGAAAGTGGTTTTGGCACGTAAAACCCCATAATTAAAATTTAAATTAGAATGCCGCGCCGCTTGGGACAGTTTTGGCGGGAATCGAGCGTATTTTCATCAATGTAGCATAGATGGCGCCAGTAGGTGTCGAATACATTGGACAACGGGGTCTTATGCGGATGAATGCCTTGCCATAGGAGCACTGTCTCATTGCTTAACGTCCAACATATTGGACGAACCCCGTAGCGGGGTCTCAGGAGGATATAGCGATTTGTTGATAGCAATGATGACTGTATTGTGGGGTAGTGTTACGAAAAGAAAAGGTAAACAAATGTACTATAAAACAAAGTAATATATATATATATATATATATATATATATATATATATATATATATATATATATATATATATATAATACATTGTAGTATATATAAATAAATATTAAATGCTAATTATGCCAACCCGCAATGATGTTTTCCGTTCGTGGAGCTTGAACAGTGGGACAAGCGAAGGACGAATAACATGTGACTGCCTCATGCTACAGAACGGTCCTGTGCTCCTTGCTCATCGTCTGCCTCTATTAAGGAGACAACTTATCCTTTCGTTCGTTGTAGAGGCATCATACTTTGGACGAAAACATCATAGGATTAAGAGAAAATAAAATTTAGGACGAAAAAGAAGACACCGTGAGGATAGGTCAAATCATCATTTTCAACGCGAGCCTCTCCGCAATGCACAGAGCCCTGCTCGCATTTGTGGTCAAGTTATAGCCTGCAAATTTGCTGTACATACAGTAAAAGCTCGTTAATTCGAACCGCAAGGGGAAGCCGCTTCAGTTCGAATTAACGAAAGTTCGAACTAACGAAAGTGAAGGAGAGCAACAGTACACTGCGATTTGGAAGCAGTAAGGCGTGTCAGAAATTTGGCGTGGTAGAAAGTGATGGCTCTGGGTCCGAAAGTCGAGGCTCTGGGTCCGACTGTGCCACACCACCGGTGTCCACCGAAACGAACGTTAACCGAGGCTTAACACCATCACAATGAATCGCGACGGCCGATACTTCCTAAGCTGAAAACAGAGGTGCACAACCGACGAAGAGTGCCGAGACAAACACGCTGAACATGTGAAGGCGGCGAAGGCCCTGATTCGTTGGTTCTTGATTGCAAGCGCAGCTGCGACGTACTTGATTCGCTGTGTTTTGGCGCTTGCCGTGCCATCTCCGCACAGCATTAGCAGCTGTACAAGATTTGCAAAGCCTCCGAGATTCACAACGGGCAAGAAGTCTCGGGGGTTACGTAGAACGCAGAGGCGGCAGCCGCCGCTGCCTTCTGGCTCACCCCGCGTCGGTTAGATTTTTTCCGATTTTGCCTTCTCTCGCCATTCTCTCCGTTTCGGAGGCAATACAGCCTTGTGTGTAGGCAGTAGGCGCGTTTCTCTGGCCGTGTGCCAGGCGAGCGTAGTTCGAATTATCCGTGAGGGAACCTTCTCGCGTTCGAATTAACGGACTTCTTTATACATAGACTTCTGTGGAGCTTGGCCGGACCAAATCGTACAGTTCGAATTATCCATAAATTCGAATTATTGAAGTTCGAATTAACGAGCTTTCACTGTATATGTAAACGATACACTTTCTTTTTAGAATGGGTCTCTCTAAACGTAGTCTGCTTCAACACACCTGCGAAACTTTTACATTAGCCTGACGGTTTTCTCTCCGCTTCGCATTTTAAGTGCTGATTTGTCGGCCAGTCTCCCGCCGTTGTGGGTAAGCGTCATGGAATCAGGCGCAAGCAGGCAGCGCGAGCAACGCGACGCCTCCCTCGTGCCTTAGGCGCGTGCTGGGTGGTCAGCGTTCCCGTGTTCTCTTAGCTGGCTGCTGCGACACACGATCAGGTAAGGAGAATTTTCTGTTCCTGATGCACCTGTGGTTCTTTGTGGATTCCGTCGATGGGTAAGGGAACCTAACGGATCGAACACAGGCAGCCCTACCTCATTACTGTGGTCAAGCGGGCTACTTGGTTGCTGCAAGTGCGATACCTGCTACCGGCGCGCACTCAACGGGCACGGACACCAGAGCTTTAGCCCAGCGTTTGTGGTGAGTCTGTCCTCCGCTTGTGACCGGCTGCTTGCTCTTTTTTCACTATGACTCACTCTCTCTTTTAATTTGTAAGCTTTGCAAGAGGGCTCAGTCACGCGATACGAGGCGTTACTGTAATTCAAAGTGCGCAAGAGAATGCTTCATACTTTGGATGGAGTGTATCGAGCACCCCTAAAAGCTCAGACGGAAGAGTCTTTTGAGACAATAGCATAAGCGGCTGTTCGCTTTTTGGTGCTTCCGGTAGTTTTCAAAACATTATGCCAAGCTCGGTCGCACGTTATTTTGACTACAGAGATGTTCAATCACCACAAAACCAATGCGTCAGGACGTGGGTGGCTTAGTTCTTTAAGATTATAGCGTGGTTAAAGTAAGCGAGCAAGGCTTTCACGCCTTTTGTTTAGGCGCTGAACATGTTTTTGTTGTGCGGGCAAGCAGTCTGAATAACACCTTGCGAGAAGTTACCAACGGCCGTCATAAACTATAATGCCACCTCGAACAGAACACAGAAAGCGACTTCCACAATCGCCAACACATAACTGCTTCTCCCAGATGAACGTGAGCTGTATTAACGGTGTCCCTTATTCTCCCGTTGGTCTATTTTACAGAGAAGCTGTTGATGTGAACAGAAGCACTGAAAACATTATATTCAAATTGTTACAATTTTCCGAAAAATAGAAGTTAGTCACGAACTTTATAAAGAATGTGGCGAACATTAGGTGCAATGTGCAGGGCAACTTGAAACTATGTTTGGTCATTAGCGGTGAAATAAAACCAGCGAGACCCTCCTTGTTGGCCAGTTTAGAGGCCATATATGAAATGTTGGCAAAGTTCCGCCGCACCATTGGGAGTATGAAGAATGGCAGAAATTTCACATTTGCAAGAAACGAGGGCCGCTTTAGCGGTAATATGAACCGAAAGCTTGAAGCGTGCGCATTATTTACGTGCTTTCAAAATATTTGCTGAATGCTCATCGTCTCCCAATTTGTATGCGTTAGACGATTCATGCATTTACTTATTCCCTGTTGTCTCAATGAACTATGCAATGCACGTTATTTATACTTCGTTGAGGAAATAAACATGCTGTGTTGACAAATTATATATGTCTCTTCTGGGTAGGGGAACTCCAGGTTTTGCAAAAGTTACTTATTAAAACGTTCCAACGCGCCATAGGGCTGTTATTGACGGCGTTTCCCAGAATCATAACACATAAAGTATAACTTGACAATGAGTAAACATAAGTGGAATGGTAAGCGTAAGGTGGTGGTGGAACCTCTATTCTCCTGCCGTAATTAAACGCGTGCTATTAACAAACTCATTTTTCCCATAATTTCATGGCACGCGAGTCTCGTTGGTTTCACCGCTGTCTTTTGTGAAGTAAAGGATGTACATTCTTTATATTTGGCGAAATTTAGGGAAATGTTCAGGAAAACTAGAAAGTGTATGAGGTAATTAGGACTTCTGCAACAAAGTACGTAAGTGCTCCTGCAAATTGTGACTATGTTTTACGAGCGGCTCAAAATTTAGTTCAACCCTCAGGCATATCTACAAACACCACTGACGCCAAATATGACGAACAGAAGGAAAACGCTGTGGGAAATATGTGTACGAACGTAAATGCATGTGGATCAAATGCAGCTTTGGGAAATATTTCTAATGAAGTGCTCCGATGTTTTAAGTAGCCTTTTTGCGCCCTTTGGACCTTTTTATGCAATTTTTCATGGTGTACCAAGGGAATTTTTCGTTACATAAATTTTATATTTTGCTTAAAGGAGTGGGCATGCTGTTTATTATGTGCAGGCAAACTTGAAATTGTCGGGCCTTACTACACCGTTTTCATTAACTTATGTATATAAGCGCTTGAAAGCGTAATAAGAGAGTTTCACGAGTGGCACAATATTTAACCTGCTAACTTCGTATAACTACAACTTCCACGAAATTGAAATTTAGCCAACACGGATGAAAGCCTATCACAAATATGTGTGCAAACAGAAATTAATGTGTGTGGAATACTGCCTTTCTAACACATTACTTTTTGAACATATTCAGTGTGATATACACATTTTAAGTTGTTTCGCAGTGTCCCGAAGGAACTCTACCAAGCATGTGTTGATGTTTAGGGAGAATACGCGGCAGGTTATGAGTTATATGGTGAGAAACATGTTGGGGTAATTAGTGCATTCGAAATTGATCACGCATTCAAACACCCCACAGCGTGTGTGACTAAATATTACAAGAGGCGGCAAGCTTAGCACGCAACCCAAGGATAACTACACAGGAATGCCCCCAAAATCAAATTGATCGAAAAAATTGGAGCACTCTGGTAAATAGGCGTACGAAGTTAAATGAACGCGTATAAATTATAGCTCTGGCAAAGCATTCCTATATCTAGTGTTTGAAAGTGTCACGCCGCCGTTATGAGGTACGTTTCCCAAGGTCTCGAGTAAACCTGGCGTTGCACAAAATTGATATGTTGCAGAAATGGGAAACATATTAAGTTAATTGCGTGGTGATCGAATTTCTCCAGTGGCGAAAGGTACAGAACGAAGTTCCATATGAACTATTTATACACGCGCAACATTTTAAAGTGTTCCATGTAATTTGTACACGTACCCTACTGCGATTCGAACAAAACAGCTTCGTTAGATATTGGATTGGGACTCTGCAAGCTCGCCCGAGTCTCCTGTCATTTTCTTTCATTCCGTCTTTTTATGCATATTAACATTACGGCGCCGTGTTTTTAGCAGACGAAGACCAAATTCTCCCAAAATCACCTTCACATCGCAATTACTTTGAATATGGAGGAGAATACAGCAACGGAAGAATTGAAAATTATTTAAAAATACTGCGTGACAACTTGGAAAAAATCATCACTTGCAGTGATGAAATGCAACGCGGCCCCATCGGTCTGAATGTAAACGTGGCTTCTCTGCATCACGAACAATGGCCGGCGAGCTAGTTCTTAGATACGGCCATTTCTAGAGCGTAGCCGGACAAAGTGGCAGTATGCCACTTGACTAATTTTACTGCTAGCTCCAACAAGACTATGTATTCTAATTTGTTTACTATGAGCATAAATTTAATAGGGTTTTCTAAATATAGGGAGAGCCTGCTTTCACTTCGACAGCACCCCAATTTATTATTACACGAGACCTTCTTCCGTTACCTTGTAGTTGGTAGGCCATCTGCAATACATAACACCGTTCAGTGATAATACGGTTAGGTACTGCTAAAAACAGTATGGTGTTGAATTTCCTATTTATGAATGCACTAAATGGACAGTATGTTAATGAGAATGCCTAGTTTGAACTAAGAAGCATTTCTTCAAGGATCGTTCAATGGCGTCCACAAGGGACGACCTGGAACGTGGCAACTTTGGCCCATTTTGTTTGGGGGCTTTATCTGTATTTAGTTATGCGCACCCATTCATGTTACCTACTTCGTAATGAATGCGTCAATTCATTTTTGAGATAATGCAAATAAATTTGTATCGCGGGGTGTGGGGCGTGGCCTCGCATATAACAGTAATTGAATATTCAAAGAGGTAATTTTGTCTGGCTCTGACAATTGCGCAATCAGACGAAATGTTGTCCCATAGCATACGATCGATATATTGCCTCTCGAGTATTGTCAGTTTGCCTTTGTCCTGTACAGATAGCGGCAGCTCAAGAACAGGCAAGTGCGCGCAACAGTATGCAACAAATAAGCTCTGCTGGCTTGTCGTTGTTCAAAAAGTGACGTACTCTGGGCTCTTGTGGAAAGACCGTCGTCACATAAAGACCACTAGTTGCCTTACGCTGCCCTAAAACATTCTACTTTTGCTGCGTTGTCAAAAAAAAAGAAATTAGAAATTGAGAATTTGGTTGATAGTGAGCTGTTTTTTTCTAACGATGTCAAAACTTTCGCATATATGTACAGGGCACGTGCAGTTTCGCTCTCTAGACTTGCAATTTTTTTTACAGCGACATAACTGTAATTTAGCACCAATGGGTAACGTTCCTTGACGAACTGTGAAGCATGACAGTAACAGTCTGAGGTACCACATCTCGACTTCAGTGGCATTACTGCTTAGTGCAATGGGAGCAATGCTTAAGTGTCACAGCAGGTGCCATGCGGTAAAGCACCCTGTTTCTGTATTCTACAGAAGTAGTGCGAACCTTGCTTATGCATTTTGCGATGCTTATCGTAGGAGTGAGTGGTTTCGCCATGAGTGGCCGCCAGGGATCGGACACTGCAGCCACGCACGACCGTTTGATGGACGAACTGGTGCAACGCCTGGTGTCCATGTCCGATGGCCGCAACTGTGGCGACGCCGCCCCCCTCACGCCGCCCCAAGCCCACTGCGGGGCGGCTGGCGAGCCGAGCAGTGTGCCGCTGCCTCCGTCGGCCGTGTCCGTCATCTCGTGCAGCTGCCACCAGCACGAGAACCTGCACGTGCAGGTCACCATCAAGTGCCCTTGCTCCCGGCCCAGCTCTGCTGAGGCGACGACGCAGGTACGCAGAGAAACACCCTGTTCTCACACGTGCGATCTCTTGAGCCCACACACTCGCAAGCCCGGGCGGAACCAATGTGGACGCTTCCAGATAGATTCCTGCAAGAATGACGAAACTCTGGCCAAAGTGTTGTTGTCTATACAAGAGCTTCGAACATGGCGGTCCAGTCAGCATTGGAATGATGGTTATTACGCGGAGTTCCATAAGCGTCGTCCTTGTGGCTTTAAAAGACGGTGATTTTGCAAGGTGATAATTTTAGGGAAAATTGTCTGGCATGTGTAGCACAATTCGTAGTGAATATGAATGTGCGTTGAATCTCATTTTCTCCTGCGTCAGAAAAAAAGACTGCTTTAATTGTTACTTCTATAAATGCTGGTAAAGCATAGTAAACAAGGCAACAAGGAAGTCTGGACCCGCACGCGCGGACATCAGTCTAATCTATGTACTAAGCATTATCGCCATGGCATAGCGGAACAATTACAGTGCCAGGGTACCCTCTAGTAATGTTATTAGGAAATTCTATGGCCTCTTCCTCTCGCAGCCAGCCTGTTTTATTGTATTTCGTTTTGCCGTACACAACTGAAGCGCGCTGCAAGCAGCTAGGATAAATACAAGATCCCAACATACCTGCAGCGACAGCTCCAACGCGATTTTCTCCATTTTATTTTCTGGCCCTGCGGACACCTGCAATTTATGTTATAGCTTACTGCGAAGCAGGGTACAAATCCAGCCGTTAAGCACTTTTGACATTTTTATTGTTCAGTCGCTCCTTGCAAGAAGAGTATGCAATGAGGACGTGATATTGGCGAAGTGTGCTGCCATCTCTGTGTATACAGGAACTCGAGTGTACGATAGTACGACAGTATCGTACCACGCTCCATCCGGGGACCTTAGCTCAACGTATTCGTTCATTACGTTGAAATGCACTCAGGCCACTTCAATTGCGGTGGCGTGTACTCACATAGTGAATTAAGGCGAGTGCTAGCCATTTACTGTAAATAAAATTGTGAGTAAATGCTCAAACACTCCAGAAGCGTCTTTCCACGGAATGACCGTTACTACCACTTAAAGAGCTGACAGAGCTGCAGAAGCGCAAATCCCTTCTACTCAAGAGAATAATGAAAGGGTTTTGTGTATGAAACAATGATTTTAGTAATTGAATTACACTATGGGGGCGTGCTGGTAGCAGGAAGGGAAAGCGAAGCAGTGAAGGTTTCGGAGCCTTACATAATCATATCCCAATAGCGACAGGAGGCGCTTGCCCAATCCCGTCCCTCACAGCCAACTTTTTACCGCAAGGAAGTAGGCCTGTCATGCCGTAATGGGGAAGTTGTGGCATAGGTGATTTGGGTTCACATAATGTATATATTTATGGTGAAGAATGAGTACAGAGCCGATTATATTTCTGTCTGCGGGACGTTGCCGTAAGTACGTACATGCTCGCCATTATAAGACAAGGAGTTGGTCAACCCATTCTTCAGGTTAGAAAAACGGTTGAAAATAAGACGTCGTGTAGCACTTAGACCACTTGGCTCGAAGTCTTGGGAGCTCAAGTTTGATTCCCAAACCTCGGCGCAGCATTACGTCGTGTTGGATTCTTTGAAACTTTTGGCAAACACACTTATAGACACGTTAAATCCATTTTAGCTCACAAATGCTCCTGCCTTAAAGAAAAAACAAAAACAAAAGAGGCACGAACTTCGATGGGCCTATTATTACCTTGCCTGAGCGCATTTGCTTTCCTTACAGACAGACCCATCACCAGTTGAGAGACCAAAGGTGAAGTGCACTATCCAGCCAGGCGGAAGAGCTCCACAGAGAGTACAGGAAATCGGCGAAAAGACCACGTGCCATAAGTCATCTATCCAGCTGGGAGCTATTGCTACCAATGGCACATCCTCAGTGCGCAGTACATTAACGTCACACCATGCAGCAAGATCAAGTAAGACAATGAACGTCTCGCATACCTGCCTTGCTCATTTGATAATACTGGCACAAAAAAAGGTACAAGATGTGAATTACACACGCAGAGTGCGCTCCAAAGACAGCAGACTAAAATGCCGTAGTCCCATTAGGGAATCAAAACAAAGGAATTGCAGCAGTAGGCACTTAGACAAAACAACACGTTTCAGAATTAAATGGATAGAACGAACGAGAAACGTGTCCCACAAATATTATTGACGAATTGCAGTCAGCCGAATGATTACATTTAACGCAAGATATGCAGACCCAGATGTGAATTGAGCGCGTAATATATACGTGCTTCTTCAAAATACGATGGCGATGTGCGTCCAATTGTTGTTCTATAATATTCGTCGTAAATGTGGTACATTTTCTCTCTGGACTCGGCAGTATGAAGGTTTTCTCATTTGTTTCGCAAGTGGAATTATACTGACAAACATTGCAATGTGCAAAACAATTTGACTCGATTTCCCAAAGTTGTGAGCAGTCGGCGAGTTCTCGTTGTTAACTCAAGTGGGTAGCGTTTTCAACACACGTCTGCACGCACACTGCGTCAGCCGTATTTCAGAGAACATCGCAATACACGTTTCCCTTTTATAAGTTCTTGAAGCACGCTAGTCCTAAGGTTGTTCTCACTGGGAACGGGCCTCATAGGCGTTTTTCATAGCCGGATGGAAGGATTTTGCTCGATTTAGCCGCGCGCGAACCAGTCATCGATTTTTTAACAATTCGTAATAGTTTCTTTGAGTAGCGCCAGGCGGCGCGCAGCCAGAATGTTGAAGTTGTCACGTTCTAGTTGCAGATGTTGTAGAAAGAAAATGGTTTGTCGATCTTTTCATGCTTATCTTTAGCGTAATCCGCGTTCGTCAATTTTTGATAGCCGTTTGAATATATACAGGTGGTTAAGGTTGTTCGAGAGAACGGCACATTGTTAATCTTCTTCGAACATGTTGAATTATACATGAAGCTTTGATCAACCAACTGCCATAATTTGACTATATTGTCACGTGGTAGTGACGGTTAAGAAGGCAGCAAAATTGTGATTAACGAAACGAGCGTTTTACTGGGCGAACCTATGCCCTCAAAAACAGGCTGCACTCAAAGAACAACGGTAGCGGCGAACACACTCGGCGATCGTCGAAAATCTCATCAGCGGGTCAAGCGCGTCGGCTTTTATACAGCAGTCTTCGAACGTTCCAGAGTAATCGTTGGGACCCGGGTGCCTTCCACAAAGTTCTACACCATTCGCGTCAGGCGATGAAATCAGATAACACAAGGTTCGGCGACAACAGACAACGGATAGAAGCATCGATAACTTTCCAGAAACTTCGGATACATGCAGGCGCGCCCCGTGCTGTGCGATAACATTTGTTAGGCGGCGAAACGTGGTCGGCCGATAAAGATAAGCACACGTGTCAATATTTTGAAGTGGTCGCATTCAGTAACATGTCTTTGGTCTGTTCATTGTAGGGATAATCAGTGTGGCCATTCCCTAATGAGAGTATAAAATGTTTGCACTTTAGCAGCCGTTCGCCGCCCTATAACAATTCGTGTAGTATAGCGGTTCCTGTTTAACAGCTGATAAGCTGCTGCACTGCCTAATCAGTGTTGCGGTTGCAATGAGATAATTTGCTATCCTTGTTTGGACGTTCTACTCTTAGACCACCTAAATAATTGTAGTAATTATTCAATGGAAACGTCTAATTTGCTGTTTTCCCTTTATTCTTGTCGCGTGAGGTCATGGTTTCCTTCAAAGCCGTGTCGAATGTGCCCCCATCCTACGTCAGAACCACGGTCCCTCCCTGTCCCAGCATAGAGTGGGCAGACCCCGTTAGAAGTCACTGGCTCGTGCCATATTCATAAGAATAATGTTGAGAAAACCCAGCTTTGAAAAAAAAAAGAAACTTTCCGGCTTGCACCAATGATCGCAATATTTCAGTGTTCTTTATTTATTTTTCCAACTGTTCCGTTCTCTTTGTAGGCACAGATGTATCGCTATTCTACTCATATGTCAAAGGAACTGCGGCCACCAGTTATCTTTCCCGGCGAAGCATCATATTCGCTGGATACAACTGTCGATGTTCGCTAGAGTGGACTGCTGCTGCTGCAGCGCGTGCCGTATGCCAAAGAACTTACGGCAGCTTCAGATCTAGTTCCGTTGGATATGTTTTATTGAGGTTCAGTACTCACTATGAATATATATTGATCGACCGGCAGATGATGAGACTTTTGATACAGTGATGGCGTTTCTGAAAAAAATTCGAAAAGATAATGCCTTGTCACTGAAGTTAGCAAGACACGAAATAGAGGCACAATGCTTGAAATGCATAGAGCTTGAGTAGAAATACTTTATGTGCACAACAAAATATAATTTGAATATTACGGCAAGAATCAAAATGTGAAAGTCCAGTATAGTAAGTAATCTTGGCTTAGTGGTCGCCAAAACACAAAATACAAAAAAATATGATGACAATAAGCCGAAAAGTAGATTACAGTAAAGGATTTCTGTTCCTGCTACGTTCAACGCAGGAGTGATGGAGAGAATGTGTTAAGAAAGAACACCCAAGCTATAAGTGATCATTATACGATGGGGCACATGCTGCAGAGTGCTAATACCTATGATAGTCTTCGATACAAGGTTTGAATGGAACAGCAAAAACAACTGCAAGAAAACACGGAAAAGACGCACAGAAATTAGCTAGGAGGGCGCTGGACAAACAACTCTCGTTATTTCGTTTGAAAATAAGACTTGATCTAAACTGTAAGAAAAACAATAAAAGCCAAATAGATTGCATAACAGTTCTTCGGGAAGCGCATTGATATTTTGAATTATATGGTCTGAATAATTTGAACGAATTTTTCTCTCATTTTCGCTTATGTTATGAGCTGTAAGCTTGACGCTTTATATTAGCATTTGTCTTATAATACTGTCGGTACTATTTTTACTAATGTTCGTGTAGCAATGCCTGTGCAAATTGATGTTGTTATTCCAAAGATTCAATCGATTGATTGATTGATTGTGCCCTGATTCACGTTTTTTTGTTTCTGGTAGCCGCCGGTTGCTCTGCCGAAGAAAAGCTGGCCACAAGGGAACGCATCCAGTAAGTGTTTGCATTAATATCATCAAAGTGACTGGCTTCGTCTTCATCGTGAGTGTACAGCATGAAGGTTAGACTTGGACGTAGACAAGGCAAGGATACGTGCCTTGTCCTGTTTACGCCTACGTTTTTCCTTCGCGCTGTACGCTCATAGAGTGTATCATCAGATAATCCAATTAGCTACTCTGCTAAGTGGTACTTCATCTTCGGCCTGGCATTTACAGAATGGTCCGACTGCTGTTCCGTGCTCCTTGTTTCGTATATTATTCAGTGCTTCGTATTCACATTACCAGCTGTTTCCTCCTTGGCAGATAATTAAGGTAACTAGGTAACCCCACATTGTCAGAAAGATTTGCTCATCGCATCTTCAGGCATTCATCACTGCGCTCCATATTTGATCGTTAGGTATTCTTGCCCACGCATAAACACTTAAACAGACATTGTGAGCTTGAAGTTACGTTTACTTATTCCACTTATTCCTGTGAACTACTTATTCCTGTGAAGCTTCTATTGAACCTTCAGAAAAATAACCCACGCGCATTTATTGAATAATAATTTTGAATTTTTCTTGCCGAACAATGGTGTAGATGTCTTTTGGGGGAATTCATTTTTCAGTAGCAAGGTTCCCACAGCCGCATATCCATCGATGGCAAATACGAAAACGCTCGCGTACCTATAAAACCGAGGTCATCAACGTTAATCCTTAGCCTTCCATCAGGGTATCCCCGCATAAACCACGGTACTGTTTCCGGGCGTCAAAACCTGCAAGGGAAGCTGCCCACTTCGAGCAGACGCAGTGGAGTGTGCTCATATCTAATAGTAGCTGTACTTGCGCGCGCGCGCGCGCACGCAAACACACACACACACACACACACACACACACACACACACACACACACACACACACACACACACACACACACACACACACACACACACACACACACACACACACACACACATACACACACACATACACACACACAAACACAAACACACACACACACACACACACACACGCACGCACGCACGCACGAACACACGCACACACACACACAAAATGAGAAATAACGAGCACTATACAATAATTTAGCTATCAATTCTAATTCATCATCATGTACATGCATATTTTTAAAATGTATGCCTTCATTCTTTGGCGAAAACTGTTTGTCCTAAATTTATTGTTCTTTTTGGTTTTGTTGACTTGCTAGTTTCACTCATGTTATATAGAGCAGTGAAGCGTTTCAAATTGTCGTTTATGCAGGGTGTTTCACGGAACTTCAGCCACATTTTAAATATATGCAAATGCTATGATGTAGATGGACAGACGCAAGGTAATATTGTTGGCGTCATTTGAAGAAACACAAAGTATTTCTTGCATTTACCGAATTCGATTATTAGTCTTAATTAATTAAGCAACTTCACAATTATTATAATTAGATGAAAGGTGTGAATGAGAAAATTCTGCAGCAAAATCAAGAACTGCCGACACAGCTTCTTGTTGCTCAATATGTGCTACATAAGAGTGTCTTTTGGAGCGTGAAAGAAGTCCGCGAATACACGCAAAGTGCCTCGAGCAGCCAGTCGCGCGGCAATTTTGCGTGCATTCGAGGGCTTCTTTCAACGCTCGCAAAGGAATTTTTATATAGCACGTATTGAGAATCAGAAAGCCGTATGGGGAGCTACTCATGTCGCTGTAAAGTTTTCTCATTAACAATTTTCATCTAACTATAATAATTGAGAAGCTGAAAAAATAATTGAGACTAATTATGTAATTTTGCGGAATACAAAAATAATCTGAGTATCTCCAAGGGACGGCCAACTACATTAACTTCGTTTAGTCTAGCTACGGGACATCGGCATATTTTTAATGTTAGGCTGAAGTAACGTGAAACACTCTGTATTATTGTGCTACATTCAGTGCCTATAAATAAATAAGTGCAATATTCAGCATGCAAGGAGGCAAATCTAATTGAAGCTTTGTATTAAAGAAAGTGAAGTCAACGTGGCCCGAAGTAGTATAACACTTGTCGTCATGACGTCTTTACCTTCATACGAGTTCAATTCCTAACCAGACGACATGCCACTGAATTATCGAGAGCAGGTGATGCTGAGTTTGGAACAATAACCACTTTCAGCTATTGTTTAGATTACTTCTTGGCTAGCCTGAGCAGTTAACCGTTAGAACTAAAATTGTGGCAAAAATAATATTGGAAACAATAACAACCTGTTCCACAACATTGTTCCAAAGCAGAACCGTGGATTGTAAGGCAAAATCATGGACACATCTCTTACGGTTGCTGAACAGTCATTATAGCGTTGCCTGTAGACACTAGCACTAGATTGTCTTCAGACGTTCATAATGGTAGCTATACGAACACTGTCGTTAATAATAATAATATTTGGGGTTTTACGTGCCAAAACCACTTTCTGATTATGAGGCACGCCGTAGTGGAGGACTCCGGAAATTTTGACCACCTGGGGTTCTTTAACGTGCACCTAAATCTAAGCACACGGGTGTTTTCGCATTTCGCCCCCATCGAAATGCGGCCGCCGGGGCCGGAATTCGATCCCGCGACCTCGTGCTCAGCAGCCCAACACCATAGCCACTGAGCAACCCCGGCGGGTAAACACTGTCGTTCCTAGCAGTAAAACTTGCATGATTGCGTAACAATATTGTCTGGCAGACACGTCGTAATTATCATTTGAGACAGCACGTAGTCAAATTTTATTGTACACCATAGGAAAGACTGACACGGGTGCGCGTTCTTCTTAAAAAAGCTGACGAAAAGATAGGGCACGTTCTATTGCACTGAAAAATAAAGAAGAAGCCTCATCGAGGTGGTATCTCCACAAAACTACACTTACTAACACATACGTAGAATAAAGGCCAGCAGGCGCACTGTAGTAGCTCCTTCCTGGCAAGGAGGTATGACATTAAAGCGAAGCTTTCTTTGCCTATTATTCCGAATTTACGGGTACGGCTGCTGCTGTTACGGTCTTGCCGCGCGTGCCGCTGGGTTTCCTGCAACACCACCAGATGGCACTCGCCGCCGCGCGTCGCGGCCTGCGCACCCACGCCACCATTTTACAGTTTGTGCGTATTGCACGCACTGTGCTTGCTTTCTTGTGCGACAAAAACGCAGGTGCTGGGCTTTGGAGGTCACGTACTGGGCTGCTAGCCACGTATGCAGCCTGCTAGCCACGTATGCAAAAGGAACACGTAAACACGTGCCAGCAAAAGTGCTCCATAGCGTGCAATCAGCATCGAGGACACCCAGACCCGAAAGAAGCATCACGCGAAAGAAGAGCGTATTCGCTACCCAGCGAAACGGGTTTTAGACCGCAAAGAGACGAAAACAATTAAGGTATGGGGTTTTACGTGCCAGAATCATTTTCTCATTTCGAGGCACACTGTAGCGGAGGACTCCGGAAATTTGGACCACCTGGCGTTCTTTACCGTGCACCTAATATAAGTAGACGAGTGTTTTCTCATTTCGCCCCCATCGAGATGCGGCCGCCGTGGCCGGGATTCAATCCCGCGACCTCGTGCTTAGCAGTCCAACGTCATAGTTACTGAGCGACCACGACGGGTTTGTGTATACAATGCATACATACAATTATAATAATTATTTGAATTACGTACATCCGCATATTTCAATTACAGTTTAACACTTCTGCCACGATGCGGTGTGCCATGTGAAGCAATAATAATGGCCAAGCCTTTCCAATGGACGCACAACAACACCTCAAGCAAACACGTCTCCCTGTGTGCTCTGTAACTATATGCAAACACCAGTGGTGCACGCGTAGTAATCTTTCACACCAACTCACCACTCTCGTGTTGGACTAAACGCCGAAGGAATTGCACATTTGCCGACAAGATCACCGCTAGTTATTGTCAATCGTAGCAAACAGCACACAAAGCTTCGCTTACAGCGATTCCCAAAGTGCGTAGGTTACACAATCGTTTTATTGAAGTTTTCATGTCAGTAAGTACGTATTCTTGCTTCCGTTTTCGCAATTGCTGTTTGAAATGACTCCGAAGAGGGTGCTGGTACCGTCTGTCTATAGTGATAACAGTTTCTTGAAAATATGAAGTGGACAAATATTACTCTTAGTTTTTTCATTGTAAGAATTTGCAACATATCGTGAACGTTCCCGGTGTGCTCAGAAAGAATCGGTTGGTGTCGCGCAGACATTTACGTCTCCTCATGCATAGTCCAGGAGTAGGCACATGACCATAGAGCTCGTACTTCCAGGCGTAACGTCTATAAGGCGCAGACACCCTCTCGAACGTTTGTATAACGTTTGCACGTGGTTTCTGGGTGTTTTTCGCGCAGAGACTGGAGCCGCGCGCCGCTCTTCCCGCCCAACGACGAGTTCAGCCCTCGGCTCACCGCCAGCGAACGCCGGCGCAGCGTGCACGAGGCTCTGGCCCAGGTGCGCGAGACGCTGTTCGAGGTTTTGCGCGACTCGCCGCGCGCCGTGGCGGCGACAACGTCGACGTCCGGCATCTTCGAGACCATGTTTTCGACGCGGCCGGCGGTGTCGCCACCTCCGTCGCCGACCAGCGCGCTGCTAGCGCCCTCTTCGCTCCAGGTGCGTCTCGGTGAAGCCCGTTGTTGCACTATGGAAGGCCCTACAAAAATTTACTGGAAGCAACTCTGGCGGCTATATATGAATGATTCTCAGTATATGGAAGTGTCTCTGATTACTATTTGCAGCTTCGAGCGTTTGCCTCACGTTATTATTCACGTCTCTAAATTCTTAATCTCCAGGCACTTATAGTGTTCAAATACAGCTATAGGCAAGTAGACACTACACTTGTGCTCGTTTGTTGAAAATTGTGTATTTTATACCGCAGTATGCGTTTGCAAATAATCAATTTCGACAGTCATATAGCCATACGAAGCTACAAGTAGAAAGTCTAGGGAAATTCGTTCATCGGTGATTAGTCTCACGTTTACTCAACCACCATACTTGCAAGTCCCAGTGACATTAGCGCAATAGTTCGCTCTATTGATTTTAGTGGGAAACATTGAATGTACACAAAATGTAAACTCATCTGATTTCTAAGAAAGGTAACTGTAGAGTTTTGCTTGCTAAGACCCCGACCTAATTATAAGACGCTGTACTGGGGACTCCGGATTCATTTTGACCGCCTTGGTATCTTAACCCCACAAAGTCCAACACCATACCCCATCAAAGAAAATGAAAGGAACTTGTTGATATTTATTTATAGTATATTGGTAAGAAGGAAATGTTGAAATGGGGCCCTATAAGGCAAAATATTCCAATATGTTTTACTTTTAATCTCCTGACGTCAAATTTACGTGAGAGCCATGGAAAAATCGGGTGGTGAACCGCTGCGTTGTTGGAACTGCCCACTGAAATGGTCTACTTGTTTATAGGAGGCTATTTTGTTCGTTTTCAACGCGAATTACATTGCCTACTTTGACAGTGTTTTCTTATCTAATTGACTGACAGGCTTAGAGACGGGGAGCTCGCAGACTTGGAGAAGGTTTCGGTGTGGCTGAGCAAGTGCAGTGAAACTAGATAGCCTGATAGGCAGGGGGGAGGGGGGGAGGGGCAGGAGGCAGCCGGCGTGTGCGACTGGCCCACTTCCCCTTGCTTAGCTTGCAGTGGCTGGACAAAAAAAAAATGCGGTGGCGTGTAAAAGAAGGTTAAAACTGCCGCTAAAACGAATCCTCAGCGAACAAGAGTCAGCATAGTGTTGTCCCATACGTGCTGAAAGTGCACGCCAACGTTGCGGTGCCATGAAAATATAGTTATATAGGCAAATAAGTTCATTCTTCCGGGGAGATCCGAGTAGTCGGTGCCAGAGCAATCGGTGGGTAGACATGCGCTATTAATTTTGAAACGGGGTGGTCGCTATAGTTATTGCGAAAAAAAAAAGTTCAGTTTTGTTCACCATGTTGATGCACCTTTGATGCATACACGTTATCCTGACGTGGTGCGTACTCGCGGGTTTGTGACGTCGCATGATTGACCGGCGAAGTGGGTGCCGCCCGAGAGCATCTTGACCAATCGCGCAAGGCCAGTGGTGTACACGTCATAATTTATGAAGAGTTCAAGCAGCTTTTGCAACGTCGCGTGTCAGAAAGGCGACGTGGGGATTGCCCTAAATGTTTTTGACAAATCGTGGCGGAACTGTTTGCAGAAATGGAATAATAACTGTTTGTAATAGCTTTAGCTTATGGCGACCCAGATGTTGCAGTAAAAAGTATGTAGTATGGTAATTACCTATTGAATAATTTATTTGTTGTACTGTCCACAACTGAAAACTGCTTCCAGCATATGAAAAACGTTAGTATAGGCTCTGCATCGAATTTGCATTAAATTATAGTTTTTAGGCATCAAATTCAGCATATAAAAAACGATTAGTTTGTATCTTGCAGGGTTACGTGCGCCTAATTCTGCGTACATGAGCGTGTTGCATTTCGCTGCCGCGATATTGTAGTCTCTGGGACGGGAATGGAAAGCATGACTTTGAGCTCTGCACCACAGCGTTATAGCCAAGGGGCTTCTAAAGTGTCGAAATGACATCTTTATTTTGCGCTGAAAATACGTCCAATACTGTTGGGGAAAGGAAGGGGAAAAATGTCTTTTTCTTTATAATTTCTGGAGTGTACCTCGCAGAGGGGTCTAGGTGCTGATTTCCAGATTCCTACGTAATTTTTTGCATTTGGACCATTTAGTGCAGATAATGTTTTCTGAACTACGCAGACTGAGTGTTTTATTCGCATAGAATGTAAAATAATATTCCTTATTAAGAAACAATTAAAAAGTAATGAACAGATACCATAAACATACGCAAGATTATAGGAAGCTGGGGGTGGGAACCTCCGAACCATCTTTATTGCAGCGTCGCGCATGAAACTTTAGCACTCTTCATATAAGGCAGCAATTCAGCCGCTAATTTTTATGTCGCATTTCATGCTACCAATTTCAGAGGCAGCTCGGTTATTTTCAACTAAAGCAGATACATAAGAAATTTTCGATCAGTCGATTAGAGGCGCTATAAGGTGAAGTTATTCCAAACTTCTTTAATCAGTTTCTGCAGGCAGCCCTCAACGATTAGCCGAACTTATTCGGGTCTCCCCCACTTCGCTTGTCTTTCACGCGACGTCAGGAAAACCGCGAAAGATCCTCATCCAATATGACGCGTGCATGCTGATTGAACATGCTTAGACCGAACGAAAGAATAAGAATTATTTCTGATTCTACGCCTTTTCTTCACCGTCAGCCTTCCCTAATTGGTCAGATGTTTTCGGACTGCACCCACTTCACCTGTCTGTCGCGCGACGTCACAATACCGCGAAAGCTCCAAGTCCAGGAATTCGGGACATCGAATATTGCGGCGAAGCCGAGCCTGGGTGATGCGGTCGGCGTAACTCTATGGAAAAACTTCTTTAGCAGTTGCAGAGCAATGCCTCGTTTTTCGCAAATTAAACTGTATTCACGCAATCCTGGCTACAATCTAACGCTATATGGCGCGTGTAGTTTAATTTTCCTGGCAGGATATTTTTCCTGGCACTCTATTGTAGACCTGTTTGAAATACATGGACTCATTCTTAAAATGCGCAGCGTAAATTCGTTCGCTAATTTCAGCCTAGTGGCATAAAAACTATGAGTACATCTATATATGGGTTCAATTTCGTTTTATTCCGCTTCCTGGAATTATTTTCTGGGCCTGTTTAGTTCTACTGTTATTCGACGAAGCAGCACTACAGCGCAAAAGGTACCTCCGTTGTTCAATTGACGCGAAAGGGCTTGCCGATCATGTTAAAATTGATGGATTAGAATGTGCAGCGATAATGCATATTCGCTCCGAGACGTGTAGGTAAATGAAACACTGCGATATTCTGCAAGAAGCTGTGGACGGAATGTCTTGATGGAGTCGAAGCATTAAAGGGACACTAAAGGCAAATATTAAGTCAAGCTATAGTCATCGATTAGTGCTTGAAAATCTGTAAGGCATCAGTATTACGGCGAACAGAGCTTTAATAACTGAGAAACAGACGTAAATGGAGGACATGATTAGCAATTTCTTTAGGCTTGTTGCGCAGCTCAGTACGAGCAAATAGGAAAAAAGGAAGTTGGAATTTCTTTAGGCTTGTTGCGCAGCTCAGTACGAGCAAATAGGAAAAAAGGAAGTTGGAAGGGGTAATGAAAAGGAACGGAGAATAGATTGAAAGCTCTCTGGGAGCAATCTGTTCTCCGTTCCTTTTCGTTACCCCTGCCACCTTCCTTTTTGCTCGTTCTGAGCTGCACTACAAGCCTAAAAAAGTCATGACATACCAACTCGCCCAAACTGCCACACTTTTGACCTTCATGATTAGAGACTCCCCCGGAACATTCAAGCACTTGCGCGATGACGAAAACTCCTCAGTTAAATTCTGTCCCTACTAGTGAGCCACTCGCTGCAAAAAACATCATTATATTGTATTATAGGACGAAATAAAATGCTATTTGTCCAGTTCTACTTCATTTTTAGAAAAATGAACTCAATAAAATTGCCGTTGACAACGACGCGGGGGGTCGGTAGGTGTCGGTATCACTCGACTCCGCTCCGCCCGCGCTTTCGCGTTTCAGTAACATTAACGTGGTGTAGTGCTGCGGTGGTTTTGCTGCAGCGAAAAACTCGCGCAAACTGCAAGTAGCAAAGAATTCAACTTCCACGTGATTCCACTTCCACGCCACTTGACCAAAAAGCCGCTGCAGCGGCGAATCCAGCGCTCTGTCTTGGTTCGGTACCGCTGTCTGTCGGGCGCCGTTTTGCTCACCGACGGCAGCAAAAGGCGGTGTGGCGTATGCAACGTCACCACTCCCCCCGACGGGAGATTTGAATTTCCAAAAAGGCATTCGTACCTTTCAGGTGCAATTTTCTCGTAAACTAAGTCTGTTCTTTGCATAAAACAAGCATTGCGAGGATTTTGGAATGGTATTTAAACAATCCACTTTGACTTACTATTTGCCTAAAGTGTCCGTTTAAGCCCGGCCAGCCGCACTGTTTTTTCTTAAGTTCCCACTCATGATGAAATGTTTTATTTGCTATTTAGAAAAATAAACGTTATGTTCTTATAACTCACGAAAAGCAATAATTACACTTAATTATTAAACACGTATATCAGTAATTAGACAATACCGCTAACTAACAGTATTACATTAAATAGAGATTACTAGGTAATAACAAGTCCTGTGCCTTTTACACACTAAAAATGTCATAGATATCAAACCAAATATAATTAAACAAGTGGTTCACGATGAAGCTTGGAACTGCTATAAATAACCAAATAATGATACTGATTCATTTATTTTACCGGCATAATGATAGTTTTCATTCGTGCACGTCGTCATTTGGGTCGTTTTTACTGTAATTAAGGGAACATTTGGGTAGCGACTGCTATCTGATAAAGCCGGGGCCAACTTTCTTACAGCATTGCCTAATGAATATCAAATGAAGAGTTATTCAAAAGGTGACCCAGTTAGGATAACTAGTAGTGGTAGGACTAAGTCGCTACTGATCATGGATGACTTTGTTTTGTATGACAGCCATAGCGTTCATTCATGTGGGTCATCATTGATTCCAATCGAAAAATAATTTATTCTCCATTTCATTGGTTACCATGGCTGAAAGATTACACCCGGTTATCAGCAATCATTGGTGATAGGTTCAGTTCGACGTTCTCTTATATTATGCATCATCGTCATCATCATAATCATCATCCTGGCTACACCAGCTGCAGGGCAAAGGTCTCTCCCATACTTCTCCAACTACTCCAGTCATGTGTTAATTGTGGCCATTTTGTCCCTGCAAACTTATTAATCTCATCCGCCCATCCACCTTTCTGCCTCCCCCTGCTACTCTTCCCTTCCCTTGAAATCCAGTCCGTAACTCTTAATGACCATCGCTTATCTTCCCTCCTGATTACACGCCCTGCCCAGGCCCATTCCTTTTTATTGATTTCAACTAAGATTTCACTAACTCGCGTTTGGTCCCTCACTCAATCTGCTCTCTTGTTATCCCTTAGCATTACATCGATCATTCGTCTTTCCATAGCTCGTTGCGTCGTCCTCAATTTAAGTACAACCCTATTGGTAAGCCGCCAGCTTTCTGCTCCGTAGGTGAGCGCTGGTAAGACACAGCTGTTTTAGACTTTTCTCTTGAGGGATAATGGTATCCATCTGTTCATGATCTCAGAATGCCGGCCAAACACACCCCAGCCCATTCTTATTCTTGTGCATATTTCAGTCTCATGATCCGGATCCGCGGTCACTACCTGCCCTAAGTAGATGTATTCCCTTACCAGGGTCACTACCTCTCCTAATTAGATGAATTCGCTTACCACTTCCAGTACCTCGTTACATATCGTACACTGCTGTTCTCTTCCGAGACTGTGAAACATTGCTTTAGTTTACTGCAGATTAATTTGTAGACCCACCCTTCTGCTTTGCCTGTCCAGGTCAGTGATCAAGCATTGCAGTTGGTCCCCTGAGTTACTAAGCAAGGCAATATTATAAGCGAATCGCAAGTTACTAAGGTATTCTCCATTAACTCGTATCCCCAATTCTTCCCAATCCAGCTCTCTGAATACCTCCTGTAAACAGGCAGTGAATAGCATTAGAGAGTTCGTATCTCCCTGCCTGACATCCTTCTTTATTGGAATTTTGTTGCTTTCTTTATGCAGGGTTACGGTGGCTGCGGAGCCGCTACAGATATCCTTCAGTATTTTTACATACGGTTCCTCTACACCCTGATTCCGTAATACCTGCATGACTGCTGAGGTTTTGATTGAATCAAACGCTTTCTCGTAATCAATGAAAGCTATATATAAGGGTTGGTTATATTCCGCACATTTCTCTATCACCTGATTGGTAATGTGAACATGGTCTATTGTTTAGTAGCCTCTGCGAAATCCTGCCTGGTCCTTTGGTTGACAGAAGTCAGGTGTTCCTGATTCTATTTGCGATTACCATAGTAAATACTTTCTAGGCAACGGACAGTAAGCTGATCGGTATATAATTTTGCAAGTCTTTGGCGTCCCCTTTCTTATGGATTACAATGTTGTTGGCGTTCTTCCGATACGCTCGATACGCTGCATATACAGGGTGGCCAGTTTTTCTAGAACAATCTACCCACCATCCTTCAATAAATCAGCTGTGACGTTATCCTCCCAAGCTGCCTTCCCCCTTTGCATAGCTCCCAAGGCTTTCTTTACTTTTTTCGATGTTACTTCTGGGATGTCAAATTCCTCTAGACTATTCCCTCTTTCATTATCGTCGTTGGCACCACTCTTACTGTATAAATCTGTATAGAACTCCTCAGCCATTTGAACCATCTTATTGATATTAGTAATGGTATTGCCTGCTTTGTCTCTTAACGCAAACATCTGATTATTGCCTATTCCTAGTGTTTTATTCACTGCTTTTAGGCTTCCTACATTCCTGAGAGCATTCTCGATTCTGTCCATTCCTCGTGTCAGCTATCTTACGCCTGTTGATTAACTTGGAAAGTTCTGCCAGTTCTATTCTAGCTGTAGGGTTAGAGGCTATCATACATTGGCGTTTCTTAATCAGATCTTTCATCTCCTGCGATAGCTTACGGGTATCCTGTGTAACGAAGTTACCACCGACTTCTATTGCACACTCCTTAATGATGCCCCTAAGATTGTTGCTTCAACAATACGGTCCTCTTCCTGAGTTGAAGCCGAATACCTGTTTTACAGCTTGAACCAGAATTTTTCAATTTTCCCTCTTACCACTAACTGATTGATCGGCTTCTTATGTACCAGTTCCTTCCCTTCCCTCCACAAGTCTAGGGTGATTTGAGATCTTACCATCCTATGGTCAGTGCAGTGCACCTTCCCGAGCACGTCCACATCTTGTATGATGCCAGGGTTAGCGCAGAGTATGAGGTCTATTTCATTTCTAGTCTCGTCATTCGGTCCCCACCACGTCCCCTTTCGTCTATCCCGCTTGCGGAAGGAGGTATTCATTATCCACAAACTATTCTGTTCTGCAAACTCTACTAATAACTCTCCCCTGCTATTCCTAGAGCCTATGCCATATTCCCCCATTGACTTGTCTCCAACCTGCTTCTTGTCTACCCTGGCATTGAAGTCGCCCATCAGTATAGCGTATTTTGTTTTGACTTTACCCATGGCCGATTCCACGTCTTCATAGATGTTTTCGACTCGCTGGTCATTATGCCTGGATGTATGTGCGTAGGCCTGTACGACCTTCGATTTGTGCCTGTTAAGTTTCACAACAAGACCTGCCACCCTCTCGTTAACGCTATAGAGTTCCTGTATGTTACCAGCTATATGCTTTTTAATCAGGAAACGACTCCTTGTTCTCGTCTCTCCGCTAAGCCCTGGTAGCACAGGACGTGCCCACTTTTTGGGAATGTATGTGCTTTATTTGTCCTCCTAACCTTACTGAGCTCTATTATATCCCATTTAATGCCCGCTAATTCCCCCAATAGCACTGCTAGACTCGCCTCACTAGATAACGTTCTAGCGGTAAGTGTTGGCCGGTTCGTGTTCCAATGGCGGCCTGTCTGATCCAGCGATTCTTAGCCCCCTCTGCTGCGTCACAGGTCTCACCGCCGCCGTGGTGAGTTGCTTGGCAGATGCTGGGGACTGAGGGCCGGGGTTTGATTGTTTTATTGATATAGGAGGTCGTGGGCAAGTACTGCACCAGGGTGGGTGAATCCTGCTATTGGGAGGGAGTGCGTTACCGGATCTGGTCACCCGGATCAGGCCGCACTGATCACAATTTTATCACCAGGAAGATTTTATCAACACGACAATTTTTTTTAAGTTCGGTGGAAAATTGCGCGGCATCGGGATTTCAACAACGGTCCTCTTGCACGCGAGGCGGATGCTGTACCTCTACGCAATCACTGCGGCTCTTTATGCAACATAACGCAATGAATATAGAATGAAAAGTAATACAGACGATGATTGAATAACAAGGAGATGCTTGGATTGAGTCACTAGAGACCCCATATCACTTTGTATTGCTATCAATGAAAAATTGATCACATGAGTTTTTTTGCTTACTTACTTACTTGTTTTTTTCATAAGGCGGAGTCACTTGTGTCACTAGTGATACGTTGCGTTCGATGTGTGCCTATTTTTAAACTGGATAGCGTCATGAATACCAAACTAAATGTCATAAAAATGGTAATTCATATATTACGAATAGGAGATGGTAGGGTTGTCACTAGTGATCACGAATCACTTTGTTTAGTTCGACGGTTTAGTTCGACTGTGGGCGTAGCCAGGCGGATGATGATGATCACTAACGCTCATCTGCAGACGAAATTTTACGAAGCTGCAGTGGTCGTTCTTGAAGTTCCCTTATCGTGCGTGGCGCTGCCTCCATCGCAGGTGCAAGGCACCACCGATTCGGCCACAGCCTCAGAGGTCATACCGGAGTCGATGCAGGAGCAGACCACCCTGGAGTCGGCGCCGGAGAGCGTGAACCCGCGCGTGGACACGCGCCGGTACGTCGTCAGCGAAGAGCTGTGCGCCATCTACGAGCACATCGAGTCGCGCTGGGCCGACGTCTGCGACAAGCTGAGGGCAGATCTCAACGGCAGGTGAGGAACGTAGCCAAAGCATGGCACGTCGAGAGCCAAGGCGGTAGCTGAAATATTTCAGAGTTGCGCGCATAACTTAACTTGAATTTTAAAGATTGTAGGCATCAATGCGCGTTTTTAGAAAAAATAAAATGTACTACCTATGGAAATGCATAAAAAAACGAAGATAAAGTGCTATACACTGCATACTAACTTTATGTGAACAAAATGTATTGGGAGGCCCAATGAAAAACGTTCTATCGTCTGTAAAATCTTCGTGTCGACGTTGCTGCAAAATTACTTAGTCCTGAGAAACATTTATGGCCTCCGAACAACATCGCTATGTGCTGAAATTTAGACGCCTACAAAATACAACGTTTTTTAAGGAATTAAGAACTCGCTCGCGGAAATTCAATGGTCTGATATGGATGCACTGATGCAAGAACGCTTGTCATGCAATTTATCATCATCATCATCATCATCAGCAGCAGCAGCCTGGTTACGCCCACTGCAGGGCAAAAGCCTCTCCCATACTCCTCCGACAACCCCGGTCATGTACTAATTGTGGCCATGCTGTCCCTGCAAACTTCTTAGTCTCATCCGCCCACCTAACTTTCTGCCGCCCCCTGCTACGCTTCCCTTCCCTTGGGATCCAGTCCGTAACCCTTAATGACCATCGGTTATCCTCACTCCTCATTACATGTCCTGCCCATGCCCATTTCTTTTTCTTGATTTCAACTAAGATGTCATTAACTCGCGTTTGTTCCCTCACCCACTCTGCTCTTTTCTTATCCCTTAACGTTACACCTATCATTCTTCTTTCCATAGCTCATTGCGTCGTCCTCAATTTGAGTAGAACCCTTTTCGTAAGCCTCCAGGTTTCTGCCCCGTAGATGAGTACTGGTAAGACGCAGCTATTATACACTTTCCTCTTGAGGGATAATGGCAACCTGCTGTTCATGATCTGAGAATGCCTGCCAAACGCACCCCAGCCCATTCTTATTCTTCTGATTATCTCTGTCTCATGATCCGGATCTGCCGTCACTACCTGCCCTAAGTAGATGTATTCCCTTACTACTTCCAGTGCCTCGCTGCCTATTGTAAATTGCTGTTCTCTTCCGAGAGTGTTAAACATTACTTTAGTTTTCTGCAGATTAATTTTAAACCCACTCTTCTGTTTTGCCTCTCCAGGTCAGTGAGCATGCATTGCAATTGGTCCCCTGAGTTACTAAGCAAGGCAATATCATCAGCGAATCGCAAGTTACTAAGGTATTCTCCATTAACCTTTATCCCCAATTCTTCCCAATCCAGGTCTCTGAATACCTCCTGTAAACACGCTGTGAATAGCATTGGAGAGATCGTATCTCCCTGTCTGACGCCTTTCTTTATTGGGATTTTGTTGCTTTCTTTATGGAGGACTACGGTGGCTGTGGAGCCGCTATAGATATCTTTCAGTATTTTTACATATGGCTCGTCTACACCCTGATTCCGTAATGCCTGCATGACTGCTGAGGTTTCGACAGAATCAAACGGTTTCTCGTAATCAATGAAAGCTATATATAAGGGTTGGTTATATTCCGCACATTTCTCTATCACCTGATTGATAGTGTGAATATGATCTATTGTTGAGTAGCCTTTACGGAATCCTGCCTGGTCCTTTGCTTGACAGAAGTCTAAGGTGTTCCTGATTCTATTTGCGATTACCTTAGTGAATAGTTTGTAGGCAACGGACAGTAAGCTGATCGGTCTATAATTTTTCAAGTCTTTGGCGTCCCCTTTCTTATGGATTAGGATTATGTTAGCGTACTTCCAAGATTCCGGTGCGCTCGAGGTCATGAGGCATTGCGTATAGAGGGTGGCCAGTTTCTTTAGAACAATCTGCCCACCATCCTTCAACAAATCTGATGTTACCTGATCCTCCCCAGCTGCCTTCCTCCTTTGCATATCTCCTAAGGCTTTCTTTACTTCTTCCGGCGTTACCTTTGGGATTTCGAATTCCTCTAGACTTTTGATAGACTATTGACTATAGGCAATTTATATTGCGCATGTATAAGAGCCGTAAAACCAGCCACTGGATTGCCTATGGTAGGGTTGAACCACCAGCAGGCAAGTTGGAGTAAAAACCAGTTTTGCTGGTGGGAAAGCGGCCTGGTGGCAAAAGCAGATAAATACCGCTCGATACATGGCTATTGACAAGGTGGTTACTCGAGTGACGACGTTTTCCGGAATGTTTACTGGCTTATCTGAGTTTCACGCTTTCTATCTCTACATCTATATGCACCACATGTTTCTCTTCCTACTTATCATCGACGGATAAGTGTAGATTCATTTTAAGAAACAACTAAGGAGTGTACGATAAATTAGATGGCTTTACGGAAGGCTTGTTCGTACCATCTTGAATCGTACTGACTCGATATTTTCGATGAATTATTATTTTCGTGGGGCAAATGAAGTTCTTACACCTCTAAACTTTAGGAAGAATTTACAAGCCGGAGGACTCCCTAAGATATTTAGTGTCACAGGTATCCTAAAGACAATTTTGGTTTCGTTTATGATTGAGTGACTGTGCCATGACGTCAATAGACAGAACGCGGTCACGTTTGAGAAAGGCACCACGGCGTTTAAACACTCTCTCCGGCTTACTGGGTGAACTGCTCTTTATTTTTAATTATTTGTTATTTTTATCTCCAGGGTTCTTACATTAAAGAGGGGAGCGGCATAGAAACACACGGTAGGAAATGCTACAATAACACCAGCAGTAAAACTACACCAATTAGGTTAACAACTGAAGCACGCGAAATAATAAAACATGATGATAGTGGTAACATGGTTACCGAAGGGGCGCTATGACGTAAAATTGTTCCAAACTCTTGTTATACCTTTTCTGCCATTACCCTCCACGCTTGGTCAAAAATTGTTGGCCACGCCCATTTCACCTGTCTTCGAGCAGCGTCAAGAAAACTAGGAAAACTCTCTCCACCTGATATAACGCCTTCAGCCTAGTTATGCATCCGTAGGCTGAAAATGAGAAATTTATTTTTCCGATTATACGCCCTTTTCGCCTTTATCTTTGTATCATTTGTCAATCTATTTTTCGGGCAGCGCTTACCTCGCTTGTGTGTCGCGAAACATCACGAAACCGCAAAAAACTGCCCACGTCAGAGTGGCTTCTATTCACTAAAAATGATGCACGAAAGTGACGCGTTCGCACTTTTGAAATTACCGTAGACTGCCCCTCTAAAAAACGAATAGAAAATGACTTCCCGGCGATCACTCTTGCACGGTATACGCAAAACTACCGGCGAGAATTATTTTTTTATTCGTGTATTACAACTTTTATTTTGGCAGTATTATGTTGCCTAGCTCTTTCGGCACACATACGACATCGCTCTGCCGATTCTTCTTCTCTGAGAACCCATTTCAGCGGTGTTTTAAGTTCCCCGTTCAACGGTGTCGCGATTTTCGACCAGCCTCCGCAATCGAAGCAAGAAAAAGTGGGTCAATCACAAACGCCGGCGCAATTCTCACCATCCGGATATCTAATTTCACTTGGCTAGCTAGGCCCTACCGAAATCCTCTGCATTTCTGTGGTCTCCTAGCTTCTTGTCAACCAATTAAATAAAAAAATTACCGACGATTACGTTACTTCCTAATGCGAAATTTGAGCGCAGCAAATAAGCTGTTTCACCTTTTCGATAGATGAGGCAAAGAAATCGAGCAACACATGTATGCGCTATCACAGAATTTTTTTTTTATTTTTCACACGTATTCCTTTAACAAAGACTCCACTAACAGTTCTTGACAGTCATGAAGGAAGCTTTGTGGTCGGAGAAATAGACTGATATCAGGGGCGTAGCCAGGGGGGGGGGGGCTTATGGGGCTTTAGCCCCCCCCGAAATTTTTTCGTGCTGTCCATGCACCGCCGACCAAAGCGACCCCCGGCGCCGGAAATCACTCTGGATTTTGTCTATAATGTCTTTTTGACGCTCGAAAAGACATTTAACCGCGAAGATTGCAAACTCGGGCTGGATTTCGTGGCAACGCCCATACACCGGGAGTCACATAACGCCAAGCAGTCCCATCCAAGCACAAAGTTTCAAGGGCGCTTTGATGGTGAGCGGGCTCGCCGCGGCATCGCACTGAGGCCACCGAATCTATGGAGCGCATGGATATCGATTGCGAAACTTTATGGGTATATATCTCATAAGCTCTTGATGTGAAAGGTGCATTGACATTTCCAAAGTTGTGCTTTAGATTTTCAATTGCGGAACTTTGTGGGTTTAATGTTGTTATAAACATTTGGCGCCAAAGGTCTATTGACTTTTCTAAAGTCTTACATCGGAACATACAACGAGACAAGCCAAATCAACACACTAGCAGACGAGTTGACAAAGCAGGCAGCGAGGTCCAATGAGACGAAGCGTTGGGGTGGTTCATTTGTGCCGTCATGTCACATTAAAAATGTCAACATTTTTTTAAACCTACGCAAGAACATTCATGTCAAGACACTAAAGCCAGCCAAAGTAACTACGTTCTTATTTATTTTTTTTTTACTTTGACTTTTATTCGCGAGGACACATTGAGCCTCTTCAATTTTTTTTTCGCTACCCTACCCGCGGGCTGCCAGAGCCAGCCAGAGCGCATACGTTTTTCTCGTATGGCCCCGACCACCGTTCGGTGCGCGTTCGGTTTGCTCTGGCCGAGGGGATTTTCACCGGACAGAGTTTTGGACGCTTTCTGGCTAGCAGACGAGAAAAAAAAATGGTCGCTCGCCGCCATCACTGTGGGGACTCGAAGGATTGCACCGCACTCCTTGAGCGGAACCTTTCCGGAAAGTCTTGTTTCGCCGCTGTAGGATATTGAGCAGTATGCGTATGGTTCTCAGTGGACCAAGCGTCTCATGTTTTCTTCGGTATTCCTTCCGTAGCCCCACTAGGTTCCCGAAGTAGGCATTAGATTCTGTCCAACATACTTTCCTATGCGTTTTTTTTTCATTTCGGTGCCTCCGCCTCACAGAAAAAAAAAAATACATTGTTGCGGCGCAGCGAATTGTCGCATGGTGAAAGTTCGATTTTGATACTTCTTTTGCGGAAAGTAATGGGCGACGGGACGCTTCAATTGCCGGATACGTTTATTATATTATTGCGAAAGCAATTATATGGACACTCCAGGCACATTCCTGCCATCGCCCTCACGTTTCGTATAAAGTCCAAGGGTGATAACATCGTGACCACGCGCTGCATGCTGTATGTGCGATGAAAGCGTAGGAGGGGAGCTGGAATGGGTGAGCCGACGATGGTGGCTCAGTCTTGTGTGCGCAAAGGAGAAAAGCGGGGAGCAAGCGCGCTGCCTTCCGTCGCGCGCAATACATCGGGGGGAATGGATGGAATGGGGGCGGAATCTAGGATTCTGTGAATCTATGATTGTGCAACATGTTTATTTGCCTTGTTTGACGCATTATATACAGTTACTTCTTCTTACATACATAGACTCATTGGAGACTTATAACGTATACTTAAATATCTTGTTGCGAGGTTTTGTGTATACATGCAGTGAACTTTGTTTCCAGGGACACTTCGTTGTCCTTTATCAAGCTGTATTTTCGCATTTGTATATCCCATGGTATCTTTGCATTTCTAATGTACGAGGGCGAGTCAAATGAAAGTGAGCCTACCCTAACCGCGCAATAATGGTTCGGTTCATTATCTGCGAGGCATGTGCGTAGGAGAACGGCATGTCTCATTTACAAAAGTGACACGCAGGTGTGAAGATGAATGTTCTTTAATGCTCTCATACACTGGGTTGAATATGGTTGCGTCACATAATGGACACTTCAAAAGTTGAACAGCTCGGTGTCGCGAAGTTTTTGACAGCTGAAGGTGTTTCGAAAACAGAAATTAGTCACCATATGACTCCCGTGTACGTTGAACACTGCATTTCATTGACCACTGTGAAGCGTTGGAGCAAACGGTTCAAAAGACGTTGCAAAAACATTCCAAGACCGGGCCAAAACCATCGTGCAATCACCCCCACACAATTTCAAAGGTTCATGAGCTGCTGAAACAAGAACGGAGGATAAGCATCGATGAACTGGCAGACCGTCTGAACATCAGTCACGGTTTGGTTCACGCCATAATTCATGAGCTTCTCGGTTATCGGCTCTTTGGTGCGCGATGGATCCCCAAGATTTTTATCCATCACGAGAAGACGGAGAAGTTTCGCGCTGCCTTGACTCATTTGATCGGGTATCACAATGAGCATGACGACTTATTGTTTGCAACTGTGATCGGGGACGAACCTTGGTGCCACTACTACGAGCCTGAAACACGACGGCAAAGCTTACAGTGGAAACATTCGAATTTACCACGCCCAAAGAACGTAAAGGCCGTCATTTCCGCTGGAAAGGTGTTGTTGACTTTTTTTTTTCGATCGACAGGGTCCATTACTGATAGAATTTGCCAAATCTTGAGAGGCTATCAATTGTTTCCGATATTGTGAAACGCCAGAACGGCAGCGTGTCGCAACCAAGAACGAACAACGTGGAAAATTGACGAATAGGGTCATCTTGTTCCACGACAATGCCTGTCCCCACGTCGCTTATGTGGTTAATATAAAACTGGGAAAGTTTAAGTGGGAAACGCTGCAACATCCGCAATAGAGCTCAGACCTGTCACCTTGCGACTTCTACATTTTGGGGCAACCGAAAAAACAGCTCAAGGAAACCAGATACAGACTTTTTGATGCAGCAACCCAAGGAGTTTTATAAGCCGGGAATCGCGCAACTCGTTAGTCAATAAGACAAATGTCTAAATTCTCATGAAGACTACTTTTAAATAAAGTAGCCCATCGTTGGCTCATTCATTTGACTTGCCCTTATATATCTTGCAGAACTCCTGCTTTTTATACGTGCTCTCTGTCGCGACTATAACTTCGGTGCAATTACTCACGATACACGACAAGGGACAGCTACTCCTGCGTAATACATTGGAACAAACGACAGCGTCATTGAGATTTTTCACTGGCCATTGCATATATACAAGAATGTAAGCACGGTTCTTGAATGACAAAGTTTCATTACCATATTTGTCCTCAACTTGTTCAGTTCATTGCCTTTTAATTTTTCATATCAGCGGTATGCACTGCTTTCCTGGTTTCGAACTGATATAGTTCTAAAGTTCGTGTGATATTTTCTTTACTTAATAAATACACAAACAACATGGAAGCATTGACGTCAGTTATGTTGGGCACAATTTTTGGCACATACGAGTATAATACTTTATGAAAAAATACATATTTTACTTGTATTTACAGAGCGTAGCTTTCAAGAATTCGTTTGCAGCATCTTTGGCAATGACAATGCAGTTATTATGCATTTATTATTCATATAGTTGATCCCTCGATAAATTGTTTAAGAGGAAGCTTTAGCTCGGGCCCGATCCGACGCGGCCTATTCAAATACTTGTAAAACGCAGACACGCTTTTCTGAGATAATCCTGCTAATCGCTTTTATTGAAATTGGTTGCAGGTAAATCCTAGTGTATGTTGGAAACAGAACTTTGATTTAGGGCCTGAATTTTGTTTAAAATATTTTGGAAAATTCGAAAGTTTGAAAAAATAGAAGCACGACGTTTACAAGCTAATAGCTATGCATGAAGAACAGATATTGTGGTTCTGTAAACGGCATTTATTATAACAGTCAAAGCGGACAAGTTTGCTGTGTCAATTTGTATCTTACGTGAATTGGTTGCGTTGGGTACAAGGGTTCTGCAAAAGCCGTATTTCCGCAATACTAAATTTTTTGAGATTTATGTGTACCATATCTATTTTTTCCGCTGTAGATGTACTATTAGATGCAATTCACAGAATTGTGATATCATTTTTCATTGTTAAGTCACGGTGTTTTAAACTTGATAGTTTCGTTTTCTGAAAATTTTCAATTTTGGCCAATTTTTAATAAATAATTGACCACCGAAATGAAAAATTCGAAGCCAGTAGTCACTAGAAATAAATTATTCCTTTGAAATGCAAAAAACCTCCTCAAATTTGGTGAAGTGGTTGCAGGGAAAAACGAATTCCGCTTCTACATGTACTTAAATAGGAGCACCCGAGCTAAAGCTGCCTCTCAAGGAGGAGGCTATATATATATACATATATATATATATATATGTATATATATATATATATATATATATATATATATATATATATATATATATATATATATATATTTATATATATATGTTGGGCCAGTGGCGTAGCCCCCCCCGAACAAAATTTCTGGCTACGCCACTGACTGATATATGTTCGACTTGGTACACCAATGCTTGATTCTCAAAGACGAGATCTATACAAGTGCCTCGCGAGGTTGTCACAGCCGCGGGACGCGTTACGAGCGAGAGGAACGGGATGTTCTCCCGCATAAGTGTTAGGAAATTGCTGTTTGTCTTTATGTCAACATTAAAGTCCCCCACTACTAACATCGGTGTGGATCGATGGACGGTTAATGCGAGTTGCAGGAAGTGCACGACGTCTTTCGTGAGTGCGGTAGGGGCGAAGTAGGCAGCTACAACCAGCAAGCCGTTGGGCAACTTTGCGGCGCGCAGTTCGCCAACTTCATGTGACGTGCCAAACATTTCGACTGGTATTGCAGAGAGACCTGTGCGCAAGTAGATAGCGACTCCCGCCGCTCTGTTGTGGTCTCTGCGAGCACCACAGCAGTATAAGAATTAAGAGAGGAATTAAGTTCGAGCCGGCGCTTTGACAACCGGAGACTCGCAGGAAGAGGGGGGAGGGAGGCGGCGTGTACACCCAGCGGCAAACGATGGGGGCAGAAGCGCGCGCAGCAAGCGGACAACACGATAAAGGGAGGAGGGAAGAGATAGCAGCGACTGACTGATGCCGCTGACGCCGATAGTGAGTCAACCCCAGCTGCGGAGTTGGTTTCAGGGACAACGCCGCCGATGCCGACACAAGCAATATGATACCCTCGCTTCCGCAGCGCTAAGAACCAGGTCTAGCCGTGGGAAGGTGGTCACGTATTCGTCGACGTGCCGTGGCCTACGTGAAATAACCGGCGCGTCGGCAACTGAAGAGCACCCTATCCGCCACACAAGAACAGGGGGGGGGGACCCTTTCCTCCTCTTTCTGCATGGCGGCGACGGTGTTCTATGCAGTCACGTTATCTTGACTCTCTAGCGGCGTCAGCGGCATCCAGCGGTATCAGTCGGTCGCTGCTAGCGCTGGGGGGATGAAAGGGGGGCGGAGCTGGTTACGAGGCCGACGACAACGCCGACGACAACGCCGACGACGACGCGAAACCCAGGAACGGACGCCAAAGAGCTGCGCTCTAAAATACAAATGGGTTGGATCGCATATAGCAGGCATTGTCAGCGCCTCAGTGGAAGCTTACCATCCTCATTGAAAAGGAAGGTGTATAATCAGTGCAGTTTACCGATACTGACATATGGGGCACAGACTTGGAGACTGACAAAGCAGCTGGAGAACAAGTTAAGGACCGCACAAAAAGGGATGGAAACAAGAATGCTAGGTATAACCGTGAGAAACAGAAAGAGAGCGGTTTGGATCAGAGAGCAAACGGGTATAGCCGATATTCTAATTGACCTTTTCGATAGATTGAGGCAAAGAAATCGAGCAACACATGTATGCGCTATCACAGATTTTTTTTTATTTTTCACACGTATTCCTTTAACAAAGACTCCACTAACAGTTCTTGACAGTCATGAAGGAAGCTTTGTGGTCGGAGAAATAGACTGATATATGTTCGACTTGGTACACCAATGCTTGATTCTCAAAGACGAGATCTATACAAGTGCCTCACGAGGTTGTCACAGCCGTGGGACGCGTTACGAGCGAGAGGAACGGGATGTTCTCCCGCATAAGTGTTCCCCACTAATAAATAATAAAGTCCCCCACTACTAACATCGGTGTGGATCGATGGACGGTTAATGCGAGTTGCAGGAAGTGCACGACGTCTTTCGTGAGTGCGGTAGCGGACTCACGAAAGCGGTATCAGTCGGTCGCTGCTAGCGCTGGGGGGATGAAAGGGGGGCGGAGCTGGTTACGAGGCCGACGATAACGCCGACGACGACGCGAAAACCAGGAACGGACGCCAAAGAGCCATTTGTGTAGCCAGCCCTCCTCCACAGTCTCTCCTCCTCCCTTCCATCATCCTCCCTCGCCCGGAGAGCCGACAGCGCGCATGCGCGGCGGCGGAGCAGCAGATTCGTCGGCGAGCTGGTTACGAGGCCGACGACAACGCCGACGACGACGACGACGCGAAACCCAGGAACGGACGCCAAAGAGCTGCGCTCTAAAAAATACCTGTCAAAGAAGGTGATTTTGAAAGCAAATAAATAGGGACCCTTTCTAAACGCGGAGAGCGCTAGATTGCGCTGTTCCCACAACACTGCAGGTCACCGCCTGATGCTTGTGCTTGCGGTTACGCAAATTTGGCGTCAGAACATAGGAATAAAATTTAATATAGTGGTTTTACGCTCTTAAGTCCGAGGTCAGAATGTGTCTATCTTTGATTGGTACGGAACATCCAACTGCTACATGCTGTTACATCGGGCCTCACAGTGAGCAGCGTCACAATATTTCCTCTACTGGGACACGATACAAAAACATGAAGGCTTGTCAAACATAATTTTTATGCCTTCTAGGTTCCGAACCTTCAATATTGCAAAGAAATTAAGTGCAGGTAGTATCATGCCGCTACTCCTGTAGCATACGTGAATAGACAAGTAAACAAATTTTTGCGAATGATCGTTCACATAAGTCATCAGCGAGAAATATCACCTGCTGACTTATCGGTATATAAGCGTGTAGCAGAACTGCCGCCATGGCGACAATAGCTTGGAGAGTAGGCTTGTGATAAATGCGAAGAAGGTTTGCAGTACTGACCAATTCAAACGAAAATAAGGACGTTTGACAGACATTTGATTAGACGACGCAGCTTTTTCCTGAGTCATCCTTCATCCAATCGACAACCTGGACCATGAACGGAGCAGCAGGAAGCATGCCAATGGTCTACAGTTAGTCATTACGTCACAAACGTAGCCTTCAATATGCCGCTACTCGTTTTGTCCGCCTCATTGCGAACAAGGAACCCGTACGGGTTCCGAAACATCTTTCTTTTGGATGGACTTGGCCAGTAACTGCAAACCTTTTTCACTTCAGTGCCTGACCAGCAGAATTTTTGTCGAAACCTTGACTATACTAGGCTTGTAATAGCCGAACAGCGTGAGGATGACCATGCCGTGCTCGTTGCCTATGGAAGTGTCGTCCCAACATCTCTGGAAGGAGCGCTGGGGTTCAATCTGATAACGGCTTGGAAAGCGAAACGTTCGCTTACCATGGCGTGATGGTTCAGAATAGCTGATCAACCAGCGTGCGACTCTGATAAATCATACGAATATAAGGAAACGGTTCACTGCCACGTTGTCCTGACGGTAAAGAATCCCACAGCGGTACAGCGGTGAGTCACAATACTAACACTTTATTGGGCGCACCTGTGCTCCCAAAAACAAGTTGCGCTCGGGTAGAATAATATTGACGAGGGCATGCCTCGAAAAGCGAAATGTGATCTGTGGTCGGTGATTTGTAGACGACTCGTCGATATTTTCAGAGCAATCAGCGCGCATGCCATCTCTGATTGTGCATCACACACACACACACACACACACACACACACACACACACACACACACACACACACACACACACACACACACACACACACACACACACACACACACACACGCACACGCACACGCACACGCACACACACGCGCACACGCACACGCACACACGCACACGCACACACGCACACACGCACACGCACACACGCATGCACACGCACACACGCACACACACGCACACACAATCGAGTGGAATCCACTACAACTATCCAGAAAGTTCTGACCACACGCGGGTGTGCCTTGCGCCCGCGTGTTATGAGCGGTCACCAGAAAAAAGATAATGTATGGCTGCCAATAAGATCACGTCCCCGCAGTTTGAGTCCGCTGGCTGCAGGGACAGGAGTTTTCAGATTTGTGTTTGCGGAGACCAATCAGAAAAATATTTGCTTCGATATCGATGAGTGTCGAGAGCTACGGAGGTGCCATCTCATAAATCTGAACGTCCAGCTGCTTCCTCTAATCTGCTTCCAGAGGAACGAATTGTCTTGATGAAAGACCGGCACTCGGAAACGGCCTCAAAACATTTGCAATCTTCAGCGCATGTACACATAACCTCACGTACTGCATACTGGCTAGACATTTTACACGAGCAATGCGAGCCTACGTCTCCAAAATATCGTATTCATTCAAATAAGTATGTGGGAGAACAACTGTAGACCTTATCGGTCGTTGCTTGCTGTGCTACTTGACCATAAAAGGGCCGCGTGTCCTTGATTGCGCTTAACGTTGTCAAGGATATAAAATATCGTTATATCATTAGGAAAAGAAGTGGTGCACTGCTATTTGGTGAATATATTTCAAACCATTTATCCTGCATGGCGCACCATACATAGCCACAAAAAACTGACGAAACGTGTAATACATGTGCCGTACACATGTCGAACCGCTTTTTATTGAAGTGCCTATGCGGAAATGGTCATCTAACGAATGTCGAGATGCAGCTGTGCTGAGTTGAAGCAAAAAAAAAACACCCGCGGTTGCCCCTTTTAGAGTGTACACCTACAGGTTGCAACATTACATAGCGGAATGAATTCTCCACTCGACCGCAGATACGACCAGTTCCTCGCCGACTGCCGCAGCTGCTTGGAGTGCGAGACGGGCGAGTGCGAGCGCGACCAGCTGCGCCACGAGATGGCCGATGCCCGGCGCGACCTCATCGCCGAGATGAAAGATGTGTTCCGGTCCTCGTGTGACGAATTCGACGAGTGGCGCATGCGCTATCTGGAGCGCGAGCTCCAGCTGTCGTGCTCGGCGCTACAAGAGGGCGACCGCTTCCGCGTGATGGCCGCCGTCCTGCGCTACGAGATCCTGGAAGGCCTGCCAGAGCTCGAGAAGCGCACGCGGGAGAGGGCGGCCGCACTGTGGAAGGAGCTCGTCGAGGAGCAGTGGACAGACGTCGATGTACTCTTCGACGCCTAGCGCACCTATATAGCGTGACTTGAAAAATGCAGTTTTTCTTTTACTGTCTCCGCGACTTCTTGAATCTACATCTGTCTATATTGCTGACTCGCACACTGGGTGCTCTCGAGCTACCTGTCTTCTTTGCTTTCTTTCTACGATAGCGAGGCACGTTCGCGCAGTCGTTGTTGTCGTGCTGTTGACCGTGTGTTGACCGACCCGGATGTGCCGTCGGCGCGTTGAGGGTCAGGATAGGATGGCTCCAGAGACACGCAATGGGCGCCTGCAAAAGTGGCGAATCCTAGTCAACGCACTGTCACCCTGCCGGAGTGAGAGCAGCCTTCTGGCTTGCGCTGCATTCAAGAGAGCTGTGCGCGCACTGATTAGTGTTTCTGCTAAGCGCCTACGTGCCAAACGCATGGTGGTTCATATAGGCTGTCGAATCGAACCGGAACTGAACCGCAAACCGGTTTTGAACAGTTTTTCTCAGCTGTAAGTTTTCGGCCATCTTGGAACCGAACTCCTACTTTATTGAGGAACTCTTGCGAACCGTTTCGACCCCAGCTGCAGCCCTGGCTCGTTCTTGCAGAATTCCTGGGACCATGCCGGCAGCTGCGCTAACGAGAGTCGACGAGACGAGGGTCGCGGCGCGTCGAGTGTTGCCTAGGCAACACCACAGATCACTCAAGTGTACCCATTGTCACCCCGTAGTGTCTAGACCTATGAGGAAGCACAAATGCCTATGACACATTTCGCAGCTCTAGATTTGTCGTCTAAGTGAACTGCACGACTCGCGGTTTTACATTTGACGAAATCGCAATCAACGCCTGGAGCTCCACTTGAACCATTTCTCTACGAAGTTCAGGTTTGCATCACTCGCAGCGTGCACACATTTGTATTATTTCTGGCGACTTCAGCGCGAATGACGTTAAGGCACCGCTGACCGACGCGTACGTAATGCACAGTTACTACAATTCGCGTCTGCCAGGGATATTAAATTAGTCAATAACCCTCGATCCCGACGTCTATCCCGATATACGTGTTGCTCACAGCCCACAGAGGAAGCGTGCTCACAGCACCTTAGCATCTCGCTCTCGACTCCTACGGATACGAAATTCCCCCGTCTGATTCTAACCCTTTTTTGACTAGTGTTGCCTAAAGGCAACGCATCTGAAAAAAAAAAAATTCTTGCTGAGTTTTTTGTATAGAGCACGGAGTTTCATGGTGAACTGTTTTCGACCAGCACTAGTACAACACCAGGAACGCAGGAAGCCGAAAAAGTTTGACAAGTGACTCGATTTTTCAAAAGCCAGAAATTATCATCACGCTCAGTGAAGACAGACCAATGCAAGATCACCGGCTGCAGTAGTGTCACCTACTTGATGTAAAGCAAATGAAATGCACACACATGGTTCACGTATGCAAGACCTGCCTGTAGAAATTCCAAATGAAGCCGGAAGTGGCTTGGCGTGAAGCCCACTTCCAGTTTTCTGCGTGGCGTTTCTCCCATATCGCTAGGAGGCCTAAGGAGCGGTTAGCTGATGTCAACGTCAGGCGGATGTGATGATGCCACGTTAGATCATACTGCAAGTGAGCACCAAGGTACTTATATCAAGTTGTAACTTCAATTATGTTGTTATATATTACATACGATGCTGGAATACGGTGGTTGCGCCTAGTAAATGATAATAACTTCGCTTCAGGTGTGTTACGAGTCATCAACCATGTTGAACACCATGCTTTAATAGCATTAAGATCGGTTTGAAGAATATCTTTGTCAGTGTCGCATGAAATTATTCGATATATTACGCAGTCATCGGCAAAAAGTCTGATGTGGGAAGATACACCGTTAGGCAGGTCATTAAATAGATTAGGAACAGTAAAGGGCCAAGAACGCTGCCCTGCGGAACACCGGTGGTTACTTTGGTAGAAGGGGAATTACTGTAGTTAACAGACGTATATTGTACTCTGAATGAGAGAAAATCCTTAACCCTTTATAAGGCACGAGGTCACACGCAAAAAAAAATGTGTTTTTGATCCAAGGACACTTTATTGAGGCTAAGAAAAGGCGGTCAGACCAGTTTTCGTCACTCTCCATACAATGGTTTTAGCACAAAAGGTGGGACAACATGTGTCCCGCTGCACACGAGAAGGAATACAGGGAGGTGGGACAGCATGTGTCCCAATGCTCACGAGGGGGTACCACAAAAGAAAGTTGCATGGTGATTTTAGGCTCACTTTGATGAGTGAAAGGGAGAAAAGCACTGCATGCATAATGGCACGTTACAACCTATGCATATGAGCTTGGTGCGCACTTCAGCGCGCTTGGTTGAACACCAGCGGCATCTCCTTCTTGTGCCAGATGATTGAGGGAAGTGGTTGTTTCCTTGAAAACGGACTTCGTGTGGAACTCCCGTTAGTATAGAACCACTGTGGCGCCCATTTTTTCTGAGGTAGTCTGCCTGGGATCTTCCAATGCGAAAGCATTGCCGTGCGACTAGTTGTCGCCCAAGAATGAGCTTGAATTGCAGCAAGCCTGTGCTGCCAGCATCGTGAACACCTGCGTGCTGAATAAAGGCATTTACGATGGCAGCATCAACCATGAAATAAAAAATTCTGTGCCATCCTTTTTTTGAGCGCCTATCTACTACGTAGGCATTTCTTTTTTGATCAAATCGGTCAACTCCACCCATCCACCGATTATAGTCTTTCACAGCCTTCGGGCATGTCACCTGAATTTTTTTTCCACAAGGCAGCTTCCTTTCCACTGTAGCTTCTTCTTGGGGGTCGTGATAATTGGACATCACATGGACGTTCTTGGAGTCCCGCCACTGGTACACAGAAATTGGCCCTTTGGATCTGTATAGGAATGATCCACGCTTCAATTTATTGTCAATCTTTACCTCTTGAGGCAGATCTTTCTTGTTGGATCTGAATGTGCCACAAGCATATACACCTCGCTCTCGAAGGCGCTGGAGAAGCTTCGTCGAGGAAAAAAAATTATCGAAGAAAACTTGTGAGCCTGCGGCCACCACGTCTTCTGTTAGCGAGAGCACTACATGCTCACCGAGTCCCACGTCAGTGGGTCGACGTTCTGTGCGGCCTTGATAGAGGTCAAATTTACAGAGGTAACCAGTCTGGCTGTCAGCGATACTCCACACTTTATACCCGCGCTTGATTTTTGGTTTGAGCGGCATATACTGCTTCATTGCCGATCTACCCTTGAAGAGAATCATGGACTCGTCGACAGCAACGTGGGAGGAAGGCTTGTACTCTTTTTGGAAGTTGATGTTGAGCATTTCCATTAGGGGCCTCACCCTGTAGCACCTATCAAAATTTGGTGAGGTCTTATCAGGTATCTTTGAATTGTCGTTTAGGTGCAGGCAACGAGTGATCTGTTGAAAACGTCTAAACGACATTACACTGGAGATTTCTTGAACATTGAAAAACTTATCTGAACTCCAATACAGGTACACTTGAGGCAAGTTATGAATGCTCATTAGTATGAGCATCCCTATGTAAGCCTTCAGCTCGCTCACTGTCAGCGTGCGCCAGTTTGGCGTCATTCCTTGAAGAGCATAGAGGTTTGTTTCCTCAACAATCATTTTCCACACCTCTTCATCAAAGTACAGAGAAAACGCGTCGCATGCGCTGCAGTCTGCATTTAGTTTTAGTGAGTATGTCGGTGAATTTTCTGCGATGCTCACTGGAATGTCGCAAGGCTGCCCGGCTATCCATCCTGCTGATAGGGAATCGTCTTCTTCCTCTTCATGGTCACTGTCATAATGAATGGGCTTAGCGCGCACGTTCTTAGTTTTCTTTTTGCGTGTGTATGCCTTCTTGGGTCTTTTCTTGCGCGGCGGCTCGATATTTTCGTCGCTTTCCGATGACTCTATCGGAGCCAAAGCCGAGGTTGATGGTAGGGTAAACTCGTCACCCGAATCACTTGACACGTCACTTTCCGAACCGTCAGGCAGGCTAAAAAACACCTCTAATGCCTCTTCAGCGGTGAGACTCCGTTCCCCTGCAAGGACGAACGAATACATAATAAATTTATACGTTTCATTCAAGCACGAACGACACGACGCCATGCTTCAAAGCCTAAGCCTAATGAACTTCCATATGCATGCAGACTTTCGAACACAGAATTTTTTACAACATTGTACAAACTGCACAATTTTACTCATATGAGCCTGACATATTTAGAAGCACGGAGAACACAATGGGCGTCTTACCTGGCATTTTTGAAGAAAAATGTTGCTCTTTGAAAATCGTGTGTGCACACCTCCGTCCTCCGAAAAAAAGCAACAAACTACAACACACATGGGACGCTTGCGCCACCCAGTAGAAAAAAAAGAAAGCATAAAATAGTTAAACACATCTCTCTTAGATGGCGCCAGTTGTCTCAAACAAACCCAGCTCTCTCGCAGTTCTCACAATCGTCGTTTTGCTACAGCCTTGCAGGTGGGACAAGGGTTGTCCCGATGTCGCAAAAAGGGTTAATCCATCCCATAGCGGTTGGGTGTATGTTAAGGTTCATTAGCTTGAGTACTAGTCGATGGTGAGCAACGCGATCGAAAGCTTTAGAGAAATCCAGAAGGAAGATAGCATCAACTTGAAACCCTAGGTCTAGGTAAGAATGTAAGCCATGTAAAAAGCCGGTTAACTGTGTCTCGCATGAATAACCACTACGAAAGCCATGCTGGTAATCAACAATAATTTTGTGGTCTTCTAAGTAGGTAATGATTTCAGTATACAAGACGTGTTCAAGTACATTACAAATGGTACTAGTGAAGGAGATGGGGCGGTAATTTAATGGGTGAGTTCGGTTTCCAGACTTAAAAATGTGTATGACTTTTGCCAACTTCCAGTCGTGCGGAATAGTGTTAGTTGATAAAGACTGCGAGAAGAGTGTACACAATATAGGTGATAAACTAGGTGACAAATGTTTTAACACTTTGTTATTAATGCCAGTGTGATCAGATGCGGAAGAAAGTTTATTTAGTAAAGAAGAAATACTTACTTCGCTAACAATTATTTCTGGCATTGATATGTTAATGAGATTGTCAAGGGCTGGTGATGATTGTGATGTCTTCCTTTGTAAATATGAAAATGCGCTATTCAATAAATCGGCACATTCCGAGTGGTGGACCATATCACCGTGCTCATCAACTAGTGTTAAATCGGGATACCTCTTCGGGTTTATTACGCGCCAAAAACGTTGAGGATTGTTAGTGAGCATAGAATATAGGTCATGGGCAAAGAAATGTCGTTTAGATGATTTTAGCAGTGACTGATATTGCTTATCGCAGGTCTTATAACGGTGCCAGGAATCTGAGTCGCGGGCTTTATCGGTTTTACGATATAAACGCTTTTTCATATTATTAAGGCGCCGAAACTTTACGGTAAACCACGGGGCTGTAGGAGTGCAGGCTATTATTGTTAAAGGGACGAATCGATTAATTAGTTCAGTAAGAGTAGTTTTAAGTTCAGCTCAGTTATGTTCTGTTGTTTGAAATTGGCATCTATTGAGGAAATGTCAAGAAAAGTCAGATAGCGCGAAGTTTATGCTGTCAAAATCTGCCCTATTGTAACATCGGGTGTACTTATCAGAACACGGACATTTTGGATGGGAAACTGCAAGACTACCGGTTATGATATCATGATCAGATAGCCCATCTTGATGAGTTAGCACCAGTTCTGAGATACACAACGGAAAAAAGCAATGATCAAATAGGTTTCTCTTCCACACAGAATTGTCCCACAAGGCTTACAAAATGTTTTGTGGTAAAGTAACATCTGAAACAGCAAAGCATGTTCCACCAAGTATGGCGACAAATATTTCAGAGCTGTCAGTCTGAGGACTCCTACAAACTAACAATACCTTCAGCACTGACTAGCCTTAATAATGGGATGTCAGCCATTTTGCTGAAATTAATAAAACTTCAATTATTATGATCTTGTTCAACAAGGCATTTGCAATTATGATCTAGTTCTAATCTGTCGCTTTTGTCAATATTTTCCAATTATTTTTTCAGACTACAATTATTGGTAATAGGGGTATTCATTGCACAAAGAGCTAGTACATGGCATTTAATAATAAAGGTACTGGTCATTGTATGCTCTCTGTCTTCAGCATTTGTTCTGTTGCACAACTGTTTCTTAAAATCTGAAATGATGTACCCGCCTACTTATGTTAGCGATAAACAGGGAAATCTGTCAGTATGTTTTGTTTAAAGTACAGGTGATTAACCCGATAGCTAGGCTATTTGCTAATTATAAATTATAACGATAATAGTGGAGGACCATAAAAACAGATTGATGCTGACTCACAACTGTTCCCAACTACATCCATGCCGCTGTGCCATACAATGTGCATGTGTTCAGAAGAGCCAAATGCCCCAGAGAGAAAGCAACAGTAACTCATTTTTTGTCATGTTGTACAAGCAGATTATGCGCTAGGTGTAATTTATGCTCAGTAAATAAATAAATCAGTCATGGGAGGTGTCTTTAGGTTGCACGTTCGAAGATCTTGTAATCTGGCTTGTCTTTATTTTGTTTCCTTTGTGAGCATGAGTGACTTTATTGCCTTGGCACATATTCTGGGAATCGCGAAATTTAAATTTACGTATAAAATTCCCAGTTACTAATTTGGTAGGCGTCGAGCTTAATTCTCTTATCTTTTATATGTTTATCTACCAAGTAGTTTTATTCTTCATTGAAACATATCCACGCAATGCACAGTGGGCACCCAAATTATAAATATCTGTTCTTGCTTTCTACCCTGCTCTGGTGTTTTCTAAACCTACCATTGGTGCAATGACCAGTCTACACCTGCAGAAAAGTAGCAAAGTGGCTTAAGTTAAAGGTCAGCAACATAATGAAGATACAAAGCAAAACTATAAGTGTGCAATTGTCCCCTATAACCAGAGTTTCGCTTTGGAAAAAAGGATTGACATCCTGGTATGGTGTGAGACTTGCTTTGGGCACCAAATGAACTGCGTAGCAACTGTGCTAGAGTACACAACAAAGCATAAAATCACGCCAGATTGGAGTGGCAATGGTAAGTTAAGCACAGATGTTTTATTTCACGCACCATTATTGTGGCTTATCCTCTGCTCTTGTTTTGTTTTGTGGGAACGCACGCACTGGGAAGACAATTGTTTGCGCCAATGTTACTTGAGCGGGACATCAGAGAAAGGTAGAAATCAAGAACAGGTATTCACACTTGGTTGCCCACAGTGTATTATCTGGATGTGTTTCACTCTACAAAAGACTACTGTGGTAGATAATCATGAGGACAAAAGAAATAAAAGAGGTATGTGCCAGTCATCCATCCGTGACCTCCAGTGTTTATAGAAACAGTTCTTTCTGCACATGTGCCAAGCCGTAGGGAGGGTTTACGTAACTCAGTCACGCTTGCTAAGATAAATATTGAAATAAAGAAAATCGCAAGAACATTGTATGAGTGATTTGTATATGTGGCACCTAATGTAACTTATGCATGTATCTGCTGCGGATAGATTACAGTCAGTGCATAATTTACTCTTACAGGATGACTTGTGATGAGTAAAAGAAGCCTTGCTCACATCTTTCACTTTGTTTATTTTCGATTTTTGTGCACTATGTGTATTGTTACAGCTGCGTACATGCAGCTGGGTATAGGTTGTTTATGTGTTCTGCTTCCTCCCTTGTCCTCATCATTTGTGCGCTATCTTTGCCGTCAGAAAATACAGCTACCTGTGCTACTTATTTTGTCAACGTGTTTGCATTATAGAAAGCTTTGTATTAGTGGTTATTTCTACCTGTGAAATTGTCTGTGTCAGCTATTATACTTAGTCTTGCGAAAGTATGTTTCTCAACCTAAATAAATGGTCAGTATAAGTGTTGCGGTATTTATTTTTGTAATATTGTCAGGTATGACGTTTTTATACACTGTTGCATGTTGTAGGACAGAATAAAATTGATGCACAACTTTTTAGTGTGGTGTTTTTCAGGTAAATTTTCATCTCACGCTAACACGCACAAATAGTGTGGGAAAACGTGCCAGCAAAAGTACCATAAGGTAAGACAGCTGTTTTTACTGTTAGATTGGATTATCAATTGCCAACCAGTTGTTTTCAGCAAGCATAGTATAATGCATAGAATACGTAACCTAAGGTGGAATATTGTTTTTATTGCACTTCATTATCAGGGTCTCCTTTATACATAAGTGCAGCCTTTCTTTTTTGTTATGTGTAGCTTACTTGCTTAGAATGTTAAGTCGTAAGTTATGACGTTTAGAACAGTGAAATAGGTTTAACTTATCAATCTTTTGACACATTATAAGAGGCTTGTGCGGTGGTGAATTGAACTTCTACATGAGTTACATAATATTTTGGTATCTCATTATGGTTCTGAGTGGCACTGCTGTGTGATGCATATGCAGCCGCAGGCTGCTTATTGGATATTTATTTACGACTGTTTTTCTTGGTTGGCTATTGATTCCAGTTTAATAGTAATGAGAACTGGCTTGATTTCATAGTGATTTGGTGCTGACTGATACATTTGAATTTTCCGGAAGACAATAACAAAGATTGATGAAATATTAAGTTTTTCTTGCTAACCTGCCACGTGCTTTTTATCAAGCTTACTATGGATTCTTTGTTATCCTATGTTGTCTTTTAACAGTAGTCTTCTTGAGAACTAGGCCGTAGTCGTGTGTAATTACAGCAAGAATTGTTGACACAATTTGAAAAGCTGCTCGACACTGCCATCGAAGAGTGAAACGACTTACATGGATTAGTTATTGTAGTTTATTTGCAAGAATCTTGCACCACGCACTAAGGGCAACTTGACATCCACTGCTGGAGTGATCTGATTCATGTAGAATAGTTTACAGACTCCTTCAGCTTCGGAGTCTTGTAACCCTTTTGAGAGGTTATAGGTGACTACTACAACAGGGTGTGCATGACTATTGTGTGCGGTGTCACGTAAACACCTTGTATCGAGCACAGATAGTCTCGGGGCTCTGCCAAAAGGGAGTTCGGGTGTGTCCCACAAAGTGTTTCGTATACGTGACTAGTCCAGACTCTCCGAAAAAAGTAAGGGATACTCTTTTTTTTTGGTGTACTATAGCATACTAGAGAATGTCCTAAGACTGTGAAATATTAACACTGGATATAATACTTCCTCGTCGCACACCTTTTTCTATAATTAACACGTACTTCTCCGCTGGAGTGAAAGATATCCGTTATCTAGACACCTCCATTGGTTGCAGTCAGAAGAACATCATACTAGCGGGTGATTTTAATTCTCATCATGTATCGTGGGGTTTCTGAACGGACACTTGTACCAAACGCTTGTGGGATTGGGTCGTAAGGAATAATTTCTCTTGCTTAAATTTGAGAGCACATACATTTTTTTCGGGGTCAGTCGTGATCTGCCCTCATTCTTATGTTTGCTCCCTCGAGCATGTCTGTCACTTCCTGTAAGACTGTTGATTTCGGAACTAACAGTGATCACCTGCCTATAATTTTTGAACTGCTTACTCCGTTAACTAGTTTAGATAGTAATGTGCGCCCTTTTGTTAATTGCTAACAATTTTAAAATGCGTTAAAATCAGTTCACACGCTCAGGAGGGAGTGGAGAGGGATATTAAAGACATCAGACTATGTTCAATTCTAAAACAATCATAAAAGAAAGCTCAATGGCATATGCAACCTTCTAAGGGTGGATAATATTGTCCCTGGTGGAAGTCTGACTGCGAGCGAGATTTTAGACGTAGAAAAGCTGCGCGGAAAAAGCTTTTATGCAACCAATGTCCTGTCAATTGGGCTGATTATACATACATAGCTACTACATTTAAACAAACAGTCTCAAAAGATAGGGAGGATTATGATTCCAAGCACTACACATACCTTTCCAAGTCTAGCAATAAAAAAGCTCTGATTATATTTCTTCGATCTCGTAAACTTATACCAGCGCCCGTGAATGTCAACTGTGTCGTTCTATCAACAAGCGGATTAGCAGAATCACTTGAGAAAATTGCTCAAGAACTTGCGCATTGTTTCAAGCATAAATTGCCTGTAGGACTAAACAAACCTCCCTTGGGAGACGGCTTTGTGACAGTAACAGCGACAGAGTTTGAAGGATTATTGCTTAGTTACCGGCGTCAGCCACAGGTCCAGATCGAATTACAACAGGAATGCTTAAAGTTTTGTTTGATTATGCGCCTCAGGTATTGCTATATATAATAAATTTCTCTCTCAAAAATTCATGTGTTCCAAGAGAGTGGAGAGTAGCTAAAATTATTCCACTATAAATATTAGCAAATGTGCGCTATTAGTATTCCCATTAACTGCACAGGTGCATATATCTTTATTATGCCGACAGGAAATCATTCCTCAAGTTGACAAGTCAAGTGCCTTGGTGTTATTTACGACAGCAAGCTCGCCTGACGCAGTCACATTGAACATATTAAAACAAAAGCAGAACGTGCCGTCGCTATGCTCTGCCAGCTCAGCCACCGTCGCCATGGACTACGCAGAAATACCTTACTGATGATATATGAAATGTATATTCGGCCCATATTAGAATTTGGCTGTGCAATATTTTCCGGCGGCCCAGCTTACAAAATTAAACCTCTCATACTTATAGAAAGAGAAGCTCTATGATCAAGCATCGGGCTACCTAGATTTGTTGCCAACGCTGTTCTTCTTCAGCAAGCTCATATACCCAGTCTAGATGGCAGATTCGGCATGCTTACGGTTCAGACATCTTTAAAATTTATGACTTTTTAAAAACTTGTACGCAGTATGCATTCATCACTGTACTGCCTGAGTTTTTTCAAGTATCGTGGTCGAGATTCCACTGTCCTCAGATATTTCTGCAAGCATAGTTACAAAAAATGGATGTGTTCATACGCCAAGTTCGCCTTTCAAATGATGCCTTAACAGACCTCAAAATTGAGTTCGAGGACATATTTTCCAAATCATGCAAAACTATTACCAAGGTGATATTTAATTAATATCTTACACAGCCACCTACACTAGCTAGCCACTGACAATGTAGTAGCTACTGACGCTTCCGTGTGCAATGAGAAGGCAGGAGTGGGGATCTTCTCTGAATGTCTTCAATGGTCTTAATCCCTTGGCCTTCCCTACTTCACACCCATATTTCAGGCAGAATTATTAGCGATTGTATTAGCATTACGAAAACTCCCCTAAAATGACCCATTAGCTATTACTGTGACCGACTCACTATCTGTATATACAGCACTTACTGCAGCTTTAAATTCAAGAATTCAACGAACATATTGTTCGATGGTACCTCCGTACTTACGGAAAGTATATTTGCTTTGGGTACTGGTACATCGTGGGTTGCACTTGGACGAAATGGCTGATTCACTCGCACGAGCATCCCTCAACGGCCCTATCATATCTGTACCTAGGTACCGAAATCTCTTTGTATCGCGAAACTCTGCAATATCCAAGCTAACACCATCTTCTGAATTCCACAATCTTGGCTTTCCATGAAATAATAATTGCTGTCCTTCAAGGCAATTGGAAGTTTATTTTATAAAATTGAGATATCCCATACCTCCTCTAAATGTTTACTTACACAGGTCTGGTCTAGCTACGTCCCCTCTATGTTATTTTTGCAGTGCACGTGAAATTATTATACATTATTTTCTCTCGTGCCGCAGCTTTCTAAGACAGAGAAAGCTATTAGAAAACTCATATATGAAACATGGGCTATCGTTAACGTCACCAACCATTTCTTTTGGGGCGAGTTCACTGGTATCCAGCCACAGGGATGATTTTCTTGCATCTTACAATTTGGTTAGAGAGAGAAAAGGAGTAGCTTGCTGAATTTCTAAAATCCCCAATATTTTCTATTGTTTCATTTCTTTAACTTATTTTATCAAAATTCTTAACAATAGTTTCATTACACTTCTAAATTACAGTTTTATAGTCCCACGCTCTACTATTCAAATCAAGTTTTGCTTTACTTCTAAGCACACGGGAAACCACCTGTTTCTTGGCATTTCCCTCATAGTGGGTACGCGAAACTGTTTAGAATACAAGACAAGACGCCAAGGAGACAGAGAACATTGCCCCGTTAGAAGAAGAGTGAAGTAAATTGTGGGGTTTTACGTGCCAAAACCGCGATTTGTTGAAGAGGCACAACACAGTGTGGGACTCCGGACTTATTTTGACCCCCAGAGAATATTTAATGTGCTCATATTGCACGGCATGCGGGCGGACAGGAGCTGAAAGCATTGCATGCTGAAATGTAGCAGTTTCGTTTCAAAGGAGAAGCATCGATAGTGATAGCAAATTAGTGGACTGCTATGCGAAGTAAGCAGAGTAGTTTTATTGGTCTTGTAAAGTGAGACAGAAAAGAGAGATAGGGAGAATAGAATTCAGGAAGGCAGGGATGTTAACCAGTCAATACTCTGGTTGGCTACACTACACTGGGGGATGGGAGAAGGGGAAGAGAAAGAAGGGAGAAAGAAGGTGTAGATACGTGTACGGACAGCACTTCAGTTAAAGTCGCTCGAGCAAACCAGAGGTTTTGAGAAAACACAAAAGTTCCTTACTGCCTTCTGAGCCGATGATCGGTCGGGACGGTGCTCTAATATGGTCTGTTCACTCAGAGGACGAGCATCTAGTTTCTCAATGTGTTGTACAAAGACTGTCTTTGTGCTTGAAATTGAGGAAAATGGCACAATAAGTGGTCAATGTTCTCCTCGCATGCGCAAACATCACATGCAGGAGTATCAGCCATTCCAATTAGTGCTGAGTAGGCATTCGTGAAGGCAACTTCAAGCCATAACCGACACAGAAGAGACGCTTCACGTCGGTGTAGACCCGCTGGAGGTTTGAGTTGAAGTGACGGGTTTAGTCTGTGCAGTCTTGTGCGCCTTGTATGTGCGGTGTTCCATTCTGCTAAGGATATCGTGCGGGCTAAAATGCCAAGTTGCCTCGCGGCGTTGGTCCTTGAGAAAGGAATGGGGACGCAGTGGTCTTCTTGGTTTGACGTCCGAGATGCCTTATCGGCGTCATCATTTCCAGTGATACCGCAATGACCTGGTATTCACTAAAATGAGATATCATGGCCTTTTTCTATTAAGTGATGGACAAGTTCCTCGATTTCACACGTGAGCTGATCGTGAGTTCCATGTCGGAGAAACAACTGCACACATTGCAAGGCCGGCCTTGAATCGCAAAAGACTGCCCATTTTCTAGGACTTTCAGCATTTATCACTTGAAGCGCGTCGCGGAGAGCCACGAGCTCTGCAGCTGTAGGCGTAGTGACATGGGAAGTCTTGAACCTCTTGGTCATTCTCATTGCTGGTATAACTAGAGTGCCGCCGGAACTGGTTGATGTAGTTGATACATCAGTGTAGATGTGCGTGCAGTCGCTGTATTTCTCGTACAAGAGAAGTAAAGTTAGTTGCTTGAGCGCTGATGATGGCAAGTCTGACTTTTTCTGAAGTCCTGGGATTGTAAGGTTCACTTGAGTATGGCGCATACACCATGGAGGAATGGAAGGCCTTGCCGCAGGTGTGTAACCTGACCTGAAAGAGGCACGGTGCGCGAGGACAGTCGCACTGAATGTCGTGTGGGGCCTATCTAGTGGGAGACTTGCTAGGTGGTGGGTAGGGGTCCGGGCGAAGTGTCGTATGTGCACACGCATTGTTTCAATGATAATGTGCGTTTAAATCGTGAAATCTTGAGCGACTGCAATGACCTCAGTCGTTGACGCACTCCGCGGTAGACCGAGACATATCTTGAGGGCTTAGGCTTCGATGCTTTGAATTATATTCAGGTTAGTTCTCCAGGTGTTGGACATGACCGGTAGGCTGTACCGTAGGAATCCAATAAAGAGGACCCTGTACAGTTACAGCATAGAATGTATTGGTACTCCCCAGGTCTTTCCTGCAAGGAACTTAAATATGTGGCAAATTCCTGTCAGGTGTTTTTTCACATAATTCACATGAGGGGTCCAGGAGAGATTTTTATCAAGGACCACCCCCAAAAATCTGTGACTCGTGCTATACGAGATCATGTGTCTGTCGACGGCTATCACGTATGGAGACATTGATTTCCTGGTAAATGCCACCGCTGCGCACTTTTCGTATGATATACGAAGTCCTTGTTCTCTGAGGTAGGGTAATGTTAAAGTGGCTGACTTTTGAAGCCGCGCGCGAAGCTGCAGTCGCATCGAGACAGAAAAGGATGCATAGAAAGGCAGGGAGGTTAAGCAGAGACAGTTCCGGTTGGCTACCCTGCACGGGGCGAAGGGTGAATGGGAATAAAAAGAGAAAGAGTGCGGAAAGGGGAGATAGAGAGAAATAGAGACGAGCACGAACAAACCGCGTGCACTACAGAGCGGAAGGGGGTGGTGTTCTTACAGTCTATCGTGAAGACCCGGAGACCGCAGGAATAAACTTGTAAACATAAGTATACCAGGTAATTTAACAAGCCATCTGTCACGTGCGCACAAGAAAACTGAACACGTCACAGCGGAAACTATCTGTCAAAACGATGGAGTGGGAAAGCGCGGCAGCAGCAGCCAGGCAATTAACCTTCGTGCTTCGTGTCGCATCAACGCTAACTGAGCCGCGGAAACACAACGCGCGGCGGTCTTCACCTCGTCGAGGATGAATTTTAAGATACAGTTGCCCGGGCGGGCTCGCGCCGCCGCCCGGGCCGCCGGAGCGGAACGCGTCTCCCTGCGTACCCTCCCCGCGGGTACGGAGGGAGGGTACGGAGGGGCAGAGGGCGCACTTCCACCCAGACTCCCTCCGATGCGTGGGCGAGATTGAGCCGCGATCTCCGGCTCACCCCTCGCAAGGTTTCACTCGCACATACAGCATACGACGCGCAGCGACAATGTTATCGCCCTTGGTCTGTATACGGGACCATACGGTGACGGCGACGCCGCCTGCAGAAATGAGCCTGAAGTTTGCATATAATTGCTATCGCAATACAATACAAATCCTCGGCTTTACATCTTTGTTTGAACTTAACGTTTATTGAACGCCTACATGATCTCCTGATGAAAGTAGACATTATTTTCTCCCGTTCACTCGCACTCCAATATGCATTACTCCGTATCCACAGTTGCAATGCACATTTAATATGATGTGCAGCACCCGTTCGGTGACCAGCAATTCGAGCCCTCAGCTCAATTCAAACCTCGAGTCCATACAACACACACCCCGGCTCACCACCACAAGTGCATTCAGTACGACTCGTACGGAGTCCACCTGGTTGCGAGTGGAGTGCCTGTCCAGTCACCTCTCTCTTCCTTCCTTGCTTCTGTGCCCGGTATTTAGTTATGAGCATGAACCAACTAGCCGGAAACTCTGTTTTATTAAATGATATGACATATGACACGTTCTATTAGAAGTAAGTGCCTTCTTTCATAAGGACAAAAATTGTTTGACAATTTAATTTGACAATAAAGTTACCTTACTTCATTTGGCTCGCTATAGGCAATGAGCGCGAGCAACTCCAAAAATTCATTGAAGCCGAAAATTTAGTGGAGGCCTAACGAGGTAGGCTTTGCATAGGCGACCAAGGTGCCAAGAAGCCCATTGAATGTAGTACAGATTGCGACCTCTGTAAGGCAAGTTTACATCATGCATAATATTTCTGATAGCTTTGTTTTCAAGTGAAACCCAGTGCAAGTGAAAACGGTCCGCATTAGCTTTACAGTGTTAGTAGCCAAAGTACGCTTTTATAAAAGCCACGCAAGTTTTTCAAGCGAAGGCACGTGTATGTTTTTCTTGCTTCGAGTCCATTTAAACCCAAGCGAATGGGTTCAGGATGATCCGAACCATCTCGCTGCGTTATTACTTTCGCCGAATGTGAACCGAACCAAGAAGCGTGAGCCCGAACCCGAACCGAAGCTTCAAATACTTCCGTTTGACATTCTTTGTTCATATAATATATATAGCCTGAGAAGAACGGACAGCAAACGTGCGTGCCAGCCGCAAGTACCAGAAGTTGAAAGCTTAGCGAGAACAAAACAATATTTAATCAACAAACTTGGAAATTTGATCGCCTTAGGACACCGGTAGGCTAAGCCTTAGGACACCGCTAGGGTAAGCCTTAGGACACCGGTAGGCTAAGCCTTAGGACACCGCTAGGGTGAGCCTTAGGACACCGGTAGGGTAAGCACCTAGCCTTCCCCACGGCACGGCATGGCACACGCCTCGCACTCACGCACTTATTGCGCTGGCCTGCCACGGTCTCCTCACTTACTGCTGCTCTCGCTGCAATATGAATGCATCGCCACGCATGCCTGATGGCGCGTCGACTCTGTAATGCGGGATCGGCACGCTTGTAGCTGTGTCGCCGCCAGGCGGTAGAAGCCTTCGGAGCGCGCAGTCCATTAAAGGTTGATGTAATGTTGCTCATCCCGACAACGTCGAAGTAAGTATGCGCAATCTTTTCCTTGGCCGCCCATGACGACTGATTGTTTTTTCTCCAATGGTTTCTCATGCACTGCCATTGCCTCCTATTCGCTGCAGCTTTCTGAGGCGCCTTCAACACAATGCTAATGATTGGTGCCGCGTTGAATGCTTGGTATCGCAGTAAATGCTTTGTCGTCTAACAAACCTGCGAAATTATGTTTCTCTTTGGCAATTTAAAGGTAGCTTCGCCGGAAACGAATGTTTTATAGGAAATCCGAAAATAATGAATGTTTTCTAGGGCCGATCCCAAAAATAGTGCAATGCCGGGCCGACGTGCGGCGGAGGTGCAGTTCGCCATTAAGAGGCCCACATACACAGCTTCGCTGGTCATTCTTCACAGATTAGAAGGGCACTGAAATTCTTTCGAAGACCTACATCATTACACTCCAGAGTTTCAGACCCCACGATACCTTCTTCGGCGCCTACACCACACAAGGTCACGCCACTTCTGTATTCCGCCATGACGACGCCTAAGCCGAAATACTCAGGCAAACGTACCTTGAAAGGCCGAGCTGCTCCCTTCCAACTAGCCCGCCCATTGCATCCAGGCATCCATGTCGCCAACTTAACGCCTTCAATATTAGCCGACGCATTGCTGCTGCGCTACTCGTGTCATTCTTTCAACTCGTGTCCATTTGTTACTCGCACACCGGCTGACCGGCTCTTCTATAACCAGAAACGCATACCGCCTACGACACCTCCTAAGGCTCCCTAACCTCCTGCTTCCCCAACACCCCACCGTCCCATGTACTTTTCTTTCTTTTTTCTTTCCTTTGGTTTTCTGCCGCTTTCCCGCTCTCCCGCTCTCGTCCCCTCGTGTTAGAAAGCACACAAAGAGACATCAGATGACAGCACTCATTTTCTTTTCCGTTTGTCCGTTTACAGCTAGCCGTCACCGACAACGACTGCACGTGACGTCACTCCACTAACCCATTAAAACTAACTTAGCGAGTAAGACGAGGCCACCTTTGACGAGGATCGGTCCTCGTATCGAAACGTTGACCTTATCACCATTTATAGGTTGAGGTACCTTATCCGCATTTATAACCTTTACGCCACCTGTGCTGCTCCATCCGATGGCACGCCTTTTTGATTTTAGTACAATTAAGAATGCCCTCCACCTGTGAGAGGTTCACAAATTTCATGGAGTGCAGGTTGTTCTGAATGACCTTCAAGCAAGCTATCGAGTCATCCCCAGTAGCCGGAAAATCCTGCTGCGCTACTGCTGGCGAGAAGAAGGTTAATAAAAAAGTACGCCGAACGCCCGGTATTTCTTTCGGGGGAGTGCGCGAACGTCGATTAGTAGCGACGGATACTGCTTCGAATCACGCACTGTGGCTGTCCCACGCGGGGAAACGTCACACCCACCCCTTTTAATTACATGCAGCGCTGCCTAGGCTATCACGCGCTGATAAAAGGCCATTGTATTTCCGATGTAACGCCACTAGAATATATGAAGCATGCATCACTCTACAAGAAGTCCGAACACCACGATTTGTGTTTAGCTCAAGTTGTAAACATGATCAATGTAAACATGAGACGTCCTTTAATTAATAACGTCTCCTTTAAGACGTCTCCTTTAAGACGTCTCCTTTAATTAATAATTAACTATGTATTTATTTATTAAAATAACCTGTTCATTATTTAATAATTAATTATAATTAGGATTTAGTGGAATAAATAATTAGTGGATTGATGGGTTGAACAGTTAATGAATTAATTTATTTACCATCCAGGCCAATGACATAACAGAGGGGAATGGGGGAAAATTGCAATCATAAAGAGAGCAAAAAGATAAAGTGAGTTACAACAACAATATCACACAGGCTTGTACTTAATGTTGGTTATTGCCTCGCGGAAACGGTGGATATCAATGATTGATGCAATGTCAGCAGGAAGGTGGTTCCACTCGATTGCTGTGTGCGGAAGAAAAGATTGAGAAAGTGTTTTTCTTTTACTCAATGGAGTACCTACCTTAAGGCGATGATCAATGCGATAGGACATATATTGTGGTGATACAATAAATTTGTCATGAAGAACGGTATGGTAGTATATTCTATGAAAAAATTCAAACGGCTATGTTTTCGGCGCGTGGCTAGAGACAGAAGGGAAAGGCTGGCTTTCATATTTGTTATGCTGGCAGTGCGATTGTAGTCAGAGAGAATGAAATGAGTCGAGTTATTGTGAACAAGTTCCAGGGCAGTGATTAACTTTGCATAAATAGGATCCCTGAGAGAAGCAGCGCATTCAAGCTTTGGTCGTATTAAGGTTATGTAAAGTGTTAGTTTACCTAAAGCAGGAATGGTGGAAAAGTTGCTACGTAAGTATCCTAGCATACGGTTAGCATTGTTAATAATGTTTTCTGTGTGCACTGTCCAATTTAGATTACATGATATGTGGACACAGAAGTATTTATAAGATGGGACGGATTCTAGTAGTACGCTGTTCGAAAGATTGATAGGAGCACTGCTAGTGCTTCGGGCGACACGCATAATACATTTTTTTACGTTTATTTCCATTTCCCATATTTGGGGTATTTCAACGCTCCCGATGGATAAGCCAGGAATGCTTGCTTCTTGACTAGGTAGACTTATAACAGGTCTTGTTCTCACCAATTGAGTGTGGGACATTTAATACCACCATTTTATACAGGTTTTTCCATGTAATGAGATGCAAAGACGTTGCAGTAAGGTTTGCTGTAATTAAATAAGTTGCCAAATTTTCAAACCATAGATGACTGTATGATGTATCAATACGTACCACTTACGTATCACATGGGCGTCAGCCAATTACGGTCGATTCTCCTGGACGTCCTCGCAAAGTCAGCGCCTCGTTGGTTGATACAAGCTGCAGCTGTCGCAGTGCTAGAAGATTTAGGGCTGGCGAAGTACGTGCATCGATGCGCAGTGCACGAAACTGTCGGCGTAGTCGCACTGTGGCGGAGGCGAGGCGACCGCACGGGCTCGCAATGAGGGGGCCTGGAATGCGCTCTGATTGTCCCCTACGCGACCGCTTGATCGCGCTAAGCAGATTTAAAACCGCTCGGCGTCGATCAGGGCTGGATTACCAGGCAGGTCACATTACGGCAGCCGTTCGCCACCTGTCACGCCGACGCAGCGACAGTTTCGCACCTTGGCCAACCGCACCGCGCCGAGACCATTGAGGGCCGGTATATAAGAGACACGACCAGGTTGCGCTGAAGAGACTTCCGCGGCTCAGCTTGCAGCGCAGGTGAGCGAAGCTTCCTTCTGAACAATTTCCTCCGATTTGATGCTACAATAGCAAATGCATTACTCAACTCTAGGCGTCTCGACCTTGAGAGTTTTGTTGCGTTCGAATTTTAAATGGGAGCCCATTTTCACCCTCGGCTATAAATTCAATTGCCGGCCACCAGCAGGGAGCAAGTTCAACTTCTCTGTGAACACTAGGGGTATCAGTAAACCTCGCTAAAAGTATGGAGTGTCCCTGTCGAATTATGATTCCACCCCCCCTCCCCCGGGCGGTTAGCAGAAGGGATGGAGCAGTGCTAGTTATACGACGAAAATTCGGAATGTTAGGAACGGAATCAAACGCTAGTTAAAATGAAGGGTGATGGTTTGAGCGAGCTAGAATTCAATGACGTTTCGTAGAGATTAGCGCAGCTCAGACTGAATGAATCAAGTGTAGAAAAACGATACTTAGCGACCCTTTGTCTGCTGATTCTTAGTGTCTTTTTTCTACCTTTCGTTCACTCACATTAACTTTGGCTAACTTCATCAAAACTCACGAACAAGCTTCAAGTAAAGTCGGATGAAGAGCCGTGTGTGTTGTAGATGTATGTCAAATCGGCGCCACGTTGTCTAAACCTTTCTGCGGAAAGCTGGTACGCACTGGGAAGGCAGATAAATTGATAACATACGTATTGCCAGTGATGTAAGCATTGTCTAAATAATAATAGAGGGTCTTTGTAGAAGCAGCAATGTACGCACGCCTCAGCAATTCGTGCGACTTGTTCAGCAAAAGAAAAATTAGGTATAACAAATACCTTTGGAGACTCGATAGATTACTTTTAGAGTAGATGAGAAGTATTTGGATAAATTTAGCTCATAATATTGAGTTCAAGACCGTACATTATCTCACTTTTTAAAAACGACTACATAAAGAGTGGTGACAAAAACTATAACACAGATTTGCTGAATATAATTGTTGTAATACTCCGAAACTTTATTTAATGAGGCAGGTATACACTGCTAACCGAAGTTGAAAAACGAACGAACCTTAACAGGGAAATCACAGCGTCCTTTCATATGAGAAACATGGGTGACGCCCCTGTCAATGAGCCTCTATCACAGGGTCAGATAAAAAATTTGCCTTCTTATGCAGCATGTGTCGCGATAGGAATTTGGCCCACTCAAGCGTTGATAGCGATTTCCTTCGTTTAGTTGTTCCTTGTGACTTCCAGTTCCGCCATTAGGTTGGTCATGTGACGAACGTATCCTTAATCGTCTAATTTTTACCTGCAATAAACCAGCTCAGATTTTGCGCACTCGTCATCCGCACTTTCTTAGTAACCCTGTTGTTGCGCAGTTAGTATGGACGGACGTGAACGCTGAGCACATATTACGGCAACTCTGAGAAGAATATTACGGAAGCTGCAGGATGGTTCACAATTGCGTATAAGAATTAACAATACGGCTATTCTGATAAGATTACGTTTTTAAGAGTGTGTAGGTGATAAAGGAATGAGTCTATATTGTCGAGAAGAGAGCTTTGTTTGTTTGACCGGTGCAATAGCCCCGAAAGCCCGGTAAAAGCGGGGAGAGAGTCACGCAAGAGAGGTCGTGCGATGGTCTTATATAAACCGCCAACTGGTCGAATCCACTCCTCGTAGCTGGTGGTCTGTTCCGTAAGCAGGTGCATTTCGCGTTTGATATTGTGGGTATCGCACTTACACATGAGATGCTCCGCCATCTATACGGTCTATATGGTCTATATGGTATCTCCACTCTTAGGGCAGGCGTTACAGTGACACTCGTCGCTCGACAGTTGTTTTGCCACCGCTTTCTGCTTGTGCTCTCCTGCTGCACAGTAGATCGAGTTCGCCAAATCGGTGTGTATGTGCAGCGTGTTTGATTTACGAGCGCTATATTTTATTACGTCTGGCATTTAAAACCAAGCCTGACGGCTATCTATGCCGTGCAACTTGGCCTGCAAATAAATAAAAAGAAATAAAAAACAAGACGTAATGTGCTACAATTCGCGGAGCGCTGCCTCACCAGGGGCCCTATAATGCAAAACTATCCCCAATCTCCTGATGTCAAATTTACGTAATCACCGACGCAAGCATATGACGGTAAACCTCAGAGTTGTTTGAAAAGTCCAATCATATGCGCTCCTCATTTATAGGAGGTCAATCTTTTTTCCTTTCATTCAGATTAGCATTGCCCACATCAAGCAGATTTCCTGATCAAATTGGCTGAGAAGAGGCGAGGAGCACGCTCAAGTGGAGAGAAATTTTATGGGGTCGAGACAGTAGAGTGATGCTAGATAACCGTCTGAAGAAAGTGGTGCCGGCGTATGTGATTGATCCGCTTTCCCTTACCAAAGCTACCGGAGTTACCGGAGTTACCGAATCTACCGGAGTTAGCTTGCGGTGGATGGTCGAAAATCGCGACGGCGTACATTAAAGATGCCGCCAGAACGGATCCTCAGCAAAGAAGTGTTGGCAAAGTGATGTCACATATGTGCCGAAAGGGATAGATAACGTTATTTTGTCATGAAAAAAAAAGAACTATTATATGCAAATGAATGCAAGCTCCGTGGCCGCTCCCAGTAGCTAGTGTCAGAGCAAGCGATTGGGCGCCACCTTCTATTTCTTTCGGAACTAGGCAGTCTCGGGCTATCCAGAAAAAAAATCAGTTTTCATCGGCACATTAATGCGTCTTTAGCGCGTACACGTCACTTTGACGCTATGAGTTTTCGTGGTTTTGTGACGTCACGTGAGAGACAGGCGCGGTGGACGCGGCCCGAATACGTTTGATCAATGGCAGAGTACTATGGGGAAAAAGGCATCGAATGAGAAAAAATTATTTTTCTTTCGTTTGGTCTAATCATGCGTAATGGGTGTGCAGACATTATATCATATCGCGGTTTTCATGACGTCGCGTGAGAGATAAGCAACGTGGGGGTGGGCGGAAATTTTTTTCCGCAATCATGGAGGGCTGATTGCAGAATTGCAATTGGACAGTTTGGAATAGTTCTACCTTATAGCGCCTCAGGGTCCGAAACACATCCTGTTGAAAGTGCAGTGCGGACTGCAATGAGTTCGCTGCAATCAGTGTGAGTTCGCTGATGCTACATGGCGAAACCACAAGTCGGGGCTTGGCGGCGGAACTACCGTGGTTGCTTAGTGGCGATGGTGCTGGGATGCTGAGCATGAGGTCGCGGGATTGAATCCCGACCACGGCGGCCCCATTTCGATGGGGGTGAAATGCGAAAACACCCGTGTAATTTGACTTAGGTGCACGTTAAAGAACCCCAGGTGTTCCAACTTTCCGGAGTTCAGCACTACGACATGCCTCATAATCAGATTGCGATTTTTGGCACGCAAACCCCATAATTTCATTTTTCTTTGGAGAGGGAGGGGGGTCATTGCGGAGGCGACCTATTCTCAGTCAGGCAAAGCTACCGGATGCAGCTTCTATCTGAGGAAGTGCATGGCAGAAAATACACATGCGTGTAGCCTTGCTGCAAGGCATTAGAGCTGGTGCAAATGCAGAAAGTGGTCGTACTCACCATCTCGAGCTCTGTAATATCGAGAGTGTCACTGGAACTTCACCAAATAGTCAAACGACATATATGCGGAATGGGCGGAGTAGCCTGTATAATTTTGTCGAAGGCTGTAGATTGCAGCAGGCGCTCGATTTTCGATTTCCAGTTGGGATTGTTGGGGCAAAGTATTTCTTCACCATAGAGCGGGCGTCAAGCTGAGCAGGTGCCTTCACAAAATTTTAGCCGCGACGCGCCGTTGAAGGCTTGGTGTGGGGTGGTGTCAGGGCAATGGCTAACGTAAAACACGAGAAAGACTGAGCAAACTAGAATTAGAGATCTTTGAGCACTATCGCATCAATAAAAGAATGTAAATCTTCAAGGAGGCAGGGGTGCCTCGAATGAAAAATTTTCGTTGAGAACGTGCCCAACCTACCGAGATGAGAGGGACGTTTGTATTGAAAACGCACAAAAGGAGAACATTCCGCGCGAGTGCCTGGAGCACCTTTTATTTCGAGAAGGATCACGGCTTCTTCGGGTCATAAGACCCGAAGTGACAGTAGACGCTTGGGTGGAGCAATACTGATCTGGATAACCAGGGCAGACATGCCTGGTGCTGCAACCCACGCCTATCACCACCACAGATCTAGCACCGCATTATATCATTCAAATCTCGTAATGAAATGAGAAAGTAGAACTGAGTCAGAAGAAAATAAAATTAGCACACAATCTCACTGGTCTAAAAACTGGATGTCACAAAATCAAGAGTGGGCCAACAAAGAAACCTCAGCCAAGAGTCAATGTTCAAACTAAAAAAACTCGTCTTCGTCAAGGCCCTGATGAAGAAAAGCATGCTCGACAGAACGTTGTCTGTGTACACATTGAGGCTTGCCTTGTTTGTTCCGCGTTCGCCCAATGGCCACCGGACATGGACCCGCTCCGATTGCATTCTCCTCGTTCTTCTGCAGAATATTGTGCCTCTTCAAAAACGACAGCTTTTACTGACACGATATCAGACTTTGCAGCCAAATCGCCATGAGGGAGGTCACGTGGTTCGGGCCGGCGTTAGCCCTGCTGACGGGATCCTTGGCCCTGCTCGCCGTGCAAGCACAGTACGTGCAGCTGTACGACGCTGGCCCCGAGCCGTATCAAAGGAACCTGCAACGGAGCCTTTCCTCCATGGTAAAGTGACAAGAGCGAAATTGGAGCTGACGAAAAAAAAAAGACGGATGTGGCAGGAAGTCACATAGACAAGGCCAGGTAGTGCAGACTCAACCGAATACTAACGTGTCGCTAGAAGTAATCCTCGTGCTGCTATTTAAACAGACAGTTAAATGGCTTTGTTAAGAAGTAAATTCTGAGTGCAAATAATGGTAATAAAGTGCAGTCCGAGGCAGGCAGGTGAGAGAAGGAGAGAAGAAGGGACATGGTTCAGAATTTCAAACAAGCCAAGCGGACTCCTGGACTGGGGTGCCGGAGCTCCCTGATAAAAGCAGTGCAACATCGATAACTGCTGGTTATAGCGCACTTTCATTTATAGGGTATCGGTGTATTTACCTAAAGTTTACCAGCTGTTTATGTGCCGGAAAAATATTGGCGACTATATCAGTACAGGAGGCCTATACAAATGGCGTTTATGGCCGAGACTGCACTACTTTACGTTAAGACGAGCCTTGCTAAAACAGCTGTTATCTGCCTCTTCACGTTACCGTCATAGAACCCGCGCCCGTAAGTAGAAAGCGTTCAATCGGCGGTTTCTCATCAAAAACTTGATGCTCATCGCGTTAAGTGCACTGGGTAACGTCACCGGCAACATGTTTTTTTAGGAGAAACAGGCGAGGAAGCGTTTTTTTCTAACGGACCCCACTGCCATGACAGTGAATGATCTGGGCCGGTAACGGCTGCGCCAGTTAGGCCTGAAAGCCGCAGTTCACTGGAGAGAGCACTATGCTTGACTGCATGCCATGTTTGATTGGGTATCACTTTATCTATTGCATTATCTTTCTAATTAAGTGCGATATGTATTGTTTGAGAGGTTTGAGTTTCTCTAAAGGTAACTTGATATCAGCATATGATTTTCTGGTGATCTTTACTTGCTTTACGCAGAGTGGAGCAGAATTGAAATATTGGCTGCAGCGGCTACTACGAGACGCCGCTTTGCTACGCAAGCGCTCACCAGACAACGATGACGGGCAGGTAAGGTGTTTTTTAAACCAAAATATTCTGCACACGTCGCATCCAACGCAGTATTAAGGGATAACGGTAGCACTTGTTTCTGCACACTGCCGTCGCTTACCTGGAGAGTAAAACCGAAACAGCTTGTTGGGGGTGGTTTCTCTGCGAGGTTGTTTTAATAAAAAAAGCAAGTAGTTAGTGGCATATTCTTATTAATTAATGTGTTATGAAAATAACATTGCCAGAGACACTTCGTTCACTTTTGCTGTTTCATCTTCGCAACCGTCCTTTTCGAGCATCTCAATATACACTGAAAATGACAGATTTCCGTGGCACGAGGCTTTTGATTATAAGTAGCGTAGCGTGTTTTCTGTCGCGCTTACGTGCAGCCTTATCCAGGCACTGTTCTTCAAAAATTCAGTGAAGATTTCGCGATGTTGGCAATTGTAACATTGGGCACTACCTTTTACGGGTTAGACTATACCTTGTTCACTAATAATCCTTTTCTATATTTTAGTGCAGCTTATCTCTGTCTGTATCTATGGTTGTACACACTGAAATACAAACTGATTAACGTACATACTGCGTATTTGATATAATGGATGCTTGTTCGTGTTTCAGCATTTAAAAAAATTATAGTGCTTTCGAACACTCGGGAGAAAATGCATGGAGACGCGTAGGCTGTACTGATGCAGTTTTGTTTCCAGCAACCGGTGTTGGCACACAGCAGCCATCGTCATATGCTGTAAACAAACAATATTCTTGTATTAAAGCTAATTAGCATGAACGTAGTACTTCCTTAAGGAGAACACGACGGCAATGTTACTGCTGCTTTTCTTATTTCATCCATCATGCTGTCGCTACTGCCTGAAGAATTGATTGACTGATGAAATATTTATTTATTCATTTACTATATGATTGATTGGCGAACCGATGAAGTGACTGAATCATGTAATTGTTAATTGGTAGATTACCTGACTCCGTAATTTTAAAAAACGAGGAAACTGCCTATTAAAGTGACTTGGTTTTCAGTGTACCTAGGTGCAGTGCCCCTCTGGTTAATTTCATCAAAGCCGACTGCGCGAAGCCCGCCAGATATATCCTTGATCTTCCGGCGTGGCTGTTTAAGTCTACCACCCGCATTTTGGGGGTTGAGTGAACTAGGAGTTTGCCGGCAGGGTCCGTGATCGAGAGAATGCACTGGTGATTTAAAATTAGTAGGAACTCTGAGATCCGAGTGCTCGCCAAAACGCTGCTGCGTTCGTTTCTCCACCTGTGCTCCTCCATCGAATGGTGTCCCCTTCTGTCTTTCGAACAGGATGCCATGCCTCCCGGTTTCGTCGGGGCTCGTGGTCGGCGTCGAGACGTGATTCTCGAGCAGCCACCGGGATTCGTGGGTGCTCGCGGCAAACGTGGATCGGAACTGCCACTGTTACTGGCCGGCCTCGCGGCTGCAGGAGCCGAAGCACCCCGAGCGCAGATAGACAGGCCGCAAGACTCGCAATGAACGCCCCATGCCTACTGCAGTTCTGTAATGCAAAAGCAGAACTGGTTTGGTGTTGCGCTTTGATGAAGCGGTCTGAAGTGCAGCACGAAGAGTATGCGCTGTCAGGAGACAGGTAATCTTCTCTGGCATCTCCTCGTGGGAATTTTCTGAAATGTGCGAATAAAAATCAAATGAAAGGAAATTAAACCAATGTACACGACACCGAATGCAAGAGAACTACGTCTAGTGCCACCACCCCTACGGGGAAGTAAAAAAGAAAAGTAAAATGGAAACGCCAATAAATACTCGAGATTTTCTTGCCTTTGGAGTGCTATCATCATCAGCCTGGCTAGGCCCACTGCAGGGCAAAGGCCTCTCCCATACTTCTCCAACTACCCTAGTCTTGTGCTAATTGTGGCCATGTTGTCCTTGCAAACTTCTTAATCTCGTCCGCCTACCTAACTTTCTGCCCCCCCCCTGCTAAATCTTCCCTTCCCTTGGAATCCAGTCCGTAACCCTTAATGACCATCGGTTACCTTCCATCCTCATTACAGGTCCTGCCCATGCCCATTTTTTTTTCTTGATTTCAACTAAGATGTCATTAACTCGCGTTTCTTCCCTCACCCAATCTGCTCTTTTCTTATCCCTTAACGTAACACCTATAATTCTTCTTTCCATAGCTTGTTGCGTCATCCTCAAGTTAAGTAGAACCCTTTTCATAAGCTTCCAGGTTACTGCCCCGTACGTGAGTACTGGTAAGACACAGCTGTTATACACTTTTCTCTTGAGGGATAATGGCAACCTACTGTTCATGATCTCAGAATGCCTGCCAAACGCACCCCAGATAATTCTTATTCTTCTGATTATTTCACTCTAATGATCTGTATCTGCGGTCACTGCCTGTCCCAAGTAGATATATTCTCTTACCACTGGCAGTGCCTCGCTACCGATCGTAAACTGCTGTTCTCTTCCGAGACTGTTAAACATAAGTTTAGTTTTCTGCGGATTAATTTTTAGACCCACCCTTCTGTTTTGCCTCTCCAGGAGAGTCAGCATGCATTGCAGTTGGTCCCCAGAGTTACTAAGCAAGGCAATATCATCAGCGAATCGCAAGTTACTAAGGTATTATCCATTAACTCTTATCCCCAATTCTTCCCAATCCAGCTCTCTGAATACCTCCTATAACACGCTGTAAATAGCATTGAAGACATCGTACCTCCCTGCCTGACGCCTTCTTTATGGCGATTTTGTTGCTTTCTTTTATGGAGGACTACGATGGCTGTGGAGCCGCTATAGATATCTTTCAGAATTTTTACATACGGCTCGTCTACAGCCTGATTCCGTATTTCCTCCAAGACTGCTGAGGTTTCGACTGAATCTAACGCTTTCTCGTAATCAATGAAAGCTATGTATAAGGGTTGGTTATATTCCGCACATTTCTCTATCACCTGATTGATAATGTGAATATTTATTTATTTATTTATTGAACATACCTTACAGGCCCCTTTACAGGGCATTGAGTAAGGGGGGTAATAAAGAAAGTACAAAGTAACTTGTCGGTGTACAACGTACGGCTAAAATTTGCAGGTTAACATAAAGGAGAGGAATCGATGATAATGTGGTATGGCGGCAAGTACAAGGTCGGGCGGGAAAAAGGATAACACGAAGAGAGAAAAAAAAATATTGGCTAGCATTATACATATGGAAAAACTGGATACAAGAACTATAAAGTGTACCGATAACAATGACAACAGTAACAAGAAAAGAAACTACAACCAAAGATATACTGAAAAATATGCGGAATCTAGACGCATGAGCAGTTGGCAGGGTTTAAAATACGCACAATGGTAGGGCATGATAAAAACGCAGGAACTAATGGCGTGCACAGTAAAAACATTTATCAATATAAGGAATGCAGTCGGGCACAAAGTGGGATAGTGAAAAAAAAAAAAAAACACGTGCAGTGGTACAAAAAAATGACGGATGTCTTTGGTCTTAAAGCTGTCAAAATAACAAATAAATAAATACATGGGTAGTATACAGAACATGGCACCGGAAGTAAAATAAAACTGGAAATACTAGTGGCAAGTTTTTATTGCGAAAAGAAAGAGTGCAGGAGTTGACGGAAATTATCGTGGTCTGGTTCGGATGCAATGTTGTCTGGAAGATCATTCCACAAACGTATGGCGCGTGGAAGAGCAGATGCGTTGAAGGTGTGAGTTGACCCATATAATCGCGTGAAACTTAAGTGATTATGCAACCGACGTGATGTGATGGAAGGAGCATCAAGGTGAAATGGGAATGGTCTGTTGCTGCATGCGTATTTGTGAAAAAGGCATAAAAGGGCAATGTCGCGACGAGCACTAAGGGGTTCAAGTGAAAGATTGAGCTTAATTTGCGTTATGCTGTTATGGTTGTCATAATTGCGTGAAATGAAACGGGCAGCCCTATTCTGAACTGCTTCAAGCATGTTAATTAAATAATTTTGGTAGGGGGACCAGATAGATGCGGCGTATTCACGCTGTGGGCGAACGAAGGTCTGATAAGCTAGATGACGAACGTGAGTGGGACAGTTATGTAAATTTCGACGTAAATATCCTAATAAGAAAAGATCGAGGGAGAAGGGGTGGTGGTGTTGCCATTATGATTAAAAGCAACATTTCATTCACGATTCTGCCAGTTGAGAGTGATATTGAAAGTGTATGGATTAAAACTAACTTAGGCAGTCGTACAGTTTTCATAGGTGGTGTGTACCGTCCCCCCGGTTGCCCCATAGATGCGTTGTTTCAACTCAGGACCTTTATGGATTCGAATCTGCACCAAGGTGATAATATTCTGATCCTAGGTGACTTTAACTTACCAGGAATTGATTGGCTATCCCAATCCCCTGGACAGGTAGAAGTCGCCAGTTGTGAACAACTACTAGAGCTTGCGTTTTGTTACGAGCTAACCCAGGTTGTAACGGATTACACACGAGTATGCGGAACGACGTCCTCAATTCTTGATTTGGTTTTTGTATCGCCAGGCTTGATGTCTTCTCTTGTCTGCTGTGAAGTTGCTGAGGGTCTGTCCGACCATAATATGGTTTTATTATCTTTAAACGTTACTGCAGACATACCGAGTACTCATTCAAAGAAGTTCATCCTAGACTTTCAAGCTGCTGATGACGTCGGTGCACTTGACTTCTTAGAACAGTCCCTCGACAAGTTTTTAATGCATTATCACTCCGGAGCCAGTACAGACCTCCTGTGGAACACTTTTTCAAACATTGTGCGACAGTGTATCGAACGTTTTGTCCCCAAACGCAGCAAAATTGTCAGGAAGAAAACTCCTTGGATGACGAGGGAAATTATACATATTAAAAGGAAACTGAAAAGGGAACGAAAAGCCCGTTTGCAAAACTCCACCTCAGAATATAAGGTACGCATTCGACAACTAAGTAAACAGTTAAAGCAACTTGTTCGGGAGAGCAAGGACAGGTTTTATGGCATCACACTCAAAAAATTTCTTGCAGAAGACCCGGGAAAATTTTGGCGCTACATTAATCTTAAGGATAAGCGACCACACGTGGATGCGAGCCAAAATAACGATAAACAGGTTGACAGCTTTAGTGATTTTTTCTCGTCTGTTTTTACACGAGATAACGGTATGGTTCCGCACTTTGTAGACACCTCAGATAGGGTCCCAATAGAGGATATAATAATTAGTGAAGAAGGAATTCTTAACTTGCTCCTCAACATTAATATAAAGAAATCGCCTGGACCAGATGAAATACCCAACGAATTTTTATACAGGTATGCAGCATGGGTTTCAAAATATCTTGCCATTATATTTCGCTCATCTATTACTACCGGCTGTTTCCCCAGTCCTTGGAAGCGTGCCAAAATCGTACCGATACACAAAGGCGGCGCGACAGCAGACGTCAACAACTACCGCCCAATTTCCCTTACCAGCGCATGTTCAAAATTACTGGAGCACATTGTATCAAAACACTTAATTAAATATCTGGATTACCATAAGGTATTATACAGCCGTCAACATGGTTTCAGAAGGAAACTCTCCACGACAACTCAACTTATAGAAATTGTACATGACCTCTCCCAAACCATTAATTCACGTGGACAAACCGACATAGTGTACCTAGACTTTGCAAAGGCGTTTGATAAAGTTTCTCATCCTAAGTTAATACATAAAATAGACGCCATATTTAAGAATCCCGCAATCACGAAATGGTTCGCGTCTTACCTTCTTTGCAGAGAACAGTATGTTCAAATTGGAAACTGCCAGTCTGTACCCTCCCTTGTAGAGTCTGGGGTACCTCAGGGCACGGTACTAGGACCACTCTTATTTCTCGTATTTATTAATGATATGCCTAATGAGATCACTGTACCATTGCGCTTGTTTGCAGACGACTGCGTCATTTACAATAAAATTCAGTCGAGACAAGATCAAGAAGAACTTAACTCAAATCTTCAAAAAATTAAAAAATGGTGCGACGATTGGCAAATGGTCATAAACCCTCAAAAATCAGTGTCTATGTCTATTTCACGTAAGAAGTGTACCCTTAGTTACTCGTACTACATTGATGACAACAAACTCGAGAACGTTGAAAAACACAAATACTTGGGTTTAACGTTTACATCAGATTTACGCTGGAACACACACACAGAAAATGTGTGCATCAAATCGTTTAGAGCCCTATGGTCTTTGAGGCGCAACCTCAATCGGGCAACCGCTGAAATTAAATGTCTTGCTTACAAAACTCTAGTTAGACCAATTATTGAATATGCAAAAATAGTTTGGGACCCACACACCATAACTAACTGTTCTAAACTTGACCGCATACAGAGGCTAGCCGCCCGGTTTATATTTAATAAATATCGTCGCATCCATTCTCCAACAGAGTTATGTCAATTAGCTGATCTAGCACCACTTGAGCTCAGAACTAAATACGACAGATTAAAATTCCTCTTCGAAGTTATCCACAATCAAGTAGACATTAAACCAGATGATTATTTTGAGCTTCCTATGAACGCGTCAACGAGGCATCGTCATAGTATGTACATTTCTCCTCCACTCGCCCGCAATGATTGTTTCAAGTTCAGTTTCTTTCCTAGGGCTATAAGAGACTGGAATTTGTTACCTGACTCTCTTGTAACCTTGATGTCCTCAACTACCTTCTTGGAAAATCTTAAAAGCACCATTTTTTTGTAATAACACATAGTGAATTACCCAATATGTATGAATTTACTTTTACTTGTGTGACTCCTATTGTGTCTACGACGATGCGGTGCCAAATTGTGAATGGTTCTTTATTACTTTCCCTTGTATGTTGTAGTTCATACTTTTTGATTTTTAGACAGGCTTTGTGAGCCAAAGCGTGTTGCTCGGACGCATTCTATGTATCTCTTTGTTGTTTTCTTCTCCATTCCTGTAATAGCCCGATGAGGGCTGACAGTATCAATAAATGAATGAATGAATGAAGATCTTGAAGCTTTTGCGCATATGGCGGTAATATGGTGAGACCAGGAGAGGTGGGTGTGAAATGAATACCAAGGTACTTATAAGATGATGCCTGCGACAGTTGGTAACTGTTAATGGTGTAGCAGTAGTTGGAAATGTTTTGCTTGCGTGTGAAGGAGATTATTTTGCATTTTTCTGTATTCAGCAACGTAAGCCATTTTTCACACCAGTTGTCAATGCGGTAAAGGCCGTTTTGCAACGTTAAGTGGTCATCGGCACAGGTTATTGGACGATATATGATGCAATCGTCAGCGAACATTCGCATGCAGGAAGAAATGTCTTCTGGCCAGTCGTTTATGTAGATTAAAAACAATAGGGGGCCGAGGACGCACCCCTGTGGTACGCCCGAAGTTACGTGAGAAAGGGAGGATTGGAAATTGTTAATAACCGTGAACTGCTGGCGGAGTGAAAGGAAGTTACGGAGCCAAGATAAGGTTAGCGAGTCTAATCGAAGGGCAGATAATTTAGAAATCAGACGGCAATGGGCGACCCGGTCAAAGGCTTTCGAGAAATCAAGAAAAATACAGTCAGTCTGGAGGTTATTGTTCATGTTGAAGTGTAGTTCTGTACTTAATTCTAGAAGCTGGGTTTCGCAAGAGAAACCTTTCCTGAATCCGTGTTGGTTGTTAAAAAAGAAATTGTTAGATTCTAAGTGTCGGTAAACATGAGAAGCGATTATGGGTTCGAGAAGTTTGCAGCAGATGCAAGTTAAAGAAATTGGACGGTAGCTTTCGGGAGTATGTTTATCACCGGCTTTGAACACAGGCACTATTTTACCAATTTTCCAATCGGAGGGAAGTTGACCTGTCGCTAAAGATTGCCTGAAAAGGTGGTATAAAATGTTAGCAGAAACGGAGACAGTGTTCTTAAGAATTTTAGAATTAATATTGTCAATTCCGGCTGAAGTGGATAATTTAAGGTTTTTAATTAGAAGCACTATGCCCTCTGCAGTTATTTCGATCGGTTCCATATATGGGAAATCAAAATCGGGTACGTATGGAACGTCAAAGTGGTCTTCCCGCGTGAAAACAGATGAAAAGAATGTGTTAAATGCCGAGGTGCAATGACTGTCTGAAAGTGGAACATGATTGTCGTCTAGCAAAGATATCTGTTGCGGATCGTGTTCGGGGGATACAAGTTTCCAAAACTTCTTAGAGTTAGATTTCAGAAGGGAAGGTAAATCACTAGAAAAATATTTATGCTTAGCAGATTCTACTGCGGAACAGTAAGTTATCATAAAATCTTGGTATGCCTTCCACGCGGAAGGCGTGCTATGTCGTTTAGCTGTGCGGTATAAACGTTTCTTTTTGTTTCTAAGATTCCGGAGGGATTTTGTAAACCAGGGGTTTGATTTACCATTTTTGACTGTTATTAGTGGGACGTACTGATTTGCTAGCGCACACAATTTGTCTCGGTAAAGTACCCAGTTGTCTTCGATGGGACGACTGTCGAAGGATGGTAGGAATGTGTCAGTGTAGAAGGTTTCGAGTTCGGCGTTGATTTTGCTGTAGTTGGCTTTACTGTAATCGCGAATTTTTTTGCTGTCGGTGCCGGAGAATGGTGGCGGAATGTTAAGGGAAACTTGAAGGAGCTTGTGATCACTAAAACCATCAATGTGTACTAGGGCACCTACTCTTTCAGGAGCCATCGTAAGGATTAGGTCGAGGATATTTGAACCGCGTGTGGGTTGTTTCACTATTTGAAATAAGTTAAAATCTAAGGTTAGGTAGATAAATTCTGTGGACATGCGGCAGGGGGAAGACAATCGGTTCCAGTCTATTGTAGGAAAATTAAAGTCACCGAAAATGTAAATGGCGTCGGTGCGACTGCTTACTGGCATGGTCTATCGTTGAGTAGCCTTTACGGAATCCTGCCTGGTCCTTTGGTTGACGGCAATCTAAGGTGTTCCCGATTCTATTAGCAATTACCTTAGAAAATACTTTGTAGGCAACGGAGAGTAAGCTGTTCGGTCTATGATTTTTCAAGTCTTTGGCGTTCACTTTCTTATGGATTAGGAATATGTTAGCGTTTTTCCAAGATTCCGGTACGCTGGAAGTCATGAGGCATTGCGTATACAGGGTGGTCAATTTTTCTAGAACAATGTGCGCACTATCCTTCAACAAGTCTGCTGTTACCTGATCCTCCCCAGCTGCCTTCCCCCTCTGCATGGCTCCCAAGGCTTTCTCTACTTTTCCCGGCGTTTCTTGTTGGCATTTCAAACTCCTCTAGACTATTTGCTCTTCGATTATCGTCATGGGTGCCACTGGTTCTGTATAAATCGCTATAGAACACCTCAGCCACTAGAAAGATCTCATCCACATTAGTAATGATATGGCCGGCTTTGTCTCTTAACGCATACTATTCCTAGTTTAACGTATACTATTCCTAGTTTCTTCACTGCTTTTAGGCTTCCTCCGTTCCTGAGGGCATGTTCAATTCTATCCATGTTATACTTCCTTATGTCAGCTGTCTTATGCTTGTTGATTAACTTGGAAAGTTCTGCCAGTTCTATTCTAGCAGTAGGCTTTCATACACTGGTGTTTCCTGATCAGATCTTTCGTCCCCTGGGATAGCTTACTGGCATCCTGTCTAACGAAGTTACCACCGACTTCTATTGCACAGTCCTTAATGATGCCCATAAGATTGTCATCCATATCTTCAACACTAAGGTCCTCCTCCTGAGTTAAGGCCGAATGCCTGTTCTGTAGCTTGATCCGAATTCCTCTATTTTCCCTCTTACTGCTAACTCATTGATCGGTTTCTTATGTACCAGTTTCTTCCGCTCCCTCCTCAAGTCTAGGCTAATTCGGGTTCTTACCATCCTATGGTCACGGCAGCCTACCTTGCCGAGCACGTCTAAATCTTGCATGATGCCAGGGTTAGCGCAGAGTATGAAGTCTATTTCATTCCTAGTCTCGCCATTCGGGCTCCTCTACGTCCACTTTCGGCTATCCCGCTTGCGGAAGAAGGAATTCATTTCAACTAAGATGCCACTAACTCTCGTTTGTTCCCTCACCCAATCTGCTCTTTTCTTATCCCCCCTCTCCCTTCGTTAACGTTACATCCATCATTGTTCTTTCCATAGGTCTTTGCGTCGCCCTCAATTTATGTAGAACCCTTTTCCTAAGCCTCCAGGTTTCTTCCCCGTAGGTGGGTACTGGTAAGACACAGCCGTTATACACTTTTCTTTTGAGGAATAATGACAACCTGCTGTTCATGATCTGAGAATGCCTGCCAAGCGCACCCCAGCCAATTCTTGTTCTACTGATTATTTCAGTCTTATGATCCAGATCCGCGGTCTCTACCTGCCCTAAGTCGATGTATTCCCTTACCATTTCCAGTGCCTCGCTACCTATCGTAATCTGCTCTTCTCGTCTGTGACTGTTAAACATTACTTTAGTTTTCTGCAGATAAATTTTTAGACAGGCCCTTCTGCTTTGGCTTTCCAGGTCAGTGAAAATGCATTGCACTTGGTCCCCTGAGTTACTAAGCAAGGCAATATCATCAGCGAATTGGAAGTTACTAAGGTATTTTCTAATAACTCTTATCACCAATTCTCTTATCCGCAATCCCCAATTGGAGTGCTATACGCACCCGCAAATTGTGTGACCCGCATTTTCAGATCAGGAAGAGAAGATAGCAGCGTTCAGCAGTCGAACATTTTCCTAACTTGCTAGCTTTGGGGTAAGTATTAGTCATGACAGTTCGGTCCTATTACTTTTTCATAATATTGCCTAATCACATGCTTCTTGAATCCCGCCTCGTCGTGATGCGATGACGTCACGAACATTTGAATCAAATATTCATCCAATGGACGCGAACAGAGGTCCAGAGTGCGGTGACGTGCTTTGACTCGGAATGGTAATATGGAAAGCAAATAACATACACAGAAGGGCTCTACGTATCAGGAGTTGCTAGAAGAGTTGCTGTAGCCCTTTCGCATGCCTCTTCATTACGCACCTTAGAGCAATGCCAGCTAGCGCAACCCCGGACAGTATGTACTATCAGACGCCGAATAAGCGTTTTCTGTAGCAGTATTTTATACCCTGTCACGGGGGCAGTCGAAAGTCTTTTGAACAAAAAGACTTCTCTCGAAAAGGAGTTTCGCCCTGCGACACACAACATGGAGCAAACCCAAATGCCTGATCTGTGGCGGAAGCCACGTCATTGGATCCAAAGAATGCCAAGACAAGTTAAAGAAAGCCAGGGAGCTGCGCAGCAACCACGGCGGCAGGGGAGGCGGCGGCGGCAGCCACGACAGCAGACGCCGCAGCCGGGACGACCGCGGTAAGAAGCTGCGGTGGTTCAGCTCTGAGAGGGAGACCTCGCGGAGCCGTTCGAGATCCCGGGCGTCACGGAGCCGGTCGAGGAGCCGTTCACGGTCCTTCCCGCCCTTGGTGCCCCTGGTTGGCCAGCAGCAGCAACAGCAGCAGCAGCAAAAGCAGAAGACACCCGCACGGAAGACCGGAGTCAAGGTGAGCTGGGGAGCAGGAAATCTTGGTTTGCTCCGCACTCAGGAGGGGAAGTTAAACAGGACACTAATACAAATAACAACAACGCGTCTAAACAGCAGGAGGATGCGAACAAAGTAATCACAGCCCTTAGATGCGAACTAGAACTCGCCCACGTCAGACAGAGCGAGCTAGACCGCCAGGTAGCCGAGCTCACGAAGGCAGTTAGGGACCAGAGACCGAGCAGCCCTCCGCAGCCGCAATCCGACCTAACCCAACCACCGCACTCGTCGCAGGCAAGCAACGAGAACTTTAACAAATTTAAAGCCGAAATGCAGCAGATGATGCAACAGATGGAACAGATGATTAAACAAACAACACAACAAACGCAAGTGCAAATAACGGAATTACGCATGTCGATCCGCAAACAAAAATTCACCGAAAACATCAGAGAGAAGGCATACCACCGTCCCGCACTGACAGCCCTCGCCAACGCGACCACGACTAACACAGAAGCTTAACATGGCCAGAAAAACCTTAAGCAAACAAGAAAATCTAGACATATGGCAATGGAACTTCACAGGCTACCGAAAGAAGCAGGGCCTACTTCAACAATATATTCATACACAACAAACGCCACCCGACATTATTGCGCTTCAGGAAACGGGCACCACACCAACCCTAGGAGGATACACGTGCTACGACACCCAGGAAAAAAGGAAGGACGGCAATCTTAGTCAACAAAGCGATCATAGCCATAAACCACAATAGGATAGCCGAAACAGACATAGAGCACGTGATCGTAGAAATTATCCTGAAGAAAAAGAAGAAAGGGGGCAGCATCTTCATCGTAAATACCTACAGCCCGCCGAAACAAAAGAAAGCCAAATTCCAAGAGCTCTTCCAAGGCGCCAGCAAACTGGCAAAGGGCAACACGCTAGTTGTCTTAGGCGATTTTAATGCCAGGGACAAGAGCTGGGGATACAAGAATTTCAACGTCAAAGGAAAGACACTAGCAGAAGCGGCAGAGAATGCAGGCTACATCCTCCTCACAGACCCGGAAACTCCGACCAGAATGGGCAACAGCGTCAGTGCCGACACTTGTCCGGACCTCACCTTCATCAAAGGACCATGGCAGGCGCAATGGGAGAACCTGATGGAAAATCTGGGGAGTGACCACTACGTACTCAAAACTCAAGTGACTTCAGACAGACTTAAACGGCAGCTAGGAACAGTCAAAATCACTGATTGCAACGGATTTAGAGAAGCATGTGACGAACACATCAGCGAGGGAGGGATCCAATCGATTGAAGAATGGGGAAACATACTTAAGCAGAGAGAAGGCGAGCACACCAAAGAGGTCAAAAGAACAACGCAGACACCCGAGTTGGTAACCAGGCTTCTCAGGCTGTGGGAAGCCAGACGCGGTTTAACCAAGAGGTGGAAAAGGCAGAAACACAACAGGAAGCTCAGACTTAAAATAGCAGACATTACAACGAAAGCAGAGGAGTACGCAGCAGAATTGGCGACAACGAACTGGCAACACTTCAGCGACTCCCTGAACGGAACCCTGAGCACAGCTAGGACGTGGCATATCCTGAAAGCGCTCATTGATCCGACTAAAACCAAGGCAGAGAATAACAAATCAATATACCGGCTAATCCACCAATTCGAGGGAACCGACCAGGAACTCTTGGACAAAGTGCGTGTAAAATGCTTCGGGGACACGAACCCGGCGGCATATAGCGGGGATTACCGGGAAGAGAAAATCCAAGCTTAGACAGACCCATCACTCGTGAAGAGGTCTATGCAGCAATCAGAACCACAACTAGAAACTCGACAGCGGGTGCGGACAAAATTAAGAACGCACTCATCCGCAATCTCAGTGACGAGCTAGTCGCAGAACTAACAGACTTCCTTAATAAGCACTGGGCAGCGGAGACCGTCCCCGAGGATTGGAAACATGCAGAGGTAGTTATGATACCAAAACCGGGCAAAAAGCTACAAATCGAAAACCTAAGACCCATCTCCCTAACATCATTCCTTGGCAAGTTGTACGAGAGAGTGGTCACGACAAGGCTACAACAATACATAGAGGATCACGAATTATACCCCCACAGTATGTTCGGATTCAGGGCGAACCTGTCGATCCGAGACGTACTATTACAAATCAAGGAAGAAGTCTTAAGCAACGTTCCCAGGAAGGGAGAGAACGTGATAATGACATTGGACATTAAAGGAGCATTTGACAACGTGAGCCACGAAGCCATCCTAGCGGGCCTGGACGACCTAAACTGCGGCAGGAGGGTTTTCGGCTACGTCAAATCTTTCCTCTCCAACAGAACAGCTACGATAGGGCTAGGAGAACTCCGCTCGGGGAAGTTCCATACCCCCAACAAAGGAACCCCCCAGGGATCGGTCATTTCACCAACGCTATATAACATAGCAATGATCGGCCTTGCGAAACAACTCAAAGAGATCGAGGGTATACACCATGCCATGTATGCCGTCGACATAACCATTTGGACCAACACGGGATCACTTAAAGAAAAAGAAGACTACAAGAGGCTGCGACCTGCGTAGAGAACTACGTGAGGGCAAGAGGGCTAGCCTGCTGCACAGAGGAATCTGAGCTGCTCAGAGTCTGGAGAGGGAAACAGAATCGCACGGTCCCGACTAGCGACGAGCTCAAGCTTGGCGTCTACCTCGAGGGAAAGCTAATACCGGAGAAAACGCTCATAAGAATATTGGGCATGTGGATACAGTCGAATCAACGCTGCTCACACATTCTCGCTCTACTCAAGACATCAACTCTACAAGTCGCTCGCATGATAACGCGCATCTCCCACAGACGCTCAGGCATGCGAGAGGAAGACACGCTAAAGCTGGTTAGGAGTCTGGTGATCAGCCGGGTTACCTACAGTCTCCGTACTACAACCCAATCAAGAGCGAGGTTCAGCAGATAGACGCAATCATACGCAAGGCATACATAACCGCGCTCCACCTACCACAATGCACATCCATGGTGAAGCTCTTTGCACTAGGACTTCATAACACTTTCGAAGAACTCAGAGAGGCACAACATGTTGCTCAGCTGCGCAGACTACAACAGACTCCGTCTGGCAGGGAGCTTCTGCAGAAGTTGGGATGCAGCGAACAGATGCAAGAAACCCAAAGAACCGCGACTATCCCGGACAAAATGCGAAACACAATCAAGGTGGCTCCCATTCCCAAGAACATGGACCCCAACCTACACGAAGAACGCAGGAAGGCGAGAGCCGAATACATCCAAAAGTCACTAGCTTCCCAGGCAACAACGGTATACGTGGACGCAGCCACATACACCAGAAGGGCGAGACAGACCAACCCCAACGCAGTAGCGGGGGTGATAAACTCGGATATGCGAGAAATTTTCAGCGCATCTCTGCGGGACTGCACGGTAGTCGAGGCTGAAGAAGCGGCCGTCGCTTCAGCGGCAGCGGAGGGCTATCCGACTAGGCGGTCCTTAACAATCCTAACCGACTCCCAAACAGTATGCCGAAACTACATGTTCGGCAGAATAGGTCACAGAGCGCTCCGCATACTCCGCTCTGAAGGTCCCTACACACAAAACCCAGAAAAAGAACAACCAATTAGACACACGATTATGTGGACGCCGGTTCACACGGACGTGGAAGTCAACCGTGAGGTCGACAGGGTAGCTCGAGGATACACTGCATACCGAGCACCCTCCGTCAATGACCTCGAGGAAACCGAGCCAGTCCCCAGAGAATACTCGGCTATCCTGAACCACTATAAGGGCAGCAGGAAGCGGTACCCCTTGCCGCATAGCTCTCTCACTAGAGAGGACTCCGTTGCTTGGAGGCTGCTACAGACGGGTGCATATCCAAACTTAAACACCCTCAGCAAAATACAACCCACACAGTACACTGACAAATGCCCATGGTGCCAGGAAACACCCACGCTCTACCATATAACGTGGGCCTGCCAGAAAACAAATGCGGCGCCAATAATATCAAACCCGAGTGCGGAGCAATGGGAAGGAATGCTCTCCAGCGACCGTCAGGACGTCCAACTAGGGCTGATCCGACGGGCCCAGCTGGCAGCGGCATCCAGCGGAGCTCTGGACTAGGGGCAGACGGCCATTGCCAAGAAGATGGAAGACACCATCTGACTCCGCGAAATTCGTAAAACTTTCTAGAGCTCAATAAACGTTTTCCCTCCTCCTCCTCCTCCTCGACAATCTCTTTTGTGGCTGAAAAGGAGTAGCCTCAAAACCAGTGGGCACCAGCAATTATCATATGTAAGAAAATAATAAGCGAATGCGTATTTTTCTGTCGCCTAGGATCATCGAAAAAAATAATTTTTGTCTCGCAGAAGGTGCAGTAAACTCGGTAATGTTCATTTTCTCCTGTATTCTCGTAAGCAGGTCGAACGGGTCGCGCATGTCACGTGATGACGTCTACAGACACGCGCCGTGAAGACGAGAAAAATCGCGCTCAGCGTTGTGAGCATCGATGGCCAAAACCACTCACGAAACAGCCCTGGACGCACGCCGAAGGCACCCTATGCCGGGAACGCTGCAGCCAACGCGATAAAACAACCCCAATGTTGCCAGACAAACTCGTGCACTTCGCTAGTCCTGCAAACGCTATTTAAAGTCAGAGAATAAAATTTTGCGATAACGTTTCTTAATCTGCCGTTGTTAACTTGTTTGAAGAAGGTGTAATACAACAACATTTCACTTATATTTCGAGAACAGTCACTTTAATTTGCGCCATCTTGTTCCGAACGCCAGCGCCATGCTTTCGGTAGCGCGTCCACAAGGAAACACTAAACAGATGTGGTCAGCGCCGTGTGTCTGCTGTGCAATGCCTCTTCATTAAGATATCTTTCAAGTTGATGAAAGACCGCTTTTGTAAAAAAGTTTTTGCATGCTCCTGTGACAGAGGTATTACATAAGTTGGTGGTTTGTACCACATACGTTCACTTTTTCTTCTTTCATGTTCGTTCTTTATTTCTTCCGTCAGTGTAATACTGAGCGCAATATAATCATGAACGTCTACCAACTAGCCCCGCTCATTTTTTTAGTGAACACCACGTGAGTATATACTTTTTCTCAACAAGTTTTAGACTCTTATCCTTCCGCTCCTTTATAGATCCTTCTGGCACACCAAGAGCAACATTCGATATTAACTGAAACATTTGGGAGTTTCCGACCACTTACTGAATCTGTCAGGAAAAATATGGGAGAAATGTCTACATTGATAAGTTGGTGACAGTATTTTACAATCGCGACCAATGGCAATGTCCGGATAAACCGATATGCTAACTGGTTGCTCGCTCAGTGTGATCCGTTAGTAGCAGCGAATTTAAGATTGAAGCAGAACTACGTAAGGATCTCAATGGTTATGCTAGTATCTGATTCTTGGAATACATTCGTGAGGTGATGCCCTGTGATGCCAGATACATGCTTACATTCGTCGCAATTTCTACAGGTTCTGAGAAGTCATTCGGAGCATAAATGCTGCTCCTAAATTCCTTGTCTCCTAACAAAAATTATTCTCATTTTGTAGTGGTAAAGTGTATGGCTACGACATAACAACTGTACAATAAGCCGACAAAATCTCAGGCAAAATGTATTTTAAGAAACGCACAACGAGAAACGGCATCCTTCCCGTACCACAAAGACGACCCGTAAGTATAAGAAATACACATTTCCCAGACGCATATCCTTTGCATCGCCCTGCAGAGTGAAAAAAGAGGGCGTACAAAGCAGAAGAAAGAGCTTGCGTGTAAAATAACTTGACATTAATGAAAGGTCATCAAAAATCAGCAACAACAAAAACAAAAACAAGAAAGATATAAGCATTGCAGTAACAGCAAAGTAAATATTTAAACGAGTTGAAAAACGTTCATAAACAAGAATAGCAAGCATGAAAAGGAGTTGAATACAATAAAAAAGTCACCTACGATGACGATACTCCCTATTGCAAAATTTGAGTGCGACTATGTAAGTGTTTTCATAGCGCGATCTATTGTCTCGCGCGGACAACCGGTCTAGTGCGACAGGGTGCGAACGGAGCGATAATCAGGAAATCGCGAGAGGCAGCCAAGGAGCTTTACAAAGAACTTTTTAGGTTAAGAAGTTTTAAAAAAAATGTTCTTTTAGGGTCCTTGGAGGCAGCGCGCGGATGACGCGTGGCCGCGATTCACAATAGCGCCGCGGACAAAACCTCCGCTCATGCAGCGTTTTGTTACCAGAAATGGTATTGGTGCCGTTATCGGCGAACAGACGACGCGCGCTACACTGGCACCATCTCGTAGCCATGGTCGCCACAGAGTCAGTCTTGCGCGGCACTGGGCTTTTCTTCTCACTCTTCGCCCTACACTTCTCCACTTTTCTCATCTCTCTTCGCTCTCACCGTATTTTATTCCCCGCTGCGCTCAGCGTGCGCACTTTCGTCCTACGCTGTGCTCGTTCTATCGGTTAAACCGAGGAATGCCGACGCCGGCCGCAGGGGTGGGCACCCTCCCCCCCCCCCTTATAAAATAAGAAAAGAATACGTATCCATTTACAGGACACTAAAGAGAAACACTGAATCAGATGAGAATAATAAGGTTTCCTTGCAGAACTCTACGTTTTTTTATTTCGCTGTAATACGTCGATTACTAGGAGAGACCCTCCGCGGTGGTTTAGGGGCTATGGTGTTGAAGCACGAGGTCGCAGGATCAAATCCCGGCAGTGGCGACCGCATTTCAGTTAGCGCGAAACGCAAAGACGCCGGTGTTCCATGCATTGGGGGCACGTTAAGGATGCCCTGATGGTCAAATTTCATCCAAAGCCCTCCCATTCCGGCATGCGGCATAATGGTTTCGGTGGTTTCGGCACGTAAAACTTGTTAGTTCAATTCAATTACGACAAGAAAAAGTTGCCATCAATGTTTCATTTTTGAATTTCGTGCCAAAATTTCAGGGCCGGTACGTGAGTGTCACGTCACGAATCGCGGTGTATTTTTTTGTATTTGGGCCACTATGAGGAAGCAAACATTCTTTAGGCTTCTTCTGTAAGTCTTTAGTGCTTTTGGGACACGATGTAGTTCATTTTTACTAATAAAATTTAACGAAGCCCGAGTAGATGGCGTCAAAATCAATGACGTCACCGTGAGCTGGGGCGAGAAGTTGAATGCACTTTGGCCATCCGTCTTTCGTGTTTGTATTTTCTGACACAATAAGGCCATTCTTGGGGTAAGTGTGCCTTTCTGTTTCTTGTTTTCGATATTATAAAAAAGTAATTTACAAACACAGCCAAGAATAACTTTTCTCTGAGGTGCCCCTTTAACCTACCGTAGAACGAAAGTGAAATAAGGGACGGCTTTAGTGTTATTAAGGCGTTCTACATCCTTTATGATCAGTTATAATGCAATAATGCCCTGTAATTGCCCCGGTCTTCGTTCCACATTCTTTTTTTTTCTAATTATCCGAAGAAAGAACACTTTCTCGCTGTTTCTCACAATGAACGTTCATTTCTCCTTCTCCAGACTGTCACATAATGCATTTCTTTAATGCTTGTCCAATACTGTCCCATGTATCTGGTACATTTGCTAAATATTCTAGTAATCCTTGCTATACAATGAGGTTCGTTTACTAATTGCAAGGTCACCCTGTTTTACCACTTTGCTTCTCTCTCAGTAGTATAAAAAATAAATAAAGTAGATTTGATAAAAGTAGGCTGGCTCGTCATTGCTATTTGAAGCCTCTTGAAACTCGGGAGGATCTCTTGAAATATAGACATTTTTAGAAATACTGCACATTACCTTGCGCTGATCTATTGCGGTGAAGTTCAATAGATTGCTGAAGGGGCTACGCTCAGAATTCCCTGGTACAACAATGACTGCAAGCTGCCACAGGAGCAAGATGGAACGGCTTCATCCACAACCCGAAAGGTGCACCTACCGCAGTGCGCCCGCTCACCAAAGACCGCACAATGTCGGCACAGTGTGTTACACCATCGTTTTCGGCTAAGGCTGCGCATAAATTAGCATAGAATCAGAATCAGAATCAGTTTATTCACGACAAAATGGGGATAATTACAGCATATGTATATACAGAAGGAGGTCCCGTAGTTTTTGAGTTTCTAACTACGGGACCTCTTTCCGTATAAACATATGCTGTAATTATCGCCAAAGGGCTCCAGTTGCCCTGGTTGTTCAGACGCCACACTCCATTTTTCTTTGCTATTGGGCGCAGAGCGCACCGCTGGAGATGCCGGTGCTACAATCTTTTTGACGTGCAAAGTTGGATCACTTGATCCCAACTTTCTTCGACGAAAGAACGTGGACGGTTGGAATGCGATCTTTCACCGCGATTTCCTAGTGCTTTTTCCTTTGGAATAGCGTCGCTTTGCACTCACTTCATGCGTGCAGAAACCTATAGTCCCTTCCACAATAGCAGTCAACGCTGTGGAAGCGACGAAAGTAGTTTGGTCAAGAAAAGTTATCCCTCCACGCGTTCCGTCGATGCTTCGCGGCTTGCCAACAGCGTTCGCTGGTGCGACTATGCACGTGAGCCTCCTCGCAAAGAGTTGCAAATAAAGACAGAACGAAAAGAACAACAAAAATAAAATGATCTTAAACATCGGAATAGCAGCCATATACCACAGTTTGTTTGTTTCTGAAGAATAAAACATGTTTCATTCATTACTGAGCCTATATAAAAACAGTTATGCACAACTGCGGTCAAAAACATGGAACTATATTCAAGCTTGAACTAAGTGGCTGCAAAAAGTCTCTCTAGCCTCCACAGCGTTGACTGCTATGTATGGAACGGAGTATAGAGACTGCACACGCTTGGAAAATTCGCTCAATGTTATCGGCAGCATGGTACTTCACTCTTCCGTGCAGTAGTGCGCGAAGTACGGGAAGGAGCACGGCGTGAACTTTCGCTTTTACCCCAGAGATAAGAAACTGCGCGAGGCATGCCTGATGAAGCTTCGAATGAGTAAGGAACCGAGATCCTACGCGCGTGCTTGCAGCAAGCATTTCCGCGAAGAAGACTGTGCAGGCACTCGCAGCGCAAACGCCCGTTGAATACTTGACATGGCCGTTGCTCCTTTTTACCCCGCTCGTCAGTGCTTGGTGATCGACCAGGGGTGAATGCAGTCTCGATGCATCATAATGACTCTCGCTTTCATGCGATACAGAAATGCATCAGCTCGGTTTCCCCAGTGCCCACTGGTGGCCCAAGAAGTGACGGCAGCCACGTGCTCCTAGTATCGCGTTTCGTTCGCTGAGCACTGTGCTTTGGACGCAAACTGCCAGTATACATTTTTTTTTAAAATTTCGCGACAGGGTGCGCCCAGAGCCGTGTCAGTGAGGACTTTACCGGTGCGTCCTTTGGATCGCCCGCGTACTCAGCGTCACCGAATCCGGAGGCAACAAAGTGGTCGGTAATGTTTTTTTCAGTCAGTTAGATGGGTCTCGCTTATCAAGGAATGTGCTTATGCTCGTAGGATGTCCAGACCGCTTCGATGCTTTCAATAAGCACTTCGCAATATTTCATCGCTTCTGGTCTGGCACGTTTGCTGATTCGGTGCCAACTATTAGTAAACATTGAAGTCTGCTTTTCTTACTTTTTATTTTTATTTTATAAAGCAGCGATCATTATTGCGAAGTTATATTAAAGTTCGCGCACTAGTCAAGCTGAAGTACAAATATTTGTGTCCATTTCAGCTTTTCGTTGTTAAGTAATGCTTGTTGCGTAGTCCACTAACAGTGCATACAATAGTAGTTTCAAAGTTCTGCGAATATAGTGAGAAATGTGTTCAGAAAAAAAGCGATCCCGATGTTCAATACATAGGTAATTGCTTTGCTCTTTAATCTGAGATTTAGTGATCTGTAGTGCAAGCAAATCTTTTCAAGTGACTCAAATACTGCTAACAAGAGAAGAATGTAATACAAACTCTTCTAATCAACCGCATATTATTGGGAGAAGAACATTTCTGGCTGATGGTGGTTGTGTGTGTACTTCTGTAAGCAGTTTACTACTTTTAGGAACCATTAAACGTCACCATGTGCTCTCAAAGTTGAATACCGCCTGGAAATTGTTCTAGTGAAAGGAGTGGGAACCCAAGCATTTGTGTGTGTTTGCTGGTTGTATGCAGTGGGTATGTCATTGTATGTAGTGGGTTCCCTTTTTCATTCTGATTTATAACCTGTCGCACCAGGCATAATATTCAAGTGACTGGATAGGTGATTTTCAAGCCATATGAGCATGAACTAGTTGCTGTCACATCTGATCGCCCTGTAGTGAGTTCTCACACGGATTCCGTATTCTGTGAACTTGGCCAAACTCTTTAAAGAGTTTGAAAATTCTTAATCTATATTGCAGCTCTATGCTTTCTACAATTCTGACGAAGAAAGAAGTGAAGGGAAAGTAAATTTTCAATGACAGAATGGATTAGCGCATAAAAATGGTTAAAGGTTAAAGCCTCCTGCTGCAATGTCTCGATGCCCAAGCATAACATACGACTTTGTAAACCAGTTTTTATCTTTAACGTGAACTCTAAAAACATGCAGCAGCTCATATGTGACAGTTAAGTTTATCTGAATGGTTAATGTGACCGCACGAAGTGAATCATATGAAAAAAATTATGTTTAAAACAAGATGTTGCACTGCTTGCCGCAAGTACTGACCGAATAAGACACAGAAGTCTGTGCAGCTTTGTGAAAGTTTGCAAAGTATGGCAGCAACCAAAATTAGGTAGAGTAAGCAGCACAACAACTTAAAGCATGCAACTTTTGCTTATGTGGTTCTCCTTTCTATAAGGGGGCACTTACAATGTTGCTTGGCATAGATAGAAAAAAAAACTAGAATCATTATTTTTTATTTCTACTTGCAGTGGACATCTCATTAGTGACAGTGCACCACAACGCTGAGCCCTCAGAAGATCCTCAAGTAGTCCGGCCTGAATCATCTGGCTGTGAGCTGCAGCAGAGATCAGGCACATCGGCCTTCAGTGACCAGCAAGATGTAAAGAATAAAGATGGCCTAGAAAGCTAGTTTGATGACCGTATTCGTGGCTACCTGCCTCGTGTTTCATTTTTTGTATAACAACATTTTAACATTCTTGTGCTTCAGATGTTTCTGCCGTAAACTGGCAGGAACAACAAAGGAAACTGGCCTTCAGGTGAACACTCGACGCTGAAAGACATCAGCCATTCAGCATCAGAAACATAAAAGCTTGAAATTAATTACCTCAATGGAATAACTTGTTTTTCATGCTACCAGTTATTTTACAATATTTGTAGTCTGTTCACTGATAGCCGCGTACTTATGCAGGGAAAAAGCTTCTGTATATCCAACGAATATGCAGTGCTAATGAGAATTACAAAACTGCACCACAACTTGCCGTTTTAAGGGATTAGTGTGCTTTTTGGCATTCATCGCACTACAGCGGATGATATATTGAAAGCAAGCATAATAAAACTAGCAGAAATACTGCGCAGCACAGCATTCTGGCCAAGCGAAATCGCTATTGTTGATAACCTGGCTGTTTGCTTCAAGGAATACCCAAATATTCGTGCTGTTTTGGGTGGCACAATGATTCCTCTTCAAAAAACCAAAGGATCTGGAATCTCGGCTGCTAACCTGCAGGCGGTATAACGGAAGTTCTACAGACAAGGTTTTAGTGTATAAAACACTAGGAGGGCATATTAGCTTTGTAAGGCAGCCCTATCGTGGGAAGGCATCAGATTCTTTCATAACAAAAGAAAGCAACATTCTCGAAAAGTTCCTGCCTTCTGTAGATAGTGAGATGGTCGACAGGGACTTTCTCATTGATGGTCTCTGCCTTCAGCCCCATGCAACCATGGTTTGCCACCATTGTTGCGCAAAAATTAAGCAACACACAGGCAGTGTGAGGCTCAGCAAAACAGGAGCAATGCAGCTGCCCGTGTTTATGTGGATGGCGTCATTCAACAAATAAAATTTTTTCAAGATTCTCTCCGGAAACCTTGGCACTGAACTTTTGCCTTACATTGATGACATTATAATAGTAATTGCTGGAATTGTCCACCTGTAAAAAACAAATTTTGAGTGTTGACAATTTTTAGTGCTGTGAAATCACTTCGCCACGTGCCCAAAAACGGGCATCACAATCCCACCAGTTTCAGGGCTCCAATTCACTAGGAAGGCCTGTCGTGCAGTTGCACGTTATGTATGCACAGAAAAACTGTTTCAGTGTGTTTCTCATTGCCTTTTTAACAACGTCGAATACATGTAAGAAAATCATTTAGTTGCGATAATTACTTAATCCTAATACCAGTTTCTGAATGAAAGAAAACACACATGTGTGCTATGCACTCACATGGATGCACTCGCACACATTAACATCCTAAATAGTCACCGCCCCCCATTTTTTTTAATATGAGTTCTTGTGACTGCGTGTGTGTATCAGTGTTTTCTTGAGCTTTGAACCCATTACCTATGATACTTTGCTCCTCATGTTTTCTAAAGCACAAAAGGCTGACGTTACTGCACAACGTCACCCTTGTGGCTAGCAAAAAATTATTTGTCGCATATTTCATAGAGTTATTTATGATGTTCATTGCATCAGTTTTGTCTATGCCATTGTAATGTCTTTTGTAACATGTTTTTTCATTTAATATGATTTACTCTGTTTAACCTTATTTACTTACTCATAGGGACGAGATTCAGAAGGGGGTTGCAATGCCAAGGTGTTGATTTACTGAGACAACTGCACGTTAAAAAACACTGAAGTGGTCAGCATAACTCTATATTCCCCCTGTACGGCATCCCTCATAGAGCACAGTGTGGTACTAGTAAATTAAACACCATGGTTTTAATATTAAAAACTAATATTCTTTATTGCACTATTTATGGTATCAACTGGCATCCTGAGCAAGTTATTAAGATAAGCACGCAGCTCAAACAACAGCTATAACGGATGTTATTACCTCATTTTGCTATACCAGGCAAACATTGCTTGAAGAAGTACAGGGCCCTCTCTACAACAGACGGGCAATGAACTTCATCAAAATTAAGACAAAATGAAGTTTTTGGGGGCTTGAAAAAATTTCGCTCCTGTCAACATCTGCATGCTTCATTTGAAATTTAGATCAACAGAAATACCTGGCCGATTTTTTAAAAGTGCAGCCTTTCATTGTTAGGCACTTCCATCTCCTTCTGCCTGAATTTGTCAGCACAAATTGGACATTTTACCTCTAGAATCATCCGCGGGCAACAATTGCAAGGGACTAGCTCATCTGCGGATGCCCTAATACAAGGGCGTTCCCTTGAAACTAAGAGGCCAATCTCTTTGAACATGATGATGTTAATGTGATCTAGTGGCTGTGTAGACCTCCTTTGCTGTGTTCTATAGCAAAATCCTTCTTGACACTGGAGCAGTTTGAACATTATGCTGTCTTATTATAGATTTCAAAAATGGATGCACATCATGCGGCCCCATTTTTGTACTTAATATGCACACCGTTGTGTAAAAACAACGGTGTGCAATGGCAATGGCAATGGAAGCTGCCACCATCGCTTTTACGTACAGCATTCAGTGCCGTGAATTTGCTTGTAGTGTAGTTAAATGATTCCTTCTATTTCTGAGGCTGTGAATGCATGCTGAATGTATTTGCACGTGAAATCTGCAGACTTTACTCCAGCTCTCACTGCTTGTGCAACTACCTCAGCGAATGCTCGTGGTCGCGTGACGAGGACGTCTTGCTGCTGCACAATTGCACTACTATTCTCCTGCGGTGTGGTTGGAAGAGATGCTGGAGGTAAGCATGTTCCCTCTGACTTGTCTTCCTTCACTGCTAGTGAAGACAACCTTGATGTTACAACATTGTTTCCTGTCACTCAAGAAGGCATGGGCAAATCTTTGAGAACCGTTCTTGCATGAATGCTATGAGGTGAATAATATCAACAGTTTAGTAATTTTTCTGCCCTATCTTCTTGGATTTACATATACGTTTATCTTTATTCAATATGCCTCGGTACAAGATGTGGTAGCTTAAAGACTGAATAAATCTAAATAATCATGCAATCATGCAATCATGCAGCTGTATCACAAGCAGCTACGAGCTTTATTGCATGCATGCTTATGCCTTCACTGCTGAGTGGGGCCGAACTGACATAGGGAAATCTATGGAGCAGCGTCACGAGGACGTTTTCTTTAGGTATACAGGTACCTTTCCTGGTTTGAACAAAATGAGATTATATACTCAGCTTGAGTTTATATTAATATTTCATAAAAATGAAGTGAACGAGAAGAAAGGGGTCAACTCAGGGGCCCAATTTTTATTCATTATATCATGAGAAGCCAACGAACAGGGACGTCAAGGACAACATAGGGGAAATTACTTCTACTCACTAATTGAGTTGAAGAATTGATATTGACAATGAAAGTGGATGAAAAAATAGCTTGCCGCACGTGGGGAACGATCGCACGTCTTCGCATTACGCGTACGACGAGCAATATTGCTACAGAGCATCGCACGCGTAATGCGAAGACGTGGTATCATTCTCCACCTACGGCAAGTTCTTTTTCACCCCTTTTCACTGTCATTAAGTTATCATTTCTTTAATTCAATAAGCGATTACAAGTAATTTCCGCTATGTTGTCCTTGGCGTCCTTGTTCGTTCGCTTCTCATCATATAAAATTGAAGTGTACTTTAAAACAAATGTCATTGTTATCAGGCTATCATGCAGCATTATGTGTATATTTGTTAGTTTTATTTGCTGCAGTTTACATGTGTTGCAAAAAGAACCTTATACAAGCACTGATAATCAAGCCATTTCCTCATTTCATTTATTAAGTGATAAACACGGCCTACTGATTTCTTGCATGCCATGTGCAACTATTGCAACTCCCTTATGCTACACTGTAGTTTTAGTTATCAAATTTCTAGGAAATAAGTTACGGCTAAATTAGTTCTATTTACCTTTATAAAGCTTCGCAACTCCCCAATTATCCTACCTTCGTGCTTCTTCCTCCTATCTGTCAGCTGTTCTTTACTCGGCTGCTGAGGCATACGAGTAGAAAAAAAGAAAATCCAGCGTCTGTTGCATGAATGTCCAGTGTCAGTGCTATCAAGTACTTGCACTTGTGCTGCCTACATGGATGGATGGATGGATGCAAATCTTTAATAAGGTCCAGATGTGCGAGACTCAGCGTGCTATGGGCCGCTCCCACGTTCGGACAGTCAGAGCATGCACGACCGCCGCATCGTGGGCCCTCTGGACAGCCCATAGTTGCGCCCCGGCATCGGGGCTCTTGATAGCAGAGAGCGACTTGTCCTCACTGATTTGTTCTGTGCCTCGTAACGAGGGGCAACGCCAGAGCATATGGTCTGGGCTAGCGATGTCATTGCAGTGCCTGCAAGAACTAGTGGCATAGGTGTCGGGATAAATTTTGTGGAATAAAGCCTGGCTGGGATATGAGCCTCTTTGAAATAATCTGAGGGTCAATACCTGCGCTCTATTTCACTTCTTGTGTGGAAGGGAAAAGTCTCTCCTGCCGAGATAAAAGTGCTGCGCAATTTCGGTGTATGTGGTCGTTCGATCTCTGTTCACCACTGCGGGCCGGCGTTGGAATTCTCAATGGCCGCGGAAAGCGAGACCTTGCGCCTTGGAATGGGCCAGCTCGTTGAGGTTTGTGGGGCCTCCCATGATGGATCCCATGTGGGGGGGAACCACGTGAGAGTGGGGGTGGCGATGCTTTTGCCATCGAGGATGCGACAGGCTTCCTTACACATGGCGCCAACGCTGAAGGCGCGGATGGCTGCCCTGGAGTCGCTAAAGATATTGGCATGTTTGTCGTCCAGGAGGGCCAAGGCCATGGCCACTCACTCGGCCGCACGCGACGACGTGCTTCGTACCGAAGCGGCGTTAACGGTCGAACCCCTGTGGTTGATCGACACTACCTTGAAATTGTTGCTGTTGCCACACTGGGCTGCGTCAACGAAGCAGCTGCCGCCAGGGAGTTCTGTTGCGCGGCCTAGGAGCGCCACCGCTCTGGCCTTCCTTCTTTCTACGTTGCGCTGGGGATGCATATTACGCGGGGCGGGTGATATGATATCTTTCTGCTCTTTCGGAAGGCCTCGGTAGGCGTCTTCGACAGTGGCTGGGGGGATGCCCATCTAAGGCCCAAACAATAAAACGCTCCTTTCCTTCGAGCGCTTCCTAACCTTACGTGAGGCCTCCTTACAGCGAAGGACCGATGGAGGAAGCAAGCGTACTCTGAAAGCTCCCTTAACCCGTCCTCACCTGAGGAGCGGTTGCCGCGTGCCTGGGTTCGAGATTATTTCTTCAAATCTTTCCGCGAACACCATTATTGTATTAAAAATGTTGTATCGTCGCACAATCTTTAAATTGAATAGCTAATATAGAGAAGCGTGGACGCTTTCCTCTAGTTTTGTTTACTAAAGTTTAAAAAAAGTAGCGCATTACAGTGCAAAACTTGATGTGCTCCAGCAACGCTGGCACGCCGGCGTCTTGCAACGCCTAGCAACGCCTAGCAATGCTTTCATGCCGCACGCGTGACTGAAACGAACATGCCTGGCAAGACGTACCGTGCTCGCGCTTCTCCGCAGGTGGGCGACAGTGCGCATGCGCACGCTAATGTCACGTGGTTAAACAGTGAGGTGAAGCGCTCGTTCAGGGCCAGGAGCGGCGTAAGGACGCATGAAGGTAGCTTTGGATCTACCTTATGCTGAGGAAGCACCAAGGAAGCCTTCACCGAGGGCCCCTCAGTAAGGAAGCTTTCAGAGTGACCAGTGGCGTAGCCAGAAATTTCGTTCGGGGGGGGGGGGGGGTCACTTTGCAGCTCGGCCTGATATATATATAGATATACATACAGATATATATATATATATATATATATATATATATATATATATATATATATATATATATATATATATATATATATATATATATATATATATATATATATATATATATATCTGTCATTCAACAACCTTGTTTACATTTGCGTGCATATGCGACGACCAGGGGAGAACCTCAATGACGCTGTCCTTTGTTAGAATGTATTGAGCAGGAGCAGCTGTCACCGGTTGTGTATTGCGAGTAATTGCTCGGAAATTATAGTCGCAACGGAGAGCACATATAAAAAGCAGGAGTTCTGCAAAATATGCGAGGGCGAGTCAAATGAAAGTGAGCCAATGCGAATATATTACAAACGGGGTACCTTATTTTAAAGTAGTCACCATGAGTATTTAGACACTTGTCCTACTAACGAGTCGCGTGATTCCCGTCTCATGAAACTCCTTGGGTTGCTGCCTCAAAAATCTGTAAATGACTACACGTCATCTTCCGACACGATTATGGTTCCCTTGAGCAGTTTTTTCAAATTTTACCAAATGTGGAAGACGCAAGGCAACAGGTCTGGGCTGCATGAGGGATGTTGCAGCGTTTCCCACTTGAACTTTGCCAGTTTTGTATTAACCACATCAGCGACGTGGGAACGGGCAATGTCGTGAAGCAAGATGTTCCCAATGCTCAATTTTCCACGTCATTTGTTCTTGATTGCGATACGTAGCCGATACGGCCTTTCGCAATATCTGAAACGATTTAGAGTTTCTCCAGGTTTAGAAAATTCGATCAATAATGGCCCCTAACGATCTAAAAAGAAGTCAACACTTTTCCGGCAGAAATGTAGGCCTTCGTTTTCCTTGGGAATGGTGAATTCAAATGTTTCCACTGTAAGCTTTGCCGTAGTGTTTCAGGCTAGTAGTAGCGGCACCACGAGTCACCTCGGTCACAATTGCAGACAAAAAGTCGTCACCCTAATCTGGGGTTCTTTCATGTGCACCTAAATCTAAGTACACCGGTGTTTTCGCATTTCGCCTCCATCGAAATGCAGCCGCCGTGACCGGGATTCGATCCCGCGACCTCGTGCTCAGCAGCCCAACACCATAGCCACTGAGCAACCACGGCCTTCTCATTTGTGTTGGGGGATTGCATGGTGGCTTTGGCCCGGCCATGGATCTTCTTTGTAACTTTCATGTCCCTCTTTGAACAGTTGGCTACAACGCTTCGAAGTGGCCAATGAAACGCAATGTTCAACGTATACGGCAGCCATACGGCGAATAATTTCTTTTTGGGAAACATCTTCATTTGTCAAAAACCTCACGATACCAAGCTGTTCAACTTTTGGAGTGTCCATTATGCCACGCAACTATGTTCAACCCAGTGTATGAGAGCATTAAAGAACATTTAACCTCACCTCTACATGTCACTTGTAAGTGAGCTGCGTATGTGCTACGCGCATGCCTCGAAAATAATGAACCGAACCATTATTGCGATTCACAGATCACACCTCCCACTTCCCTCCACTGCCAAAATGTATCGCGTGCGACGGAAGGCGGCGTGCTTCCTCCCCGCTTTTCTCCCTTGCGCACACAAGACTCATCGTCGGTTCACCCCCTCCCCCTCCCCCCCACGCTTTCATTCGCGCATAGAGCATGCGGTGCGTGGTCACGATGTTGTCGCCCTTGGCCTTTATTTATATGGAACATGCGGGCAATAGCAGGAATGCGCCTGGAGTCTTCATATAGCTGCTATCACAATAATATAATAGTATCCGGCTACTGAAGCGTCCGGTGGCCCATCACTTTCCGCAAAAGAAGTAACAAAATCGAACTTTCACTATGCGACAATTCGCTGCGCCGGAACAAATAGAATAACGCAAAGGAACGCATGTTGGCTACAATCGAATGCCTACTTTGGGCACCTAGTGTGGCTAGCGAAGGAATATCGAAGAAAACGTGTGACGCTTGGTCCACAGAAAACCATACGCATACTGCTCGGTATCCTACACCGGCGAGACAAAATTTTCCGGAGAGGTTGCGCGTTGGTCTCCGTCGAGTCCCCGCAGTGCTGGCGGCGAGCGACTATGCATTGTTTCTTTTTCTCGTCTGCTAGCCAGGAAGCGTCCAAAACAAAACTCTGCCAGGCGAAAATGCAGTCGGCCAGAGAAAAAGGAACGCGCATCCAAGTTCGTAGCGCGGTTGTCGATGCAGCACGAGAAAAACGCATGCGCTCTGGCTGGATCGGCAGCCCGCGGGTTACGAGAACAAAAGAAAAAAAAAGAAGAGAAAGGGGCTCAATGTATCCTCGCGAATAAAAGTCTAGCTAGAAAAATAAATAATAACTTAGTTACAATGGTGGATTTAGTGTCTTGACAAGGATGCTTTGGCGCAGGTGGAAAAAAAATGTTCATATTCTTTTCTGTGACCTGACGGCACAAATGAACCACCACAACGCTTTGTCTCATCGGACCTCGCTGAGTGCTTTGTCAACTTGTCTGGTAGTATGTTGATTTGGCTTGTCTCGTTGTATGGCGTGATGTACGACTTTAGAAAAGTCGATGCACCTTTGGCGTCAAATGTTTACAACAGCATTAAACCCACAAAGTTCCGTAATTGAAAATCTAAAGCACGACTTCGGAAATGTCAATGTACCTTTCGCATCAAAATGTTATGAGAACTTCATACCCACAAAGCTTCAGAATTGAAATCCAAGCGCTCCGTAGATTCCGCGGCCTCCGCGAGATGCCGAGACGAGCCCACTCGCCATCAAAACGCCCGTGAAATTTTGTGCTCGGTGGGGCTCCTTGCGTGACGATATGTGACTCCTGATGCATGGGCGTTGCCACGAAATCCAGCCCGATTTCGCAATGTTCGCGCTAAAATGTCATTTCGAGCGTGAATTAAGGACATTCTAGACAAAATTGACCATGGTTTCCGGCGCCGGGAGTTGTTTTGGTCGGCGGCGCATGACAGCACGAAAAAATTTCGGGGGGGTGGGGCTGAAGCCCCATAAGCCCCCCCCCCCCCCCTGGCTACGCCCCTGAGAGTGACATAAGGTAGCCTCACCGCAATGAAGGCTTCCTTAGTGAAGTAAGGAAGATTTCATTGTTTGGCTCCTTATGCTGAGGAAGTACGAAGGAAGCCTTCACCGAGGGCGCCTCAGTAAGGAAGCTTTCAGAGTGACATAAAGTAGCCTCACTGCAATGAAGGCTTCCTTACTGAGGTAAGGAAGATTTCATTGTCTGGCCCTAAGTCAGGAGCCGTCTGCTCGCCCTGGTGCCGGAGAGCCTGAGAATCTGTGCCCTTTCTTGCGCTTCTGCAATTTCTTCCAGGGTATTATGAATACCCAACTGCAGGAGTCGGTCGGTGCGTGTGTAGTTTGGTAGTCCGAGCGTGCTCATGATCCATCTCCTTATCATGGCATTTAGCTTGTCTCGCTCGGCCCTCTTCCAGACGTGCATGGTCGCTACGTACGTAAGATAGCAAAACAAGAAAGCGTGGACTAGCCTTACCAGATTCTCATCACTCAGGTCTCTCTTTCTGTTAGCTGCCCACCTGATTAGACCGATGCCGCTATCGACCTTTTTGCTAGTTTATGAATGGTGATGCTATTCGTGCCCGCCCCTTCGAGTGCCATTCCCATGATTCGAATGGACGCGACTTTGGGAATGGGATCTCCGCAATTGGTGTAGACATTAATGCCTACATGGAGATAGAAATAATCACTGATTAGATCGAGAACACTTAGCTACGAATATTCTTCCGTGTCGATATAAAGGCCTCAATATGGCTACAGAAAAAAAGGCTGTCTGTTAGATTGAAGACAATACGCCTTCACCTTGCTTTGAAAAAACATGATGCCGCTGTCATATGTCTTTCCTTCATTGTTATTACCAGCTCATGCGGGTCCTTGCTTATAGAAGAAGATGATGGTGATGAAGCCTCAGTTAATGGCACAAACCCACTGTGGGGGATAGGCCACGAATCGGGTGGTAATATGACTCAATATATAAAATAAAATAAATTGGTTAATAAACAAATAACACACGAAAAAGAAGGAAAACAAATAATCCAAGATTCAAAATAAACTGTGACTACATGAGATAAAGTATTGATCAATACTATAGTTAGCCTTGCTTTGATAGAAATGTTAAAAAGAACAAAGCAAGAAAAAAAGATATACTTGAGTAAGGTAAATTATGAATAATAATAGTAAGACTTCAACTGTGAATTTCTGCTTTTACTTTTTGAATTTTCTAAACTGTAGTAGAAATAAATCAATTCTTGAAACTAAAAACTATTAACAAGGCATTCTTTTTGTGCCACATAGAAAATTATAAATAGATAGCAACTCTTTATGTTGCTTTAGACTACAGACGACAACTTGGCGAGCTTCAAACTTCAAACTCAGGTGCACCTTCTAACATCAGCCACGATGTGTCATACTGCCTATTAATGAAATTTTAAATGCAGGAAACTTGCAATTGCCATTTAGACAATGGTAAGGCTAACCTTGCAACGTGCTAGCCGATTGAAATGCGCCATTTAATATGGCCGGGTGTTACATGGTGCACTTTCGATCACGAGCGAGCCCAACCGAGACCAAATTTCTCTACCTTGATCGACCCCTTTGTGGAAGCTGCGGAAGTGAGTCAATTGTCGGTAAATTCAATCGCGATCTGGCTCGTTCGCGCAATAAGAAGCAACAGATAAACGTTAAAATCATACCGCAGACAAACGTGTGCTCGTCATCACACTGGCGAAAATGTAAAAGGTTATCTAGCTACTTCTTCACAAAGGTAACGCCTGCCATAAATATAACAAAACTAAATTCTCGGAATGATGCGAGCACGTGCCTATGTATGCGTACTCCCATGTATATGCGTCAAATCACGCCAGAGAGGCCGCGGTTGCTTACAGCTCGAAGCATGCTGAGTTGCTTCCCACAACAGGGAGTAACAAGTTGTACCGTGCTACGCGGGGATATGCGTACTAAACAGGTACATAAATTAGTGAATGGCCTTTGTTTGCCGTGTCAACCGCAGCCCGTTCGTAGATTAATTTAAATTGTGGGGTTTTACGTGTCAAAACAACTTTCTGGTTATGAGGCACGCCGTAGTGGAGCACTTCGTAAATTTCGATCACCTGGGGTTCTTTAACGTGCGCCAAAATCTAAGTACACGGGTGTTCTCGCATTTCGCCCCCATCGAAATGCGCCCGCCGTGGCCGGGATCCGATCCCGCGACCTCGTGCTCAGCAGCCCAGCACCATAGCCACTGAGCAATCACGGCGATGCAAACGTACAATGAATGAGATTACACGGTCCACACGTTCCGTGCGTTTATTGCAGCAAAAATATGTTTCTTTACCGCAAGAGCACGTTAAAGTATATTTGATGCTTAGTTTTATTTCGACGAAATGATTTTGTACCTTTTACAAAAGCAGCGGACACGGCCTCCGTGGTTTCCATGTCGGTGGCCATAACAGACAACGTTGACAATCAGGGCTGTGTCTAAGGCTTTATAAGTAAGTAATTTTTTGGAACCCTTAACTTACATATCGCACAGTGAGTGACAAAGCCATGGGAGCGCTTTATTGATTTTATCACAGTGAATAATAATAATAATAATAATAATAATAATAATAATAATAATAATAATAATAATAATAATAATAATAATAATAATAATAATAATAATAATAATAATAATAATAATAATAATAATAATAATAATAATAATAATAAACGACTCGAAATGGGTTGCGCGCTGAGCAGGAGAGGGCTGGCGGAGCAATCCAACTTTGCGCGTCACACGGATGACTCCTCATAGCGGGCCACGGTATGACCTCGCCCCCAATGTGTAGTGCACTCACCATTCCATTGTATTGTCTCGGGCCTACATTTGCATTTCCGTTCCTATGGTACGGCCGCGAAAGAAATTTTTTAGCCACAGGACAAAACTCGTGGTGAGATTTTTTTTCACAAGAGGTCTCGCACCTCGTTTGCCAGAATTAAACAGGGAGAGTGTTTTCCCACATTCGCATGCATATACATGTCCCATAGTCTACGGTGCGGGTTGCTCTCACGCAGCGGGGGAGAGGGGCGGGGGGAGGGCGGCAATAGTCATGAGCCTCGTCGGGTAAGTCCACCTTGCGTAGGAACCGCGCGTCGCCCGCCGGTCTCCAATAACGTGCGGGAAGAGCCGAGCAGGGGGACGCGCAAATCGTGCTCGTTCATCTTCCTAATGGTGACTGCAACCGCTGCGTCTGCGCATACAGGAGCAGAATTAGCGACCACCGCGTCGAAAAAGCGTAGTAACGCTGGCGCGGAGGCGAGGGGTAGGCCGTACGTACCCGCGGGACGCCAATGCCTGTACCGGGGATGAACTCGCGGGCTTTTACCAGATGGCTCTTTGCTGGGAACGTGTTCCTGGCGATGTCAGTGCGTTGCCTGGGGGAGGAGTGTGTGCCGGTCTTCTGGGCGCCTGTATACGAATCGCAGTACGCGCTTTCTCAGCCATCGCGGTAGTGGAGCAGCGGCTAACGCTATGCTTCGCGTAACTCGATGTCGCGGGTTCGATATCTTTCGCGGTGGCCACTTTTGATGGAGGCAAAATGCAAAAGCGTCGGGTACTGAGGTGTAGGGCCACGTTAACGTGCCTCAGAAGGTCTAAATATTACCGGAGTCCCCCCACTACAACACACCCAATAATCAAAGCTGTGCTTTTGGCACGTAGAACACCAGAATTTAGCTTACCGCATATTTTCCGTACCGGCTTACAGTGCATTTTGGCGCATTTAGGTGGTACACGTGAAACAGAAACGCTGTATTGAAATCGAAAACCAAGATTGGTTCTGCGAGATGGAGTAGCACAACGTGGTATAAAAGGTAATAAACAGAGACGAGCTGCCTCAGAAAGGATGGCCAACGTTTATGAAGAACTTGAATGCATGATATTTAAAGAAATCGCATGACGGTTTGCTTAGGTACTGCTTTAGCTTAATGAATAAAGAGAAAATGAGACATCCACCCAACCGTACCAATTGTTACAAAGGAAACCCATACGGGTTCCTCGAAACAAAAGCTTCGCAGCTGAGGAAAAATTCGTCCTAGTCCGGGACTCGACCCCAGGACCACCGCCGTTCCAGGTACCACAGGGGACCACCGTATTTTGAGCCTAAATACGAACTTAGATTCTACGCGCACATTTAATTGTTTGACTGATTCTCCCATCAATAATTTAAATAAATATTGATACAGTCTAATTTCTGATATTACACGTAAAGTATTACACGTGATATGAGATATGTATTTGTGTATGCCCAATCATTTCTACTACCTGGGGTTTATTAGAACATCACCTTAAGCGCGATCAAGAAATATAAGACGAACGGTACGCTTAATGTTTTGTTCGTTACATCCGCAGGAAGACAACATAGAATGAAGGAAAGGAATGCACAGGAGAGAATAACTATAACGTAAATCAAGGGCTAGATACGACAAAGTAAAGTGAATTTTCTGTGAATGAGAGAGAGGGAGAGAGATAGAGAAAGAGAAAAACGAAGTGTATGAAGGCAGGGAGGTTAACTGGAAGTTATTCAAGTTTGCTACCTCCGCATTGGAGCGCGGATAAGGGGAAATCGAAGACGAAAAAAGTAGCGCAGAAATGCCTGAAATGCACGAAAAAAAATTTATAGAGGAGGTGGGGAACGTCCATGATAACTATAGGCTCTGTAATAGCCCACTCAAAGCAAACACTTCAAAAGAGCCTTGACCGTATAGTCGTGTGACGATTGTATAAGCCAGCTTTCCAGGAGTGTCTGCTTTTAAAGCACCAACGCACCTCTGGGAGGAGATGAGCGAACATATTCCGCGTTACTGATGCGATGTTCTGCCAATTGAGTTACGGCAGCACATGTCGCCTATAGAGCACTGCACGGGATTAGGCTTGCCCGAAAACTGATTTATTAGATGGTTCTTTTAGATTCAAACGCCAGATGAAATCGTCGGGGATGTTCACACGAGTACTCACATATTCATTGACAAGTAGTCCACCTTCATTGTGTCCAAAGAAAAGCCCCAAACCAATAGGTTCCGCACGATGTGGGACCGCGGTAAACCACTGAACTCTGTTGCCTTCAAGCTTTACCTTCTCACTGGTAGACAAGGCCACTCGCTCGTGGTCGATGTTGTTTTTAACGCCGCTGAGTAACGGTTGAATCTCACATCCAGCAACACGGTGGGGCGTTCTTTACTCAGCCGCCCAAGATTTGGTGAGTTAATGATGTGCGTTCTCATGATCACCTCTGCCTTTGTGAAGGTATCGGCTGGAACAACGCGCATTCTCACGCCCTTGAAGAAGTTACTGTCAACTTCTAAACCAGCCTCGATCTCGGCCATTGTTTCACAAGTTACACCAATACCACGTAACTGGTCAGTTATTTGGGCTGGCTACTTTTTTGCCTATCTGCATGGTACTTTTTGATTTGATCACTATGAACTGCGCGCCAGTGTACAGAATAGCGGCTGCAGGTTAGCCACTGACGCTTCCATTTTTCAACCACTGTGACAATCCAGACCTTTCATCCTCATTCATGGCTTTTACGTGGAGCACGTGGATTGTGCTTCCTTTGAGATCAAGACATACATTGACGCCGAGCGGTTCTTTGCCGCAAGAAGTGCATTTCTTCGCACGCGGTGGACTCGGGAAATCATGTGAGAGATGCGCACATTCTTGGAAATAATAGCACTGTAATCCCTGCTGGCGTGTCTCCTTCACAGCATTCTCGTCCTGTCGTGACGGCCATTCGATTGCCTTCGAAATCGGTGCAGGCTTTTCTGCCCATGCTCTAGACCTGCCATTAATTAGTGGACACGGGGACAGTAGCCTTGAGAGAGCGCTGAACTGCTTTCCGTTTGCTATGTAGGCCCTGCTTGCGTTCCTCATGCCCTGGCTATCGGCCGCGTCATGTGACCCGATATGCCAGCTTCCGTCACCCGTAACCATGGATCATCGCTACGCCTGCGCGATTGACGAGGTGCCTTCATCGCATCTTGCTTTCGCACCCTTCGTCGACTCATTCTGCCCCGTACAACTCGACCTTAAAGCAACCTTCGGATCGACAGCAACACCATCCTCGGCCCAGTACTTAAGAACCCGGCCCTGCAGCAGCTGCTTCAGTGGACACGGGGACAGTAGCCTTGACAGAGCGCTGAACTGCTTTCCGTTTGCTATGCAGGCCCTGCTTGCGTTCCTCATGCCCTGGCTATCGGCCCCGTCATGTGACCCGATATGCCAGCTTCCGTCACCCGTAACCATGGATCATCGCTACGCCTGCGCGATTGACGAGGTGCCTTCATCGCATCTTGCTTTCGCACCCTTCGTCGACTCATTCTGCCCCGTACAACTCGACCTTAAAGCAACCTTCGGATCGACAGCAACACCATCCTCGGCCCAGTACTTAAGAACCCGGCCCTGCAGCAGCTGCTTCAGTGGACACGGGGACAGTAGCCTTGACAGAGCGCTGAACTGCTTTCCGTTTGCTATGCAGGCCCTGCTTGCGTTCCTCATGCCCTGGCTATCGACCCCGTCATGTGACCCGATATGCCAGCTTCCGTCACCCGTAACCATGGATCATCGCAACGCCTGCGCGATTGACGAGGTGCCTTCATCGCATCTTGCTTTCGAACCCTTCGTCGACTCATTCTGCCCCGTACAACTCGACCTTAAAGCAACCTTCGGATCGACAGCAACACCATCCTCGGCCCAGTACTTAAGAACCCGGCCCTGCAGCAGCTGCTTCAGTGGACACGGGGACAGTAGCCTTGACAGAGCGCTGAACTGCTTTCCGTTTGCTATGCAGGTGCGTACAAACCTTCCCTTGTATGCTAAAAAGAGCAATAACGTCTGCTTATTACTGTTCCCGTGTCCACAAGTGTTGAGCGAAATTTGTTGTGAATGTTTCTCTATGACCCTTTTATTGTTGCGCGCGGGTGATGTTGAGAGCAACCCTGGGCCCAAAACCACCCGCTCGGAAGCCTTTTTAGACATTGAATCTTTACCTACGGACCCCACTGAACAGATGAAAGTAATTTTTCACTTGCTAAAGGACGTACACACCCGTTCGCTGCATAGTTCTAAAACACAAACGGAATTGGCAGCTGACGTTAAAGCTATTAAAACCGGACAGAAATCAATTGAAACCAAAATCACAGCGATTCAAAACCGTTTAGATGAGCTAGAGGAAAATTATAAAAGGTTAGATGAACTCAGCCAGGATATTGCCGCCATTCACACTCAAACAGACGAACTTTCTGCACTGGCCACCACTTTGCAATCACGGCAGGATGATCTTGACGACCGGTCACGGCGTAACAATTTAATTTTCTATGGCATCCCAGATTCCGATGAAACCTGGCAGGCGACTGAGGAATCACTGACTTCTATCCTTAGTGCGTGCCTAACTGACCCCCTTTCCCCTCACGAAATTGAACGCGCACACCGTTTAGGAAGATTCGCACCTAACAAGTGTCGCCCTATCATTGCAAAATTTTTGAACTTCAAAACTAAAGACCTAATACTCGCCAAACGCAACAGCCTGAAGGAAAGTAAGGTCACCATTAGTGAAGATTACTCGGTCGCAACACGTCTAGCACGAAAAAAGTTGCTCGACTTTGCGAAAATCCAACCTGGATCCCCAACCCATAAGTTACGCCACAACAAGTTAATTATCAACAAGAAATCTTACATGTACGACCCTATCACTGCCACTGTCATTTCCACTGATACGAAAAGCGCACACGCCAGCTCGCCCTCTGCTACTATCTCTGCTAATACTTCCTAGGGACGAGTGAGGGGTAGTGGCCAGACATCTTCGGCTTCAGTATCGCTTCTTTTTACTAATATCAGAAGCGTCTTTAACAAGTACAACTCACTCACATCAGCAATCGATACATGTTCTGCTAAAATAATCGCGCTAACCGCAACATGGCTCACTGCGCATGTCTGCGACGCTGATATATTCGTCAATGCTCACCGCTTCTCATTCTATCGCTGTGATCGTAGCACGCAGAGAGGCGGCGGTGTGCTTCTCGCAATTTCCAATGATATACCATCATCATGTATACACGTGCAGACTGAACTAGAATTAGTATGGTCAGCAATAACACTTAATCATCAAACAGTTGTAATAGGGGTATGCTACCGTCCACCTTCGTCGTCACCAAGCTTTAGTAACGAACTTTATGACGCTGTTAACACCGTTGCAACACGGTTTCCTTCATCACCGCTGTTCCTACTTGGCGATTTTAATCTACCAAACATCACATGGAATACCGGCCCCCCTTTAATATCCCCACCCACACCTCAAGCTCGTGACTTTTTAGATGTGTGTTCAGTATTCTCACTCGTGCAGATCTGCGTTCAGGCAACTAGAATAACAGCTTCCACGGCAAATACACTAGATTTAGTCTTTACTAATCAACCCGATATAGTATCGCCTGTAACGTACCTACCAGGAATTAGCGACCACTTACTTCTACAGTTCGATATTAAACTTGACCGTCCGAAAACCAAAAAGAAGAAAAAAATAATACGAGACTACTACAGAGCAAATTATCAGGCCATAAATAATGCACTATCTGCATTTATTGGCGTTTTCCTTAATGGCTTTGAACACCGTAGTGTACAAACTAATTGGAACATGTTCACATCTATGGTCAACCATCTAACTGAACAGTACATTCCTCAACGCACCATTACAACTCACACAAACTCTCCCTGGTACAATAATTACATTAAGCGTTTATCAAATAAAAAGAAGCGTCTCTACCGCATTGCAAAGCTTTCACCCACAATTGATCGCTGGGCATCGTATACTGCGGCGTCAAACACGTATGTGGAAGCGCTCAAAAACGCTAAAAAGCACTTCGAATCGCAGGTTCTCCCTTCAATGCTTACTACTAATGTTAAAAAATTTTGGCGTGCAATTATTCCTTCGACTGACAACAGCCTTGCCTTAACAGACTCTTCCGGTGTTCCAATTCCCGCCGACCTTTCTGCCACCATACTAAACCATACATTTTCAGAAAATTTTACAGCCACATCCAGCACACATATGCCAAGTACACAGCACCGTAACTATGTTACCATGCCCTCCATAATTGTTGCTCCATCCGGTGTCGTTAAGCTTATTGATGAACTAAGCATTCATTCTGCTCCCGGATACGACTGTATTAACTCGAAATTCTTAAAAAACACTTCATATTATTCTTCCATCATACTATCCAAACTTTTCCAGCAATCCCTTGACCATTGTACGCTACCCAATGAGTGGAAAATAGGCAAAGTTATTCCAGTGTATAAATCCGGCAGCAAAGCATCCCCTAATAATTATCGTCCCATTTCTCTCACCAGTACATGTTGTAAAATGCTCGAACATATTATTTTTACTAACCTGGTTAATTTCCTTGAATTGAACTCATTTTTTACGTCAGCACAGCACGGTTTTCGGAAATCTTACTCCTGTGAAACCCAATTAATATCATTTACACATGCACTACACCATATTCTTGACAAATCATCACTAGCTGATTGTATATTCTTGGATTTTTAAAAGCATTCGACAAGGTGTGTCACAAACTATTACTTCATAAACTAAAAGAACTTAACATAGACGGTAACCTTTTGAAATGGATTGAATGTTTTCTGCTCAACCGCTCGCAATTTGTTTGTGCTAACGACATTAACTCCGATTTTACAGAGGTCCGTTCAGGTGTTCCACAGGGTTCGGTCCTTGGACCCCTACTGTTCCTAATTTACATTAATGATCTTCCCTCGCTTATCAACTCCCATATCCATCTATTCGCTGATGATTGCGTGATCTTCAGAGAAATTACCAATGCTAACGATATTGAATTACTTCAGTGAGACCTTACCACGATAGGAAACTGGTGCAATGAATGGTTAATGGAGCTCAATATTAACAAATGCAAAGTCATGCGTGTTTCTCGGAAAACATCTACAATACCATCATACTACATTAACAACATGTCGTTGGAATCAGTTTCTTCATATAAATATCTTGGTGTTTACATCACTTCTAACCTAAACTGGTCTCTTCATACTGAAAACATAATCAAAAACGCTAATCGCATGCTTGGCTACCTACATCGCAACTTTTTCAACGTACCTACTAATTTGAAACTTTTGTTATATAAAACATTAATACGACCCAAACTCGAATACGCGACTCCGGTATGGGACCCTGCTCATGAAAACCTAATCACTGACCTCGAGATGGTTCAAAATAACTCTGTACGTTTTATTCTTGCTAACTACAACCGCACAGCGAGTATAACTAACATGAAATCTAATCTTTGCCTCCCATCGCTGGCATCTCGCAGAAAAGTGTCTCGTATTGCCCTCTTCCACAAGTTGTACCATCACCATACTCTACGAGATCACCTCATCCCCCATCCAATTTATGTATCCCGTCGCATTGATCATCAGTACAAAGTGGGTATTTTGTCATGCAATACTAAAAGTTTTTCACAATCATTCCTGCCGCGAACCTCGCGTGACTGGAACCATCTTCCCGTCGAAGTTGTAGGCCTTATTAATTATGAACAGTTCCGTGAAGCCTTAGCTAATATTGTATATACAGGTGCCATTTAAACGCTCATGTAACCAACTGTCTTTGTCATTTTTTGTATTTACCACTCCCCCTCTGTAATGCCCTTGGCCCTGAGGGGTATAATAAATGAAATGAAATGAAATGAAAATTAACTTTGCTTCGCGGTTTTTTGTCCTCGAAGCATTCGTGGCTTTTATTGCCGCGCAGCAGGTCATTAATTGACTTGTGGGCACGGTTCCTCCTGGCGTAATTTAATTCTCTCGACACCTGTCCTATCACGATTTCTTCTTCTATTTACTCCATAGTGAGGCCAAGACGAGTACAAATTTCTTCTCTCTCACGAACGTAGCTCCCGCAATGCTCCCATTTGCGTTTGACGCGCTGTTTCATGAGTGTCCATTGCTGTGTCTTCGACGGGGGACGAATGTACGCATCTCGGAAGGCGGCTTCCCAGGACGGCCACGAAGCATAACTTCCTCCCGTGGACTGCTGCTAGTAGCGTGCAGAACCTGGTGGTTTCAACTTCATCCCGTGAGCTTCTCTTCGGCGGTCCCTCCTGCCAAGCTTACCTTTTGGTTGAACTCTAAAATCTATTCTTTCGCAGCAAAGTCACCCTCGAGCTCTGAGATAGCTGACACGGTTCCTGACGCGTCCGAAGTCACTCTCATGTGCGCCTGCGTCGCAAGTTTCTCGAGGAGCTGTTGGTTCTGACAAAACACTTTCACCAGCATCTTGAAGACACTCTTGGACTCGATTGACGGGTCACGGGTCAGGCCTAGCATCGCGGCTAACTATAGCTAGGCGTTCTCCGCAGCAGCGCGTAACAGTCACTTACAAATGTTCGATGGCCTTCTTAATCATCGTGGGAATGGAACCTCATCCCACTTCTGATGTGTAAACGATGTTGGAATAAACGAGGTTTCATGAAATGAAAAGAAATACATCGCGAAAACAATCGGAGCGTCTGCACATACAAGCACTCCTCAGCGTTCCACACAGCAGCTGCTGATGATGATAGGTTCGGCAGCGTCACTTAACCATAACAGATGATGACAAAACCACAATGGCATGAAGACAATTGCATGAGAATGGACACGTGATAGCGAATGTTTGAAGACGATGACGCTGTGATGATGATTGCGTGACAACTGTGGTATGAGGACCCTGTTGCAGCTACTGCGTGACGATGACGGCATGTCGAGAGCCCAATGACAAAGTTCGAGTGAAGACGATGTAATGAACTTTGGTCATCACGGCCGCAAGCACATACCTAGTGGCCAAAACTATTAGTGAATTTCGGCTGGTCATTGGCTCCGAAGGCGAGACGACAATGGCATAAAGAGAGTCATATAACGACCCTGCAATAAAGATGACAGAATGACCACAGCCACATCCCGACAAGCATAGGGCCCAATATATTAGATAACTAAGGCCCATGGAGTAATGCGTCGAAGGTGGGACAATGATGGCATGAGAAGAGTAAGGTGCCACACCTGAAATGAAGGGATGAAACGACCACGACGGGCATCACGGTGAAGAGCACCTACACTCTTAAGCAAATGTACACCCGTTCGGGTGTATATTTGCCACGCAACAATAATCGTCATCTTTCTTGCTTGCGCTTCCTTCCTTGAAAACACTGCACTCTCTACTTGCCTATCGAGAATGCTCTGTCATGCTGATAACGGACCTGCCATTCGTGACTTGGAGATAACGGGCTCACCGCAATAAAGACAGAAATGCGGACAACACAGGTGACGATTATTATTGTGTGGAAAAAGGGTGCAATTTTGGCTTAAGAGTGTACTTAGCGACCCATGCCATTAGACAACACGAGCAACTCAGTCCGCGGCACGACGATGATGAGAGGACCTATCCTAACAGATGACGATCGCAAAACGATCGCATGACGACGATGGCATGACAAGAGTCGAATGACGAAGCTGGAGTGACGGCGGTTGAACGACCATGGTGATCTCACACGGCGGCACGACTAAATCATGAGGAATATTTGTCACAAGGCGAGACGGCGATGGCACTCTGGGAGCCGCATGACAAAGTCTGAATGATGACGTAGCACCGACAAGACCGGTATCACCACCACGAGCACTTGCCTAGTAGCCCAAGCTGGCAGACAACTTAGGGCACGGGCCAGCGTGAGCGGCTACATAGATGGATAGTGAGCTTTAGTGCGGGAGATGTCAAATTTTGGTCATGAGTGGGTGGGCTTAAATATAGGCACCGAGAAGGACACGTGAAGCGCCCTGGCATGTTTTAGCGCGCTCTTTGCACAACGCAAGTACAGTTTAGTACACTGTCATACCAGGATGCCTTCAGCTATTGCATACACTACAACCAGTAAATAACGTGATCATTACTTTATAACAACTGAAAATAGGTCGATATACATCGACAGGCATAAAACTGAAGTCAAGCCACTGCTGCGTACTTCTCGTGAGCCCGAACTTTTTTATTGAATTGACCAGAATACGGCGCTTCTTTAAAACGCACATTTCGTTCATACGTTTTTCAAGTAAATGAACAAAATGCTTCCAGGTAAACGTCATGCGTTCGTCTATCTAAACTGGCTTGATAGGGATGCAGAATAGTAGGGCTTCGCAGCTGTCTAATTTCGTAAATATGGTTGGCATCTTTGTATGCAAAGAAGAGGTTGACGAAGCAGCGAGGCTACTGAGGCTGTTGGACGCGGTAAGCGCAGTGTTCTGTAAAGCATAGAGAAAACCAGTCATAGCAGCGTTTCTTGGTCTTCATGCGAACATTAAGCCTGGCGAAACGCGTTGCAATAACAGCATTAGAATATGTTGCAAGGTGAACGCGACGTCGGAGACTGCGGATAGGAGAAACCCCCGTTTGTAGCGTGCAGCCACATTTGAAGCATGCAATAACGTTAGGCACTGCGCAGACGTGCTTCGTTGCTGCATGGTGATCCTTCAGTAGACAACTCTCAATGGGTCGATAGCAAAACTTACTAGAAGGGATGCACTGATGTGCAGACCAATCGAGAGCTTCCGTGAATGGTTAGGAGATAGAAAATTGTGCACGTTCACACCATCCGTGCTGCATAAGAAGCTAGTGTTCGTATTAACCTCATTATAATTATAACTTTGCATCAGTGAGTTTGAAATAGGAGTCTCAGTCTGTATTAATTCTGAAATTAGGCCCCGATGTCGAGCAGAAGTCACTGTGTGTTTGTTTGAACTTCCTCTACCGGTTTGAGCAGTTCACCAAAAGATTACGCGCAACTCTACTGTCTCTGAAAAGAGAGAGAGAGAGAAAGAAAAGGCGAAGTTACGAACAGAGTAGCTCGTTCTTGCACATGCTATTTTATTACCAGTAATGTGCAGCAAGCAACAACACCGTTATTTAAATTAAGGAAGTTCTCAAGGTCGTCGCATAGACAAGCACCACCTGTGATCATTTTGGTTGCGGGCAGTAGGTGCTCGTTAACTTCACGCTTTTCCATAGCACGATCACCGAATTTCGTGGGATTGCAGCATCAGGGCCGATCCTACAAAACACATAATTTTGCTCGTCTTGAACGGCCATGTGATGACCAGTTGCTCCTGTCGCAAATTGAAGTTAGGAAATTAAACTCCTTGGTTCTACGTGCCAAACCAATATGATTATTAGGCACGCGGTAGTGGACGGGTTCTGTATCAGTTTTGTCCATCTGGGGTTCTTTCAACGCGTCTGCGATGCATGGTAGACGAGAGTTCTTGCATTCCATCGCCCCCGCAACGCAGCCGCCGTGACGGGGTTCGAGCCACAGAGAGGGTTAAAGGAACATTGCAACATGTCTGCAGTGGGAGCAACGTACCGAAATTTATAGCCATTATGTCCAGGGTGCCGCTTGAGACAGCGAACAATTACATGTTTCGCGCAAACACATAAGTCTAGGGAACTGTATATTTAAAGAACGAATTCACTGCAGTGATGTGTTCAGGAAAGTAGCAACCCACCGCAGTGACTTAGTGGCTTATAACGTTGCGGCTATAGACCGTTTCATCGGGCGAGGAGGATAGGGCGCGCGGAGGGCCTTTCCTCCTCTCTGGCTTGGGCGATCCGGCGCGGCGCTGCTTGAAAGTATTGCTGTCGCGTGCTGCGGAAGGATTTCAGTGCATCGGTAACTACTGTAGGCAGAAATATGTCTTGAGGGCGCAAAATGTCACGCGCATAATCAGCCGCGGTGTACGAGCATTATCAGTCGCGGTGCGTGCATGTGTTGCTTACTTTTTGCTTATATAGATTTTAATTCAACAATCAAAACCAGCGTCTCTGTATTACCAGCATTAAATGGTAAATCAGCTCACTGTCTGATCGATTGGCGTAGGGAGTAAAACATAAAACATAAGAGCGCATGCTCGTGCACGGCCAACTTAAGGCAGCCACGAAACATCTAAGCGGTAGGCTCTATCCAATACTTGTGATACACCGGCATCATTCTCACGCTTTTCAAGTCTATTATGCTTGAAATTACCATATGTTTACGCTAGCCTTGCTGCATGGGGCCCATGGCGCTGTTCAACACAGCGATCACTGCGGTTGGTGAGCCAGCACGATACATATATAAGCTGTGTGATAGGGCATTGCCTTTTTGGCCTGTATACAGCCATATATAAGAGGGTTCGCATAAAAGGAATGCGATGGCTATTTTTGAGCGCAAAATGTTCGTAATACGTGTGAGTGCGTCGTAGAGAACTGAACGAACACAACCGAAAAAAAATTGGTCATCATCCTCTTTCTCTAAAAAGCAAGAGAAAACGGGCTAACGCCGCACAACGTTTATAAATATGTAACCGTTGATGCCGTATGTTTGGACCATGCGCTATATAGAACAAAGATATCTGTAATCCAGTACCTACTACTGCTTAGGACGCTCGCGCAGTTCGTAAACGGTCGCTTTGCTGGACAAGCTTAATTCAGACTGTAAGGTATACTGCTATTACTACCCAAAACTATTTTATTCATGGGTGTAAACCTCATCCATCCAACCAAGTAGTCACGTAATGTAACCTGCAGCGAACAGTTTGAACGCTTGTCAAACAGCACAGCTCCTATCGTAGCAGAACGCTACCCACGTTGTTACGATCGTCGCGTATGTTTCATGGACCCTAAACCGCAGCTTAGAAATAGAGGATAATACTGCAATAAAGTCACATTAGTTATTGGAACACTCAGAAACACACAATTGATCTCCGAGGCTGATTGTATATAGGCTCAAATATGCGCTCACACATCGCGCTGCGTGTTCCGTCCACCTCAACACAAGCAGAAATTCCGGCCATGACGCATTAAACTACTTCAGCATGTCTCACAGAACCGTTTACCACGTAGAAGACGCACGTCATACTAAACAGAACGCACGACCGCGAAAACAAACGCCAGAGCCTACCGCCGAGCGCATACCTGCCATGGAAAAGACCGCTTTCACCCAAGCCAGTATGGCGCTGCTCATAGGCGGCGCCACTGCGTTCACAATATGGCGGCGCCTACAAAAAAACGGTCTGTATGCTTATGGTTGCGGGGTCACATGTATGCCGCGGCAGCTGCGTTTCGACGGAGGCTAAATTCAAGAACGCTCGTTTAATTAGATTTGGGCGCACGTGAAAGTACCCCACGTGACAGAAAATTGATTCGGAGTTCCTCACTGCGGCGTACCTCTTAAGCACGTTGTGGTTTTGTCGCGCAAAACTATGGAATATAATTTAATTCGTTCAAAAAAAACGGTACGACGATGTTGCCGACTTAACTTATTGAAGTGTTACGTCACAGAAATAACGCTCTAAAAGGGCCACTAACGAGAAACAATTGTACGGCTGGTTGCAGTGTGTTATGTAGGGTATTTGCGTTTAGAAACTGGGCAAGTACAATTATTTTGAGCTGTTCAAGCTTCTGAGGGTTTAGTATATAGTCAGTAGAGCATAAGTTATTAATGCAATCAGTTACTTCCTCTATAATAGATTTTATTATTTGAAAGTGTAAACTTATATAGGAATATCTATAGGTGGCAAACGTGCACTTTGAGTAAAACGTGAGAACGAACAGTCGTAATTCCTGGGCTTTCTGCTAGTAACGTCAATGAATGCACACCGGAAAGGAAGTGTGGTTGCAACAGAAAAAAAAAACCCACACTTGTGTTTGGCAAAATACGCAAAGCATCTTTCGGCAATAAGTAAATAAAGCGCGCAAGTCACGTCGTGCGATCGTGCACTCGTTACCTCCGTCCGGCATACAGAAGTGCTGACACACAATTTTTGCGCACCACCTTTTTCACTGTGTTTGGTATAGCGGTCGATTTCATTATTTGCATGCTGCGTAAGCATTAAATTGTTAGGGAGCGCCTCTTAGAATCATTCCCATCCGATTTGATACGCCACGTTGACAATGGGCTCCAAGTGCCGCGAGGCTTCGAACGTGAAGGAGGTGTTTGTTCACGTCCCCGAAACTGGAGACGGTAGTAACGTGGCGTCAAAGGAAATTCATGAGCGTTTCAGTAATCCCAGGGTGGTGTTTCCATGCCATAAAATCGTCGCGTTTATGAAAGCCACCAAACTGTACTTTTTTGCTCGAAGCACAGGGAAACCCGCTCTCACTCCACATGACCTGCAGAATGCTGAATGGACTTGGCTTTTGACAGCACCGTTGTATTGCGTGTGTACGTGCCCGTGCTACGTGGCACCACGTGACTACCACATTTCGATGACGTGAACACTCTCCCTTTCTACAATAAAAAGTAACGCAATTCATTGTTCGCAGCACTCTCAAGGAATGGATACTCCAAAGCGGGATGAGTGCGTTCCGACAGCTGTCCATTAAATAAACGCGAACAAGACAAACATGTCCGTCAGCACTCCCTTGAGCCGTCACATAACTTTCTCGGACTGATTTCTTTGCTCTAAATGCAAAGCAAGAACTGACATTTCCCAGGGACAGTTGTCACGCTTCTATCGCAATATTGGAGTAATTCTGGGCTAGCCTTTGAAACGATGTAGCAGATATTTTTACGGTCAATGCTAATGTATGTGTTTGCGAAATCTTTCAAGAAGCATTTACGGCTAATTGGAGCTTCTATGTTTGCTATAGCTTTTTATGTGTCGTCTCTGCGTATCAACGCCATAACTGTTAATGTAAATGTAAGCAATAAATGTTAACACTTGATGGATCAGTAGTAGGCTCTGTAGCGCGCGCATTTGAGCTATTCACCTTAAGGTAAGCACGGCGAGAAAGCGTGATTACGCATAAGCACTGCCATAATGGCCCGGTAAGAACAGTGAAAAAGATTTGCGTCTGAATAATCAATTATCATAAAAAAGAAGGTTGTGTTAATTGACCTGGTTCCCCAATCTTTTCTTGGTCGCTCTCCTCTCGTTTATTTTCCTTGATGGACCACAGGAGGAACAGAACTTCAATAACGTTTTTTTTATCTTTTTCCCACAGGCGAAGTGCTGTCAGGCTTTCGGTATGGCCTTATAACCTAGGTTTCAATTTCGCGCGCGGATAATTCCCGTTTCTTTGTAGATTAAGCAATTCTTCTTTTTTTATTTTTTACATACAGGTTATCCTACATTAACTTGAGTCAAAGTTTTTTCAATGAAACGCACTCCGGACGTGAGTTGAACCAAATGCATAAGGCTGGCACTGGCCTAGAGTTACTCAGGCTATCTTTTATTTTCCTCTTAACTAAGGGATTAGTTATGGTTAATTAATCAACTTTTTACGTATTGGCTGCAGACCCCGAGTGTGACACGCAAAGTTCCAGGGCACTTAGAGAGACCTCTTAATAAATTGTTTCCAACACAATGTATCTCACGTGGTCCTTTTTTTCCGCTTTCCAAAGAAAGCCCAAGAAATATGAAAAAGATATCACGTGACGGGGTGCTTGTACACTGCTATTGTGCTGCTCTCAAGCGTATGGTTGATGAACAAGGTCGGCTGCGGTGAGACTGGCCCGCGACAGGGCGTTATGCCTGTTGTAAGTATCTGGGCGTGCGGTTCTTATCGCATGATGGTGCAAATGCATGGTGCTGGCCGTGAATTGCTGATCTCGTTCATACATCGCACGCTTGAAAGCAGCACAATAACGGCGCGCAAACGGACCGTCACGTGGTATTTTTTCATATTTCACGGGCTTTATTGGGAGCGCGGAAAAAAAGAACCACATGAGATATATCGTGTTGGAAACAAGTTATTGAGAGGTTTCTCAAGGTGCTCTACAACTTTGCGTATCACACTGGGGGGATGCAGCGAGTACTTGAAAAGTTGATTACTTAAACATAAATAATCCGTTAGTTAGGGTTAAATAAAAAAAATAGCCTGAGTAACTCTGGGCCAGTGCCAACATTATGCATTCGGTTGAACTCGCGTTCGGTGTGCCTTTCATTTTTAAGACTTTGGCTCATGTTATGCAGGACAACCTGTTCAACACGGTAATTTCTCAAATTATGTACAAGCAGAGACACGATGATAAGACGGCGTGACCATGGTAACGTGTTCTACTTTTGTTAAAGGACCACCTGTTCAAAAGCCAAGCGCTCCGACACCCGTCCATTTATGGCTCGCCAAGCAGCGATGGAAAGGTGGACCAGCGTTTTCAGCGTCGTGGTCCTGTGCCTCGTTGTCACCTGCGCGGCATCTCCGCAGAGGAAACGAGGCGTAAGTTGCGCTGCTTGCTGCCGCTGATGTAACGACATATTTCACAACAGGCCATTGGTGTAAGAGAGAAAGGGTCTTGTTAGTAGACAGGCAAAATGATCGGATTAACCTTATGCGCTATAATATGCGACTCAGCAGTGGCAGGCGGGGGGGGGGGGGTATAAAAGAAAAAGGAAACGAAAGAGGGATAAAGTTTCGTGCAAGCAGCCCACACGTGTTTAATATGCATTTACCATGGGAAAGGGCACTTCATAGTTTTATAGGGTTTAGTAGACCCAAGTTATCTAAAGGGGCTCTGAACCAGTTTTTGAGTACCATAGAAAAAACGTGCCCCATCTGCGAAAGGGCGCCCTGTGAACATGTGAGCCAAATGATATCGCACAGCAAGCAACAGGGAATTGACAATCTCGTATCGAAAACAGCGAACAATCGCTTGTTCTCACTTTGGCTAGGTTGTCGTGCAGCCTCATCGCAAGTAGAGGAACTCGCCAACAGCGATTAGGGCTGAATTCACGAGAGCATACACAGTAATACATAGCAGCGGTGTGCTACGCAGCTTAGCCTGCCGCGGCCACCACGGGGTGCTCCGACGAGGCCTTTCGCCGCCGAGAGACTCAACTCTTCGGCGGGTCTTTGGCCCCTCGGCTTCTGCCCTGTGCAGTTTGCAGCGTGCTAGCGGAGATGAAAAGAGCGAGAAAGCCGCCGTATTCGTGCGATACCTCCAGTTATATTTGAAGGATTCGAAAAAATCTTTGCTGCATGAGGCTGCTGAGACGTACGACGTCCCTTCTTTGTGACGCCACTCTATGATCAGTTAGAAACGTGTCCCAGAGCCTTTCTAAAGGACCGATATTGTTCCTTCTTTTGCCTTGTCATGCGGGGCCACCTTTACATTCTAGCGCGCACACCATATTACGCTTAGGCGCTGGCTGTCTTTCACCAGACTATTACTTACGTTAGGTTGTCACTTGGAGAATGGCATATAATGAATGCATTGTTATACCCTATCTTCTTCGCCGATGCGTATAGTCAAAGAGTCTTGTTTAATCCAATTACGCGAGGGGCAAATAGCTAAAATGTAAATGAAATTCTGATGTACGTGCCAAAACCCAACTCTCTTTCTAGCCGCACCGTTAATGAGGGATCCCAGATTAATTTCGACCGCCTATGGTTCTTTATTTATCGTGCACCTAAACCTAAATGTACCAGACGTTTTCGCAATTTGCACCTATTGTAATACGACCACGGCGGCTTGCGCCCCCGAGCTCAGCAGCACGACGGCACAGCAGCTAATTTACCTCGGCGTGAGACGGTAATAGTGTCGTACGTTCTAAAATGTGGCACGCGAGGACGTACCAGCTATCACTGTGAAAGTTCTCGTGGCAACTGTAGAACTAGCTGACGTCCAGTCGATTCATCAATTCATACTACATGAACGAGCAATGTTTTTCAGTGCTGTATATTGTGCTTTGAGTGTTGCTTGTTTTTTCTTGGCACAAGCGCCTCATGCTCACCGAATAATATGTTTGCGGAAGGGAACATTGTCGTCCACCGGAATATAGCACGAGGCTACAAAGGAAGCCCATACAGGTTTCTCAGGAAGCTATTCTTAACTCACAGTTCCGAAAGTGTTCCATTCTTCAAGGTAACTGAGGGCGCTATAACGTAAAGCAATTCCAAATTTTCTATTCCAATTCTGCAATCAGACCTCCTTGATTGGTTAAAAACTTTTTTGGACACCGCCAATTCACCTGTCTGTCACGCCACGCCACGAGAACTGCGATAGCTCCCCATCTGATATGACATGAACACACGGATTATGCGTGATTTGACTGAGCAAAAGAAAAAATAGTTATTTCTGATTCGACGCCTCTTCGCCATTAGCCCTCAGCTATTGATCGAAAGTTTTCGGGCTGCATCCACTTCACCTGCCTATCACGCGACGTCACGAAATCGCAAAAACACACCGCGTCAATGTGGCGTGTACGCCTTAAAGGTGTATTAATATGCCGAACAAAACTGAATTTTCTTCTGAATAGCCGCAGGCTGCCCCATTCCGAAAGGAATAAAAGATGGCTGCCGCCGAACGCTCAGGCAATGGCTACTCGCACCTGTTGGAGAGCATGGGTTTATTTGCGTGTAATAAAACTGTTTCCGTGGCGATATAACGTTTTCCAGCACTGGAGGCACGTTTATGACTTCGGTGAGGATCCGCTTTAGTGTGATTCTTAAGCTTTCATTGCATGCCACCGCAATTGTCAACGAGCCACCGCAAGCTAGGTAAGGGAAAGCGGACCAATCGCATATGCTGGCACCGCCTTCTTCATCCGGTTATCGATTTTCAGTGCAGTAGCTCACCGCATAGAATCCCTCTCCAGTTGAGCGTGCTCCTCCTATCTTGTGAGCCAATTAGATACGACAAGCCGCCGAGTGTAGGCAATGTTATTCGTTTTTCAAACAAACAAAAGTGTCCTCCTATGAAGGAGGAGAGCGTTTGATTTGTCTGTTCAGACAACCCTGCGGGTGACCGCCCGATGCTTGCGTCAGCCGTTACGTAAATTTGACGTCAGGAGATTGGAATGAAAACACATTGCAATACTTTTACGTTATAGGGCGCGAAGATGTGACAATATCAAATGATTGTGCAGTTTGCATCCCACTTATGAACTCATACACCATGGAACCTTTGCACACACACTCACACACCCAGAGAGAGAGAGAGAGAGAAACAGAGAGAGAGAGAGGAACAGAATAGAGGAAAAGCACGAAGGAGCTTTGCTTCGGCCAACAGATAATAATTCCATTGTGCGCTAGGGGTCTGTGAAACAGTTGCTACGGTTATGCGGACCCTATGGTTCTCCATTGTTTGCATCTCGTTCATCCTTAACCAAGACATCACCGAGATGCGGATTCATCAACTCCGCTTCTGGTGCAATTTGCTGAGGCCTTCGTACGTTCCTCGGGTATACGAGTGCCGATGGTTCTGATATTTGTTGTTGAATCAAAGCCAAAGAACGAAACAAACTCTAGGGATAAAAATTCTTCTGTGAATGACTTCAAGCTATCCACTGGATAATCGCGCAGCTTCCAAATTATAGGCTATGCTCACTTTTTTGTTGATTTGTGGAGATTATGATGCATAGAAAACAAGGTGCTTTGTTGTATGCCCGAGCTTAGTTTACGTCGTATTATATCAAGATTGTCATCTATCAACCCTGTGCATCTGCTTTACTGTAGTCAATTTATTATTATTTTGTTATTTTTAGATATATTTCATAGAAAGGTCTTTTTAACGTTTTCCTTGTTATATTGCTAAGCTGAAATTTCTCATTTATGCAGAAAAAAACATTAGGGCAAAAAGTAGTGAATATTTCTTAAATAGTGAGTAACCCCTAGGAACGGCGTGCGTGCCAGAGAGGCGCTAATCTGCCCGTGCGAATTCGCGCGTTCGGCTACCGTCGACCGCCGGATATGAAGTGAATGCCTTTCCTCCCTTCCTTCATTTACCCTCCCTCCCACACTGAGTTCATAGTGTCGTCTGTTTGAAGGGAGTCAGTCACCTATAATTCGCTTATGAGCGTGAGTTTCTGTGTTAACAAACAACAAATCTGTGTACTTATCCGTCTTAGAAAAAAACATTTTCTACATTATTGGTCGCACTCAGTATGGATGTGAAAATAAAACGAAAGTAAAAAAGGAGATCGAGTGCTGGGTTAGACGCGTTAACGCACCGCATCGCTTGTCGGATGCCTTAGCGACGCAGCTGCATAAGATGGTGTCTTTTATCTTCATGCCCTGCTGTAGCTGCATAGAAATGATCTTAATTAATCGATATTTTCGTGTAAATAAGGATTGTTTTCTCCCACGTTCCGTAGAGCCCATTCGTGCCTCTTCCCGATGTAGCTTGAACATGCACCATGCGGAGAAGTGGCTAGAACTATTGAACATGTTGCCTTGCGGAAAGACAATATGGAATATGCAGAACCCGTTCTTTAAATGACTCGTCATTGCGAAGTGGTTCGCAAACCGCTTTAAATTTTTTTTACTTCTCCGAAGGGGAACTGAGCCCGAAAGAAAGGGCAAGGAGCCCGAGTCTAATACAAATCGTTAATTTTTTGGTTCGACATCATGTATATATGCTTGTAGTCTTCTCTCTGAGTCTTCCGGCGTAAACATTCTGTTGTTAAACTGCGAAAATAATAAACTGAACAATAAACTTCCATTAAAATAAGACTCGTAGAGAGTTGAACAAAACGTCGGACAGAGCAATGTTTGTCTTTGTAGTATTTTAACCAGTCGAAATGCAGTTCAACGAACCATAGAAACAGTTACTGCAGATGCTCCTGAGTGGGACTTGTCAGTGTTAAAGCATTATTTTGAGTCGCTCGTATGCAGTCATAATATGTAATGAGCAAGAAGAAAGGAAACACCGAGGGGCCAATTTTCTTTCGTCAGAGCCAAGTAACAAAACATTGCTTGTTGGCTTATGTTTTCACTATATATATAGCGAAAGCGGGGTATATATATATATATATATATATATATATATATATATATATATATATATATATATATATATATATATATATTGCTACGGGTTAGTATTTCCAATGACGAAGAGCCGAGCAGTAAGAAGACGACGACGACGATTAGAAGCTAGCGCGGGCTCTTGCCTCTTGGCCAAGCGCAGCGTATTTTATTCTAAATATACTTTCACATAGCTTTTCGTCTGAGTCTTCCTCCGTAACAATATATATATATATATATATATATATATATATATATATATATATATATATATATATATATATATATATATATATATATATGTATAGGGAGAGAGAGAGTCGTAATCGTAAATATCAGCCGTACGTAGTCATGAGGCATACTCACATGTACCTCCATAGGACCCCATGTGTGCCTATTACTTACGGAGTGCCTTTTGTCAGGCGCGACAGACTCTAGGAAGAACATATTTCCCAGGAAGGCAGCCGCAGCATGCTTACGCATTAGGACGCGCTTGAAAAGTGCGTCACACGCCGTTACTGCGCTATTCTAAAACGTGTACTGCAGGAAGGGACTTTGGGATAGCGCACAAATACGCACTGTATGCCGCAGGCGGGAAAAAGCGCTATGAAAATAGGCGCCGGGCAACGTATTGCTGGCGCGCAGTTAAGGTTTATGTAGGCACACACAGCCTAGCTAGCGGTGGAAACACTTTCGGGAGCCCATGCTGCAATTTTGTGCCATCAAATTCTGGCATGAGTGGGAAACGCCGTGTGAAAACGTGTATGAGCGCGTTCTTCTCCAACGCGCACTGGTATGACCATTGAGCGTCTCAATTACTAGAGGGAATTATGGCGCTTTGATTGTTGAGCCACCATCAGCGCTGGAGTAAGGGGGGGGGGGGAGGAGGGCTAAGGAGGCTGCAGCCCAGGGCCTCACCTCGGACAGTAGGAGAAGGGGGCCCATTTGTTCTAACCTGAATAGTATATGGAACCATGGGAAACGGAACTTCGAGCGACATGTTTGAAGCGAGAAAACTAGAACGAGCAGACGGGCCCCTCGCCTAATGTAACCGCATGTGTTTACCCTGATCATTTGGGGAGAGCTTGTCGAGCTGCAAAAACAGGGATCCCTCGCCACCCAGGTGGGGCCCTCTTTCTTACGAAGCGAGGTGCGTTTGCTTGGAAGAGTTTTCATGGTTTCCTGTCAGTCCGTCTGTCCAGTGCTGTCTGGAGAGGAGGGGCAAGGCGGAAGCACCTAAAACATGTAATGTGGGATGAGGACTTAAATCTCTCTTGCCCCACGTCACCACCACGCCACCCTCCACCTCTCAAATAGTTCTGCCGCTGTCCTTCTCATAGAAAGGATGTGCTGCAGTACCCAACAGTGCCTTCTATTCAACTTTTCTTTACCGTGATGGCAATTTGGGTGGGGGAAGATGAGTCCGATAGTAGACGATGATGAGTCTGATGGCAGAGTCTAGGCAGGACAGGAAAGAAGACGTCACACGTGCTTTTGTCCACGTGCCGTGGGGCATGGAATGTTCACTGTTCGGGCTGAGGTTGTGGAAGAGTGAAGTGGGAAGTTGGAGAACTGGACACAAAGCCCTGTCTCCATGGCCCATTCCGGCCTAGTGGCTGCGCACCCTCGCGCGTGCCGGACGGAAAAAGTAGGTCACGCTGGCCGCAGAACTTTCCAGAAAGAAGTAGAAAAAGATGACTCAAAGGTGACGGAGGGCGTGTAACTTCGCCCGCACTAGGAGTCGCCCTCTCCCCTTCGTTCTCGCGCTCGGCGTCGACGGGCGAAAGAAATATCGAGAACCTCCCAGAATAGACGATTGCTCCTAGCCAATAGGAAGACGAGACCGGAACGAGAGAAGGAGTGAGTTTGCACGGAAAAGGAGGGAATTTGTACAAGATGCGTATGTGAACGCCTGCTTTGGTGCTAGTAGCAGACAGACGCGGCGCGCGTCTATCAAAGGAAGTTGATCGCGGGCTGCGATTCAGCGCCGAGCCGCCGGTTAAGCTTACATAAGCCCGCCCGCTGAGGAGCTCCCGGGGGACGCACCTCTCTCGGCCAGCCACAAGCCATCGAGGCAGCGTGCGCCACTCATCGGGACGGCCACCGTTGGACACCTGTGGTCGGGTCGCGCTGGCGAAATGCCCGATGAACAATTAGCATTCATTCACGCGAAAATGTTCGGTCGGAAGCGTCAAAGTGGAGCGTCTAAACGAAAGGCGAAGTTAGAAAGAAAAGAGCGTGAAAAGAAGTTACCAAAGATGACAAAGTACCTAGCGAATGCAGCTTCCGCGGAGCAGTATGATCGCTCTACCCAGAGTCCGTGTCAAACTCCCAATAGTACCGACTGTGCTTCTGTGGAGGACTTGCCTACTCCATGGATCCTCACGGTTTCCTGGCAAGAAGCAAGGTTTGACTCATGCTGGTTGCTTGGATCCTGTGAAAACGGTGCCAACCTCGGTCGTCCATATTTCTGAGCAACCGACGCTAACCGAGCCCTCTCCTGTTCCTGAGTCAGCAACGTCTATGCTACTCGGCCAGGCCCCTGCCACAGAGCTGCCGGTGTCCGGTCCACCACGGCCGATTTCTACTACTTCTGATCAACAGGTGCCAAACCTCCCGGATGAGCCTCCTTCTACTGACGAGCGCCAGGAAGCAACACTCCAAGAACGACTCACTTGTTTCCTGTTAGTTCGGCTTCAAATAATCATGTTCCCTCCCAGAAAGTGTGCCTCAAGAGGACGAATGAGACGGCTTCTCGTTGCGGCAACAGAGAAGTGCAGATACACCGCAGCAAGAGGTACGTTGTCAGATTCTCCGAAGTGACGCTGCTAAGTGGCCGGACGTTACTCCTGACAGCTTTCGGAGTGTATGCCTTGAGAAAGGGCCATTGTATTTTCAAAATCGGGCAGAAAATTTTCCGTAATCCGAAAGGCAATACAAAACTCAGCAAGGCTATAGGTTACCTCATCTGTTCGTGCGAAAGGCTGTAAATGAAGATGCGTATGAGCGACACTGGCTAATGTACCCAGAGTCCAATGTTTCCGCTTACTGTTTCATGTGCAAACTATTTTCGATTTCAAGCAACCCCAGTGCTTTCACCACGCAAGGCTTTTCTGATTGCAAAAGAGCAGTACAAAAGCTTTGCGCACATGAAAATAGCGTCGAGCACCGGAACTACGTGGCAGCATGGCTTGCCCACTCTAACTCGAGCAGCACAATTGACAAGGAGCTGGTTAAGCATCTTGTCACTGAGACTGCTTAGTGCACAGAGGTGTTGAAGCGGGTAGTCGTTCTAGTTTAAGCTAGCGTTTAGGGGCAGTGAGGAGATTTTTGGTCCACCGAGAAATGGCATATATATGGGAGTGCTTGAGGCCATTGCCAAGTTTGATCCCTTTCTAGAGGAGCACATCAAACGCTACGGGAACAAAGGAAAAGGTCACCCATCGTATCTGTCAAAAACCATTTGTGATGAATTTATCGAGCATATGGCAAAGGCTGTCAACGAACGTCTCGTTGACGAAGTGAAACGTGCAAAATACTTCTCTCTAATTGTTGATTCGACTCCAGACGTTACTCAAGTTGATCAGCTGTCAGTTGTTTGACAATACTATTTATATGGGAAAGTGTACGAACGCTTTCTTGGATTTGTTCCAATTGAATCGCATACCAGCTTGTATCTTTTCGATACCGTGATGTCCCTCTTGACGACCGATGTCATTTCAATTGATGATTGTAGGAGCCAAGCTTACGATAATGCGAGTAATGCGTCAGGAAAATACAAAGGACTGCAAGCTCAAATCAAACACCTGAACGAATTGGCAGTCTGCGTCCCGTGTGCTGGTCATTCGCTGAACTTAGTTGGCGCATGCAGCGTTGACAGTTGCCTTGAGGCAGTCAAATTTTTCACTGTAATTTAGAGACTGTATGCGTTCTTTGCTGCCTCACCTAAGTGATGGAGGTATCTTTTGGACAGCATGGGCGGAACTGGCCTGTAGCTTGTATTGAAAAGTCTATCTGAGAGCAGGTGGTCAAGACACGCTGAATAATGTAAGGCCATTCTGAAAATTTTTAATGCAGTCTTGTGTTGCCTAGAAGCTATATCAAAGAACAATGAAGAAAATGGTGGCACTAGAAACGAAGCGCACTCTCTCGTCAAGAAAATGACAAAACTAGAGACTACATTCATGGCGATTTTCTGGAGCGAAATCTTGGAGCGCTTTGACGAAACGAGCGTAGCACTTCAGAAACCAGGCCTAGACAATTCAACTGCTGTAGACCTGTTGAGTTCTCTAGAAGGCTTTATTAATTCTTTGCGACCTCTCTTTGCTACCTTCGAAGAGAGAGTACGCATGCAAAGTACCAATCAATGTTGTCAGGATGAGGACAAACGCATCGTTTTGAGTAAGCACCCGGACGGAAAAAGCAATAGTGCGCTACAAGGTAGAAAAAACGTTCATCGTAGAGACCTACAATGTTGTACTTGACGGCCTAGGCTCTGCTTTGCGACTGCGAAAGACTTCCTACACTGAACTCTGCGAAAGGTTCGGATTCTTAAAATTGCTGACAGAAGTTGGGAGCGAGGCCTTTCTGGCACAGCAGGCTGTGAAGTTGGTGAACACCTACGAAAATGATTTGGAGCGAGCATTTTCCACTAAATCATTCAGTTTGCGAACTTTCTGCACAACTTTGTGTGCCTGGACACGACTCCCCTTTGAATGATGCAGTCGCTGCACGAAAGAAAGCTTACTGATGTGTTTCCTAACCTTTCTATTGCTTTGCGAATGTAAGCATACCCGTGGCAAACTGTGAGACCGAACGATCGTTTTCCAAGTTGTCGCTGATACGAAATCGCCTTCGTTCGAGCCTGCTTGTCGACAAGGTGAACTCGCTTGCTATCATGTCCATTGAAAGTGACCTCGTCTGCGATCTCTCTTTTCGGACAGACTATATCTGATTTCGCCAAAGCCAAAGCGTGAAATATGCTATTTTAGAATACGACTGTTTGCGCTATACATGAATAGTTCCAATAAGTTCGTTGTGTCGCCTCCCAGCCTCCACGTTGCCAATGAAACGCTGAGCAGTGTAATTCAAGATATGCAAATCTTCGTGGTTCATCTCTTGTTTGTTGTTCTTGTGATATTTGGCGTGCTTATAAAGAACTGTATTTTTGTTGTTTTTGATAGTGCCACGCTTATTTGGTGTCGTCCTTGTTTGTCTTACCTTTAACGAAAATATTTTCATACAATGTTTTGTAGTTACAGTTGGTAATTTTTCATCTGTATTCTAGTGCATTTTATGGTGTCTGTATTGCCTTAAGTATTGTATATATCTATTGCATATTGATAACGTGTATTGCCCGTGTATAACGATTACTGCAGTCTGATGCTGGAATTTTGATAAAGAATGTTTTGGATACAACCGTGCGTCTACTCATGGGACTAAACTGAGTGATGCAAACAAAGCCTAGCTTCAGAAGGATCGACATCTGAGCTGTGTTTTCTTTTCAACGTTCTTGTTCGTCTTGAGTGCACTTTATTTTCCCTTAAAGCCTAGCTTTTGCGGAAGACAGAATGCAGAATAATTACAAAGTGAACACATGTTTTGGTGTTTAAAAGAGCGTGCCTTTCAAGCAAGTTTTATGCTTTTCCTTATAATAATAATCAATAATAACTATCCCGTTGATAGTACTTCGTTCTCTTTACTTTGGTGGAATTAAAATAAAACATGGAATATTTCCAGTAACGTAGCCCGCGACAGGGGGGAGGTCAGTATAGGGAAAGGGGGACTGTATGTGCATTAGCCCAGAGCCCCCATTTTTCTTAATCCGGCCCTGGCAACCATGGGAATGATGAGTAGTAAATAGATTTGTTTGATATTCATGCTTGCGGATTCAGACGTTCTTCTGGCTTCGTTTATTACGCTTTATATCTCTCTATTGCCCTAAATTTCAAAACAATGTAAACTTTCTTATTAATGCAGATGGTAATAGGACTCTGCAAACACGCATAATCGCTGCTCATTGCGGTGGTTCTGCTAGTCCATGCGTCAGTGGCATAATAATATCAATATCGGGCTTCTGTGCTAGGCGTCCTGCCTTCGAATCCTGCCATCGTACGACTTAAGTAACGAATAATAAACTATTTAAAGTGCAGTAATTTCATAACATTAGCAACACAAAGCCGTTTTCCACTAGAACCATGTACTGCCCTTTATCCATGTACTCCCATTATTCCCATGCTGGCTGACCCACCCTGCTTGAAGCACCCGTAGACAGTAGCGCCACAGTTCCTTCTAGCAACTGTACGAAACTCTATGGGTGTGGCCAGAGCTTGCCTGGACGCACGTAGCTAAAGCGAACTTTGTTACAAGCGTGGGTCTGGTATCCTCCAAAACGTCATACTGTTTTTATGGCCGCTGTCTCAGATAGTGTCAGCATATTTGAGGTGCACACGGAAACTGCCGCAGCCCCTCCTGTTCCGCGCTGGTTCTCCAAAGCATGCCGATCGCCAGCAATCGGGCAGACCAGTGAGAACCGGCCGATTAGTATTCAGGAGCAAACGCCGCGAGAAATAGCCATCTTCTCGCTGCATCACTGATCACAGTGGCGGTCAGTCCAGATGAGACCGAGCCTGTCAGGTGCTTGCCGCGGCAGCAGAGACATCCGCTAGTGGGGCAACATAAATAATCGCGCGTTTTTCCACAAGTGGCATTGCGCGCGTGGTGTTCGGCCATTGCGACGGGCCAGAACTGACTTCGCTGCCCAAAGACAGTTGAACGACCATGACAATGTCGGGTTCCCTGGTCTGGTTAGTGCCATCATGACTAGTCTCAGCCGTTTCTTCTCGCAGCTAAACTAAACTTATCGCAGGAGTGCATTTCACAGCCGACAACTGCTTTGCTACTATAATTTTCCGAGTTGCAACGTGCCTGTAAAAACGTGCTGCTGTTTCACATGCGACAGTGGCGTGCAATTTTGCAGGCACGTCGTCTCATTTGATGGTTTGTATTTCTCGTATTCTATGAAGAATTAGGAAGGAGGCAGTACTAGCTGCACTTATGTGCATGGCCTGATGTCGCTATTATTTATGAGGTACAAACAATGCGCCAGTGGAAGCTGTATGTGTTTGTGCGAATCCGTCCGATGTAGCAGTTCCCTGGTTACATGTAACCTCCCGTCCACTTATGATCACGTGTATCTTACATCCGACCGTCAGTGCGGCGATGTGTTGTAGGCGTATGTTTCCGATAATATTCAACTAGGGGAATTTAAAGGTGGCTTCGTCGTTCATTTCGTTCAGAAGGAACGCACAAGAGTGTATAGGCATGTCGGCATATTCAACAGTAATTCAGCCGCTAGTACTTTGACATATATCACCATGGTTTTCTAGGCCACGCGTCTTGAGTGAATAGCTCCAACACTTCTCTATGTTTAACGTGAGACTTATAGCGCTTGAACGTTTGTTATGCAATGGAATGCTCGAGGTCTACATGGTTGTTTGTCGGATTTCCGACAGGGGGTATTTAAGTACCAATTTCCAGTTATTGTTATCTGTGAACCTAATATGGATTCTTATTTCCGTATTTCTGGTTATGTCCAGATGTGGTCTCGTAACGACCAAGCCCCACGCAAAGTTTGTATACGTCACGTTCTGGTGTATTTCAGGCATGGCGTCCTATCGCATACTACTAATGATTACGTATGCCTTACCATAAAACACAGATGTCGCACGGTTACAGCGATTGGAGGATACATCCACCCAAGAGCGAGGATCGATTGCTCGCACCTGATGTCTCTGCTGCAAGCATCGCAAGGTCCCCATATTGTGATTGGTGACTTTAACGCGCACCATCCGCTGTGGGGCAGCACTTCGACGAATTCTCGTTGGCAAATATTTCGCCGACTTCATGTGTAGTCACGGACTACATGTGCTCAATGACGGGCCTCCTACATTTATTCGTGGCACGTCTTACAGCAGTTGTATTGACCTAACGTTTGTATCAAGGAGCTTTCTGTCTCCAGCATGCTGGTCGACGGATCTAGGGACTCATGGTAGTGACCAGCTCCCCACTTACGTTCACTTTATCTGGTTTCACCGTTCAGCCTCACGTTCCATTCGTCAAACAGACTGGATTTTATTTAAGACCTGTCGACACCAGTATGACATAAGCGCGTATGACAGCAGGGCAGTATGACATTGACAGATGCCTGTCTGAGTATGACATCTCCATCGGAAATAGAGGACATCATTGCCTCTACCCTGCGGGACAAAACCAGAGAAGTCAGAGTACCGGGGCACAGATCATCGGTCGACATACAGTATGAGTCCCTTCGTGCAATCCGTCACCGCGCGAAACGGCGATACAGAACAAAGTCACCGTCAGATATTTAGAGCAGTCGCCGAGCTCAACGACACGTTCTTCGACATCTGGAGAAGCTTGAGTGACAGCGTTGGAGGACATTCTGTGGATCCCTGGATCCAAGACAGCCTCTATTTAAGATCTGGCGGGTCATACGAAGTCTCCAGGCAACTCCAGAGCAAAGACACCTATTCCGTGCGGTGGCTCTACATCAACGCGGGACCGAATTGGAGGTAGCAGAGGACTACTGTAAACTCATTATGGACGCATCTAATGCAGTGACTTCATCCCTTGTCACCATCGTGCCCCCATCACCTGATGAGTGACTGGAAGCACCATTTACGATGCAAGAGTTTGACGCTGCGATTTCGGTTTCTCGACGCTCATCGGCATCGGAACCAGACGGAATCACATACACTGCACTCTGCCATCTTGGCACAGAATCACGACGTCTTCTTCTATCTTTTTATAATACGACGGGGGAGACAGGAAATGTTCCAGATAGTTGGAAATGCAGTCGCGTTGTAGCGATGCTTAAACCGGGGAAGTGCCCTAACGAGCTTTGCTCCTACAGACCGATCGCCTTAGCCAGTTGCGTCGGCAAATTGATGGAAAGAATGGTCTTGTTCAGGCTCGAATGGTTTTTAGAGAAAAATAAGTGCTTTCCTGATTTTATGCGCGGATTTTGAAGAGCCTTTTTCCATTGACGGTGTTGTCGACTTGGTATCCACTGTTGAACAGGAAAGAAGTCGCTGTCGGTTAGTTGGAGTGGTTTTTCTGGATATTAAGGGTGCATACGACAATCTACTCCATCATGCAATTCTTGATGTACTGGAAGATTTAGACATCGGTGGCCGGCTATATGCATGGATTGTTAGCTGCTTCAGTGGCCGCCCGGTGTATATTGTCACGTGGTCGTGACGTCAAAGAACACAGTAACAATACTGTGAAAGGCAACAACTAGCTTTTATTGGGCGAACCTGTGCCCACAAAACACGCTACACTTAAAGCACAACGAGAGCGGCGAACACAGTCGGCGATCGTCGTAAATCTGATCAGCGGGTCCAGGGCGTCGGCTTTTATACAGCAGTCATCGAATGTTCCAGACTAATCATTGGGACCCGCGTGCCTTCCACAAAGTTCTACACCATTCGCGTCACACGATGAAATCAGATAACAGAAAGTTCGGCGACAACAGACAGCGGATAGAAGCATCGATAACTTTCCAGAAACTTCGGATACATGCAGGCGCGTCCCGCGCTGTGCGACATTTGTTAGGCGGCGAAACTTGGTCGCCCGATAACGATAAGTACACGTGTCATTACCCACCTCTTAAAAAGCATCGACCCGATGCTGCAAACAAGCAAAAGTAACAAAAAAAGCACTCGTAGCAAAGAAAACAACAAAATAAGGAAGTTCGTCAGCGTCCGTAAAATGGTTTAAGGCGCACCACGTGGACCACTTCAGATCGTGAGCGGCGCCGCTGTGAGTGCGAAATGCCGTCTGGCACGACCTCATAGTCGAGTGCACCAATACGTCGGATGACCTTGTAGGGTCCGAAATAGCGTCGGAGTAGTTTCTCACTGAGTCCTCGTCGGCGTATCGGGGTCCATACCCAAACACAGTCGCCAGGCTGGTACTGGACGAAGTGTCGTCGGAGGTTGTAGTGTCGGCTGTCGGTCCTCTGCTGGCTCTTGATCCGCAGGCGGGCGAGCTGTCGGGCTTCTTCGGCGCCCTGGAGATAGGTAGCGACGTCAAGATTCTCTTCGTCAGTGACGTGCGGCAACATGGCGTCGAGCGTCGTCGTCGGGTTCCTGCCGTAAACCAACTTGAACGGCGTGATCTGTGTTGTTTCTTGCACCGCCGTGTTGTATGCAAAGGTCACGTACGGCAGGACCGCGTCCCACGTTTTGTGCTCGACGTCGACGTACATTGCTAGCATGTCGGCGAGGGTCTTGTTCAGGCGCTCCGTGAGACCATTCGTCTGCGGATGGTAGGCAGTTGTCCTCCTGTGGCTTGTCTGGTTGTACTGCAGAATGGCTTGGGTGAGCTCTGCTGTAAAAGCCGTTCCTCTGTCGGTGATGAGGACTTCTGGGGCACCATGTCACAACAGGATGTTCTCGACGAAAAATTTAGCCACTTCGGCTGCGCTGCCTTTCGGTAGAGCTTTAGTTTCAGCGAAGCGGGTGAGATAGTCCGTCGCCACGACAATCCACTTATTTCCGGAAGCTGATGACGGAAACGGTCCCAACAAGTCCATCCCCATCTGCTGAAAAGGTCGGTAAGGAGGCTGGATCGGCTGTAGTAATCCCGCTGGTCTTGTCGGCGGTGTCTTGCGTCGCTGACAGTCGCGGCATGTCTTGACGTAACGGGCGACATCGGCGGTTAGGCGCGGCCAGTAATACCTTTCATGTATCCTCGATAGCGTCCGGGAGAAACCGAGGTGCCCAGCGGTCGGATCGTCATGTAGTGCGTGCAGTACTTCTGGACGTAGCGCCGACGGAACAACAAGAAGGTATTTGGCGCGGACTGGTGAGAAGTTCTTCTTCACGAGTAGGTTTTGAAGCGTGAACGAAGATAATGCACGCTTAAATGCCCTTGGGACAACGTCGGTGTGCCCTTCAAAATACTCGACTAGGGCTTTTAGCTCCGAGTCTCCTCGTTGCTGTTCGGCGAAGTCTTCCGCGCTTATTATTCCAAGGAAGGCGTCCTCATCCTCGTCATCTTGCGGCGGCGGGTGACTGGGGGCGCGGGATAGGCAATCGGCATCTGAGTGTTTTCGTCCGGACTTGTAGGTTACAGTGATGTCGTATTCTTGTAGCCTGAGGCTCCACCGTGCCAGCCGTCCTGAAGGGTCATTTAGGTTAGCTAGCCAACACAACGCGCGATGATCGCTGACCACCTTGAATGGCCTGCCATATAGGTAAGGGCGAAATTTCGCTGTGGCCCAAACGATGGCGAGGCATTCCTTTTCGGTTGTAGAATAATTGCCTTCTGCTTTTGACAATGATCGGCTAGCGTAAGCTATCACGTGTTCATGTCCACCTTTTCTCTGGACTAGGACGGCACCGAGGCCTATGCTACTGGCGTCAGTGTGTATTTCGGTATCGGCGTGCTCGTCGAAGTGCGCAAGTACGGGTGGCGACTGCATGCGTCGTTTGAGTTCTTGAAATGCGTTGGCCTGTGGCGTTTCCCACTTGAACTCGACGTCACATTTAGTTAGCTGTGTCAGCGGCTCAGCGATGCGTGAAAAGTCCTTGACAAATCGCCTGTAGTAGGCACACATGCCAAGAAATATACGCACTGCCTTGTTGTCGGTGGGCTGAGGGAACTTTGCGATGGCAGCTGTTTTCTGCGGGTCGGGGCGTACTCCGGATTTGCTGATGACGTGGCCTAGGAATAGAAGCTCAACGTAAGCGAAGCGGCACTTTTCTGGCTTCAGAGTGAGCCCTGATGACTTGATGGCCTCTAGTACTGTGGCAAGCCGCCTAAGGTGATCGTCAAAACTTTCGGCGAATACAACGACGTCATCCAAGTAAACGAGACAGGTCTGCCACTTCAATCCTGCTAAAACCGTGTCCATCACGCGCTGGAACGTTGCAGGCGCCGAGCACCGTCCAAATGGCATAACCTTGAACTCGTAGAGGCCGTCTGGGGTGATGAAGGCGGTCTTTTCACGATCTCTTTCGTCGACTTCTATTTGCCAATAGCCAGACTTGAGGTCCATCGAGGAGAAGTATTTAGCGTTGCAGAGCCGATCCAATGCGTCGTCTATCCGTGAGAGAGGGTATACGTCCTTCTTCGTGATCTTGTTCAGACGACGATAATCGATGCAGAAACGATGGGTTCCGTCTTTTTTCTTCACCAGGACAACAGGGGATGCCCACGGGCTTTTCGACGGCTGGATGATGTCGTCGCGCAGCATTTCGTCGACTTGTTCTCTTATAGCTTCACGTTCTCGCGGCGAAACTCGGTAAGGGCTCTGACGGAGTGGGCGAGCGCATTCCTCGGTGATTATGCGATGCTTGGCGACTGGTGTTTGTCGAAGCCTCGATGACGTCGAAAAGCAGCTTTTGTATCGCCGGAGCAGACTTCTGAGCTGCTGTTGCTTAATCACGGGGAGACTTGGATTAATGTCGTAGTCTGGTTCGGTAACCATGGTCGTCGGGGTAGATGCGGCGGAATCCGAGAGGACAAACGCATTGCTGTTTTCCAGAATTTCCTCGATGTATGCGATCGTCGTACCCTTGTTGATGTGCTTGAACTCCTGGCTGAAGTTTGTCAGCAACACTTTCGTGTTTCCTCCGTGCAATCGAGTGATCCCTCTTGCGACGCAAATTTCACGGTCTAGCAGTAGACGTTGGTCGCCTTCGATGACACCTTCTACGTCAGCGGGTATTTCCGTGCCGACCGAAATAACAATCCTGGAGCGAGGCGGGATGCTCACTTGATCTTCGAGCACACTCAAGGCGTGGTGACTACGAGGGTTCTCCGACGGTATCGCATGGTCTTGAGACAGAGTTATTGACTTCGACTTCAGGTCGATGACTGCGCCGTGTTGGTTGATTAAGTCCATGCCGAAAATGACGTCTCGTGAACACTGTTGGAGGATAATGAAGGTGACAGGGTACGTCCGGTCGTGAATGGTAATTCTTGTCGTGCACATTCCAGTCGGCGTTATGAGGTGTCATCCGGCTCTCCGAATTTGAGGGCCTTCCCACGTAGTCTTAACTTTCTTCAACTGGGCAGCGATGTGTCCACTCATGCCGGAGTAATCAGCCCCTGTGTCGACTAAGGCGGTGACTGCGTGGCCGTCGAGAAGCACGTCGAGGTCGGTGGCTGTTTGTCTTGCATTACAGTTCGGTCTTGGCGTCGGATCACGACTGCGTCGCGTTGACCTGTGGCTGGTATGTGACGTCGTCAGGTCGTCTTTCGTCGTCGCATTCTTTCCTTCCAGACTTGGTAGGGACGGCGGCGTGTCGTTGTGTCGTCGAGGTAGTTTCTTCGGCGTCTTCGTCGGCGGCGGAGGATCTTCGACAGTTCGACGGACAGCAACCGCACCTCCATCGGTTGCTGCTTTTAGTTTTCCGGATATGGGCTCGCTGACCGGCCCCGAGCTGGGCCAGTGTATGGTCGGCGCTGCGGCGACAGGTAGCTGCCTGGTGATGGTGAACGCGACGGTCGTCGAGAGCTCCACTGAGTAGCCGCGAGGTAGTCAGCGATATCGCGAGGGCGTTCACCTTGCTGCGGGCGCGGAGCGTTGACAGCGAAACCTCGCAGTCCCATTTCCCGGTATGGACATCTTCGGTAGACGTGACCCGCTTCCCCGCTATGGTAGCAGAGCGGGCGGTGGTCAGGAGCGCGCCAAACGTCGGTCTTCCTCGGGTAGCTCCGCAGGGCGACGGGTGGGCGCGCTGTCGGCGGCGGCGGCGGACGACGGAATTGCGTCGTTGCAGGGCCCTGGCGTGGTCGCGGAGGGGGACCTTGACGGCGTGCGACGGCAGCGTATGTCATCGCTTCTGGCTGGGGCTGCGGTAATTGTGGTTGCAGCTCGGGAACTCCAAGTGATCGGTGCACCTCTTCTTTCACGATGTCGGCGATCGAAGCCACTTGGGGCTGCGACGAAGGCAGGACCTTGCGCAGTTCTTCGCGCACAATGGCCCTGATGGTCTCCTGAAGGTTGTCGGAATCCAGTCCTTGGATTGCGTACTGCGGCGTGAGCCCCTGGCGGTTATATTGCCGGGTGCGCATCTCCAGAGTTTTCTCGATCGTCGATGCCTCTGCAGAAAACTCAGCTACGGTCTTCGGCGGGTTACGGATAAGTCCTGCGAAAAGTTCTTGCTCGACACCACGCATCAGGAAGCGGACTTTTTTCTCATCTGGCATTTCTGTGTCGGCATGCCGGAAAAGACGGGCCATCTCCTCCGTGAAGAACGCGATCGTCTCGTTTGGCAGCTACACTCTGGTTTCTAGTAGTGCTTGGGCTCGCTCTTTACGTACGACGCTTGTAAACGTTTGCAAGAAGCCGCTTCGGAACAGGTCCCACGTCGTTAAGGTGGCTTCCCGGTTCTCGAACCAGGTCCTGGTGGCGTCTTCCAGTGCGAAATAGACATGCCGCAGCTTGTCGTCGCTGTCCCAACTGTTAAACGTAGCGACCCTCTCATACGTCTCAAGCCAGGTTTCCGGGTCCTCGATTGTTGATCCGCGGAACGTCGGAGGTTCCCTGGGCTGCTGCAGCACGATGGGGGACGCTGGGGATGCCATTGGGGTTGCCTTGGCCACAATCTTCTTGGTCCTCTCAGGTAGAAGTCCGTGCTCCGGGGGCAGCTGTTGAAGACGGCGGCTTGCTCGATGCTCCGGGACTACGCTGGTGTTCTCTTTGCGCTCCGGGCTTGGATCACGGCTTGTCGGGGGTGTCCGGTACATGAACGGAAAGCACCTCCACCAGATGTCACGTGGTCGTGACGTCAAAGAACACAGTAGCAATACTGTGAAAGGCAACAACTAGCTTTTATTGGGCGAACCTGTGCCCACAAAACACGATACACTTAAAGCACAACGAGAGCGGCGAACACAGTCGGCGATCGTCGTAAATCTGATCAGCGGGTCCAGCGCGTCGGCTTTTATACAGCAGTCACCGAATGTTCCAGACTAATCGTTGGGACCCGCGTGCCTTGCACAAAGTTCTACACCATTCGCGTCACACGATGAAATCAGATAACAGAAAGTTCGGCGACAACAGACAGCGGATAGAAGCATCGATAACTTTCCAGAAACTTCGGGTAGATGCAGGCGCGTCCCGCGCTGTGCGACATTTGTTAGGCGGCGAAACTTGGTCGCCCGATAACGATAAGTACACGTGTCAATATGTCGACAAGTGATGGCGACACTAGACAGTACTATATACATCGAGCTGTTCCACAAGGGGGATTTCTCAGTCCAACTCTTTTCTATGTTGCATTGATTGGCCTTGCATCTGAACTTCCTAGCATGGTGAAGATTAGCGAGTATGCGCACGACATATGCATATGGGCGTCGGGAACCTCCCGTCCCCAAATGCGTGCTAGGCTTCAACGTGCAGTGACAATCACAACTAAGTATCTGCTGCGTCAAGGCCTCCAGCTGTCAACAGAACAATGTTCTGTGATTACATTCACGCGAAAAAAAATCACCAGATATCCGATAATCGTTAACGGAGTAGCGATACCTACGGATACACACCACAGATTCCTTGATTTAGTCATAGACCGGGGATTATCTTGGTCGACACGTCGCCGCACTGAAGTCAAAGCTGAAGAGTTTTGTTGACGTCTTTCGCATCGTTGCAGGAACAAGATGGGGCCCCTCGGAGTTGTCATTACTCCAATTGTACCAAGCACTAATCGTAGGGTATATACGGTACAGCATGCCGGTGCTCTCAAGCATGGGACTTAACTGTGTTCGCGCGCAGGAGAGCATTCAAGCTCAGGCATTGCGCACATGTTTGCACCTCCCACGATGCACGTCAACCAATGGAGCAATAGCGGAAGCTCGTGCTTGTACTATTGGGTATACTTGCTCTGCGAGCCTCTTCGAATGTACGTTCGCGCGTTGACCCGACGCATGCACCATCCTCTGTCATCGTTCCCTGCCACCCTCTCAGTTTTCAGCTTTTCAAGGCCTATATCACGCCATCAGAGTGTTCTACAGACAGGATTTTCTCCCGCTTGTATTCCGAGAATACCCCCGTGGGTTCTGCCTAAACCTGTCGTTACATTGCAGATCCCTGGAATTATTAAAAGTCATTCGTTGCATTTATTGGCCTCAGGCAACTGACCCTGTTGAACATTTCTGCAGAGTACGGAGATACTGTACACGTGTATACCGATGGCTCTGCCACGCCATATTCCTCCACTGCAGCCTTTGCCATTCCACATATGATTACCGCTCGGCGGTTTAAACTAGACCATAGCTCAACATCAACTGCCGCAGAACTTGTAGCTATCCAGGAGGCACTTTGATTTCTCTCTGAGGAGCCTCCTCACGCATGGACGATATTCTGCGATTGCAAGCCAGCTCTTCAAACGATTGACTGTGTCATCAGACGGGGCCCGTATTATTCCATGGCTATAGAAATTACTGACCGTCTCTGACACGCAAGTAGAAATGGCCACAATGTCACCTTTCAATGGATACCTTCACAATGTGGCGTGATCGGGAACGAACAGGCAGACGCTGAAGCAAAAACTGCTTTATATAATGCTTGTAAAGTACGCATTCCGTTCTCACGAACAGACACAAGCGCCCTACTTCGTCGCGTAATACGCAACCGTACGTTGGAACACTGGACCCAACCAGATCAACGACACAAGCGATTACACAAATGGGACCAAGAAATATAATTTCGTGTGCCTCACAAGTTCAAATAAAGCCTCACGAGCATGACGCACCGGATTCGCCTTGGTGTAGCATTGACCAACCATCATAGACATATGATAGGTGTCTATGATACTAGCCCAAACTGTGAATACTGTGAGGTGCCAGAAACACTTGAACATATATTTTGCGTGTGTCCCGCGTACGCGCAAGAACGACAGAATCTTGTCTCTTCCATTGCAACGATTCATAAGAGAACGCTATCAGATGAGTTTCTTTTAGATCCTTGGCCAAAGGCAAACAGCACAGCCCTGGTAACAAGTGCCGCTATAGCTTTTCTCCAAGCCACTGGCCTGGACGCACGGCTTTAGTGATGCCACAACTGTGTGAAGTTGCACATACGCATCTCTTTTTTATACCATAATCATTCATCAGCCTTTCCCTCCTCGTCCCTTTTCCCCGGTGTAGAGTAGCAGGGTAGCAGGCCAGAGCAAGTTATAGCTCAGGCCGACCTCTCTGCCTTTCTGTAAATAAATTGCTCTCTCTCTCTCTCTCTCTCTTATAGCGCTTGAAAAGACAAGGGCTATAGGATGCGCTATAAGCCTCACGATGTCATACCAACAAGCCCAAATCACTGCAGTACATCTCTACGCTAAAAATCTTTTTTCGCGTTTAGTGAAGGGGCTGTCGTAACCCACTGTGTTGTCATTGACTTTGTTTTTGTGGTGCTTAAACCCGATGCATAGGAGCCGAGTTAGAAACACATTGACCCGTGTTGCATATTCTACACTTGCCTTGTTGTACAATGCATGTGCCGCGATTGTCGTCTACGGTTGCCCGAATATCTGCGACGCCCTTCGATTTACTACGTACCGAAGCATACACGCTGTTGATAGTAAAGCGCTCCACGCTGCCCTCTTTCCAGGAAGCTGTGCTGAGACCGATGCCAGGCGGGCGTGTCGTAGTGCACGCGGCATCGCCGCTGCCAGAGACGGCGTACGTGAAGCAGCGCCCCTTCAAGGACTCGCTGCGCGTGAAGAAGAACGGCGGCGCCGAACGCTTTTTCGACAAGGACGTCGACGCCTTCTTTGTGAACAACGATTGAATCGTGTTCCACACCGATGTGCGTCGTGCCACGACGCCTAAAGAGCAATGAAAAATTTCAATAAAAGTCAACAGTGGCAGCCTCAGAAAGACTCACTCTGTATACGCAAAGACAAGGAGGTCACAATTTACAAGGTGTTTGTGCCCATATTTAACCAAGATTATGCATTTCCTACGGCACTGAAAGTGGTCGTCGCGCTTTGATGAAGGGTAGAATGTTTCGAAACGCGACGTGTTAATAATAGCTTTGCTGTAGTTATTGCCACTACTTGGGAAAAACCGTGGTATGCGATGGGTTTCCGAAAGTTTGTAGCTACAATAGCCTTGGTTTCGAAGTGCTTAGAATTGTTATTGTTTTATCTATCTATTGTGCAAAGTCCAGAGAAAACATGAGGAGATAACACGCGTCACTCTTTCGATAAGCTTCATGGAAACGCTACACTGCTAGGCTACAGTCCCTAGAAACGTGAGATGTCAAACGGCGTTTTTACAGGAGGTATTCAGAGACCTGGATAGGGCAGAATTGGGGATAAGAGTTAATGGAGAATACCTTAGTAACTTGCGATTCGCTGATAATAATCCCTTGCTTAGTAACTCAGGGAACCAATTGCAATGCATGCTAACTGACCTGGACAGAAAAAGTAGAAGGGTGGGTCTAAAATTAATCTGCGGAAAACTAAAGCAATGTTTAACAGTCTCGGAAAAGAACAGCAGTTTGCGATAGGTAGGGAGGCACTGGAAGTGGTAAGGGACTACATAAACCTAGGGCATGTAGTGACCGCGGATTCCGATTATGAGACTTAAATAATCAGGAGAATTAAATGGGGCTGAGGTGCGTTTGGCAGGCATTCTCAGATCATGAACAGCAGGTTGTCATTATCCCCCAAGAGAAAAGTGCATAACAGCTGTGTCTAACCAGTACTCACCTACGGGACAAAAACCTGGAGGCTTACGAAAAGGGTTCTATTTGAATTATGGGTGACGCAACGAGCTATGGAAAGAATGATGGGTGTAACGTTAAGGGATAAGAAGAGAGCTGATTGGGCGAGGGAACAAACCCGAGTGAATGACATTTTAGTTGAAATAAAGAAAAGAAATGGGCATGACCAGGGCGTTTAATGAGGAGGGAAGATAACCGATGGTCATTAAGGGTTACGGACTGGATTCCAAGAGGAGGGAAGCGTAGCAAGGGGCCGCGGAAAGTTAGGTGGCCAGATGAGATTAAAAAGCTTGCAGCGGCAACATGGCCACAATGAGCTCATGGCCGGGGTACTTAGAGAAGTACGGGAGAGGCCCTTGCTCTGCAGTGAGCGTATCCAGTCTGATGATGAAACTGCACAAGCCTAGTTCCGAGTTGGAAGTAGGGCCATTCATTTCCAAAGAACAAATTGAGGGTCTGAATGAGTTCCCAGTAAAATACCTGTACATTCAGCCTTCACAACATCGTAGGTGGTACATGCCGAGTTAGGGTTCCAGGATTTCGCAGCCAATTCGTATTTTTGAGCCCGTATAAATTATAACCGCTCTTCAGCAAGCCCTGAACTTAGAAATTGCCTCACATGACAGCGAAGTTATAAAATATAGGAGCCACTGAACACGTGTATATCAACTGAAGAAAAATATATGCCATTATTATGAAATGCCTTAAAACACCTATATTGATAGTGATACTTTCTAATTCGAGCAGCAGCGCTCCCGTTTTCTGCAGTCCAAAGAGCCGTGTTTTTAAGAGCTCAGCGTCAAACACGTCATCAAGTTACCTATTGGAGCAGACATCGGCGGTTCGGTTCATACGGCTCTATTTTCAGATCATTTCCCCGCTTGCATTTGGTCCCACTGACGTATTTGGAGCAAGAACGACTATGTCATACTCCCTGTAAAAACATGGAAGTTTGCAATCTGTAATGTTTGCCATTCAAATGCACATCTTTAACGCTACAGTAATTAGTTACCATGCCATTAAACACAGTGGCAACTCCACTGGTGTTCATGTTCTACGGCTGCCACCATAGCAATCGTAGACCCACCAAGGGAGCCGAGTTAATATTACGGTGTTTCCCACTCTTAGATTGATATGGAGCGCTGTCGCAGTCTTGTGCGAGATCGCGCTACCTCCACGTAGACCGGAATCCTGTGGTCGACACGTGCTTAGACCGTGCCAACGACCTCTCTGTAGCGATAAGATTAGGTGGCGTATTTGGCTACGTCGCCATCATTCAGTGCGGAGCCATGCTTATAGAATGAACGTTACGACCTAATTCTCGCGTCATGCAAAGACCTTGGCTCTGCGGCAGGAATGCTTTAGAAGTTTGCAACACTAATTCTTGTAAGCGTCTGTGCTAGATTTATATTTGTCTGCGCGTTTGTGTTCGTGATTGCGTCTCCTTTTTTCTTGATCTGCACTTGCGGCGATTATTAAGCGCCTTACGCTTTGCCTAATGCCCCATGAAAAACAGCATCTAAGGGCTGCAGCTGGCAGCTCCTTCCTTTGTTTATGCTATCGCATCGTGGCGGTGTTACCGTGCATTGTCAAAATAGCGGAACTATTCTTACGGTGACTGCGGGGGTAGGTTCTCGAAGCGGCAATCCTGTTTTACCGTGCCGATACACATCCCTTCTGTTTCGCCGTATGTTATAACACTGGTCAAACTAGCAGCGTGGGCTCGCGCAAGCGAGCATGTTCAAGTTGTTCGCCGCAGAGGCACATCCATCGGTGCAGAGGTCGTGTAGATGCTAATTTCTCTGTTATTGTCGTTCTGTTGCGTTGTTCTAGCTACTTGAATATGTTTGTCGCTGATATTGTTCACAATATCTGGCTAGAGATTTGGTCACGGTAGCTGTTCCTGGCGATAAAAGTAACTTTTGGCAGTATCTCAAAGCCATATAATATTGATGTTATTCATTTATTGTTTTACGAGGAGAGAAGAGCCTGTTTACACTTCACAATAATACAGAACTGAATAGAGAATCGAACTTGAGTAATTGTTTCATTTAACGTCTTTCTCCGTGTAGCCATTAAAGTGAGAGCATGACTGCGCGTTTCTTTTGCTTGGGTTTTATTTCACAAATGACATATGGAGTCAACATGTGGGCTTGAGGGCTGGTTCTGAGCACTGAAGGACAATGCTATGTCACTGCCGGATGGGAGACTTGGAAGGGGTTCATCCATTACCCATGGCTGTCTGCCTTGATCCAAGTTTCTCTGCGCACTTGTTTCAGTGGAACGGAGCAGAGGGAGCTTTCCCTTCAGTACTGGTCCTGCACGGAAGGAAAGCGTGGGCGGCAGCCACATCGCAAAGTGAAACGTTTGCCAAAAATACTCGAAAGTTGCCTAAAAGTATAGTGCATTGAATAAAACCTCGAAAATTATCTAAGAAGGCTTCAAATTGCGACCATGGACATGTTGCGCGGTTGAGCTATGCGCCACGCCTACAACTGTACCATCAATCCAGGCCAGTTCAGGGCGATATGTGACACGAGTTCATTTGTTAGCTTCAGCGCGCAACTGCGTAGTTGGACTCGTTAAAACAGCATGTGCTCACTTGTGCGAGACAGGATACCGCTTGCAAATCATTTACAAATAAAATTGTGACATTTCAAACACGTCGAGTTACATTCCATAATTATGCATAATGTTGGTTCATGATATATATAAAGCGCAGACGTCCTTTTGGAAGAGGACGCGATATTGAACGGATTCTTTCGCTTTTTAAACCTTCTTTTGGTTAGGCTTGATGGAACTTTTCGGGATGGCTAAGCGGCAGCTGCTAGAATGACGATGCCGTGCCGACGTTCTGCTAGTTCACTAAGAGTAGGTTCTGACGTCGTCAAAGACGCGGCGCTCTGCAGCTCTCCAAAGCCATGTGTTTAGCTTCGGTTTTGGAACTTATTCTTTTATTAGTTATCGTTTTTACAGAGTTTATAAGAATAGGTACTCACTCTACGTGTTTTAAGCGGATTTATGCGCAAATTGAAACATAAATCATTCTAATACGGTAAAAAAGAATCCCAAACACTGGCCCTTTAGTTCAGTAAAAATCTGCGATGCGATACTGATTCAGCAAAGGTAAACGACAACGAACATTGGGAAAATGAGCACCTCGACACTCGAGGCCTCCGGTCGTGTTCCGTAGTCGTTCCTGGGCCACAGTCAGCGGTAGTAGGCGTCATCGGCGTCGGGTCCGGCATCGGGCTTGTGTCCTAGGAGCGCCGCGGCCGCAGCCCTGGCCGCCGTCACCGGCACCGGGTCGGCAGAGTCGGCTGACTGCGACGCACCGTGGCCTCCGTACAGAGTGGGGCCACTGGCAGACGGGTGCCGCGACAGGGGCGAGGGCACCGCGACGTCGAGCTGAAAGCGCTCGGCCGGTGGTAGACTCCGGTAGCCGCCGCCTTCGCTGGGGTCCTGGCCCCCGCTGAGGTAGCCCGAAGTCCTGAAACGAATGAACGCGTCCGCCACTGCATGTCTGACACTCTTCACGAAAGCGTGGACTCACATAAGTCTCAGATAAGCTGGACGTTGAGCTCGGTATCTGGTTAGCACGAATTTCACAAAAAAAAATCCCATCTGCTGACAGGACTTTCTGACTTTCCTGTGTGAAGGTACTGAGTTCAAAGTTTGCACTTGCATGGGTCGCTCGCAATTGTGTCTGTTTTATGGTTCGTATAAAAATCCTTTAGGCAGGCGTTGTACCCCTTCCGATAGCAGTTTCCAGCCTGTTCCTTGCTTTCTGCTTTCTGTTCAATCAGTTATTTATTTAGGTATACAATTTCGGAAACATGAAAAACGTAAACGAGAAAAATGTTCAAGTGGTGAGTCAGTAAAGAATCTCGAATTTATTTGAAGCAAAAAAAAGATTTTCAGAACTTCTATTTAGTTTTGCTAATGTATTGAATCATTAACAGCCCGAAAGACGAACCAGATTTGCCGAAACGCGCTAGAAGTTATAAGCCGAGATAGTGGGAGGCAATGTTTGCCGGAGATCAATGCAGTGGGAATCTGACATTGGCTTTTACTATGACCACTTTAACAATAACGCGAAGGCCGTAAGGAATGAAAAGTTACAAAGCTATTCAACGTCTTGTCGAAGCCGATCAAAGAGTACATCTTCCTGGGCTAGTTGGCGATGAGAATGGGTTGCGCTAACCGTGTGATGTACTAAGGCGACAGCCTTAAGGGCTCCGTGTCTCACAATACCCGTTCTAGGCGTCCGCCGTCGGTGGCGTTGTCCTTCAGCAAAAGTCATCCCGAACCCTAACCACGCAGGGCATCCGCGTGGCGCAGAGGCGTTACTGAGTTAAATGAATTTCTCAAAGTAAAATGCGTATGAATCTTCGTAAAGTCTGACTTACAGATAACCTACAGATATAATAGCGTCGGATTGTAATTCGAATATACGAGAACACACGACTTTGTTACGCGAAAACTGAAGCGCTACCACATTTTCCGTGCTTTCGAGGGTATCAGCCATTGGTGAGTCTCTGCCTGTAGCCTCTGCCTTACAGGGTTACGGGCCGTTGCTCTGTCCCGCACTTCCGCTGAAACCGGCCCAGCATTATTTTCTATCGGGCTCCGTGTAGCAGATGTCGCTACATTCTTACGAATATCCAATCAATCAATCAATCAATCAATCAATCAATCAATCAATCAATCAATCAATCAATCAATCAATCAATCAATCAATCAATCAATCAATCAATCAATCAATCAATCAATCAATCAATCAATCAATCAATCAATCAATCAATCAATCAATCAATCAATCAATCAATTTTGAGTAATAAAGTCACTTGGCGGCTATAGACAAAATGCTATCTATCAGCCTTGAAAGGGCCTGCACCCTCCAGTATTGGTAGATAAAGCGCATGATAAATACACCACTTCGACGGAAATAAACAGAAGATCGTACAGAAGTCAGGCGGATTAACTGAAAGGTCGTAAATAGTACTAATGTCATTAATACTAGTAAAAAAAGAAATCGTAACAAAAAGTATTACGCAAAAAACGCTTGTACACACAAACAGGTTCACACGAGTACACAAATACTACATGAAATTACAAACGCTATTGTGAAAGGAAACCACTGAGAAAATAGGAGCGTCACAGCAAAACAAATAAAGGAAATAGGTGTGTTAGTGTATTATATGTCGAGCTCTTAATTATAAACCAGTACAGGTATCCAGTATTTTAATCTTTCACTCACTGTACGGACATCCTCAAGCTGGCATAGTGCGCACAATTCCTTAAGAAATTGAATGTTATTTTTCAGTTCTATTCGATTGCCTTTATTTAACATTTTATGATAAAGGTAATTTGCTGATAATAGATTTAAATCCTTAAATATTGGTTCCGTGGGCGTCGTGCGCAGCATTAATAATATTGCGAAGGGCTTACTTTTCAAGTTGCTGCAGCTTCTGCGTGTTCGTTTTTGTTGTCCTGCCCCAGACTAACTAACAGTACGATAATTTAGACAGAAAAGGGAGATTTGTAAATTAACAATTGCATATTCTGAGGTAGGGTGTAGCAATATTTGTGCGAAACCCCTATAGATTCTGAAATATCATGTAGTGTTTTTTTTAAATTGTGGTTCTTTACGTGCCAAAACTACGATACGGTTATGAGGCACGCCGTAGTGAGGGACTCCAGAAATTTGGACCGTGTGAGGCTCTTCAACATGCACCTAAATCTAAATACACAGGCGTTTTGGCATTATGCCCGCGTCGAAATGCAGTCGCCGGTAATGCTTATTTAGTGGAACTGTCACCGTCATCTGTTCTTCAAGAACAACGCCGAGATTTTTAGCTTCGCGCGATATTGGTATATCTGATGACCCAAACTTTAAAGTGCTGGTTACATTGAGTGATTTGTGTTGAGGGCAAAATAAAACTGCTTTCGTCATTGCAGCATTCAAGTTCAACAAGTTCGCGAGACTCTAAGCCTGAAGTTTACTTAAGACTATGTTGCCTTTTCCTACCAGGGTAGAAGGATCACATCCTGTTATGAAAATACTTGCATCGTTTGCGTATATAATAAATTTTGTCTAAGTTTCCATGTTTACTACATCCTTAACATATATGTTTGAAGAGTAATGGGTCTAAGATACTGCCCTGAGGTACACTAGAATGAATTTGTTTTAATTCTGATAGAAAGCGGTTAATACTTCTCATGTCGTACTCTAAAGCCATAGCGTTCCAGTTTCTTAAGTAAGGAGTGGTGATTAATTGAGGGAAATGATTTAGAGTAATCAACAAATATGCTTAGTGTATAGAGTTGATTTTGAAAATACTGCAAGATGTGTTTTTTTTGGGAGGGGGGGGTCAGAAAGGCCATTGCCCTTGAGCAGTCTCTCCTGAAACTGTACTGGTATGGCGTGATAATGCTGTGCTTCATGGAAAAGCCGGACATACGTTCATATATAAACTTTTCAATGCATTTTGAAAACACGGGAATAATTGAAATTTGCCTGTAATTAGAGAAGTCCTTGATATCACGGCCCTTGAATATCACAGATACTTTTGATATGTCGTTTGGGGAATGTGCCGATGGAAAACATAAGCGTAATTACATGTTCCAACGTGGCCGCGATTGTATTGATAGCATATTTTAAAGTTTGTATCTGGAGGTCATGAGCATCAGTACACATACTGTTCCGCAGTGACATGACGGAAGTTACAATTTCGTGCACCGTAGCGGTAAAAAAAACACTATCCAGGACTGGTGTTGTTAAGCGCTTAAGGCAATTCCGATCATGCTTACTCTTGATTAATGATGTGAAGTACTCGTTAAAGGAATCGGCTAATCGGGTGTTTGTTAATGCCTCGCAACTATTGATGTCTAATAAAATTGATTCTTCTATGTGACCGCTACACAATTAGGGAGAAAAAGGATAGGTCATGTGAAGCTGTTTTGTTTCTCGGAAATGTTTGTTTAGATTGTTCCAGAAACACCTAAAGACATGAAGCGAGTTAGGTCTCTTGTTTTCATGAAAAGATAATACGTTGCGTGAACTGTGTTTTAATGTGTGTTGTCGAGATCCCCCAGAATGTTCACAATACCCTTTTAGGCATTGAAAGCAACGTTGTCAAGATGGGCCTCGACAATATTGAATAAAGCTTCGTCACGATACGTTCCACAAGTTGGAGGTTTCCACGTGTGCATATTCTTACACTTTCCTTGACCTCCAAATAAACAGCGACATGCGATTCTTACTTCAGTGGATGTAATGATTATTGTCTACAGACAGTAAACATGAAAATGACTGCATCTTAACTTCTACGTAAAACTTAACGCACGAGACTACTAAAGTCTGCACATGGTGGTTGATATCGAAAATAGGTTAATTGGTTCAGCTCAGGACCACATGGCACGGAGATGTGCTTTATATATGAGAAGTTGCCGAAGCTCACGTAAGACAAGTGTGTTGATCATCCTGTTCAGAATAATTGGTACTCTTTCGCGCCAGAATTGACACAAGTTGGCTAGAAATGTACGGCGCAAAAACAAAATTTTGCCCGGTGTTACATTTCAAGTTGATGTAGCATGTAGGACAGTTCTGCAGGTGCTGAATTTGAATAAACATACATAGCCATTGCGAAATATGTGATTTAGTGCGCATTACACGTCAACCTGTACAGAACGTACTCGACACACGTTTTCCCTTGTTCACTGCCATTTATAAGAGCACGGAGAGCAAGCCTAACGCAATTTACGCCGCATTCCCTTATAAAAGATTCACGAGAGATCGTTGCGACCTTTGAAATCTCTTTAGAAGAGACAAATAAGCTCGCTCGAGGACGCTGGAGCGTCAGAAACAGCGTCTCAGGGAGGCGTTCTCGGGAATGCGTTGCCGGCGTTAAGGCAAACGAAGCGCGCAAATGCGCGTAGGTTCTCGGAAAGTTGTCAAAGGTGCTTTGCATTATGCTCTGCCACGCGCCTGCTGCACTAACTGCCGGCGCTGCCATCGCCGGCACGCAGGCGAGCATGCCTGTCGGCTCGGATGCTGTTACGCCTGACACTTTACTCGTTATGAAGGAGGCGCTAAATTTAATGCAGGTAAAAGAGCGCAATGGGATTGGACTTTGTAAACTGGCTGCCAGTGTTCCGAGAAGCTTGTGAGGAAAGTAGGGCCACATGAGCAGTTCCTATGTAGCCTGGTGAAACGGCGGCCTTATACCATGTCGCGTTTTGTGATCCAATACAGCCCCGTCATAGTTCCTCTCGGGACAGCCGAGTGACTTGTTGCAGGCTTGCCTTTCCATTTTGATTCACAGATCGACGCGCCAGCTCATCTCCTGAGGCCTTATAAAAACTTTGCAGGCTTCTGAACCGGTTGAAACGTTCCAAACAAAACTGCCGTTTAGAAATTTTGCAGCCTTTCGTAGAATAAGTGCGAAAAATCAAGTGATAGCTTCCATGCAGACCAGCAAAGATATGCGGCTGGGAAAACCTATTGAATAGTTTCCTCGGTCAAATGTTACGAAGCCTGAGGTTGTGCGACACTGCGTTGCCTAGGACGAGCCTTAGTTCTGAACAAAATTAGACCTTAAACAGGTATGAACGTGAGATAGTTGGTAACAATGCATCAGTGAAATACAGCGCAAAAAATTAAGAAAAACACGGACAGGGGAAGAACACAGTAAAAGCGCTGACTATGAACTACTCGGATTTATTCTGCTCAGACACAAATACAACTTTGAAAAGGTGCTTGTGGGAAGGGGGAAATGGTCATGCACTTCCAGGTGCGCATGTGTCAAAAGAAGTTAAAATATGCCCTCGTGTGAATGGAACTGCACAGCATAAATTATTGTTCTTCTAGCAACACAAAGGTTCTAATAAGAACATTTGCGAGCGCACATCTTGTTCACTAGTGTCAGGATAAGGCCACTAAGCCACTCTCCTTATTGAGCTGTCTCCGCGTTAAGCTCAGTATACTAGGCTCAGGCAAAGTGCGTTGAAGAGCAAATAAACGGTTTATTTTATCGTTTTGGTTCTGCGCACGCTACGAACAGATCAGGACAAAAAAGAAAACACTGGGTGCTGTCATCCACAGCTACACTCAGCTACTCCACTCGCTGACAGTACGAACAAAATGGCTGAGGGATAAATATGAGGAAAAAACGACTTGGTTTGTAAGTTTATTGCGACGCCACCCAATAGCTGCAGGTAGGTCCTGCTGCTGTCATCCGTCTATCCATTCTTTCCCACCGTGACATTGTCTCTTGCGCTGTGATTCATGCGTCATCTAATTAGTATATGCAAACACAGACTATTCTACAATACGGATTGCAGTGTGTCAACAGGAAGAGCTACACACACGAGAAACAGGTGCTATCTATCCGTCTGTTCATATGTTGCGCTGCGGTGCGCATACTTGCCATGTTCTCCTAAATGTTGCCAATGTTGTCGCAATCACGCCAGCGTTGTGGTTATGTTGGAGCTATTTCCGATGCGTATAGTTGTAAAAGTCGGACGGTGCTTAAAGACTTTGGGCAAGCGTCAGGGCTTTCAGGAAGAGTAAGCGAGTAATTATTTGTGAAGTGAATGGAGGTGGGGCCAAAGGAGGTACTGAAATGGGCTGTTTCAAGCCAATCTTTTTCTTTTGGGAGGTAGAGGGGGGGGGGAGACTTTTCCCGTGGGTTTCGCAGATTGTTGATGTGTCGTTGAGCATTGGCTACTCCAGGATACGTTATTTGTGCTGGCAATACTGTCCAAATAAGCAAAGACGGCTACGACAGCCAGGCTTACGATGGCTCTTTCGCCTGTGCTGTGTGCAAGTTATCGTTTGTGGTGTAGAAAAGAGGTATTTCGCCGAAGTCTTTGGTGCCATTCAAATTATTTTGATCGGACTGAGAGATTTAAGGCACAGAACCGCGGAAATTGTTGAGCTGTGCTTGTAAACGTGTGGCTTGCCTAGTGAGCCACATCAGACTCACTTTAAAAACAAAGAGCCTTTCGAGCCGGATGTTAAAAAAAGGAAGTGTGTGTCCGTAGAAGGCCTCCGAAAGGTGCAAGCACTTGTTCAGGGCGTTGCTCCCCTGCTACAGCTACGATACTTTACTGTTTTCGAATTTCATAGGCAACTCCCCGCTGTGACTCGTGTTGTATTACGTCATATATAGCATCTAACAATACAGGCAGTAACATCTGTCACGCTTTCAGTAGCTAAGTACGGATAATCTGCACTAACAGAATCAAACTAAAACTGCAAAATGAGCTCGTCACTATCTTGATATTAAAAGAAATGAGAATTTGGTTTGCCAGTCAGGATTCTCCTTTCTTTCTATTATTAGTTGATACGTCGAGATAAGGTCGTCTGCGTTTGATGGCTGGCGCTTGTTTGGGCTCGCAGTAAGCAATGCTCAAGGTAGGGTCCAGGCTTGGAAACACAGCAGCCACCCATTTCTCGTACACTCGTAATAATTTGCCCCTTTTGGGGCTTATCTTGTCCCACAGCAATAATTGTCACCTATCTTGCCCGCATTTTTTTTCCGGTAACACTGTGGTCCCACTACTTCCAGGTCATGAAAGGCATGCCCATTATAAGCGTTACATAACATTTTCGACTGGAAAGTTGTGAGCGCAGAGTTTTCAAGAAATGAAACGCAAGCAAGGCAGTTGACGAATATTGTTGTGGGACAAAATAAGCCTCATGCGGTGCAAGCTTTTTCAAGGGCGTAGGAATTCTCAAACCCCGGTGAAACGTAAGGCACAAACAAAAACCAACTGGACCAATTTGCGTTTCTTCCAATAGGTTTTCGAAATTTCGCGAGGGTTTTTGCTTGAGAAGTGCGACCTGTAGCAGTGCAAATACATGATTTGGAAACGAATCGAACTAGTTGTAATGAAATTTGGTTTTGTGCACAGTGCCGGAAAGCAAACTAAAACGGCGCTGTGGACAGACCAGTTGGCTCAAATTATAAACGCGCGCAGTTTGTTCTAAATTTCACAAGATAAAATAAACTGACAACTCGCCACACGGTATCAGAAAACAGTATCCTCTGCTTGCACCACTAACCCAAAACATCCAATAAAAACGGTATGCCGCCTCATGGCATAACGTGTCATGATCAACTTCAGACGTTCTGAGCTATCGTTGCTGCTCGGTGCCTGCGGACAAAAGCACATTGGCGAGAATACTCCTGGTGCTTAAGGCCGTAGTACCAGTAATGCTGGGCTGAAAACTAAGCTAACTAATACCAAACAAAGCCTAAGTCTACATCAATATTTATTAGTCTGTTTAAACAAAGTGAAATCCACTATTTGAAACGCCAGCAACATTTTTAAAATATATAAACAGAAAGCAGTGGTCTACTTGCCCAGGAAGAAGAAGACGGCCCCGACTGAAGTGCTTCGAAAAAAAAAAAATATGCCATAGTGTCAGTCACCTTTCTTCCAACGCGCAAGTTCCTTACCTATGTTGCTCTCTGTCGCCGTGGTCTGCTACTTGCAGGAAACGACGAAATGATCTACTGCTGTGTCTCTACCGCGATGACACGATCATTATGGTACACAGCAAAATTTTTTCGACATCCGCTTTTGCTTTTTCTAAGCCCTGTGCGCGGCGGCATCACGATTATTTCAGAACTACGAGGCAACGTTGCAGTGCATGCTGTGGTGTGTGAACCTGCACATTGATCGGCTGGTTGTCGGCGCGCCCGCGAGCATTTACTTGTAGTCGCGAATAGGGCACGCAATTTTGACTGACAGTGCTGTGGCAGTGAGTGGCCGTCTGTGCTACGTTATAAAATAAGAAATAAAGATATAAATTTCTTATATATATGGCCGGTTAGTAACTATCTTTAAACCTCACCAATGTCCCAAATAATATCCCATTAGATACAAACGCTCCTTTGAATTTTTCAACCTAGAAAATTTTGTACTACCCTATTATGAGCCATTGGAAATATGCCATTGCGTATTGTCGATGTTTGGCCCATTGCCAGCCAGTCATGCACAATAAGCACGCGTTTTCTTATTTAACTGTAGAAAAACAGAAAGGTAGGCTACGTTACAGCTGGCTGTGCCAGTATATTGAGTTTGTTACCCAATGAACATTAAAAAAACGAAATTCGCAGAGAAAATACAAACAAGTGCCGTACAGGCACAAACTTGCCCAAGCTCCCAAAGCATGTCTGGATAGGCACCGTGACGGAAAGCACAGTGCCGTACTTGTAGAACATTCACCTGTAACACGTGAGTGAAAGTGTCCACACTGTCGAGACCTTCCATGTATAAATTGGCTTGATATCGATGCGTATAAGCAGCATCACAATATAGGGAAGACAAAACACGCAACCTCACTTATAGGGGCTCCATAAATTTAGTCTACCCACTAATCACTAAGAGCTATCACGGAAATTCTCTCAGCGCGGCACGACCACGGCCCCAGCACTTTGTACACGGTGAGTCGAAGTCTGTTACGGATGTTAAAATCATCACGGCGATCAACCCGGTGTAGACATTGTAGACGTCACCTGCACGCGTTTACGTGATGCTGGCAAGAATTTCAGAAGGCGGAATGAACATCGCCGGGGACGCTTTCCCACCAGACGCGCTACGGCGCAGCGATCACGTCAGAGGCATCCCCCATCGGACGCTGCACTTAGAAATCGCGCTGTGAGCGGAAAGAGGAGTCGCGTCACCTAAACACGAGGTTTTGAGTGAAGCACGCTGGAAGTTGGAAGAGGAGAGAGCGAGAAAACTTATTAAACGCAAGGGTACTGGGGCATCCTCGCACCGGCCCCCGCACGGCTCCTATGCGCTCAAACGAGACGAAGGGGAGAAGCGGGCGAGTGGCGCGCCACCTGTTGGGGCAGCGTCGTACACTGCGAGGAGGGGGTCTTCTGTGCTTGCCGCAAGATGGCTCTGCGTGTGCGCCAAGCGCCGAAGAAATGTAGTGGAAACGTACTTCGCTACTCGTTTAACTGCGACTTCTGTAATTTACATGCTCATAATTACCGATATACACCGCAGTATAACGTTCTACGGCACGTTTCTAAGGCGACACCGCATTCACTAGAGGTGCTTTTGTCCCGTTTGAACCATCGAACTCATGGCTGAGTGGTACCGTCTCCGTCTAACACTCCGGAGACCCTGGTTCGATTCCCACCCAGCCGATCTTGCAATTAGTTTTTATTTATGAACTGCGTTCCAGGTTATTTCGCTCACAACCAACGCCACTGACGCCGACGACACCGGCTTTTCTGCGACACGAGCTCCTTTACGCTGTCGTGCTAAAACGTGGAGGCTGCTTGAGGCACTGTGGTGTCGTAAGAGGCTTGTGCGGAGACGCCGGTGGATTCCATTCCCACCGTAGGCAGCAAATGGTCACAAATTTTCGAAAGTCCGCGGTCAGCAATATTGCGAATATCACCTGCATGTGTTTACATATGTATGCAATTGCGTAAATACAAGCAAACGCATATCTACAACAGGAAATTGCTGAATCCCAAACTTCGCGCGGCGAGAAGTGGTAGCGACCTCGACGCTACACGACGAGGGAGTGCAACGCTTTTTCACGGTTGAAACTTGGCGAGCTGCCGTCAGAGGTGCTGGCTGTAATCACGGACAGTGCGCGCGTTCGGCGTGAGTGCAGACAAACGCGTACGGAACACGAATGATGGCGACGACAGCTCTGGCTCATGTTTCGGTGCGTTGCATCGTTGGTGCTCAGTGAAGTCGCCGTGATCACCAAAAAAAACTACCTCCTCTCAGTTCACCAGCACAGTTTCAGGGCCGGATTTTACACGATGGCGAAGCTCATTTAATTCGCTCACGAGATTGGATCTGCACGTGAGTTTAGAGATAAGCTCGATGTCATTTTCATATATAACTCGCAAACGTTTGCGCAATATTCCAAGTCGTTTCCAAGGAATGCCGCCGCTTTGAGCTCGCCAAAAGCCGCCGCGTCATTCCACAGTTCTCCCGGCTCCCGAACACGGCTGCGACGTCGCCTTGCGTTGATCTTACCGTTTCACCACCATCAAATGACACGTCAGATGTATTGTTCGCTGCGAACTCGTGGCTACAAATCCTGCGCCATTCCATTCACGCCCACTTCAACCTACCATTGACCAAACATTGACCACAACCTCCTATATGAATACAACAAGCAAACCCCGGCCCTCAGGCCACAGCAGCTGCGAAGCAACTGACCACGGCGGCGGTCAGACCTGTGACGCAGCAGAAGGTGCTAAGAGTCTCTGGGTCCGGACAGGCCGCTATTGGAATCTTAACCTGGCAATGTTTAACGCTAGAAAATTATCTAGTGAGGCAAATGTAGCAGTGCTATTCGAGGAATTAGAGGGCAGTAAATGGGATGGGATAGGGCTCAGTGAAGTTAGGAGGACAAAAGAAGCATATACAGTGCTAAAAAGTGGACACGTCTTGGGCTACCGGGGCTTAGCGGGGAGACGAGAACTACCAGTCGCATTCCTGATTAATAAAGATATAGCTGGTAACTACAGGAATTCTATAGCATTACCGAGACTTAATAAGATAAGAGGTACAAATTGAAGGTCGTACGAGTCTAGGCCCCTGCATCCAGCCATGATGACCAGGAAGTCGAAAGCTTCTATGAAGACGTGGAATCGGCGATGGGTAAAGTCAAAACAAAATACACTATACTGATGGGCGACTTCAATGCCAGGGTAGGCAAGAAGCAGGCTGGATACAAGCCAGTGGGGAAATATGGCATAGGCTCTAGGAATAGCCGGGGAGAGTTATTAGTATAGTTTGCAGAACAGAATAATATGCGGATAATGAATACCTTCTTCCACAAGCGGGATAGACGAAAGTGGACGTGGAGGAGCCTGAATGCCGAGACTAGTAATAAAATAGACCTCATACTCTGCGCTAAACCTGGTATCATACAACAAGTGGACGTGCTCGGCAAGGTGCGCTGCAGTGACCATACGATGGTAAGAACTCGAATTAGCTTAGACTTGAGGAGGGAACGGAAGAAACTGGTACAGCACATAAGAAGCCGATCGGTGAGTTAGCGGTAAGAGGGAAAATAGAGAAATTCCGGCTTCAAGCTACAGAATATGTATTCGGCTTTAACTAAGGAAGAGGACCTTAGTGCTGAAGCAATGAAGGACAATTCTGTGGGCATTATTAAATAGTGTGCAATAGAAGTAGGTGGCAACTCCGTTAGACAGGATACCAGAAAGCTTTCGCAGGAGACGAACCATCTGATCAAGAAACATCAATGTAGAAAGCCTCTAACCCTACAGCTAGAATAGAACTGGCAGAACTTTCGAACTTAATCAACAAGCGTAAGACAGCTGACATAAGGAATTAAAATATGGAGAGAATTGAACATGCTCTCAGTACTGGAGAAAGCCTAAAAGCAGTGAAGAAGAAACTAGGAATAGGCAAGAATCAGACGTATGCGTTGAGAGACAAAGCCGGTAATATCATTATTAATATGAATGATACAATTCAAGTGGCTGAGGAGTTCTACAGAGATTTATACAGTACCAGTGGCACCCACGACGATAATGGAAGAGAGAATGATCTAGAGGAGTTTGAAATCCAACAAGTAACGCCGGAAGAAGTAAAGAAAGCCTTGGGAGCTGTGCAAAGGGGGTAGGCAGCTGGGGAGGATCAGGTATCCGCAAATTTATTGAAGGGCAGATTGCTCTGGAAAAACTGGCCACCCTGTATAGGCAATGCCTCATGAATTTGAGCGTACCGGAATCTCGTACGAACGCTAACATAATCCTAATCCATAGTAAAGGGGACGCCAAGGACTTGAGAAATGATAGACCAATCAGCTTACTGTCCGTTGCCTACAAAGTATTTATTAAGGTAATTACAAATAGAATAAGGGACACCTTAGACTTCTGTCAACCAAAAGACCAGGCAGGATTCCGTAATTACTACTCAACAATTGACCATATTAACACATTATCAGTCAGGTGATAGAAGAATGTGCGGAACATAAGCAGCCCTTATATATAGCTTTATTTAATTACGAGACAGCGTTTCATTCAGTCGAAACCTCAGCAGTCATGGAGGCATTACGGAATCAGGGTGTAGACGAGCCGTATGTAAAAATACTGAAAGATATCTATCTATAGCGGCTCCACAGTTACCGTAGTCCTCCATAAGGAAAGCAATAAAATAAAAAGAAAGGCGTCAGGCAGGGAGATACGATCTCTCCCATGCTATTCACAGCGTGTTTACAAGAAGTATTGAGATACCTGGATTGGGAAGAATTGGGGATAAGAGTTAATGGAGAATATCTTAGTAACTTGCGGTTCGCTGATGATACTGCCTTGCTCAAGCGATCAATTGCGATGCATGCTGAATGACCTGGAGAGGAAAAGTGGAAGGATGCGAATGAAATTCAGTCGTTGAAGCACGTGGAAAATAAAACATGTTATTCACTTAAACTACTTAGCCTCACATTCACGTATAACTTAAGATGGCACAAACATATCGCTGCATTAGGCGGTAAAGCCCAACTGCAATTTAACGGCGTATAAGGCTGTACCCGCCGTGGTTACTTAGTGGCTATAGCGTTGGGCTGCTGTGCACGAGGTCGCGGGATCGAATCTCGGCCACCACGGCCGCATTTCGATGAGGGCGAAATGCGAAAAAACACTAGTGTACTTAGGTTTAGCTGAAGGTTAAAGAACCCCAGGTGGTAAACCTTTCCGGATTGCTCACTACAGCGTTCCTCATAACTAGAAGTGGGTTTGGCACGTAAAACCCCAATATATAATTTTTACTAACTCTCTAGTTGCCTTTGCTTCTATGGTGCTGTCTCCTCACCACACGTGCGATGTTGCTAAGCTTGAATCTATTCGTAAAATCCATTAGATTGATCTATGCTATGACTGTAACTTCTTCTCTTTTTCGGGTAGCCGCAGTTTTTCGCTTTAGTCATTGCATCAGAGGCGCACGTATGGGCGGTTTATCACACTGCATCAGATTGCTCACGTATCTTCACGAAATCAAGAACCCATCACTCTGGTTAGTCATTCTGGCCGTCACAGTCGACACACCAACCTTTTAATAATTGCACAATTTAGATTTCGCTTGGATTGCCATAATTCATTTTTTTCTCAAATCATGTAAGATCACCGGAATCATGGAGGAGCCTCGATGCTGCTCTACGAAATTTAGCAAACGAAGAATTTGTTAAAGAGGTATACAGTCATTATTCTATGCGAGGATTGCTATGATGCTGTTTTGTTCTTGTACTTTTTCTTTGAATTATATAACCTTGTACTTCATATCTTATAACTTCTTTTTTTTATTTCTCCTACGTCGCCCTACGTCTATGTAAGCTTTTATGTGGTTCCTATTTTGTTGTCATACTGTTGCAGTTTTGTAACATTGTATTTTCGATTCTGTACTCGCTCCTTCTATGTATTCAAAACAACAACAACAACAACACTATGTGCAAATAAATTAATAGGGAAATAAAGAATATGTCTGGCATTATTTCTTTTATGTGACACAAGAAGTGAGACATCTAGGCTGCATCGGCGCGTAATCAATGGAGAAGCGTGTCGAACGTGCGATCAATCTTTTGGTTCGCTGAACACTTCAGGAACAAGTCAACGGGGTGCATGAGTGATGAATGACGGTTCGTCACACCAAATATCTTGCAAACGTTCTGTCGCAGGGTGCGAATAACATTCTTGGTGCCTGATGCAGAAAATGTCATAGGTGTCAGAGTACTTAATCTAAGCGATACAGCAGGCTAATCTCACTGCTATTTCATTTCCTGCTATTCAACAAAGCTGGATAGCCAAGGGAGACCGAGCTCATGACAAGCCAGAGACGCCATAGTAAATGGCTTTCTATTTTTTCATAGATCATGGAATAATGTTTGAGCAGCAAAAGACGCTTTTGCCAAACGGAAGTTTGCAAGAATATCGGCGCAAGGGTGTTTTTATAACCAAAACAATATTTTCGTTTTCGTAAGATTGTATTGTTCACCCTAAACACGCCTTTTGTGAGACTGGTGCTTGGGCTGTCGAAAACAACCGCTATTTTTACTTTTCCCCTCTGTGCCGACAATAGGGAGTTGTTAGTCGAAACGCAATAAATGTAGTGCTGTTTTGTAATAACAGGTCTGTGGGGTATTTAGGTGCCCATTAGCTCACCTTATTAAAACAAACATTCTGCAGATGTTTATTGCTTAATAAAGGAGAGCAGCGATCCACCCACTGGCACTACACTGTAGGTCGGAAGACCATGGTTACATGAGCCGGTTAGGATAGGTACATTGGTGAAGGGTCTGCGAGCAGTGTCTGTATGCGAGTGTGCCGTATTATGCCAGCTCTGTGCGTTGACTGCTTTGTTTATTGTACAGTATATGCTTGAATGTGAAAGTGATGTCTTTTGGTGACCGCCGTATCGCTTGTAAATTTTAAAATCACAACAGAAACTCTGGCCAATTTATCATACCGGTTTTAAGCCTATTTAGTTGGTGTTGCCCGGTTACCCGCCGCGGTTGCTCAGTGGCTATGGTGTTAGGCTGCTGAGCACGAGGTCGCGGGATCGAATCCCGGCCACGGCGGCCGCATTTCGATGGGGGCGAAATGCGAAAACACCCGTGTGCTTAGATTTAGGTGCACGTTAAAGAACCCCAGGTGGTCAAAATTTCCGGAGTCCTCCACTACGGCGTGCCTCATAATCAGAAAGTGGTTTTGGCACGTAAAACCCCATATATTATGTTGCCCGGTTATTCTTCACTAGAATAGTTAGTTGCAATAAGGAAGAGCGCATGGATGCATGTTTCCTAAGCAGTATATTCAATTGCATGCCTTGCACTGTTTAGAGATAAGGATGTTATAAGAAGTGAAAGCACCCATTGTATGACCCTTGCGGTATGTGGAAATGTTTTTTTTCTTAAAGTTGAATCGTGTTTGTTATGGCCACAGTAAAACACCCGTAAGGGGATATCGGTTTGATGTTTAGGATTCTTTTAGTGCTGGAAGATACTATTGAGTATGTACTGCTGTTATGTGGGGGAATCAATTGTGCTGGTTCTAAAATAGCAGAAGTCGGCTGTGCACGCAATGTCTTCAGGAAAAGTCGGTTACTTCTGTCCGCTTAACATATATGGAAAGCCGTGTGCGGTCTGTCATTTGATGTAGACTCGTCCATGAATAGATATTTGTAACCCTCCTGTAACCTATGCACTTGCAGCAGCGTAAGGAAACTTTAGCGCAGTGCCAATTTCCTCTATATTTCGACGATGTTAAACGTCACGGAAAGCGTGATGAGTTGCCAAAGGAAGCTGGTTAATATGGGTTCTCAGAAATAACATCTGGTTCTGCTTCTGTTATCAGAACGCTACGGATGATCAAACGCGGTAAACGGCGCAAATTCGGAGACTGCGAGCTATTATTTCGTTTAGCCTACGTTAATTTGATAGGCCCTTGCATACCGGGTAATAGATATGCGCGTGTTTTTGCGCCAGGGATCCGCTGTGCCACCTAATTTTGTACCTTTCATAGCTCGTTGAATATTCAGTTTCTGATTAATTCGCTCTTCAGTGGTGGATATATGAACTCCCTACGGGTTAGCGTTAGGTCCAAGGTAATCTAAAGGAAGAGACATTTTCGTGCAACAGGCGCTACAGTGTGATTGGCTGAGAGGCTGAGTGATACCGCTTCCTTGAAAAGGCCCGCGCTACGGACTTTTCGGTTCAAACACCTTGCTGTTGAAAAGCAATGTGCGTGCTGTAAGTCCCAAGTTACAACGCATTGCGTAAGTCACACTATCTTAACTGAGAGAAACCTTCTTTCTGACACCACTAAACGCTGGCTGTAGTTCAGTGAAGTTGGATTATCCGCCGACATCACACCCGGTCAGAAAGCGCTTTGTTATATAGAATATGCCTTACGGACTTATGCATGGTCGTAGTCCAAGGACAATAGGCAGGCATCGTCTGTATACATTATATTAGGACTGACGTGGGCAGAAGTTGGGCGATTTGTGCATAACCAGGTAGAAATATATACGGTTTGACACACTTCTCCAAAGCATCCCTGCTTTAGAGACACGTGACGCATGCTGGTACCGTTTCTTCTCAACATGAATATATTGCGTCCCTCCCCCTCCCCCCCCCACCCCCCACCGTAGGAAATCTAAAATTAAACCAACTGACCATCCTCATGAAAAATGTACACGTGACTAACTGTTTTGAAAGCTCGTCATAGGTGGGGATGAGTTTTCATGATGAACGTCAGTGATATGAACTTTAGAACAGAGTCTAAAGCAGTGTGCCATAGACGGAAACCAGACATTTTCTCAGGAAAACCTTGAGTAGCTCGAGATAGCACAGCAGTGCCAGCATTTGATCCATTACGTTCTTCATGAAATTATTAAAACGAACTGGTCTAAGAGTTTATATCAAACTTGCTCGCTTACCAGTATCTCGAATCGAGACTTCCTGGGGTGCGATTGGAGATGGTTGTCCGGCGCGTTCGTTCGATTACCGGCGCGCGCGATCGGCTTACTCCGTGCCGACGTCGCCAGCCGCGGGGCGCGGCCAAGTTTTTGGTGACGTCAAAATGACCACACGCTCCCGTCAATCATCCTCCCACCGAGCATTTCGTCTGCTAGGCGCCGAACCCGACGGGAGCTGGGAAGTTTGGAGCGATCATACGGCTTCGCATGACGCGTCTGGTTGATTGGATTGGATCCAACCGGCGGCTGCGGCATGGCGCGTTTGGATCCAATCCATAGTTTAATTCGAGAAATTGGCGCTTCCATTGGGAATTTAGGTTTCTGCGCTGGCGTTTCTACAGGAAGGAGGAGAGCGGGTGGTGGTGCGAAACGCGTTTGAAGAAATGGCAGAGAATGAATTCCGGCGTCGTTTTTGTTTCTCGAGCCAAATAATTCATTGGTCGTATAGAGAAATCGACTCTATAATCGGTGCCAGTGAGCCGCTGTGCGCGACACCACCTAGGGAGGACACAAAGAAACTAATAGTTATAAATTGCAGTAGTCACAAGTACTACTATTTGAAAACGTGTTTGGGCTTAAGAAGAAAAAAAATTCATTTTTTTAGATAAATACTTCATTCATTTGGAAGACGAGAAGCATTTCGTTTTGTAGTATACTGCCTGCAAGCAGACGACAGACGACAGAAGTAAACTTCCGGGGAGGTCACCGCTTCCTTATTGGCTGCTCTTTCCGCCCCGCTCTCAGAAATTTTGCATACTGCAACTTTGTGACGTTGCAGCAACCGAGCAGAACGCGTATCGAACAAAATATCTCCGATCGCGCCCTTGTCAGCCTTCGAAGAAGTCCCAACCGACGCACTTTCCCAGCTCTAATATATACACTGCCCCGCTAATACGATCCCAAATTTAGAAGTATATCGGAGCACTCTTGCAGGACCCAAGTGAATGCATATTTTTGGCTATTGCACAGAGCAAGTCATGCGATGATTTTGTGTTCTACTTACTTACATAATTAGCCCAGAGTAGTTAACCGACTTTGTGAGTGTTGACATTCGGGCAGAACTTCCGATGATAAAATTGAAGAGGCCTCTGGAAAACATTTAAGTCAGCAGCTTTGAACTTCCTACTTGTTACATAAAAAAAAAAACGATGTTGTGCTTCCTATAGAAAGCGTGCTAAAGGTTTTAAAAAATGCAAGTGACTTGCACATTTGTGGCTGCGATTGGAGCGCTCTCTAATGTGCCGCCCAACAACCAACACCGTATCAGGCCAGTTGCTTAAACATGTCGGAGCAGCGTCACCAGCGCTGGTAGCTGGATTTACGCCATTGATGTGCTTCGATGTGGCAATGATCGGTCGCAGCGCAGCAAACGGCCGCACAGCAGGTTCGATACGCTGTTGCGTAATACGTGGCACGTCTGAGAGTGCTGCCATCACGGCGCAGAAATGAACGTGCAACGTGTTTTTTGGTATTTTTTTTTACTTTTAGTAAACGTCGTTGTGCATTTGTGATGCATGTGTCAAAAGTATAAGGTCATGTCATGAATGTTTGACGGTTCATTGGGAGTTAAGCAACCACCAATTATGCCGCCTCTGCTGCAAACGTCAAGATGCAGGTTACCAGCGGTTCTCTTACTTTTCCGCATTTCTTTTTGCCTCTGCGTCTATAGGCGAGTGGGTGTCGTGAAGAAACGATATCATCTAACTTTTGCTGTTCTAGTTTGAACAGGCTTTTTTTACAAGATTTCCCATAAAAGCAATCTTTTCGTGTGCTTTTCTAGAAGAGGCAAAAGTTATCTACACATAAAATGGCTATGCCACTGCGGCTGATTGAAATATTCACTAACTTACGCTTAATTATTATGTTAGATTGCAATTTTAGAGAGAGAGAGACCGAGAAAAGGCAGGCAGGTTAACCAGATGCTAGTTGCCACTTTGCTACCTTTCTTTGGGGTGGGGGATGTTATAGTGGTAAATAAAACGAAGTGCAAGAGGAGGAAAAAAACAGAAAAAGAAAAAAAGGAAATAGTAGGAAAAAAGGAAAGAAAGACAAGTGACAGAAAAGGCGTTACAATCACAGCGTTCACACATGCCGGTCGATCTCCAGAGGCGTAGTAGCGCTGGCATGGCCTTCTGATGCGACGTCAAGTCGCGTTGATGTTTCAGAATTATTTCTTTGAATAGAGGCCAGTCATCCAACTGGTTCAGCACGACGGAAAGCGATTGCCTCTGCACACCCTGCTGCGGACGCTGGCAAAGAACATCACGAATTGTTTCCGCGTCGCCGCAATGTGGTGTGGGCCACCCGAAAGCGTAACGCGTAGTTGGTAAACGAGACGTCTAGCCACTGCCTACACAACAGAGTCGCGTCTCTTCGGGGAAGTCTTGTTGGAAGTCGGAGGTTTAAGGTTGGATACAGGGTGTATAAACGGGTGGGCAAAAAATGTGCTTAATTGCACTCCGACGTAGTGCATTGGCGTGCATGTAGGCGGATCACCCTCGCAGCGTCTGTCCTAGACAGCGGGATCGATAGGCGATTGTACTCTGCACGAGCTGAACGAGCAGCTTGATCGGCACGTTGATTGTTGATGATACTACAGTGACTTGCTAGATACTGAACAATTGTTTCATGTCCTTTCGTAGTCAAGTAGCGTATGGCTTCTGTGATTTCAAATACCAACTGTTCATGCGGACCGCGCCGTAAGGCTGCCAATAAACACTGTAGTGTCGTCTTCGAGTCGCACAAAATCGATCATTTCTTGTGTTGTTTCGTCAGCAATAAAGTGCAGTGCGACTCGAAGTGTTGCGAGTTCTGCTGCCATTGAGGTGGCCAATTGTTGCATTTTAGAATTGCCAAATGGTAACCGAGCTGGAGTGAAATTATGTTAGCCTACCAGAAATCGTGAGACCAGCTCCACTTTAGACATGTCCAGCCTTATAGGTTGCTACACGACACCTTGGCGTTTCTGTTAACGGTTTCCCAAAAGCGTGCAATATGCACCTTGCACCGAAATGCACAACGCCATTGATTATTTTTGCTGATTTTGTGAATGGGTATCCCGAAAGCAGCGCTAAACTTAGTACTCCTGTTATACAAACATTGCTTCACTAGCGCATGCCTTCAAATTGACGTATAGGTTATTTGTCCCAAAGAGAACAATTTAAATGTTAGTTGGCTAATTAGCTGAGTGTAAAGAAAACGCTGGAATGGGATTGCAATGACGAATGTCTCTAATTAGAAAGTAGGATTTATGAAACTCAACCTTACGATTTAACAAGCCTCTCTTCAGGGCTGAAAAGACAAATGACAAGCAGAAAGTTTCACAGAAGATCCTTATAACGTGCGGAGGGCATGATGTACATGTGGGTCTTCGAAGACGAAAGGGGAAAGAAGGTACCGAGAAAGTTTTAAGTATGAATGTGGCCACGCTGGCATGCTGTAATAATTAACGCAACACAACCAGACAATTATTTCTGAAAGAATGTTTAGCTTCAAAGTGTCGAATGCTTTAGTCAACGCTGGAATATGTATTTTTTTTCGCAATTGTCCGAAGTACGCAGTGCTTCGAAAAAGGCCACAATTACGAACGCAAGCCTGCCACCCTAATACCAGTGACAGAAGATCCTGCCGAGTGTGGTATTTCCACTGTGTTTAACTCGGGCAGAGGGTAACTACTATACTGGATTTGTCATGAGAAGATCAAAGGGTGGACAGAGGGAAAGCCTAATCAGATGACCGAATAGGAGGCATGCATGGCAACGGACCTGTCGCTGGCGGCTTGCTCGTGAAAAAAAAAAAACAACTGCAATATTCGTTCCCTAATACCTCCGCGTCGCTGCGTTACGTATTCAAATATTATGTAAGGAGTAAGCCATATATATGCCGAAAGGGTTTCAACGTAAACTACCATATCACATTATCTCAAAGCCGCATTCTCAGCGAGTGACGAAAACTGGGAGTGTCGCATTCGTCATCTGACCATGGTGGCGTCCAAATGGCACATCGTCACGTTTACGCCATTTAAGCAGGGTAAACACTATTTCGATGACTCGGCAACTATGCTGCCGTACATCCGTTAAGTTCGTCCCGAAGCATGCTTGTCTCAGCAAGGTATGAGATGTAAATCGCCCAGCGTTCAGCGGCAGTTTTCCCCATCCTCCTACGTGAAGAGCCATAACACCGCTTCCGAGCCAGGAAAAAAATAAGTGTGGCGTGAAAACGGCGAGCGGGACGACTTCGTTGACGCTAGAGCTGGTGAATATTGAATGAAGTGGGGGCAAGCATGATGCTCTGCAAGCTTTATGGTCGATATACTCTCCACCTGTTCTCCGCTTTCCCGCGCGCAGGTTAATTGTCTGCGAAGGCCAGCTAATTTTGGCACTGGCGAGCATCGCTCAACACTTCGGCGAGACCCAGCGAAAGGGGGCTGGAGGGGGAGACGGGAGGGAGGCGAGGCGTGAACATTCGCACGTTTTCCCCGGCGTCTATTCAGGCACTGGCCTGACCTCCGAGTGAGCGCGTCGCTCGAAAAGCAGAGACGAGCGTCGTCATTCGGCGAGGCAAGCACGCATTCTGAGAAGCGTCATCTTAACGCGGTCGGCGTGGATGGCAGAGGCAGTTGACGAGTGAAAGGAAGAGGGAGGGTAGATGCTGATGTGAAATGGTGCAACGAGCGGAAGGCTTAGCTGCAAGGAAGCTAGGCAGGAAACTGCTGACATGGCGCTGACACGGGCACCTGTAGAGTATAATGACCGCAACGGAAGACTAAGAAAACATGAAGGGCGGAAGGTTGCTCATCTTTTAGTAGTACGTCGAATATATTACGAACTAAAGACAGCAGCCTCGCGCCAGCGCAACCACTGTGGATGTTCCGCGAGAGACCACAACACTATTGCCTAATGACACGTGTACGGGCAAAGATTAAACACCCTACGCTTGGCTTACTACATTAACTTACTCTAAAGAGGAGCGATTTATACTGAAGGCATTACATGGAGCTTTTAACACACTGTCTTCGAAACTCCATTTCCGACAGCTTCTTGTGTTGGGTTGCATATCACGAAAGTGCATGGAGCCCCGTGCTGAACAAGGTTGAACTCTTAGGTCCGCGGCCCTTTCATAACTCAGTATATTCTGTAGTACCTATTGCATAGCGGAAAATGAATCGCATCGTAGCATTCGGTTTCTGTAAACTGATGAAAGGT